>NW_026947496.1:68958009-69644846 GCF_034190915.1 Cavia porcellus
TAGTTTTCCTGCCCTCTGGGACTTTATTAGTCTCTTCCATGTTTGTCAGTGAGTGGTTGATTCTTACAAAAACTGGTTCAAAAATGATTTCTGAACTTTTAAGTATCTCATCTTTGAAATAACTGGTAATATTCTCTTTTTTTCTTTTTGAGACAGAATCTTGCTTTACAGTTCAGGCCAGCCTTGTGCTCACTTTGTAGCCCAAGATGGCCTCAGATTCACAACGATCCTATCACAACCTCCTGAGTGCTGGGATTATAGGTGTGCACCACCATGCCTGGCTAACTGGCAGTATTCTTAGAAGAAAATAAATCTGAGAATATGGCACAAAAAATTTAGTGATAAAAGACATTTGACTCATGGTGATAAAAATTCTTTAATTAGCATTTAAATTTAATTAAAAATGAGTTTTTGAAAAATTGCAAGCGTGTTAAGTTCCTGTAGCAAACAATCATGGTTATTACTCAACTTCTTGTTGAATTGCTCTCAGTTTTTCTCTTTATCAAGGGGAAAGTAGAGCAAACAAGAACTTTAATTATTTAAACAAACTGGAGCAATTGAACATTTTTTACAAATACCACATGAATAAGACAAAGAAAGAAAGTAATGTATTAACTGTTTCTCACTCAAATGGCTCACTGAGTCTCCCATAATCATATGGTACAAATATATCTACATCACATGAAACTTTTTGGCTGGAAAAAAATCAACAGCAAGCTTTCCTATAGATATTGGCTTATGGCTTTAAGAGAAAACCACATTGGGGGAATTACTTCATTAATATCTTATTGATAGTTTCTGTAATGTAGCTTAGCTCTGTTAACTGTTTATCTTGGTTACTTTTCTCTCACTGCTGAGACACAATACTTGACACCTAAAATGAAGGAGGGAAAGGTTTATGTAGATAACAGTTTGTGGATGTCTTAGTTAATAGTTAGCTGACTCTAATGGAGGGTGGTGGCAGAGGGGTACAGTTTATGGCAGAAGTAAAGCAAAAGCAACAAGAGCAGAAAGGGAGGAGTAAAAGGGGAGGGGAAAAGACTCTGTACCTCATATTGTATGTAGGCCCCGCCCACTTGAGTATACCATTTGTTTCCATAATCCCAGCATTGTGCCATCAATCAGTCACATATTCTAAAAGTCTGTCCCTATAACTGCACTAGCCTTTGGGGGAACATGTAGAAGCAAACCATAACACTCTCCAATTAAGTAAATGACAACATTTGTAATTTCTTTTTAAAATGCATCTAACTGCTGAGTAGAGAACAGTGAAATAAAGTAAAATATAATATAAATACATTTGGTTGTTTATAAGGTTTTTAATTGAAATATGTCCTAAAATAAACAAGTAGATACAAGATAATGAATTCTGACATGAAAAAATATTGAAATTATGTATTCATTCCAGGGTATGTAGCAAAAATCTATAGAATTGCTACTATTATTTGTTTAAAGAAGGTCTTTTGCTTTTATTTTGAGTATTTATAAAGGAAAATTGGTAAAAATCTGGATTTCAGGTACTTTACCATAACCATTTTATCATGAGTGTGAAACTATGGAGAATACAATATTCAGTCTTAAGTGCACCTGTGCACACTAGCATGCTTGTAGTGTAGGTGATGGAAAAGAGCAAAATTATTCAAAAAGGAAAAGACAAAAATAATTATTATAAGAATGAAATTATAAAATTTAAAAGTACCATTTGTATAACTAGAGATGGGTTGATCATTTTTCTATGTTACCTATTATCTAGAGACTGTTCTTTAGTTCACTATGTGCTTTCTGTGTGTATTTACTGCCACAGTATTTAATGTATACATTTATCACTATAATCTTCACATACATGATGATACTAGAAGACAATTTATATTTTATGTCATTAGTCTGTTTTTCTTTGTGTTCTTTCTTCAACTTACCTTTACATATACCTATTACATTTCTTACTTATGCTATTATCTTTTATGTCTGTAATATTCATTTTTTCTTCATAGTCTTCCTTTTGTTGTGAGCACATGGTATATATTGGGAAGAATATTTTTTACTTTTACCACTTGAGGATATTAACATGTTCTTATGCTTTCTTCTTATCGTAACATTCTCTGTCACTATCTCTGTTTCTCTCTGTCTCTATATCTGTCTATGTATGTCTGATCCCTGCCCTACGTTTCTTTCTATGTTTTGAATTTTATCTCTTATTTCCACATTAAATGGTTTTCATATGCTTAGTGATCTTTGGTTCTTGGGAATATACAGTAAATTGCTACTCTCAAACACTGGTTTTTAATGAGGGGGTGGGATGGAATAGTGGTGATGGTGGAATAGTAGTTTTTTTCAAGTGATATTTCTTTATAAATTGATCAGACAGAAACTTGGTCATTTATTTGTGAAACAGCCACATGTCACTTGTGGTAACTCTTAAAAATTCTTTTTCTTTAGCTAGCTGTTCTGGCTAATTTCCTCAAAGGGATCCTTCAACCTCCTCTATGAATGTATGGTATTTAACAGGATTTCCAGAGTCTAGGAGTTGAGTGAATAAGGGGAGCTGAAAGCATACCATTCTGCAAAGAAATTTTTACTTAACCTCTTGTTTTCCCACCTATTTATATTTGTGTTTTATATACTCAAGGCCCAAGAGTTTTCCAACTAAGAGTTTGAGACAGTAGCACACATACTTCTTTCAGGGTGTAAGAATTGGCTGTCTCCTATGGTAACTACTATTAAGTCCAGTTATTTGGTGGTGAAGCACTAGGTTGCTGAAACAGTCATGTTTGACGTGTATTGTTATATTGTTATGTCCTGTTTTATCTCAATCTCTCCCTTATTCATTAAAAAAATTATTTAGTTATTTTTTATGTTTTTTTAATTAAGGGGAAAATTACAGAAATTAGCAGGATACATAATAGTAACTTTTTTTGATTTCCTATTAATTTGTTTTGAAGTCCTGTAATGATCCCACTGTCATGTTTTGACTGATTAGACTCTGCTCCATTCTGTATGATAGTATCAAGTTTGGGGGTATAGGCAACTACTTTGAAGGCAATAAGATTCACTAAGATGCCCATTCTGGTTTGACTATTGTCTCCTTTGGAAGTCCTATAATGTTTACAATGCTTAAGTTTTATTGGTCTTGTTCTCTACTGTTTTGTTCAACTTTATAATATCTAATGAGATAGACAATTCTTTTTTTTTTTTTTTTAAAGCACCATTCTGTCAGGGTCTTGACCTAGATCCTCGATCTCCTAAATGAATGTACAGTGGAGGTTTAAATAAGTTGAGACAAGTTATATGGTTTTAGGGCTCCAGGAGGGTCAAAACCCTTTCGTTGTACTCAAGACTCCCCAAGGGTTAAAACAAAGATTTCTCTGGACCAGCCCACTTTTATTAGGAACAACAACAAAAGGTAGGGAAACTGAGGAAAGCATGGGAAATGAGCAGGACTTTGGGGGTTATTTTAAAGACTTCTCCAAGTAGTACATTTTGCCAATTTAGGAGAACTGTTCTATCTCCAAGATGCCATTTATGGAGTGAAATTCCTTCAGCTGCAGCTCTAATTAGTGTTGGAGCCAAGGTATCTTCAGCTGTGGCCTTATTTTACTTTTTGAGGCATATCTGGCTTCATAGGCCACTGCAGGCCTCAGTCAAGACCAGTGATCCATGGAGGTTCACTTACTATGAATAATCTCCCTTTGCCAGGCAAGGGGCAGAGGCCTAGGACAGACTCACAGATAAACAATTAGTTGATTTTAAATCCTACTCAGAGTTACTGAATAGTGGTCTCCAACACCACTCCACTATTTTCTTCTACTCTGATGTTTCTAATTTTAAGACAGCTAACCATGAACTGAATCCGTGAGACAAACCAAGCCTCTTTAAGATGTGGACATGTTTTCCAGCACTGATAAAGTTGATTAATACAGTAGGAAAGATAAAAAGAACCTGATTATAATGGCTACTGAATCAAATATTCAAATAAGTTATCAGATTTTCAGTTTCATCTAGTTCCTCTGATTTCAAAAATATCTTAAAAATAAGTTTGTGTATATTTGGGATTAGAACAGGGCTGTGGAAAGACTCATCGTGTTTCTTTTTCAGTGTTCATACACAGCCCAAGTAAGTACATTGTTTTCTAATTGTTTTCTCCTTTTCCTCCTTCTCCTTTTTTTCTTCTCTCTCATTTTGTGTATTTATATCTTTAGTGGGATATAAAAACCAGTGGCAACATGCCATTTTCTAAAGTTTTACATAAGGGGAATTATTAGAATTCACAAAAGATCATGAAAAGTAAAGGTAGTGGATTGTATAGTCTAATGGCATAAGAATTGAAGAAATTTTGCTAGTGAGAATTTGGAGGAATAAATAAAAATAATTTAATAATAAGCATTAAAGGTGGTGATACCAAATCATCTCCCAAATTCTGTACTCATTTACTCTTAAGAAAGAAAAGTGACCACCACTCCATAGAGTTCTTAAAGAAACGCAGGCAGCTTAGCTGCCATTGAGTTGCAAAATCCAAAATAAGGTGATTGAGAAGGTAGGAAGCGTTGTTAGTGCCTGATAAACGACCCAAATAACACAATGGAAACATTTGAGAGCTAGATAAAAAGTGGAAACGTGTGTTAGGTTATGCATTTACAAGTCTCAGTGCTAAGGGATTATGGTGGGTTGGTTGGGCATCTGGTGATGACTGAGGTAAACATGGTATACGAATGAAAGCATCCATCCTGGTGATCTAGAGAAGTTATCAGTTCAAACCATAGGATCCTTCTTAATTCTTGTCTCTTGTGCCACTGGGACATACAAATAAGGTGATGATCCTGGTGCTGTGCCGTAGGGACGATGCTAAAGCACTAGGTGACTGGGGAATCTTTTATGTTTGACACACAGTGGGATTTACTAGTCTCCATTCTAGAGTGAAGTAGGTGGTGCTGTTTCCTCAGTCTTACCACAGTCTCAGAGGCCTCCATCCACTTGCCTATGACCTGCATCTGTCATTAGTGATGTGTGGGACCCCAGACAGCACAGCTGGGCTTCATTTCCCTCCTCCGTACAATGAGGTTGGTGGCCCACTTTACTGTTTCTCAAATTTTTCTGTCACAAAGCTTCTGGGAAGCCTGCAGCGTAGCCTGAATAAACTAACAATCCATTTTAGCTTACTATGCAATGTAAAATTTAAATGGAAATATTTTCCCTTGCCATGTGATCTTTTATTGACATACTAGGTGGATTTTACTTTTTCTGATACAGAAAACCATACCAAGTTAAGATGACGTATATTGTTTCCTGTATTTTTCCTCTTTTGTTTAAAATTGCCAGACTTTTGTTTTTTCTACTTCATGTTTTTTTTCAGAGTGTAAGATACAAGCTGACAACTTTTAATTATTCTACCTCTCTGTGAAAGTTAACTCATGGAGAAGTCTGTGATACGCAGAGTTTATAAAATGCAAAGTGAAGACAGTGCAGGCCTCGGGAGAGATGAGCACGCATCTCCTAACCTGAGAAGAGAGCACCGTTTGGGGTATGGTGATGATTAATCTCCATTGTCAACATTACTGGATTTAGAAATGCTTATCAGATTAGTAAAGCACACTTTTAATGTGCGTATGGGGGTGTCTGTGGGTGTCTCCAGAGAAAACTGAATCACAAAGGCTCTAACTTCATCAGTGGGTTAAACCTTGATGAGTCCATACTCTGACAATATTACCGGCAGGTAGTGAAAACAGAAAGTGTGAACTGGTTGGAGGGAATGAATCATGGGAGCATGAGCTTAGAGACTGCATCTGCCCCAGCTCCTTCCTTGGTGCTCTACTTTCTCTGCTTTCCAGCTGCCATGCGACAAACAGCTGTTTTCTGTATGCTTCTACCATGATATTTCTGCCTGGACACTGATATAAAACTAATAGGACTTGATGCCTATGGACTTAAATCTCTGAAATAAAGAATCAAAATAATATTTTTTCTACTTTGCACTGTGTATGCCAGGTATTTTGTTTCAGTGATGGCAAGATTACCAACACAAATACTTAATTCCCATTCCTAGTTGAAACCAGAAACATGTATGATGTACTATAAAGGCTTACATTGATCTGAAGCATCCAGCATAAAAGAAAAATCCATATCTGAACTTATCTATCTTGTAGCAAATTTGATTGGTTTCCAAAGAGGCCAGATATATGTGAACAAGCAGAATATTAGGAGTATCTGTTGTGGACTGAAGATAAGATATTCCTTATCACATTTAGGTGAGTACATGGAGGATTTTCAAATTTTTTTATGACCATAGAAGGAATCTTTCCAGCTATGACTCAAATTCTGTTTTGTCCCAGTTGTAAAAGTGGTGTTCAAGAGCAAGTTAGCCCTATTGCCACTGAGAAGGATCGGAAGACTTTCTACAAGAGGAAGTGATGAGTGTTGACTCACCCTAACACCAGAAATAGTTCACTGACTGTAGTCACAAGAAAATAATTTTTATGATTATCTGTAAGAGGAATAGAGATTTACTAAGGAAAAAATTATACGCTCAGAAGAGGATGCAGGTGTTCAGAGAGTGAGACATGTTATAGTTTGGGTCTGGATATATTTATGGGACTTAAGGGTAGAAATATTTGGAACCAGGGAATCTGTGGAAAGAGGGGATTTTCTTTTTAAAAAAAATTGTTAAGTACATGTTTATAATTCATACAGCTTGCAATCACCTTGGGAAGTGGTTATTTGTATATCTCAGCTTATTTCTTTTTAAAAGCCCCTTCCCTCCTCCTCCCTCCCTCCTATTCACCTATCTCATTTTTCATTTTTACTGGTATCAGTGAACTTGGCTCATGTTGTGGCGTATAATATTTGCACTAACTGAGGTCATTAGGTCCTGCATATGGCATGCCTTCTGCTTACTTGTCTTCTCTTTTTCCTTCTCCTCATGCTTCTCCCTTGAACCATTTCCTTATTTCAAGAGATCTAACCCTTTCTATGCATTGTCATTATTCTTTTTGCATGTGCTTTGCCTCATTTGAATGAGAGCTATCATACGACATAAGCTTGTGTGTCTGGCTTACTTCACTCAACATATTTTTCCAGGTGCATTCTTTTTCTTACAAATGTCTTAAATATTTCATTCTTTATTACAGAATAGTATTAATTTAAATATAGATAAGCACATTTTCTTTATTTAATCATCTGTTGATGGGTACACAAGTGTTTCCAGGATTTGGCTATTATGAATTGTGCTAACATAAACATTGGTGTGCATGTATTGTTATAGTATGATCGGTTAAACTCTTTGGGGATATATCTAGCAGAGGGATCATGGGTTGTATGGAATTTCTAATTTCAGTGTTTTTAGAAATCTCTATACTGAGTTCCATAATGGTTGTGCTAGTTCACATTCTCACCTCAGTGAAAGTGTTCCTTTTCCACTAGAGCTGCATTAACATTTGTTATTGCTTCATTTCTTAATGACTGCCATTATTTCAGGACTAAAATGGAATCTCATCGTTGTATTAATTTGGATTTCTTTAATGGTCAGAGAGGTTAAGGACTTTTTCATATATTTGTTAGCCATTTGTATGTTTTCCTCTGTAAAGTGTCTGCTCATTTCTCTTGCCCATTTTTTTGACTGGTTCCTTAATTTTAGTAGTTACTTATATTTTATTTTGTTGGTTCTTTGAATATTCTATGCTCTTCTGTCTGAGGAGTGGGTACAAAATTTTGCCCCCATTTTGTAGGTTGCCTCTTCATTGCCTCTTGATTGATCCTTTTGCTGTATAGAAGCTTTTTAGTCTGATATAATTTAATTTGTTGATTCTTGCTGTTATTTCTTGTGCTAATGAGGTTGTGTTTAGATAATCCTTTCCTATATCTATGTTTTGCAATGTTTTACCTACTTTTTTTGCAATACGTTTAATATTTCTGTTTCAATGTTTAGATCTTTGATCCATTTTGATTTTAATTTCTTTTATTCTGAGAGATAAGGGTCCAGATTGCCCTGCACCACTTACTAAGTAGGTTTTTTTTCCAACATAAGGTTTTGGCCTCTTTGTCAAAGATCAAAAAAACTGAATATATCAGAAAAAGTTTTTGTATCTTCAATTCTGTTTCAGTGACACATGTATTTGCTATTGTTCCAGTATCATGCCATTTTTTAAAATCACTATTTGTAGTAAAGCTTGAAGTTCTGCTTTATTCTTATTTCCTGAAAAGGTTTTTGCTATTTGGAGTCTTCTCATTTCCATATGAATTTTAGAACTGTTTTTCTTTTAATCTGAAAAGTATTATGTTAGTATTTTGATTGAGACTGCATTAAATCTGAGTAACAGTTTTGAGCCATTTTGACATAATCAATTCTGCCTATCCAGGAGCAAGGGGCATCTTTTAATTTTATCTCTTTTTAAATTGCTGATATCCCCTTAAAACTTCATTTTCAGAGTTCTGTAGTTTTCTTTGTAGAGGTCTTTTACTTCCTTTGTTAGGTTAATTCCTACAAATTTCATTTTTCTTGAAGCTGCTGAAAATAGTATTATTGTCATCATTTTCTTCTCATCCCAATCATTAGTGGAGGACACAAGGGCTAATGATTTTTGTGTGTTGATCTTATATCCTGCTGCATTGTTAAGTTGATTATTAATTCTAAATGGTTTTTGGTGGAGTTCTTTAGGTCTTTTATATAGAATATCATGTCATCTACAAATAACGATAATTTGAGTTCTTCTTTTCCTATATGTATTCCTTTTATTTCTTGGATTATTGATCTGGCTAATATTTCAAATTCTATGTTGAATAGAAGAGATGATAGTGGATACCCTTGTCTTGTTACTGACTGTAGGTGGAACACTTTCAGATTTCTCCATTTAGGATGATGCTGATTATTGGTTTGTCATAAATAGTATTTATTGTATTCAAGTACGATATATCTATAGCTGTTTTCTTCAGGGATTTTATCATGAAGGGACTTTGGATTTTTTCAGAAGTCTTTTGTACGTCTATTGATTTGATATTATGGTTCTTGATGTGACCTTTGTTTATGTGTTGTATTACATTTATTGAGTTAGTGTATGTTGAACCAAACTTGCATCTCTGGGATGAAACCTACTTGATCATTTTGTATGATTTTTTTTTGATAATTTACTGCCTTCTATTCACTAATAGTTTTTTTTTGGTACCAAGAATCAAACTAAGGACCTCATGCTTGCCAGGCAGGCTCTATGCTGCTAAGTTGTATCCCTAACTTCTCTATTTACTAACATCTTATTGAGAATTTTGAATGTATGTTCATTAAGGAAACTGGCCAGTAGTTTTCTTTTTTAGCTGGATGTATTTGGTTAGGGGATCAGGGTGATACTGACTTCCATAAATGATTTTGTGAGCACTAACTTTCTTTTAATTTCTTTGCAGAGGTTAAGGAGTATTGATGATACAACATCCTTAAAAGTTTTGTAGAATTCAACAGTAAATCCATCAGGTCATGGACTTTTATAGTTGGCAGGTGCTTTATTACTGTCTGAATTTCAATGCTTGTTATTGTCTTGTTAAGCATATTTATGTCTTCTTTGGTTAGTTTTAGTAGTTTATCTGTGTCTAGGAATCTATCCATTTCTTTAAAATTTGCTAATTTATTGGAATATAATTTTTGAAGTAGTTACTATCTTCTGTATTTCCACACTGTTTTGATTCCTTTTTCATTTGAAATTATATTATGTGAGCCTTTCCTTGCTTTTGCTTGTTAAGTCTGAATAGGGACTTATCTTTGTTATTTATTCTTTTAATGAAAGCAATTGTTTGATTTGTTGATTTTTTAAAAAATCTTTTTTTTTTTTTTTTGGTCTCAATTTCATTGATTTCCATTTCCATCCCTATGACTTCATTCCTTAATTTTGAACTGGGGCTCTGCTGTGGCTTATACCTCGGTGTCCTCCCAAAGCTTCAGTTTGCCCTAGATAGAACTTTTAGGATGTGGTGGGATCTTAAGTGTGGGATTCTGGGAACATGGATGTGATACTGGGATTGATTCATGGTGGCAAATTAGGGCAAAGGCTTCGCCAACTTGGATGTGAGTGCTATACACTGTAGCAGTGGGCAGCCTGGGTGGGATAGAACAGCCAGAAACAAGGTTGCTGCTTGTCACTGGTTGCTTTTCACTTGCTGCAGGCTGTCTTTCTGCCTTCTGCCTGCCATAAACTGTTTCTCCTTTTCAGCGCCTTCCATGCGACCCTATCTTGGAACTAGCCAATTAGGAACTGGTATTTCTAAAAACTGTGTATCAAATAAACTTGCTTCATTTAACTTTAGGTTGGGTATTTTGTCTCAGCAATGAGAGAAAAGTAAGTAAGACTTACTTTTGGTGTTGTTTCTCAAATATCTAAAGATTTCTCACAAAGTTGTATATTTGAGCTTGATTTATTTTCCTAATGCAAGTGTTGATTATTATGAATTTCCTCTTAGGACTGCTTTCATAGTGTCTTAAAGGTTTTGGTGACTTGTATTGTCATCCCAGAGATTTTTAAATTTATTCTTTTATTTATTCTGTGACCCATTGGTTGTTTGGTATATTGTTAATTACATTTTCTGAAACTTCTTTTATTATTGACTTCTATTTTTATTGCACAATGGCCTGTCAGTATGCATGGGGTAATTTCTATTCATTTATATTTACTTGAGCAGATTTTGTGGACTAGGATGTGACCTATTTGTTTTAAAGTATGATGTGCTACTGAAAAGAATATACACCGTGTTGTAGAAAAATGGAATACTCTGTATGTATCCATTAAGTCCAAATTGATTGATTGTTAAAATTTCTTTATTAGATTTTAATTAGTTAATCTATCTCTTTGCTAAAGCAGGGTATTAAAATTCTCTACTATGAATTTCTTAGTATTTATTTTATCATTTAATTTCTGCAGTTTTTTGTTTTATGAAGATGGGTGCTCCAGTAGTACTGCATTTATCAGTATTGTCTTTGCTTCCTGATTATCTGCTTAATTAATATGTAGTGACCTTTTTTTGTCTTAACTTGAAGTTTAACATGTTTGATACTAGTATTGCTACCCTGCTTGTTTTGGGGGGTCCTGATGCATGCAATGCTGTTTTCCTTCCTTCAATTTTTATTCTATGAATATCTTTTTGGATTAGATGAATTTCTTGAGTGCAACAAATTGTTGGATTTTTTAGTTCAGTATGTTAGTTTGTGTCTTTTAATCAGAGAATTGAGGCTCTTAACATTGAAAGATATTACTAAAATGTGTTGGTTATTAACTATCTTTACCTGTCAGTTTTTCCTGATGTTTTTGTTGCTTTTTAGCCACTGTCCTCACTTGTTTCCTTTGTGTTTTTAACTATTTCCAACGTGTTTTTTCTGTCGAGCATATTTTTAAATATTCTTTTAGTGGTTTCTTAACATTTATATACCTTCTGAGCTGGTCTTTTTTCCATGGATATACCTTATGTCTCTCTATTTTGTAGGATAGCTTTGCTGGGTAAGTTGTTCTGAATTGAAAGTTAATTTGCTCTTAGGAGTTGAAATGGTTCATTCTAAGATCTTTTGGTCTTTAGTATTTATGCTGAGAATTCTTCTGTGATTCTAATTGACTTGCCTTTATATGTAATATTTTTCCCTTTGCCTGCCTCGGAAGTTCTGTTCTGTTTAGTTTTTGCTGCAGTACTGTTAATCAAATTGAAGGCTTAGTATTCAGTGTTTTCCAGGAGTATTCTGTGGGGGCAAAGATGAGAATCTGAAGGAAGAATGTTTATTTTGTGATTGAGGAAAGGTATGTGTTGTCAGAACCTGTGGATAGGGAAGACAATAAGCTAGATAAGACACTGAAGAGCCAATGAGTTAATAATGGGAGGATTAATGAATACTACTAGTGAAGATAGAAGTAACTGTGAGGGTGCCAAGTATGGAAAATTTTAGAACTTGGGAAGAAGAGTTTATGTGTCTTGAAAAAGAAAAAAGAATTATGTTAATATTGTCTCATGGGTTTGAGGTAAAGAAGCTAGAATCTGAGATGAAGGAAAGTACCTAGATACCTATTACATCAGAGCAAATGAAAGAGCAAGCACACACAAGTAACAACCTAATAAGCACAGAAAACCATTAAAGAGTATAACCTAACCACACATTACCAATGTATCAAGAAACATACAAGAATTTAGGCCAATAAGATGTGCGATGGGAACGTAGATCAAGTAAGAGAGCCCAGATGTGCTTATATAATAAAAAAGGGAAAAATAATAGAATAAAATTGTAGGGAAAATGTACAGAAGGAGGAAAACAGTAAAAGGTAACAAAAATTTTAAGAAGTAAGATAAAAATGGAAAAATAATATCAAAAGTAGTAAAAGGGGACTGGGACTTAGCTCAGTTGCATAAGTGCCTGCCTGGCAAGCACAAGGTCATGGTTTTGATCCTCAATACTGAAAAACATAAAAATAAAAAATAAAAATAAAATAATACAAAGAAGAATAGTAAAATAAAATTTTCTATTGATTTGGACATGTGGCTCTTTTCCTCAGCCTAGGATTAAGGAGCAGAGCTCAGAACAAGATAAGACTTTGTTCATGCTGCTGGAAGTTTAACGTGGCAGTCTGCCTCCAGGATGGTCCTGCCTGCAAGGACCACCCAGTGTAACCTTCCAGTCCTGTGTAGCTCATTCTGAAGCTGGTTATGATTTTAAGACTGAGTCTGTCATTACCAGCACTTACTCTAAGCAGGACTCCTCCCAGGCTGCTCTCCTGCTGCAGGAAGTCTCTCATGACTGTCTTTCCCCTCAGCCACGCTGTGAACTTGACAGTGTGACACAGCCAAGGGAATGTTCAAACACCCAGCCCTTCCGTAAGTGGTGTTTCTGCCAGCTCCTGCTCCATGGGACTACGGCCTCAGACCCTTGTAACCAAGTCACTCTCCCATTACCAACTGTGGAATGCTGCTTCAGAAGCTGTCTTTCCTATTCTCCCTGCTGTAAAACGTTTCTTTTCCTAGTGCAGGTTTCTGGTTCTCGAGGAGTAGAAAAGTTGTTAATTTTAAACTTTGCCTCCTACTTGACAACCGGCCACTCACTGTCCAGGCTGCTGTGTAGTCTGTCCTCTGAAGTCTTGTCTGTTTCTCCAGATCATTTCTACTTTTTCTCTGTCATTTCCCTCCCATGTGTATTCCACACACGTTGATTCCTCTCCATTCTATTGTTTTTCAGACTCTAGATACTTTATCCTGGTGAAGCTGAGTTTCTAGCACTCACTGTTCTGTTGTTTTGAGATCTTTTAAGAGGGGACTTGCTTTGCATGTGAAAGTTAGTGGTCCTTTTTACATGGGAAAGGTTATCTCCCATTTCTAGGTAATGGGCCTTCACAAATGGCACACAGGGAATGACCCATATTAGGCAAGAAGGAACCGGCCTATTCACAAATGAAAAGGCCTGTATATAAGTAAAAGGAAAAACCTAAGGTTTATTGTGTCTTAAAGGATATTGAGAATATTTGACTGGATTTGTTTTATGACGTTGCAGTTTTTATTAAAAGTTCAATTTTAAAATTGTAAGTTTTCTTGTCTCCTTTCTATCTTTTTTCTTCTATAATCTTAGTAAACTCACTTAGCAACTTCCTCTGCCTTGGAGAAATGAGAAAATAGACCTGCATGATTTCCATTGTCAGATTCAGCTCCAAAACAGAGTATACTTTTCTTATTTATTGAACAAGAGATTTTACCTCCTGACCTCCACACATTCTCTTTTCACCAATTCCTAATCTCAACATTACTATTTAGATGAACTCAACTAGTTTACTAAGCCATCACAGTTTACCAAACATTAGTAATTTATTTGTTCTTTTTCCTGAAGAGCCAATTTTTAAAAAATTTTATTTAAAAGGAAAAAGAGAAAAAACAAAACAAAACAAAGCGGTGTAAGGGTACAAGTAATACAGAACTCCAAAAAAAAAAAAAAAAAAAGGTAAGAAATCACCAGTTAATAGATTACACATTATCATCTTAGAGATAGTTGCTCAAGTCACAGTATCAAAGCGTACAAAGTGAACATTCAAGCAGAGAGACTGCAAACAGTTGAAGAGCATAAACTTTTTTTTTTTTTTTTTTTGATTTTTTTCGTTTTTATCAGTACCAGGGATCCAACTCATGACTGCCTGCTTTCAAGGCAGGTGCTTATGCCACTGAGCTAAATCTCCAGCCCCCAGTTCTTTGCATTTTTGTGAAGTTCAAAATCAAATTTTCCTAACCTTAGTGACAAAAATGCTACTACACATTTGAAGAGAGTAGAGGTTGGGTGTGAGTCTCTATGGCTTGCTCCTCAGTGATTGTCTCCATACAAACAGAGATTGGACAGTTTTTAACTCAAAATAGCAATGGCAAAAAGCTTATCACATACCCTTTAGCACATGCAAACTACAATAGATACGGGTGCCCTTTATTAACAGCAGTATGTAGTAAAGTTAGGACCTGAGTCCCTATCTTGACACCAACATTATAGCGATTACAGCTATGTCATTTACTCAAGAATGCATGAATTAATTATGGTGAGGATTTAGATTTCAAGACAAGGTTCAGTTTCATCTTGTTAAATACCAAGACAAGCTTCTTACTGTGATAAGTTCACAGCTAACTCCTCCATCCATCTTGGCCAAGTTCTACACTTTTTCCTGGTGCTCAAGTGTGTAGTGTTCTGGGAATCTTGTCAAATACCTTGATAGAGTAGGTCTGCAGAGGAGCCTGAAGACTTTCGAACTAGGTCTAACATGATGCATATGTTATTGACCCATGCACAATTCTTGCCCCAATAAGGCCTAAGAATCCTGGGCAGCAGATGGGTTCAAGGGAACATGATAGAAGAGAGCACTTTGCATATGCACAGAAAGATAAGAAGATTTGGACAGATAAAAATGAAGAAATTGTTATAATAACTGATAGTAGTAAACATATGTATGGTACTCATTGTAGTCACTGTTCTAAACCTTTTCTATGTATTAACTTTTTTATCCACAGAACAACTCTAAGTGGATAGAGTATTGTGGGCGTGATGAACAAAATTGAACACAGAGAGTTTAAGTAATCACCCTTTCTCAAAATCACTCAGCTAGTGAGTAATGAAGCTGCTGTGTAGGCAGACAGACTTCAGAGGATGTGAAAAATAAAATCATTATGGAGAACAGATTAATCCACTTGGGATGAAGATACATAAAATATAGAGAGAAGGTGGAAAGAGATGCTGGGAAGGGAGCCACAGAGCAATTGGGGTGTTGTAAAATAAAGATAAAAATTTTGTGCTGGAGTCAGTAGGTTAAATAAAAAGCCTTTATATTCCAAGTTCCAACATTGGCTCAGTTATATATTCTATTAGAATGTCACCTACAGTGATAACAAGCATATATCCAGTACATTAAAAGTCTACAGAACGTTGTCTATGCAGGCATTGATTCTAATAGAGCTGTATTCAGATCCTTATTCTATCATTTGGTAGTTGTCAACTATTAAATAAATAGAAAATTGAGGCTGCAGTTGAACATTGTGAACACATTTATCCTTTTATGGCCTAATGATTTTCCCTACATACAAACATGCACCCAAACACACAGATTCCCATATTTGTTGGGTGCTTGGAGTGTCAGAGAAAAGAAATTGCCACAGCTTGGCTTCCTGATGACACTAAGTGGTCCTCTGGCTGACACACAGGCAGCTCTGACAGAGACCTGAAGGTAATCCTGGGGAAGCAGTGTTTAGTGTTCACATTAAATGACCGGCTATTGAGCAAAGAAGGGAGCTAATCAGGGGCTGCTGCCAGTTAAATACCACTATTCTTGTAGCCTGGCCAAAAATGGAATGGTTCCTTTCATTCTGTCGCTTTTCTTTGTGTCACTGACACTGAGAGAAATCAAAGGCTGAAGGTTTTATGTCTGGTATTCTACTTCTGTAGTTCTCTCCCTTCCTTGTTGTCCCAAGCCTAGAGCGGGCCCTTTCAGCCCTTCCATCAGGAGGCACGAGGAAGAACCTCAATCAAACAAAACATTTCTGAGGTCTTCAATCTGTGCAGAGGCAGAGAGACTTTTTTCCTTTCGTTTTACCCTTGACGAACCTCAGGATGGCAGAAAAGCATTTATCTGTGCTGTGAGTACAAGGCGCACACAGTGCAAGCCCCTTGTTAGAGCTATGTCTCCAACCCTTGCTCCTTTCTGCCAGCTTAAAAACTATTTTCTTATTTACTTTACTTGTCCTATTGTCAGGATGTTTTGAACAGCATCCAAATACAAACTTGAAGATATCTTAGCCACAAAATTTGTCCTTCTTGCTATAATTTAGATGGTCTTAGAGAAATAGGCCTGTATTGAGTGAGTCTTCCCTTAGCCTGAGACTGAGGGGCTAACAACTCTTCTTCAGTTAGATTTCAATATCATTAAATTCTCTCCATCTTAGGGAGCTAGCTAAGGCAGGGAATAATTCAATCACAACACCACTAGATCAAATCCTTGCTACTTCAAACAGGGTGCTAACAGTTTTATATACATTACTGGATAAAATTATTATTACCTCTATTTTACAGATAAGAAAATCTAAGCATAGTGCTACCTGAGTAAGGGCTTTCTAAGTGCAGTTCAAAGCTGTAATGATTACAAAAATTATTTTATAATGTGGTATTACTTTACTTAATGTATATAAGAAATTTACATTCTAATGTGGAGGCAGATGTATCACCATAATAGATTGAAAAATGCATTTGAAAGTACTGTGATGAAAACATTGATAGACACTGTCTTCTGAATGTTTTTGTCCAATTAAAGTTCATTTATTGAAACCCTAATTACCAAAGCGATGCTACGAGAAAGAAATCTGAAGAGGTGACTCAATAATAAGGACATGGAGCTAGTGCACATATAAGCAAGACTCTAGGGAGCTGGTTTTCTCCTTCCATCATGTGAGAACCTGGCAAGGAGGTACCATCTGTGGATCAGTAAATGGGTCCTCACTAGATACTGAACCTGCATTGACCTTGGTTTTCCCAGCCTTCAGCACCATAAGAAATAGTTTTTTATTGTTTATGTCACTTAGTTTATTGTGTTTTGTTATAGCGGCTGGAGTAGCCTAAGATAACATTGTGTGATTATATCATGGAGGAGGATCCAAGGATCCAGTGGTGCCAACTGCCTTTGGGGTGGGGGGAGCAGTGAAGCTGACACCTCCCAGCCCTTGGGAAAGTATAGACAGTTTTATTTTCATAATAACTTGGGAGAAATATGAGCATTTGGTTTGTGGAAGCAGAGATGTGTTATTGTAAAGAATTAGGCAGTACCAGCACAATAAATTGTCTTATTCAACATTTCAACTAGTTTAGATATCCTTGGTGATTTTTTCGTCCTTTCTGTGAATGACTGAGACAGATGCTTTTATTTATTTACTTTTAGGATACTGGAAGTTTAAGTCAAGACCTTTAAACTGGACTATAGCACCAAATTTTTGCTTGTTTGTTTGTTTTTGATAAACAGAGAGTCTCAACGAGTGGCTAAATTGTTCTCCTTGGACTGGAATTTGTGTTCTTCCTGCCTCAGCCTTCCAGAGTGCTGCGATTACAAGCTGTGCACCACCATGCATAGTTGAGAGATATTTTAACTTTCTAGTATGACTATAGATTTGCCTTTTTTTTTTTTGTATTTTATGCAACTTTTCTTTTTATGTTGATACATGTTATTAGATGAATGCAAACAGAAAAACTACATTTTTCTGGTGAGGTGAACCAAAATATACGTTCCTTTTGATCACTATAATGCATTGTCTTGCATTCTGTTTTCCTTACATAGTCATGGGTCTTTGGAATACAAAGATAGCTCTGAGAACATGTCTGTAAGTGACAAACACATTAGCATGTACTTACACAGCTACATTGTCAGAAGGCAATACCATCTCACAGAATCATGGCTATGTATGTGTTCCTTCATTGACCAAAACTTTGCTATATGACATAGGATTGTGTAAATATAGCCATGAAATCTTTTAGTTCTTGGTTAGTGTTTGTAGGCCATGAGTTTCTTGAGGGTTATACATTTGATTTTTTAAAAATAAACTTTTTAAAAAAAGGATCAATAGTACTTTTCATTAAACAGTCACTCATGAGGCATTTGGCTGGGAGCTCGGAGACTGAGATGCTCAGGTCCTAGATCTTCAGAGAACTTAACTGTGTGACCTTGGGCAAGTCACTTAACCTCTCTGTTTCTATCTCTCTGTCTTGTAAAATGGGAGTAATCTCTCACGAGACTGCCATGGGGATTAATTAGAAATTATGTCTGTAAAGCATTTAAAGTTATTGAAGAAGGCGGTATATAAATACAGAATAATATTTATTGAGTTGATTTATTTGTGAAAAAAATAAAGCACTTTTTAAAATTTTAGTTTTAGATTCAAGAAAAAAAATGCAAAGGTAGGACAGAGAGCTCCTGTAAACTCCACAGCCAATATCTCCTCTGATTAACATCTTATGTAAGTTTGATGCATTTTTCATAATTAATGAACTTCTATTGATGCTTGATGCAGTATCATTAAAATTCATAATTTATTCATATCTCCTTATCTTTTTATCAAAAAGTCTCTTATCATGTCTCAGGATAGTGTGCGGGATAGCACAATGCATTCTCAGTACATTTTGTAGCAATTTTTCCTTAGACTTCTCTTGCCTGTGATAACTTCTCATGGTTTTTTGGTTGGTTGTTTTGTTTTGTTTGTAATCTTAGAAATTTTGAGAAAAATTCTTAGGTATTTTATAGAATGTTCTTCAGCTGGGCTGTATGTGATACTTTGTTTTATGATTCAAGTATAACACAGAGCTAAAGTATGGTTTTCATTATATGAACGCGTCAATGATACATGCTGTCCACGTCATTTCTCCTTGTTGATGTTCACCTTAGTTGCGTGGCTGAGGTTATTCTTCAGGTTTTTCTCATCCACCAAAAAGTGTCTCCCCTCCCTGCTTTCTCCACATTGTACCCTTTAAAGGGCGTGACTCCTCCCTTAATGAGTGGGAAGTCACTTTCCTTCCTGGATAGAAGAATATCTACATCAATTATTTATAATTATTTGTCTTTTCTCTCTTTTATTGATATCAGTGTGAACCTGGGAATTTTTTTTTTTTTTACTCTGAGTTGTAATTCAACTTATTTAAACATTTTTTAAATTAAAATTTTTTAATGTCTAAATTGACAAAGATTGGATGAATTTGATGAGAAACTATAGTGATAAAATTTCGTGATGTTTTTTAAGTATACATACATTGTGAAATGGTTAGATTTAATTAACAAATGTATTACCTCACATAATTATCATTGTGGTGCAAATGTGCATCATGTGCTATCTTTGCCTTTTTTGAAGAATATAATTTAGTGCCATTAACTGTAGCCATCATCTTGTACTTATGCTTAATCCTTGCATTCAAATGTAATGTTGTGCTGTGGCCTCTGAAATTCTCTCTGCTGGCTCCTGTGTTGTGTGGCTTATCATGGTGCTATTGTTGTGGCTACTTTGTTAAAAAGACAATTATTTATCCACAATAAGATGTTCTAGCCTCCATTTTTACATTTTTAAATTTAATTTTAAGAACAAGCTAAGGTTGGGTGCAGTGGTGCATGCCTGTCATCCCAGCACTCAGGAGGCTGAGGCAGAGGATTGTTGCAAATTTGAGGTCAGCATGTCCTACAAAGTGAGCTGAAGGCCAGCCTGAACTTCATAGTGAAACCCTGTCTCAAACAAACAAACAACAAAAAACAAACAAAAAAAACCCCAGCCGTTCTCCAAACAATTGGCTCTATTCCACTGTATGTTACAGCTGCCTATAGGGACTCTCAGCAGTCTGAATTTGGAAATATATACATGTGTGTATTAACCTATGTAATACATCTATCTGTAAACATTTATAATGAAGACATATGCATTTGTATTAAGCTACACATGAATTTATACTGATCAATCCAGTCTAATCTCTCTCTCTCTCTCTCTCTCTCTCTCTCTCTATATATATATATATATATATATATATATATGATTCTAGTATCTTTGTCTTGCTTTGTGCAGATTTCTAAACTATAAAAAACCTAGTTCCTGTATTCTGTCACTCATTTTCTTAACTATTTAATTTCAGTGCAATTGTACAGCAACCTCAGAATGATTAACTCATTTGTTAGCAAGGGTACAGTGTTATGTACTCTTTATTTAGCCCTTAATTTTATGGATTCTAATCATTCTGAAAGTTACTTAGATGAGGACTTTTTTGCCTTTACCATCAGTGAGATTATTTTATACTCTTTGTACTGTAAAGTTCTACAACTTTTAATCAATGCATAGTGAATGTTCTTTTATGATTTTGCTGTTTATTTTGGCTTTTCTCCAATTCTTTTTCCATAATTAGATTTCAATTTCAAAACTACTGTTAAATTCATTTATTCTTTTCTCTGTTTTGTCCTGTCTGTCTTTGAGATCATCAATGGGATTCACTGGAAAATTAAAAATTACGATGTGTATTGATATATGGTCTATGAGCACACAGCAATGAGCTTAATTTACTAATTAAGACATCAACACTTTCCAATTGAATTGCAAAGCAAATATTAGTTATTTTGTTGTACCCCAAAAACAAGACCCCAAAATGTTGTTCAAAAAATGAACAAGATGTCTTTTTAAAGAAAAAGGAGCGCTTTTATTTATCCGGACACCAGTGACACAGTGCAGTTGGAGTTTGCAAAGTTGTATAACTGGGTTAAAATTTTGACAAATTTTTATAGAAAGAACAATTAAGAAGACCTTTGTTTCCCTTTGCTTGAGGGCAGAGAAGTTTTGCAGGAATTTATAATTCTTGGTCAGCTAATTTCAGCAGTTAATTTTTAGATAACACCTGTCCCTTGCAGAGGGGAACAATGGTTAAAATATCAATCAGGTAACCCAGGAAGATGGCGCATACAGAACAGTATGATGGTGCTCCAGTTATCTTACAACAATGTGGTTGGGTGTCCAGTTGTAGAAAATAGTTGCATTTGCAAAGGGAATTAAAAGGTAATTTGTTCATATAACTTGGGCATTGGCAAACATAACACAGGATGACGAAGCTCTTTTTGCTACTGTACAGCAATTTTCTACATATTAGAAGCACTGAATATTTAGAAAACACTTTTATAAAGAATTTGTTTGAGAAGAAAGTAATTATGAATTAGCAACTCATTTATATCTTGAAACAAGGCTAAGCAAAACTATTTCAAAAATTCTTAAATGTAAAATGCTAAGAGAACAGAAATTTTATCCCAATATCCATAAACAAATGGAAATGTAAAGCATTTTTTTAAATTCAATTCAACCCAATGGTGATTCTGAACAAGGGGAGTTCACTGATCCAGAGTAAATGACTAAATGGCTGTGTTATATATTTGGTGACTTTATGTGAATTGGAAAATAAAAGAATCTGGAACTTCTGTGGCCTGAGTACGTTCTATAAAATTCATTGCAAAAGTGTTGGAATATGGTTGTAAGAGGAGGTGTGCAGGTCATGGATGGATTTGTGAAAAGGGCTTGCAGGAGCGGTTTGCTTAGTCTTACCTTTTGCCTTGTGTGCACCAGTGTTCGTCTCCTTTCGCCTTTCTACCTTCTGTCCTGGAAGGCAAGACCCACATAACATACTGGCAATTTTATCATGGAATTCCCAGCTCCCACAATTATGAGAGAAAATTTCTGTTTTTTACTAATTATCTAGTCTCAAGAGTTTTGCTATGCCAGCACAAATGAACCTAGACAAGAACCTACCAAAATGTGTGACATGGTATTGGAGTTGTCACTTTGAATTGTGACTCCTATGAATGAAAGACTAAGAGCTGATGGGAAATCCTTCAGACCTCGCATGCACAGCAATTCTACTTGGAGTCATCTGAGAAGACTTAGAGTATCACAAAAAACTGTTTTCATAAACTAGGTAACAAATGCATTTATCAGCTGACTCTTATCTGTCAATAGGTGTTAGCTAGATTTTAGTACTAGTACCAGTCACTAAACCTTATGCTGTTGTGTTTTATTATTTTTTTTGCTTTTACATTATTCTATTATTTGGGGTTTAAATTACACTGTAAAATTGTTGAACAACAGTAAGAATACTCCATGTGTAATCATAATTTTTTAAACAATTTATTTAAAGAAAGACTAAACAAAACAGAAAATGGGTAGAAATAATACATACTTTCAAAGAAAAAATAAACAGCACGTAATCACTAGTTGACAATTACGTATTGTCCTTTTACAAATAGTTGTTCAAGATACAAAAGCGAAACATACAAAGTAGAGATTCAAACAGTGAGACTGCAAATAGTTCTGTTCAACTGTCCAACAAAAACTTAGTAATATGATTATCAATCCTATACACTTAAACATGCATGCAGTTATCCATTCTTCATTTATGCTGAGATTAAACAAACCATAGCAGGCTAAAAATCACTTTGAACAAAGAATAGTAGTATTGCTGGATTTCACATCATGACACGACGAGATCAGCACTGGATACTGTAGTGTCTCTTTTTCTTCAAGTATTTGTTCATTTCATGCATTATAAGATCAGCGCTCATGAACTGTTTATAGGTTCTATGCATGCACATGTATTTCTATCCTTTCTATCTTAGAGGGAAAAACAAAACAAAGCAAGACAAAACAAAACATATTCCTATAAACACATGAAACACATGAAACAAAAAAGACATATAAAACCACTGTACAAGCAGTTCTACAATGGTTACAGTGTTGTTTATTGTTATTTTAAATAGAATTATCTGTATCATCAAATATAGTATAATTGAATATAGTGGTATATAATAATATTAATAAAAACAAAACTTTATAGATAGTATAAAACTTCAAAAACAGGTAATAATCAAACCACAATGGGTATCTTAGTGAATCTTGTCTTCTTCAGTGCAGTTGCTTATTCTTTCAGACTTGATATTATCAATAATAACAGTTTTGAATAAAATCTGTCGATACCAAACAGCAAACAAGATTTAATTAAGATCAGTCATGATAAAACAGTATAAGTTATACAGGGCTCCAGATTAAGATAATAGGAAATTAAGGGTGATTATCGTATGATATCCTGTATCCATACTTTTGGGATAGCTGTCTGTCTGTGCCCTCAAATCTATACAAGTAGACAAACTGAAACAGAGTATAATCTATCTAAGCAGAGTGGTGCGAGTAATGTGGGTTTTAAATCCTGATACACTATTAACAATATCCTTTGCCATCTTTTTAAAGACTGTTCCTCCCCTTTCACTCCCCCAGGGTGCACTGTGCATTTTTGGGTCTCACTAGCAACCTGCTATTTACCTAAGTAGTTCTGAACCTTCTGACTCCTGGACTTGATCTGTAGTTGTATTCCTTTACCTATTAAAGCTTATCTTTCCAACCTATCTACAAATACTGGTCAAGCTGCCCCTATTACACTCTGGTTCCCTGTCACATAAAGCATTGCTTTCTCATATTTGATTTTCAGTTCCATAAATCCTTTTTCAGGTTAATTATATTTCCTATAAAGAGCATCTTGGTGGACCTACCTCTTGATCTACTCTGCCTGTTTCTCCTTTTCTTTCTTTCTTTCTTTCTTTCTTTCTTTCTTTCTTTCTTTCTTTCTTTCTTTCTTTCCTTCTTTCTTTCTTTCTTCTTTAGTTTTTACTGATTCAAGGCCATCTATATTAGAGATTATAGCCAACCTTCTCTGTCTCATTTCTGTTGTGCTTTTTTTCTGCCATTAGTTGTCTGCTTTTTCTTCTTCATTTCACTTTCTGCTCCATTCATTGAGGCCTCTCTGCCACTCTTCCTGGAATCCTGGTACTTTTCTCTCTCTAGAATGTCCTTCAGAATGCTCTGTAGAGTTGGATTGATGGTCATGAATTGCCCCAGTTTCTCTTTGTCTTGGAAGCATCTTGTTTCTCCTTTAATTTCTAGAGATGGTTTTTCAGGGTACATCAATCTGGGTGGGAAGTTATTTTCTTTTAGGACTTGGAATACTTCAAGCTCTTCTTAATTTGATGGTCTGTGTCAAGAAGTCTGCTGTGATTTTGATGAGTTTTGCTTTATAGGTGATCTGTTTCTTTTCTTTGATGGCTTTTAGTATTCTGTTCTCATATTGAATTTCTGGGGCCTTGATTATTATATGCCTGGGTGTAGCTCTGTTTTGGTTGTTGGTTGCATGGAGTTCTGTATGCCTCATATATCTGAATATTATTTCCTTTTCCTATGCTTGGGAAGTTTTCTTTAATTTTTTTCTGTGAATAGACTTTGTAGTTCCTTTGTTTGTACCCCTGTTTCTTCATTTAAATTCTTTATTCTTAAGTTATAGATTCTCTTGTCGTCTTCTAGCCTTTGTATTGTTACTCCCTGATTCCTTGTTATTTTTAAGAATTTTTTTCTTTCATGATCACACATTGCTAACCTGTCTTACAGTTTGGATAATATATCCTTAGTTTCTTTCAAGCAGTTTTTTTCAGCTTTCAATGGAGTTTTTTTTATTTTCTGGTAACCTTTTTGAATCTGCTTTATGTATTCTATGTTTTCTTTATATTCTTCATCAAATGTTTCTCTCCTTTTTTTGTGCTCCTCGATTCTTCCATCTGTGTATTCTTGAGAGATTTTTAGCATTTATTTTATTAATTTGCTTATATCTTGCTTTACTTCATTAAATATTTCATTTTTGAACTTGTCTATGAGGTCCCAAAGATATCTCTTTATGTCTGTGTCTGATATTGCATGTTTACTGTCCTCAGTCTCTTTTGTATTTATCTCTCCTGGATCAATGTTCTCAGGGTTGGGGGCTGGAGACTTTTCTTGTTGCTTCCTCTTCTATGTTTTTGGTTTCTTCCATATAGGCATATAGAGGAGGTCCCAGTCCCTTTCCTTGTTGGTTATGGTTCTTCTGAAGCACACTGTCTAGGTAATCCTACCTACTGTGTGTTATGGATGTGCAAACAGGGGCAGCACATGCTGGCTCCTCCCCTCCAGGTCAGTCAACTTGCTGAGGCCTTCACTGCATAAGTGTGTGCTGCAGGTAGAGGATTGGTTTGGGACAACTTATTGGGTCTTAGCCAGGGACGTGACCCAGGCCCAGCATACCCCACCAATCTCATCTGGAGGGAACAACTGACTGAAGTCACTGCTGTTCCTTGTTCTTGACAGTCCTGCAGGATTCAAAATGTCTTCCCATCGGTGCCCCTTTCCTGTGGAAGGGTTTTATTCTAGGCACTCACCACAGGTTGATGCAGGTCCCTTGCTGGCTCCATTCTCCATTGGGCTCACTGACCTCTGACTTCAGTGTGACTGCACTTCAGTGTGACTGCAGTTCCAGCGAGTTGAAGCCGCAGGAATTTGGGCACGCAAGAGCACGGAATCTTAGCTGCCTCAATAGTAGCCCCGGGACTGCATGCTTGACTGGTTCTTTTCATTTTAGTTTCTTCCTGGGTTGAGAGGATCCATCTCCTTCTGTCCAGGACTCCCCACAATGTTATTTGGCATCTGAGTTATCTGTCTCAGGGAGCCTCTGTATTCTGCTCTTGTCTATCCACCACCTTTACCCAAGACACTCCAATAATAATTTTTGAAAGATAACCTAGTACAATCTTACATAGTAAATTTATACTATGTCTCTAACCCACACATATACACACAAAATCATATCCTGCCCTGGCAACAGCATTTCTAAAATTTTATCATATACACAGAATTATCTGCACAGAGGCCATTTATTGCAGAGTTTTCTGTTTGTAAAAAAGAGCCTATTGCCAATTATTATGTGACAAATTATATCAATTATGGTGATGCCATACAATTGAGCAGAAATGTAGCAATTTTTAAGGAAATGAAATAATTCTCTTTGTGCAATTTTAAGATTATAGTGCAACTATGAAATAATTAGAAATGAATGAAATAGATTTTAATATTAATTTAGAAAGATCTCCAAGATATACATTAAGTGAAAGTGAAGGAAATTATTCTCTGGAAGGAATTTACTTTCTATCACCTCTCAATTCTATGTAAATTCAAAATAAAAGTTATGTCCTGTGGAGAACTGAGGGAAAGGCCTTCTCAATGCAAGGATATACTTGCAGGAAAGTAGTAAGATCTATTTTATGTGTATTGCCAGTATAGACAGTTGTGGACATTAAAACAACAGATGAAGAATGTTGAAAATACATATGTTGAAAATATAGTAAAAAAGAAAATACACTGAAAACCAAATATGTTGAAAAGATCGGATAAGACTTTAAGGTATTCTGAAATGCCTAGATTATAAAAATTACAAATGATGTCTTCTAGAAATAGTATATGAAATATCAAAAGCCAAGAAAATATATGGCTTATGTCATACATTTTATACAGACATACTAACTTACATGTAGGACTATACTTCATGTAGATGTCTTTTTATGTCTCTATATATACATGTAAATGTATGTGTATGTGTATATTACTTTTGGTTATATTACTGATCTTTAAATAAATGAATTTTCATCCTTACATCTTACTCCAGTTCCATGAAGGTACCTCATGTTCATCCATGAATACACTGGCAATGCCTCACTTCTGATGAGCTCATGGCCCTTGACTCCTTTGACTCTCTGGTGTAAAATGATGCAATAGTTACACACTTGCATGTATGACTCGTAGGACAGGGGAGTGTATGACATCAGGGTTATGCCTTGGCTTATGGAAACTAATATCAATGGACAGATGCTTCCTGCTTCTTGTTCAGCAGTGGCTAGTTCAGTGAAACAGTGCCATAACTGAGAAGGCTTCAATTGGATGGGGCATTCTCTCTCTTCTGCAGTCGAGGGCAATTTCATTAAACACCTCTTATTATCCTTTCTCTCATTCTCTATCTACTGCTTGCTTTCCCTCTCTTTGGGATCATTTCCCAATTAAACTACCTGGAACATTCATCTCAGGATATTTTTGGAGAAAAACTAGACAAAGAACTAAGTAGAATGGTATAATTGTTAGTTTATACAACTGATGTTGGAAAGCTACAAATGGCTTCAGGGGTGACTTGATCCAGAAGTGGAATGCTACTGTAATTCTCTCTCTCTCTCTCTCTCTCTCTCTCTCTCTCTCTCTCTCTCTCTCTCTCTCTCTCGCTTTTATGTCTCTTCTTTGCTGTGTGATGATCTCACATTTGTTTCTACAAGAAAAATGTCCCTGAAGTGTAATAAGGACATAAGCTTCTGATAGTCATATTCTAAAAGTTTCATTTCTTTTTCCTAAAAAATCAGAGTCAAGGACTTACACTGGCACAAGAGTAGGGGTAAAAGTTCCATTCTAGCCAAAGGCTGAATAAACCAGGTACTGTATGAAGATAGCCCAGTCTGGGACTAAGTAGGTAGTAAAGATTATTTCCAGAATAAGAAGTTGACCATGCCATGATGAAAATAAAATTGTCTATGAGAATTATGTTTTTATACAAGCACATCTTGTGAAATAACAAGCTTTCTTAAATGAAGGGCAACATCTGCTATGTCCTTCTGACTTCATAACTTGGCAGACCTGTACCCTAGATATAGAAGCCAAAATAAATAAATAGCTTAGAAAATGGCTCTTGTGTGGCCTGGGGTTTGTTACTGTATCTGTACCCAACCTCTCTGGCCAGTCCAGTTTAAACTCAACTTGTGGGCTTCTTTACAATCTCTGCCTTTCTAACTGTCCATCTTCTAAGATCGAAGTTGACATTTGGCAGGGCTTTAAGGATGAGGCTCAAAAGTTAATTAAAAAGGGCAGCCTTACTTGAGAGCCCTGGAAGGCGTCTCTGTGATCCTGCTCTGTGTCCACAAGCAAAGGAGCACCTCCTCTAATGCAGTGCAGTTTACCATTCCCACTACAGCCAGGCCAGGAGCTCACAGGACCTCCACTGATACTTGGTTCAACAACCATTGTTGGTAGAAATGCACTATTTTAAAGTCCAGAATATATCATGTGGTAGGTCCTTTCTTGAAGAGTTTAAGCATAACTATCATACACAATGGCTTCACATTTTTAAACCAATACATTCCAGAATTTTAGTTCAAAGAATGTTATCAGCTGTGCACTGAAAAGAGAAGGAATGATTGATAGGATTCAGGGATCCTAGAGATCACTGAAACCTTGTACAAGCTCTTCTGAGACTGTGTTAAAACACACTCATGTGCACACACACACACCCTCTTTTTTTTCATATGCATGTGTAATTCACACATTCTCACACACATATACATTATATGCAGATAACCCTACAGAGTGGTTCTTACATATGGTACCATTAACCTTCTCATCAAGAAAGATAAACTGGGCATTATGGCTCATGCCTGTAATCCCAGCACTCGCGAGGTTGAGGCAGGAGGATCGTTGTGAGTTCGAGACCAGCCTGGGTCTCAAGTGAGCTCAAGTCCAGCCTGAACTGCATAGTGAGACCCTGTCTCTACAAGACAAAAAAAAAAAAAAAAAAGATAGCATTTTTGTTTTTTAAGGCTAATCAAGTAGTACATTTTTCATAGTAAATTTTCATAAAGCATTTGTTCACAGTAGCTGTTTCGGAGAGTTTTCTTGTGGATTCTACTGTGTGTAGCTTTTTCTTTTCCTCATAAATTATTTTCATCAGGTTATTGGATATGACATGCATCTTACTATCTGCACTGGAAAAATATATTTTCTTATTTTAGTAGATCAACAATCTTTTCTTTATATTTCCCTTGACTTCAAAGGCTAAGTCAGTTTTGCTGACTGTGTGGGCTTATAGGTCCCTGATTCAGTGTCTGATTGGATCACTTGAGATACAGGCCACTGTAATAGCCCTTTATGACAAATGAAGCTTCCCAGAGACTGGTCACTGCCTGTTTTTCTCCACAAATACTCCTCTCAGGTAGACTGAACACTAGTCTAGTGCACAGGCAGAAGAAAATCCTAGAGGTTTTTATGTTTTCTATTCCTGCTTTCTCCACCCATGGCTAGTATATTCTCACCCTACAGTTCTCAGCTCAAATTTGGATCATCACAGATGCCTTCTACATGCTTTGTGCTTGAGGACAGAAACACAAAGAATAGAATTGGGTAGATAGTGCCACCTTCTTTTACTTTCCCTATTTTTTCTTCTCTCTTTTTTTTTCTTTTTTTAACCATCTGGGGGGGGGGACCCCAGCCACAGAAAACTAACCCCATTCCACAAATTCAGAGACAAAGATCAGACCCAAACCCAGCACAAATTCACCTGCAGTCTTGGCTGGAGTACACAGTCTGAGACCAGACTTGGACCTACCACAGAACTGGAGACACTAGAGGAAACTCTCTTGTTTTATTTTGCTCTGTCTGATGAATTTTTCTCTTGGTAGCCACTGGGTTAATATATTTTGTTTTGCTGTTTAATTTTATTCTATTTTTGTTGTTGTTTACCTGTGTTATTTCCCTTTTGTTTTCTCTTTTTTCTCTCTGTTGTTTGACCCTATTTTGTTTTTATTTCTGATGTTTGTAGCTTTTTTTCCATGTGTGTGACAATTTGCTTCCTTTTTTTCTTTTTTCTTCTCTTTTTTCCTTTTCTTTTCTACCTTCTTTCTCCTCTCATTCATGAGTTACATCTTAAAATTTCTCTTTATATTATTTCACTTATCCTCTTCCTCTTTTTCATCAACTATCTCACTTGTCTCACTTGATTTTACGAGACTTTTATGTGGGTCAACATTATTTCTTCCCTTTCTGGTTCACTTCAGTATCCCTAGGATTTCTCTTCCAATCCCTCTCTCTTGTATCTTACAATTATCCAAAATTTGAATGATCATCCTTTGCCCACGAAATTTGCTCCTAGTATAGTTAACCCCATCCACCTCTCCACCTTACACTCTACCCCTCTTTAATCGTACCACATCAGAGTAAAACCACTCTACTATGTGGAAAAATATTGCATACAAATTCCTGGTACAATATGGACTCATTATATATCTATAGAACTTGAAAATAGAGTAATAGTTACTACAGTTTGTCAGTAGCCAGGCTGTGCTTGAGTCTATTGTTATTGCTAACTGTACTGCTTTAATGAGGATACCATACCTGCTATAATCAGTTTTTTTTTCTCTGTATGATAACAGTGAGATTGAAAGGGGTCATAATCATCACCATAATCGAGCACCAAAGGAATAGGCCTTGAGCTAAAAAAAAACCAGCAACTCCACATTCTTAATATATTGGGAATGTAGGCCCTTACTATATGTAGAAGGCATCCTTGAGGAACAGACATTACCTAAGGAAAGCTTCAGCAGAAGGAATAAAGCTCTCTAACATAAATTTATAAGCATCAAGACAGAAAACAAAAAATAAAAAATAGAATTTGACAAGACAAAGAAGCAAAATGCAACCTCAAATGCCCAGCCCACCCAGGACAGAGCATACAGTGATAGAGGAAACCAGAAGCTGATCACTGGAACTCTCTGAAATCATACCAGCAGAAGTGAAAAAACAAATGAAACAGGCCGTAGTAAAAAATAGTATCTAAGGTACAAAAGAAATGACAAAGTGAAAGAAATTAAAGCAGAAACAGATTAAAAAAAGAGGAGGTTAGGAACATGATGGAAACCATGAATATGCAACATAAACAAAAAAAATGGAACCAATGTAAAAGATCCAAACAAATCTAGGAGATTACAATCTACACTGAAAATATACACTATAGATTGAATGAAGGTGAGGATAGAATATCAGGCCTAGAAGACAGGAATGTCACTGACAATCAGGGAAAGAAAGATATGTTAAAAATAGCAAGGGATCATGAAAACTCAAACCAACAGTTACAAAATAAAGCAAAGAAGAGCATCATAAGACCGATTGTGCTCAATGAGCAAGCTGGGGAGAGTGCATATAATACTAAAAAGTCTTCAAATAAATAATGGAAGAAAACTTCCCAAACATTGATAAAGAATTTCACATATAAATAAATGAAGCATAAAAACTCCAAATAGCTGTGACCAAAATAAATCTATACCAAGGTATGTAATAATCAAGATTCCAGAACTTTGACATAAGAACAAAATATTAAAAGTATCTAGAGAAAAGAAACAAATCACCCATAAAAGAAAGCCCATCAAGATCACAGCAGATTTCTCAACACAAACCCTCAAATCAAGGAAAACCTAGAGTGAGACATTTCAAGCCCTAAAAGCAAACAATCTTCATTTCATATTGATGTACCACACAAAACCACCTTTCAAATTTAATGGAGAAATAAGATACTTTCATTTAAAAGAACAATTGAAGAAATTCATGACCACCAAACCAGCTCTACAGAATACTCTCAAGGATATGTTGAAAAGACATGACAATGACCACAAACACATGAATTTCAGTAGAAAGAAACTGCAAAGCAGGCAAACAATTAAATAGAGGAGAAACACAGGGAACCAGCATCAGAAAAATAGCTTAAAAAAGATAAACAATACATATCAGTTATAACAGTCAATATAAATGGTCCTAACTTTCTGGGCAAAGAAATAGATTGATAGAATTAATCAAGAAACAAGATCCATCAGTATGATACATTCAAGAAACATTTAAAACAAAAAGAAATTTATAGACTAAAAACCAAATGATGGAAAACAACTCTCCATGCTACAGGAACCCAAAAAAGGCAACAGTAGATATTTTATTTGCATACAGTATAAATTTTAAGCCAAAACTGATCAAAAGACATAAGGGAAATCACTACTCATTTGTTAAGGGAAAACTCCAAGAAGAAGGATGAAAATCATAAATATATATGCACCAAACATTAATAGACCCAACTATGTGAAATAAATATTAACAGACATAAGTAACCAAGTAAGTACTAACAGAATTGTGGTGGGAGACTTTAATACCTCACTCTCACAAATAGTAAACTAGACATAAAACAACAAAGACATATCAGAATTAAATCAAACCTTTGAGCAAGTGGACTTGGTATATGTCAACATAGTGTTCCATTGCAAAACATAAGACTATATATTTTTCTCAACTGCACATGGGAAGTTCTCCAAAATAGAACACATACTAGCGCCAAAACATGTTTATGTAGATGTGGAGTAAGGGAAGTCATTTCTTGAACATTATCTGACCATAGTGCAATGAAACTAGTGACAGGAAAAATCACAAAATCCGTGACAAGAGAAATCACAAAAACTACACAAACACATGGTAACTAAACACACTTCTGAACAACCAATGAGTCACGGAGGAAACTAAACATGAAACTACATGGTATCTATAATTAAGTGATAATGCCAATTCAACATACCAAAACTTATAGGACACAATGAAAGCAGTCCTAAGAGGGAAATTTATAGTGATGAACTCTCACATCAGTAAAACTAAACAAGCTCGCGTAAAAAACTTAATATTCAACATCAAATTGCTAGAAAAAGAAGAACAAATGAAGCACAAACCTCATATGAAGGAAGAAATTATAAAGATAAGAGCAAAAATTAATTCAATAAGAACTACAAAAATAATACAAAGAATCAACTAAAGAAAAAGTAGGTTTTTTGAAAGAATTAATAAAATTTATAAACCATTAGGCAATCTCATCAAAAGAACAGAAAAGAAAAAATATATATTCAAGTAATTAGGATTGAAAAGGGGGAAATCGCAACATATCTTACTGAAATTTTGAAGATCATCAGTATCTACTATGTGAACCTATATTCTAGTAAGATGGGAAACATAGAAGAAATATATTCCTAGGCACAATCCAATTGCCAAAACTAAATCAAGAAGATTCATAAGTTCTAAATAACACAAATCAGCCAATGTAATTGAAAATACCATTCAAAATTTACCAACAAACAAAAGGCCCTGATGAATTCACTGTCGAAGTTCTATAAGAAATTTAGAGAATTAATTCCAGTAATGCTGAAACTCTTTAAGGAAAGTGAAATGGAAGCATATTTTCAAAATCATTTATGGAGGCAAGTGTTACACTGATTCCAAAACCAGGGATGACCCAAGCAAAAAAGTGAACTACAACCAATCCCCCCAGTGAACATAAATATCTGTGATGCAAGTGATGCATACACAAATCAATAAATGTAATACATCACATTCACAGAACCAAAGACAACAATCACATAATCATCTCAACAGTTGCAGAAAAAGCATTTGACAAAGTTCAACACCCTTTTATTATAAAAACTCTGCAGAAAATTGAAATACAAGGTGTTTATCTTGACTTAATAAAAGCCATCTATGGCAAACCAACAGTTAACATCACACTAAATGGTTAAAAATTAAATCTTTCATTCCAAAATCATGAACAAGGAAAGGGTGTATACTATCACCTCTCCTATTTTTAATACAGTTCTAGAAACATTAGGAAGATCAATTACACAGGAGAAAGTTATAAAAAGAATAAAGATAGGAAAGGAAGAAGTTAAAATTATCATTATTTGCAAATGACATGATATTCCATATTGAAGACCTCAAAATCTCCACCAAAAGACTTATCGACTTAGTAACCAAATTCAGTAGTGTATCTGAATGCAAACTCAACACTCAGAAATGGACTACATGTATTAAAAGAACAAACTCAGAGAGAGAAAGAGAGAGAGAGAGAGAGAGAGAGAGAGAGAGAGAGAGAGAGAGACAGAGAGAGACAGAGAGAGAGAAATTGAGGAAATCACACCCTTTGCAGTAGAATACAAAATAATTAAATATTTAGGAATTAATATAACAAAAGAAGTAAATGATCTAAACACTGAAAACCACAATACTCTGAAAAAGAATATCTATGAAGACATCAGAAAATGGAAATTTATCCCTTGCTCAAGGATAGTAAGAACCCACATAGTGAAAATGGCACTACTCACAAAACTGGTATGTAGAGTTAATACAATCCCAGTCAAAATACCATTAGCATACCATCAGGAACCAGAGGAAAGAGTTCCTAAAGTTCATTTGGAACCAGAAGAGACCTAAAATAGCAAAAGCTAGAGAATCCTGAGAGAACTCCCTTACCTCTTTTGCTATTTGAGTTTAGGAGTAGATAGTTATTGATCATCTCTAAATCAAGAGACAGGCCTTTGCCTAACAACAAATTGTGAGAAATAAGTTTTGTTAGTTTTATGAATAACCTGTTTATGGTTTTCTTTAATAGCAGCCTGAATGGACTAACAACCACAAGAATATTAAGAGTAAAATATCAAAATGAGAATGTCCAGTATAATCAACTTTTCAGTATAAATACAATGTATATACATATATACACATAGATATGTATAGTATGCATGCATACACACACATAATTACATACTTTGTATGGATAAGTTTAGGAGCTAAACTTAGAGAGAAAGGGAAATATTAATGTTTCAATTTATACCTATCAGAACATTGAGGACTTCCCCCCACCCAGAATGGCTATTAGCAGATTTTATTGTCTAAAGTGGTAATACTGCTTGAAATAGACCCAGGAAGCTACACTTTTCTATGGCATTGAGAAAACATTAGACTAGTGATCATTAACAATTTTCATGGAATTTCAATGGAAATTCATGGAATTTATAGAAAAAAATATGTTATTGAACTGGATCTTCTTGAGACCACTTGATCTTGGGTCTCTGTTGTTCTAGTTAAAAGAAATGGGGAAAATTATATGTACTGATAGGAAACAGTGGCCTAAAAGCTGCAGGAGAATCTCTCCTGTGCATATCTGTGACCCATTTTCAGCATGAAGTAGTTCACACTGGGGTGTGGAGGAGGAGAAACTGACCTTGAGCACAGCTGATGTAGTACTCATGCACAAATCAGTGAAAACACAGCACCTTGGTATGACCTTGTTCTGTTTTTGTTTGTTTGTTTGTTTGTTTGTTTTTAGAAAATGGGACTGTGTTACTAGTGATCGTTTTTATAGCGTTTTCTAGGTTCAGATTCTGTGGCTACAATAAACAAGGTACTGGTTTTAGCCAAGAAACTGCTATACTTTGCAAATGGTGACACTTTAACTATCCAGATGCTTATTATACAGTCATTTTTGGTGTGCAAATTATCTTCAGTAGAGTTTTTCTCTATTCAAGCTTGTCATAAAATAAAAGTGGGTATGGCTCCAGGTTTTCTGTCAGATTATTAAATTGACACATGATTATAGCAGGATAAATGTGGCTGCACACATGAATGGACAGGCTCTACCTGATACTGCCCTAGTGAAAACATTTTTATTGAAGGGAAGTTATACTTAGAAAACAAAACATATTGCAACATGTAGAGTGCCTGATAAGCCAATATCTGGCAAATGTTTCCTCATATAATGTTCACAAATTATTTATTTTAAAATAAAATACCACAAGCATTTTCTCAACCAATCAACCAACCAACCAACCAGCCAACCAACCAACAAACAAACAAAATCAAGTGAATTTATGCTACTGCATGTGCAGTTTGTGCTTCCAGCCAAAGGAATAAGTAGAATCTGAAATTTACTCACTCTCTGCTTTGCAGTTGTGCACACGTGTACATAAAGGATCAGCTCAGCAAAAGTGGCACAGAGAACCAAAGCAGTTGGCCTGGGAGAATGATTTGGCATCAAATTTCTTCTCTAGTAAATGTGGAAATTGTGATAAACTAAAACTGACCACAAATACTGCGCATCACTTGACCTGAAGGGTCTGAATGTACTTTCTACTCCTAGAAACTAGATTGGACTTGTGATATGTTTAACCAATGAAAGATTGGGGTGCTACAAGTTTTAAGCTCTAAAAGTCTTAAACCATCGATCTACCCTTTTTAGAATGTAGGTGGCAAAAACATGTAAAGAAAGAGGCCGAGCTGCAAACCAATGCCAACCTGCAGTCATGTGAGTTGAAAACATACTCATCCTGACTTAGTTGGGCCAAGACAACACTGTAACTATAAGTAATCCCAAGCTAGAGAAATGTAATTGCTTAGTTGAGTCCAGACCCAGAATGGCTAAACTTTAGAATTGGGAGTAAATAAAAGATTATTGTTTTAGGACACAAGATTTTGAGAATACTTTGTCTCCTATCAATAAAAAACCTGAAACAAATATGTAATATAAAATTAGTCAATATAATAGTACATAGATGATATCTTCCCTACTTCATGATTCTCATATATCAGTAAGTTAGTAATCTGATATTAATTCTCTTCCCTTAGAATTTCAATAGTGCCATCTACTATGAAATGCATTTGTGGGAATTAAGGGAGAATGCAAACCTAAATTTTACACTAATCAACATATGGGAAGCACTAAAGAGTCTCATAATTTTAGACAAAAAGCCGATTTAAGTACAGCATGGTCAAACTATGACATCAAATACCATTTATATCAAAATTCCTTTTCAAACTAACATTGAAATGGTAACAGCTTTGTCAAATCTAGAATAATAACCTTACAGACTGGAAAACACTATCTTCTTAGTTAAGTGATTACTATTTAATGGAAAAAATACTAAGTACTGAAATACGAACTTAATGGAAGACACAGATTTTTAATGCCACATATGCAGCAAACACTGAAGATACCATGTTGTGAAAGACCCTCATATCACATACTCATTTATCACACTGATAGTTTTAATTCTACCAATGTTCATCTTCATGATTCTTCATGGTATTAGATTGCTAGTTTATACAACAGTAAATCTCAACATTGTTGTATTTCTAGGACTTCAATTTTAGAAATTCAATTTCCTCCACCTCCAATCGCTGTCACTCCTTCATCCCACTGAATCTCACAGTTAGTCTTATCATCCTGCTCTTTCCAGGACTGCAGGCCTTTTCATAATGGTCTAATATTTTCCTATACCTGGTCTTAGTGCTCAATCTTTTTCCTTTTTTTAATGTTCATTGTTCCTAAATGGGATAGAGAAGGGTCATGAACTTAAGAAATCAGGGAGAAGGCTGATTTTAGGCTTTAGAATATGGATAATAAGAATTGGCAAGGAGATTGCAAACCTAGGGACTATATACTGAGTATTATCATAGTAAAATGAATTATATTATGGTTAGATTAACTCTTATTTCATCACTGTTCCCTTCCAGTGATTATACCAGAGCCAGGAATGCATCAGTTTCACTATTATATCACCAGAGAACTCTTAACTATTCATAACATTCTATCTAGTGAGTGCTAGAGCAATGTTTGCTTCCTTAATGGCCAGCAGGGCCATCTGGACTCAAGTGCTTAATCTCCCTCTGCCACAATTTCCCTATTAGTGAATAGAAATATGATAAATGATATCCAAAGATGGTTACTATTGATTTCTTTCTTTCCTAGATGTTCATTCTGCCCCATTCATCCAGAGGTAGAATCTATTTCCTGTTTCCTTTTTCCTTTGGATCTAGGCTAATCTTGTACCTTTGTTCAAATAGGATCAGCTGTTACAAAATTTGTGGGAATCAGGGCAAAATGACTACATAGGTTATCTTGTTTAAGGACTATGAAGTTTCAAGATTCCAGCAATGGAGCATTAATCCAAGGAAGCATTGGGCTTTTCTAAAGACCTGATGCAACTGTCTAAGTCATATGTCTATGAAGCTAGCTTCAGCTTTGCCCAATAGAATGCCGTGAAAGTTTTACTTTATTGTTTCTAAGTAGCTTGCCATATAGGCCTAATTAAAGCCTATAGGTTTATTACATGTAGTAAGTATATATATAAATCATTTAATGAATATTTTGTGTATTTAAATTCTTTCAATTATCATTTTACTTAAATTGACTTAAGACTGACAATCAAAAAAGTTAAAAATAAAAGAAATTTAGAAAACATGTTAGGAGACATAATCCTTACTGGATTATGGTTCTCTGAAAAGAAACACAAGTAAAAGACAGTGTGCGCAACAGCTATTCTATTCTTATACTGTAGTGATAATGACATAAGAAAAACTAATAGAATTCAGTCTAAGGTCATGCTCTAGATCTTTAGAATGTTCTAATTATGCTATTATGCTAATCACGGCATAGCACAAATTATCTGATGATATGAAAGATTAATGGTATTAGAGATAAATGGACTTTAACAATTTTATTATAGTGATTAATTATAGATGAGTCAGAATTATGTAAAAGAATTTATGGAACAATTCAGGCTACACTTTAAGTTGGCTGATTCAGAATGGCAAACTATTACACTAGAAAATCTGAGTCAGTGATATGAGTGGAGACTTTATTTTAGAAGATTTATATGCATATAGCCCAACAGGTCAAGAACCAAGTAGAATGCTGATTCAAGCAGGTAAATTTTATACCTTAAAAGTCTACCAGTTGAAAATTGTTTTTTGAAAATAAGAAAACTGTATAGAAATGGAGGGTAGATACACTTCTTTACCTTGAAATTTGTACAGTTTAAAACAGAAAAAAAATTTTCTAAACTTAGAATTCAATAAATCTAGGCCAAGAAAAGCAAATTTATGATTATTCTGTTGGGAACAGAGAAGTTAAGAAAAATCTGGAAACAGATAAGAGTCACATAAGCTCTAGAAATGCACTGGAAATATGCCACTGACTTGTAACTGGTTTACTAAACAGTAGTTACATCTTGAATCTGTAATTTGGAAAAAGATAATATCAACTTGAAAAGAATGTAAATGACAACTTCTAGCAATAAATATGGAAATTTCCTGGATTATAATTAACAGAAAGGACAAAGATATTCTTGATAAAAGTCACCTACTTTTCTTGAATACCTTGAGGGAAATTCAAGTTATAAACCAGTTTTGGAAAATTGAGATGATAGCATGAGAATTCACATAAAAGAAATGTGAAATGAGTATTTGGGAGTTCAGCGAAGAATATAAATAAATTTCATGGATTTAACAAAAAATTTATCTGATTTTTTTCTGGGTTGCTATAACAAAACAGTTTAGCTTAGATAATCCGCAAAATAATGGAAGTTTATTTCCATAGTTCTTGGGGCTAAGAGTCTGAGTTCAAGATGCCAGGAAGTCCAAGATGAAGATGTTGGATGATTTGATGTGTGGTTTGGGTTTTTCTCTGCTTTGTAGGTGATACATTCGGTACACAGCAGAAGATGTGGCCAATCTCTGACATCAGGCTTTTTTTCTAAGACTCTATGTTCCTTCAAGAGGACTTCACTGTCATGACCCAGTCACTTCCCATAAGGTTCTACTCACCCGTGCATTGGAGATTAGGTTGCAGCATAAGAGTATTGAAAACAAATACTCATATCGTAATGATGCAGCAATAGAGCTAGTTAGAAATGTGAATCAGTTTGCCAGAAGAGAAAAGAAAGCTTTGCGATGAGAACAAGACAGAACCAATCAGTTGTTGTCTGATATGCAGAAAGGTTGAATGCAGTCAAGGGAAATAGATTCATCCATCCAATCAACAAGTAGTTGTAGAACATCTACATTAGTTGAAGTATTGTCTTAAAGGCTAGGAATACAAATATGAAAAAAAAATGAAGAAGATCCTTGTTCTCATAAAACATATGTTATACAAAGAAGATTGACCTAGATAGTTTTAAAGAATGCTAAGAAAAAAATGAAACTACTATTTGGAACCAGCACACATATTTAGGTTATTGCTCTCATGATCAATTCATTTTTCCTTCTAAAACATAAATGACAAATCTAATTGAGGTCAAACCCTAATTACTTTTATGACCCGGACAACGATATAATTTCAAAGCCTGATGAAACTGTTACCCTCACTAATCTTGGCCAAAGAGACTGTGACGAAAAGGGGCTCAGAGGTCCTCTGGAAAATAGTGGTACAGCTGATCTCATGGCTTCTCTGAGAAAGACCTCCTAATTGATCTTTCAGTTTCCTATTGCAATCTATTCTCTACATGAGACCAAGGTAAACATTTCATTGGAAAAATGAAATGCCATTTCTCTGCCTCAAAATTCTTCAGTTGTGTTTTAGTATGCATGCTCAGAAGTTGATTTAAAATTTCCTCCCAGGGCCAACTAGGTGTGTGTGGAGCAAATTTCACTGTATCATTTGACAAGGATATCCTTGAATTGAGCGGTTTGCTTTATTTTTGCTCGACTTTAATTTGTATTTCCTAAAAAAGATATTTGACTGAAGCATCTGACCTCTATTGAATCTGGAATATTGTTTTAGGAAGATTTTGTACTGATGACACTAAAAAGAATAATATTCTTTCATATACAGTTTGTTTTAGTTCTCTTCAAGCCTTTCTAGTTGATGAAAAAATTGTAAAAGTAAAATGAAATGAATAAACAAATAAAAATTGATATTTGCCAAAAGAAAGTGTCTAAATGGCCACTAGGGCAGTTCTTGTGTTGGAAGATGTTTGCTTTTTGTCAAATATTTTAAGATTCCTGTATATTCTCTACAGGTCTGTACAGATACTCTCTGTGGAACACAAATGCACATGCGATGAGAAAATTCTATGAGGCAATGGTAAGAATTTGAGCTTGCTTCAACATATTTCTTAAAACTTACAAGCAGAATCAATTTTCTTTGTAACTTACCTTGGAGAATTCCTGGCATTTTCTGAGCAAGCTCCCTCTTCTCACCGACATCTGTCCCATGTGTGCTGTTGGAGGGCTGTTCAATCTCACGGGGCAAGGCTGGGTATGAGGGGTTGTTTCACTGATAACAAAATGTACATATCCATTCATGATTTCCTTGAAGTCTACATGCTGAATTTTGTTTAGCACTGACTGTGGACATGCTAGTCTTTCAGGGATGTAGATTAGATAAAGTAAATTATATTCCAGAACCAAGCAGGAAAGGATCATTTTGTGTACCCTACACATACGTTTTTGGAAGTATCACCCCATTTTGGAGACCCTATTACTTTCCTGTCTATGATTCTTGATTATTCATACATTTGCATCCTTCTTCTTGCGTTGGCTTAGAGACCTTGATCTCTAGCATTCTCCTTGGCTCTCTCTCTCTCTGTTTCTGTCTCTGTCTCTCTCTGTTTCTGTCTCTGTCTCTCTCTGTCTCTGTCTCTCTCTGTCTCTGTCTCTGTCTCTCTGTCTCTTTGTCTGTCTGTCTGTCTCTCCCTCTGTGTGTGTGTGTGTGCATGTGTGTGTGCGTGTGTGTGTGTGTGTGTGTGTGTGTGTGTGTGTGTGTGTGTGAATACCCACTTGGAATGCTTTTCCAGTGCTATCTTAAAAATAGAACCCATTTATTTTGCTTAGGGATCCACCTAAACCCCAACACTTGCACTCCTCCTGAGTGGTAATTACTATTATTACCTCTTTATGGGTTTAGCTTGGTTGTATAAGGTTATGCCACCTGATTTGACACCTGACTTACTTGATATTGGAATGCTACTTATTTTACTCTGCAAGAGACTCAGTTTGCAAATATTCAAAATGGAGTTTATGAGCATTTGCTAATTTATTAAATGAAATCTTACATGTAAATCCCTGTACAAAATATCTAACAAATGCTTCAAATAGATTCACCAACCAAAGAAATGACTATGTTTGAACTATAAATCAAATCTGTACACTTCACTGGGATAACCTATAAATATAGAAACCATTATACGTTGGCACAAATCATTCTGAATAACCTTATGTGCTGCTCAGTATGTTGAGTGCAGAATGAACTCGAATTGACCCCCAGTTTATTGCTGTTCTTGCTGATCTCCCAACATTTCCAAGAATAGTGTTAATTAACCTCATCCTTCTTGGTGAGTTTAACATTGCTCTGCAAGTTTGCAAGTAACACATTAGTCCTAGTCAGTACAAGATACTTCACCAATCTCACTGAGAAACGAGGAGGTTCTAGCATGAACATGCATGTGTGATATAGGTCATCATTTAAGTGAGTGAAATTTAAAAAATTTTGGCAGAGCAACAGGACATTTTATTCTGAAGTAAATTGGTATTTCTTAATGACTAGCAAATCTCATAATCAGGAAACTTCTTAGTGCAAATTGAAAGGATATATATTTATTATCTTTACCACAGCAGTGCGATATGTTTCATATTATGAATACTTGTGAATGTTTTTATTTTCTTGGAAATTGCATAATAAGCAGTATATGTGTATTCATATACATCTATTGTTGAGTTTATCATACACGTATGTAGTATGATTTTGTCATATATGCTCATAAAGCACTGAAAAAGGGAAAAGGTATTTTATCTGAATATTTTATTCAGAACATATGTTTTACATCTAATTCTGTCACATACTGTGAGAACTATTTGTATATCAAGTTCTTATAAAATAAAGATAATTATTCACTCCTTATTAAGACCTGTATGTTGAGAATCATGCTATCATCACATTGAGTACTGAAAAGAAGGTGAATACATACAAGTATGTTTATGTAATAAAACCTAATACATGGCTAACAACTACCAATTATTATAAACATGTACAAATGTTATAAATAATTTGTTTTCAAATAAAGAAAAAATAAAATGACATGATCAAGCATAATAACATGAAAAAAGAAACTATTATTTATTGAACGGTTACTGTGATTCAAACACTATACAAAGTATCTTCCATATGTTCATACCTGAAAACGTGGAGGAGCTATCATGTTGTTCTCTTTACTATTCTCTGGGAAAAATTGAAACTTTCCTTGCTTTATTCATTAATCTATACAATGGATTTGAAACTGCCTCACAGCGATAAATAAGTTGATACATTTAAAGTTTGTAGGGAAATCACATAAATATTCTGAAAGAGGCTAATACATGTTTTTATTTTATTATTTGCAGTTTACAACAACTCCACAAATTGGAAAACAGATTTACTGCATTTGTGCGTTGCATGTATTTGTCTGTGTGATAGGCAAAATACCGTAAACAGCCATGTGAGGCTGTCATGCCTTAACCTCAGAAGATGTGAATATGATGAAATATGGTTGAGCATTAAATATGGTTGGGTATGATGAAATATGATTGGGTGTAAGTGATTGTAACAGAGACAGACTAGTCAGGTGGGCCTGATCTAATTGTAAAACCATTAAGATGCAGTTTTCTCCAAATAACAAGAGAGGAACAAGATGGATTTGAAGTATAGGCACAGCTTAATGAGGCATTATGGGTGTGAAGATAAAGGTTTTGCCTGAGTTGTATGGGGCTTTATAGAGTTGAGAGAGGCTCCTGGCTGAAACCCAAAAAGAAAGAGGACTTCAGATAGTCCTGCAACTGCAAAATAAAACACATTATGCTTCTAAGAGCTCCCCTCAACTTCAGATGAACAATGCAGCCCAGGCTAATACCCTCATTTCCGTCAGGGTAGAGAATTCAGTTACACTGCCTCAGAACTCTTAGCTACAGAACTGTGAGCCAGACTGTGGTGGTGTTTGAGTTGCTAAATTAGTGGTAATTCGTTGCATGACAATAAAAATAAAGAGTGCTTTCATTATTAATTAATATAACACTAATAGGACTTAGATTTTTATGGTAGCTGAGTTTTTCTTCCAGATGTAGATTGCTAATTTTGTATTATTAAGGTAAAACTCACCTGCAAATGGCAAAACACTGCAATTTATAAAACAACACTGTGCATAGTCGTGGCTCTACTGTCACGGGACTCTGCCCAGCCTGAGTTAGTCACTGACAGTCAGTTATTTGCCTGACCCAACATTTGTCTCTGAAACTGTTGTAGTCAGGGGTTGTACACAGAGAACAATTTAGACCAGGACATGGAGTTTATAATATTTTTATAATGGTCACCAGAAGTTAACACAGGAGAATGCAGGAAATCTATCCGCAACACCAACGACATAGATTATTTAGTCAAGAGCCTAAACCCCACGGCAATGTCCCACAAGAGTCCAGATAAAAACCCAGAGCTCAGGACAATGCCTCCAAGAGTCCAACTGGAAGTCCAGAGCCCACAAGAAGGACTCATGCCAGTCTCTACGAATTTGTGCCGGGAAGACCCAAGGGTCAGCGGTGGAAGCCAGAAAGTCTATGCCAGCAGGATGAAGGAGCTGTGCTAGTGGGATGAGGGTTCTACACTGGAGCCGAGAAGTCACACTCACAACAAAGAGCGGGGCTGTCCTGAAAGGCACCACAGCTGTCCTCAGCGACACAGAGGCCCCGAGCTCCTCCGACGACAAGCACAGTTGGGTACATGCCAGGAAGCAGCGTGACGAGTTCATCCTGCAGACCAGGCAGCACATGTCTTCCCCTCCAGAGCCAGGAAGCAATTTTTGATGTGAAGACCAACGCTTCTCCAGGAGAATCAGCAGCTCAGACAGCAACTCATAGGAGAACCCACAATGCCTCCTTCACACCTCAATCCAACTCCACACCTCTCTTCTTCTCCACCTATTTATCCTGGCAACCCTCCTCAGGTGGAGCATCTTCTCTCAATGCATGCTGATGTAATCCAGCTGGCATTAAGTTGACCACTAGTTATCAAACCATAACAGAAACAGTTTTTTACAGATCGTTAAGGTTTGGTATTTGAGTTGAAATTTATTACAGTTGTGTGAAGAACGTTATTTTATTGAATCATACACATTTAAATTTTTAAACCACATAAAGCATAATCAGAAGTACTACAATTAACCTCTTGTCACAGTGCCACAGACAGGGACAATCTCTTGAGATTAGTCAACTTGGGTTAGAGGACAAGCTCATCTATACTTTCAAAATAACTCTATATAACTATATAACACTGTGGGAGCAGTGTGTATTCAAGCCTCTGTCATCCGTCAATTATATCATCAATTATATTAAGAGGTCTACATGTTTCAAAGTGGTTCTTAATAGCCTATTCTCCATATAGCATTTGAACAGATTATTTATCATGTCTTATGTCATGTTTTCCACAAAATCCTCCAAATACCTTGCTTACCTTAAATGAAGAAAAAGTAACGTAGCATCAGTCCACCCAAGGTCTCTTTGCCCATTATGTCAATTTCTTCTCATGCAATCTTTCCATGGTTATGTTCTAAGACAAAGGGCTTTTTAAATTGTCTTTTTCTCTGCCTAGGATATTCTTCCTCAGTACCCCTGTGTCTCAGTCCCTCATTGTCTTCAGGTACTTAGTTCAGATAGTGCATCTTATTAAAAAGAACAGCTCCAAACACTCCTGGAATTAAGTGAAGTCCCAGTCAACAAGAATAATTTTGAAGAGTAGTAAAATAAATATTTATGCATAACATACTTTTCTGTCTAGTATTTCATGCATAGGCATATTTCCATAGAACGTCACAAATTATAGCAAGTCACTGAAACTCATTTTGTTGGTCAATGATGGGTACATGGATGAGCAGGGGACTGGATGAGCATGAAGTCTTTTCCTGAGGTTACTTTATGTATGTATTTTTGATTTTAGAGTTCCAGAAAATAGTTGCTTGCCTTTAGTTATACCCACAGTGTTGCCCACAGCTGTGGTTTCTATGAATGGAAGAAACTTCAGTGAATGAGTGAGAAATAAGCACACAAAGGCAAAGAAGAGAGAATCCAAAGAAAAGAGGAGATACAGGGCAAGAAAAAGAGAAAAAGGAAAAAAAAAACATGATGGTATTTGGTCTTCGCAAGGCTGCAAAGGCTATTTGATCCATAGATGTCAGTGCAACAGTGTCACAGCTACAACACACTGCCACATCCATACCTCACGGACGAGTAGAGAGAAGCATCCCACACAGATGGAAGTGGTGAAGGTTTCCTTAGTAGTTTTTCAGGTTATGGTGAACGCATACTTTATTGAGTTCTAGTGATGTAGTCAGAAAATATAGTATTTATTTACAAATGGTAATCGTGAGAATTTATGAAGTGATTTTGCTTCTTTTATGTCAACAGTTAATACTTGTTTTGTATTTCATTCTTCTGCAGAACTTTGACCCTAAAAATCAAAAGATATCTATGATACAGTTTCATGTTCCAACACTTTTAATACTCTGACCCACCCAAGAGATAAATGCTATAGAAATGTAGGTTGGGCTCTACAAAAATGTCCCAACTTGTGGGGAAGTGTTTTTAATTTTTAAAACAATTATTTTATTTTATATTACTTTTAGATTTATAGAAATTTTTGGGACATAGTACAGAGTCACATTTAATGTCTCTTGTTATTAATATCTAGCAATGATTATTCCATGTCAAATGCAAAATACTTTTCAATTTATTTAGAGGTTTTGTAATTTTCTCATCTGTGTTTTACAATTTTCTGGATGTAGATTCTGCAGATATTTTGTTAAAATTATGTCTAAGCTATATATGTTTGGTTCTATTATAAATAGTGTTGATTTTTAATACTAAATTCTAATTTTTCATTGCTGTTATGTAAGAAATTAATTGGTTTTATATAATAGCTTTGTGCCCTATAACTGTGCTATATGGGCTTATTCTTTTGGATAGATTTTTATTGATTTGGGGGAAATTTTTCACATAGTGTTATCTTTGAATAGACATTTAAAATGCTTTCTAATTTGAATACTAGTCTTTTTTATCTTATTATACTAAGTAAAACTACTGGTATGATGTTTAACAGATGGTGAAAGAGAGTATCATTGAGTTATCTCAATATTAGGGGTTTCTCTCTATTGTATGGTACTAGGTGTTGGGAAGAGGAAAAATCAATGATATTATGATTAAATTTTAATATTTCACGTTCTCTGTCTCTATTACCTTAACAAATATCTAACATTTCAATAGCTCCTCCCACCCAACAACCTAAGGCAGAATGGACACATTGACCTGGCATGGATCAAATGTGCTTTAATTAGGAGGGATAAAGCCTTCTTTGGAGAGTAAGATTTTCTTTTGAAGAATTCTGGACATAGTTCTCAAGAATTATGCTTTCATTTTGCCTCCAAAAGCATATCATTCTGAGATCTTTACCTTGTAAATTTAATAAAGTTTTCTAGATGGAAAAGACATGAAAATGTGTTAAGGTTTGTTATGACTTGAAGACCCCAGAAGTTTCTAAAGCACATATATAACTACACTAGCTTGTATTCGGTCTCCAACTGTTTAACAGTATTACCATTTGACTATTTTTCCTATATCTTTAAAAAATTCTGGTGCAGGTAAGCTGATTTCAGTTATGACTTTCTAGATTCACCTGTCTCTCCTAATTTCAGGGTGGAATTTTGTCTAATAGTATCAATTTTCTAATGATTAAAAAGGTCTGAGTTTTATTTGTTCATTTTTTTCTGTATATAAAGAACAAAAGTGACAACTTTCAAGGTCTTTATATGACAGTGAAGAATACAGAAGTCCTATGATGGTTTCTCTTAAGAGATACTGTACCTCAGACCACGGAATAATCTCTCCCCTACAGACAGTCCCCCAGCATCCCATGCCCACTCCTGAGCTGAGCAATCCAGAGGAGAACCTTGCTCCCTATACTCTCTACATTTATGGCCCCCAAATTTTGTTTCCACGCACATGACACATTGCTAATAAGGGAATTCACTCCTTCTCTGCTTAGTTTGCCATGCCCACACTACCCACAGGGGCACAATAAATGGTTAATTATTTAATGGATTGAATAGTTATCCTTGAACCACTAGTTGAAAAAATCTATTCAGAAAAACCTCAGAGTTTCCCTAGGTGGTCTGATTCAACTATGAAAAGTTTTCTTCTCTCACAAAGCTGAATTATTCTTTTCTGTGATTGTATGCTCTAATTCTGAACAAAATTAACCTATCTAATGTCTCCAGGGGACCCTTGATATCTTTTATGTCATATTTCTAGATTGAGTGCCTCTATTTACTCTAGATGCTTCCTGTATGACCTTGTTTCTATTCTGAAAAATCTCCTTTGGCTGACCTCTCCTTTTTCTTCAGTATTCCACTTTATGACATCACACACAGAATTAAATGCTAACAAAGATCCCAGAATTAGTGGATTAGTTCCATTTGTAACTGCAGATTCTGTTCCAGACATGTCCTTCTGTCATTCGTGACTATGAAACTTGTTTTATGGTGAATTTAGGTTTAATTTACATGCAATAGAAATAGGCATTGATTACCTTACATACTTTATTTCTTCAAGTTATATGTAACAATTAAATATCTTTCATAATCGGAATCCTTTTAGTGATTTTGGAGATTGTAGGGTAAAAATATTTGTAGTGAACTAAGCCTAGAAAATCTTCTGATTATTGTTTTTTTCTATACTGAAGAAAAAATACTTATTACTCTCTTCTACAAATTCAGTTTCTTCAATGAATTCAATAGTTATTTTCTAGACTATCAGAGTGAAAAATATTTCTCAGGTCATTGTCTCACAATATCATTTTGATTTTAATGAATTCAGACAGAAAAAATCAAGAAAACAAAAGTATTATGCATTTCAACATTTGTGTTCTGCTCATGGGTCACAGATATTCTTGCATTAAATATCTTCCATCTCTGGCTCTTAGGAGAATTTAGACATTGTGAGGATTTGTATTGGGGTTTAATATACACTACTAATTGTATCCATCAATCCATAAATATATCCATCCATTCATCCATCCATCTATCCATCCAATACACAATAAGTTTATACTCAATGATAGTCAGATGCTAAGGAATTCTTTGGGAATAGTTTCCATAATTAGGGTGGCTTTGTTTAAATATGTCTGTAGTCAGTGAATACAATGTAATCTTGGTAAGAGATTTTAAAATTCCAAGTCATATTAAATTATCAGCCCTTTACATGCTGTTTTATATCTCAATATTGTTTGTCATAAATTTATCTACTTGAATAGTTGTCATCCATAAATCTGCCTGGTGACTACCTTTCTGTTTATGGAGGTTTGTCTATTGGACTTTTTCTTTTGTACTTCACCTGTACCAGAATTTTTTATCTTTCATAATACATGTAATGCTTCATTTTTATAATTTATAATATGTTATTACTCTACTGGATGATAAGGCTCTTCAAATTGTACCATATTATATATCTCGAAGTTTTCAGCTCTTCAGTTATCTGAAGATTATTATTGTGTCCATGGTAATGCCCAATTAAATAACTAAATGTACTTTTAAATATATAGAATTTTTTTTGATAAAATATGCAGGGTAAAAAAATCCCTATATAGAATAGAATTCAGGAAATCAATAAATTTAAATGAGGAAATGTATATGTATTAAACATATATTTATACATATGTTTTAAGTAACTTCTAACTCGTATTGCCATTTCTTCCAGTTACATGTAAGCAATGAAGTTGGGTGGTATAAGCAGTATCTGTCCTCTTTTCATCAACAGAAATGACAGATATTTCCATGTTGCATTACAGTTATTAAGGATTCTTCAAAAATTACTTATGCTTAACCTTTTGTAATTATTTATTAGAACTGTCATTAAGACTTACTATTTAATGCACCAAAATGACAACTATATTACTAATTGTAAATTTATTTGTTTAGTGTTTGATGGCTATATTTCCATGCAACTGTTTTGCTTAGAAATTCCATATGGTGTATGTATTTTAAAACATTATTCTGAAAAGAAGTCTGTAGGCTTAACTACAATTGTTCGATAGAGGAAAACATATTAACTTTATGTAGCTATTATTTCTTGAAAATTCAATGTAAAAGCAAATAATGTAATTAAAATCAAAATTTATCATCTACATCTTTTCTTCAAGTACTTGCGCTCTAACCCTTGAGATACTTTGTATTCATATTTATATATCATCCCCTAAAGATCAAGAATGAGTTTGACATCCTTCACTTGTCCTTGATGACATTGATTATTTGGGTATGTATTATAAAGAATTATCTTTTCTTGAGGGTGCTTTTTTCTTTTCTGATAGAATAAAACATACTGGCACCATTTAAAATGATTTGAAAGTTAGATTAGATCAAGATTTATATATATATCCCATTTTAATACTGCTCAGTAGTATTTACTCTGGGACCTTGTGAATGATTATTTTCTTTGAAAAATTATAAAAATGTTATTAGCACAGTAACTGAAAGATACTGAGGACATGGACCATCAACAGAAAGTGAGTTTTGTATGGCATTGATATTGCCTACATCTGTTGAACAGCAAATAGGAACAAAAATAGAACAATGCAAGTTTGGAAGAAAAATACTCTAAAGATAAAATTTTGAGCAACTGTAGGCATACAAATGAAGAACCGAGTGTTGTTTGATATAAGAAAGTGAAATCGAAACATGACAGCATAAGGTAAAAGTGATGTGAACCACACGCTGATAGGGAATCATATCTATGTATGGCAAAGACAAGGAGGAGCAAGAGAGAAGTGTTTGATAATGCTAGAGGATATCATGAAGGAAATTTTTGGCTAGGACTGAAATTTTCTGCTAGTTCAGAGCATTGCTGGAGCCAGCACTGGTGCAGGATTTGGGCAGAGGCCATGATACCAGTGAGATGCAGATAATGGGATATAAGTTGAAGGAAAAAGTCTCATGTGCTTAATGATGTTAGTTGAAGTTCATAAAAGCATGCTTTTTTGTTTTTTATATTCATTTATTTATGGATATGCCTCACTCCTTTTTGGTCATTCTGGGTACCAGAATTTTAACGCTAGTATTCAGGTTAGCACTCTATTGCCCAGGATGGAAAATAACTTTACCACAGTAACTTATAAAGGAATGAAAACTAAAATAGCACTTGTATTAGTGATTAAGCTTCCTTTGGTTTTAAGTAGCATTTGCTGTACTCTCTTAGAAAACAAACCTTAAGGGTTCTCACTGGGTTAATTGCCAGTTGCTATTCACTCAGGTGTGAGTTGCAAATATTAAATGTTGTAAAGGTCATTAAACTTGTATTGTTCTAGAGCATATATTACTCTGGAATTTCTGGGTGAGTCTTTTACTGTCCTGCTACATCACTTCCACTTCAGGACATTTTGTGAAAATTTTTCTGACTAATAGGCTTGTTCAGAGTACAGAGTACAGGTTTTCCAGATTGCTCCTTTAATTATGTGTTTTTTTCCCCAGAGTGATTAGGCATTGGTCAGGTCAGAGATACGACATGACTGAGCTTCAAGAAATGGTGCTGTTTATAATCTGGAGAATGTAGTTATATTCTAAATATTGATCATAAACTATACGTGATGGAAAAGAGATCCTTAAAAGCCCAAGTGGCCTCCTGTGTGAACAGTCACCTTTAGGTTCTTCTTCTCTAATCTAAATATTCTCTAAGATCAAAATGGTCCAGTCACTTCTTCCCTGATTCCCCTCAAATATATTTGCCCATCAACAGCACCTAAAGTTGGAGTGCTGGATCTATAACCAGAGTCAGGTTCATGTCAGTCAAAGATAGGAAAGGAAGAAGAGGTTACAAAGGCCCCACATGTACAGGGGGCAAATACTCCAACAGAGACAGGGATAGGGAAGAAGTTAAACTTAGAGTGCTTGTTATAAAAGTGTTTCCATTAAGCTTGTAGCAGTGTCAGGAAAAAGTGTGATTTGAGAGATCTGAAAAATATAGACCCACAATGAAAAGCATCAAGAAATTTTGGATAGAAAAAATAAAATGCTATGATTAATAGATTATGGGTTACATTAGACATTTACTAATTTTCTTTTTCTTTTTAATAGAACAAAGTATAATATTTTCAAATATTCTTAAGTAAAATAATTTTGCACGTATATTTCTATATCCTATAAAATTAGTATTTGAAGAAACAAAATACAGATACAGTTAAAGTTTAGGTACCTTTGGGCCTTTTTCCTTCACTTGACCCTCAGAGTGCTTGTACTAGAGTTAATACGATCCCAGAAGGCCACAGGAACTTCAACTAGCAATTTAACCGGCTGAGAATAAAATTTTCTAGGTTATGGATGACACAGTTTTCCATCAACATGGTCTAAACTGATGACATTCAAGTGAAACCCAAAGAGAACAAGTCTCAGCCACTGTGTAAGCTTCCACTGCTTTTGTACAAAGGCCCCAAAGTGCCTGCCACTACAGAAGTAGGAAGACCTGGCTGTCTTCTGACTCTAAGTGATGCCTTGACTGCTGTGCTACTCTCCTGCTTACCTCCTAAGCTTGGTGATATAGTGGAATGAGGCACGTTTAAAAACCCCTAAAATATGCTGTACTAAGTTATGTACAAGTCATTCAGTTAGGATTTGTCTTAAAGGATTCAAAGAGGGAAAGAAAGAAGGACTAGATTTCATGTTGGGGAAAAAGTTGTGCCACAGCTGTCTTGAATAGTTAAATATATCCCAGACAGATGGAAACCTCTCACTAAACCAGTCTCTACTCCCTTCGCCCAGGAAAATCTGTATTGCCTTAGGAAATGTTTGACTGTACAACAAGCACAAATGTCCATATTTTTTCAAATTTTGTAGATTTATATAATCTCTGGTTGCTTCCATTTTATTTTTCTCTCATCTAAAACTAAGCAATTTTTGATCCTAAAGAAAAAACAAAGTAATTGTTTTGCACTAGTTCTATTTTATTTTATTATAATATAATAATTACATTCACCAATGGGAGTGGTTCATGTGCTTGAAACATCTACATTTTTTTAATCATCCCTTCCCTTTCTTTCCCATTCCTTCTTATCTTTTTCCTTGATCTATTGGTCCCCTTCTCTTTTTCAAAAGATCTGTCTTCTTGCTATCTATTATCTTTTATTTTGCTCTGCAATTTACTGATATTGTATTTTGAGTTTCTGATGGGAGACAAACCATGCGTATTTAACCTTGTGAATTTTCACTAATTCTAGAGTTACAAATTTATCAACATATTTTTTATTTAATCCTCTCAGTCCCATTCTAATATCTCTATCTCCTTTCTATTTGGAATTTGAAATGAAATGATATTTTCGAATGTTAATAAACAATACAGTGGACTAGTGGATAATTTTTGTCTATCAGTAGGAACTTAAGGAAATTTGCTTGGAAGCCGTTCAATGCAGAACTTCCCATGATGATCACTGCGTTGAAAAGAAAAAAGTTTTTTTCAGTTCCAAACTCAAAATGAACAAATGTAATAGCTGAAAAACATAGGAAAGGCGTAGCTGAGAGGCAGAGAAAGAGAGGTGGGAGGTAGAAAAGGAAGGAAAGAGTGAAATGGAGGCAGGAGGGTGTCGTGAGTGCCTTCATCTGGTGAGAGTAGAATTTCGTTAGACCTTTGAAGGCTGTCATGTTTTGTACCATGCATTTTAGGAAATTTGGTCATCTTGAAACCTACTGTAACTACCTTTCAAATGAACAAGTATTTGTTCTTTCAGTCTATTCAGGGTGCTATAACAAAATTACTACAGAATGGTGGCCTAAAAAACAGAAATTTTAATTCTAGAGGGTATGAAGTTTCAGCAGTTCAATATTCGAGATTGGGTAGTGGCTATGGTATAGGTTATGGAGATCCTTGAAGTTCCCCAAAAGAAATTTAGGCTTCTGATTTTAATTTAATGCCCAAGTGGTAAAAATGTTCTCAACCCACAAAGCTTAAAAGAAATAGAAGAGGTTTAAGGATTATAGTTCATTTTGTACTTGGACTTAGGGGTATTTACTGCACTGGACCTTGTGGTCTTTACAGTATAACTAATACTTCACATATTCTGTGTTCACCATGCGTATATGAATTTGAAAAGCCCTAGTTTAGCACTGAATCCTTTTCAGTGGCTTTCAGTCTTAAAATCCACAATTGTAATTTAGAGTAATGAACTGATTTAAAAAGGCCATCTCAAGGTGCCTCCTGTTGGCTTTAAAATATAACTACTGAGAAGTTATATATTCACAAAACACAAGTAGGGCGAAATTTAGAATAAACACAAAGAAGGTTATCTACCAAACCATTATCAGTAATTTTCTATCCTGTAAGAGACAATAAAAGCAATCTGTGTTCGACAATCTTGCACCTACTTTCGGGCATTAGTAAACAGATTTTTTTATTTTATTGTTTCCATGACAACACATAACATTTCACATACGTTTTTCAAACAAGGAAAGGTGAAAATTGCTTTCAATGTTAAGTTGATTTTTCCCTTTTCCTCACCTATTTTATCCCTAGACACTTAGAAGGCAAAGCTATTTCACATTCCTTTCAGAACTTCAATGTCATATTTCTATAATAGATACAGATGAAATTATTTCAACTGTGAATTCTAAGTCTAGTATTTTTATAGAGAAAATTTTTTCTTAAGGTTGTTCTATTCAATAGTCATTGAACAAGACAGTTTTGTATACACATGTGTATATATGTGAATCATATTCATTTATTTTTTTATTTTTAAATTTCTGTTCTTTGAGTTTTAGATTTTCACTACCATTAAAAGTGAATATTTGCTTTTACAATAGAATTTCTCTTCTATTCCATCTACTGGTAAATTATAAGGGAGACAATAATCAATAAGTGCTTGGGAAGGAATGGATAATTGAGCAAACAACCATTTTTGAAATAATTTTTGTTTAGATAATAAAACAATATTATTTTAGAATGAAATATTGTGATGATTTAGCAATAATCCCTTTTGGAGTGTAAAATCAATTTAACACTTATTGAGCACTAGTTATCTCACTTGTCAGGGTTCAACAGAGAACAGTGTCATCAGTAATATTTGTGTAGATATATACACACATGTACATGCACACAGACACACATATAGTCATAAACATATGTGAATATATGTATATGCATATTATCTATATCTATATCTATATCTATATATCTATATACATCCAAAAATCTCCAAGGCAAGCTGACCAGCAAGGGACACAGAGAAGAGTTGGTGTGAGTTCAAATGAGACCAAATTTCTTCATTCTCACGGAGGATCAGTCTTTTGTTTTATTAAGACCTTCAGCTGATTGGATGAGGTCCACCCTTATGAAAAGAAAACTGCTTTACACAAAGTCCATTAATTTGAATGTTAATCTCATCCAAATGTGTATCCTCAGAAACATTCAGAATAACGTTTGAGTAACAGTGTCAGTAGTGTGATCCAATCCAGGTGTAAAGTATGGTTAATTATCATAGCTTGGGGAGAGCTTTGCAAGATGTCATTGATGAACCAGCACAGTATGAAAGCATGTTTTGGGCTCCATTACCAATTACAAATTCAGACACATTTACTGTTTTTTTTTTTTTTTTTTTTTTTTTACTGAATACCTCTAGGCATGGTCACTGGTTTGAGAATTTGTCTTTTTAGGAGGAATTATTATATTCAGGGAGACACCAGGAATTGTTATCTCTCAACAAATTTGTGTCCCTTGCTTAACATGAAGCAGCTCATTAACATTGGTTAAAATATTGCTTAGGAAACCATCCTTTTTTTGCATGGAATTTAATAGTATCTCAAATAAATTAGAACAGACATCTTTATTTGATTTGAGCTTCACAACTATCCCTGACACTTCAAGGATGATTTCCCGTTCCTATTTGAGAAAAAGAGAGCCTGTGGTGTTATCTTTCTGTGGAGGTATTGATGTCCTTAATCTCTCAGTCCTTAACTGTTGATAGAACTTCTTAAAGTAGGAGCCATTTCCTCAGAGCCACATAGTCTGAGGGAAGAGGTTAGGATTTGGATTTATTTTCATGTAACTCTAGAGTGGGTGTTCTATCCATTTTTATGTTTTTGTCACTGAGGGCAGGTGAGAGTTGATTTACTTCTTGCATTCAAAGCCAAGCCCAGAGAACTTGAAACTACCTTCCTTTCTAGCTAGTTCTCTGTGGACTGGCCTAGTGGGTGCTTTCATGGTATTATTTCCTTTGCCAGATAATTTTTAAATGGATATCCATTAGGAAAAAAATATATTTATCCTGTTTCTAAGATCCATGAAAGACTTTTTTTTTTTTTTTGTACTGGTGATCAAACGGACAGCCTTGTGCTTTCCAGCAGTTGCTTGTGCTGCAGAGCTAAACCCCAGCCCTCATGAGAGTCTTTCAACTCATGGAAACAAAAGTAACAAGCAACAGGTTGATTAAGATCTATTAACTGGTGATTTCTTATTGTTTTTTTTTTTTTTTGCAGTTCTGTATTACTTGTACCTTTAATCTGTTTTGTTTTTTCTCTTTTTCCTTTTAAGTAAAGAAACAAAGAAAGAAATTTAAAGGGAGGTGGAACAAAGCTGAGATGGCAGAGAAAATGAAAAGAGAAGAAAAATTTTATTTATGTTTCTGGTTCCTTCCCATTAACACTTCTAACCCTGCCATTGTGCAGGTGCCCAACACCTTCTCATCACCCTACAATTAACTCATCCAATTAAAGAAGACTGACTTAACCTAATTCATTCTCAGGAAGTAACATCTTAATACAGGGCAATGCAGTGAAAAGAGCAGGCATTCTAAGGTCCAGAAGACCATCATTGATTTTATGTATGATTATTGAAAAGTCACATAACCATCCAGAAGTTCTATTTATTTACCTGTAAAATCAGATTAAATAATTGCTTCTCAGCATTGTTATGAAGATACAGCAAAGCAGTAACTTGCAGGGGTCTACAATAAGTGGTGTTCAGTAAGCTTAAACCTCTTTCACTGTAAGAGAGAAAAGAAGCCAGTTATTACAAAATTTTAATGACTTTAAATAATGGAGAAAATTTTGGCCCCAGGATTAGTATTCGTGTGTGCAGGAGTTTGTTTCACCCATCACACTTGTCTGTATCTTCCTTCAAAATTGACTCCAGTTTATCAGCTACATTCAAGTGATGACTCTACCCACTAACACAAGGTAGAAATAAGACTTCCCCAAATACTAATACTGTTCTTTTGTTGTAGCTAGTGTTTGTCTCAATAGAAATACTGAGCATTATGAGCCTTCTCAGGTGTGTGAAAAACTTCTACTTGTGAAAGATTCCAGTTTCCCTGTAAAGTTACAAATATGAAGACTGAGTTTAGAAGTTCAGTACTTTTTATTTTAAAAAGATTAAGCTAAAAGAGGATATAACAAAACAGATTAGAACAGAACAATTTAAGCAACATAGGGTTTCACCATAAGGCAATCTGACATAACAGTAGCTACCATAGTGTCTCTTTCCTTAAAATATTTGAGTATACCTTCATGCACTATACTACCAAACGTAACAAGATAGTATAAAACCATTCAAGAGAATGAAAGTATTATAGGGTATTCAAAACCAGCTAGCAGAAAATGAACAATGGTTTCTATATTATCTCCCTGTCCACAAAAAAATTTAGTTTATATTATCACATATAATAAAGTCCAATAAGATACAACATGATAAAACCAATGGAGACAGAAGAACAAAAGCTTGGTAGGACTTCAAAAACAAGATTGTTTAAATCAGCAGTAGCTATTATAATGTCTTGTTGTCTTCAAAATAGCTGTTCATATCATCACAGACAATAAAATCAAACAACCCAGAATAAAACCATTCCAACCCCAACTAATGAATGAAAACATTATAAAGCTTCATAGCAATATAATGAGGAATCATGATTACCACATACTTTTATGTATTCTTACCATTTCTTACACTAAGGACACCATACGGTATTTATCTACGTGAGTTTGATTTATTTAGCTTTTGAGTATGGTCTTAAGCTGCATCCCTTTATTTATAAATATATAATGTGATCATTCTTTATAGCTGAGTAGTACTCCATTGTATAAAAATACTACAATTTTTTTATCCATTCCTCAGTTGATGGACACTTAGGTTGTTTCCAAGATCTGGATATTACAAATTGTGCTGCTATAAACATGAGTGCACATACATCACTGTGGTATGATGCTTTCATTTCTTCTGGGAATATGCCTAGAAGTGGAATAGCTGGGTTGAATGGGACTTCAAATCCCAGATTTTTGAGAAATCTCCAGACTGACTTCCACAGTGGTTGCACAACTCTACACTCCCACCAATAGTGCAGGAGAGTTTCTTTTTCCCCACAGCCTCTCCAGCATTTGTTGTTGGTAGGCTTCTTGATCCTGGCCATTCTTGCAGGAGTGAGATGTAATCTCAGTGTGGTTTTAATTTGCATTTTTCTAATGAGTAATGATGATGCAAATTTTTTTATGTATTTATTTGCCCTTTGTATTTCTTAATCTGATAACTGTTTATTCATCTCAGATGCCCATTTTTGGAATGGATCTTTGAATTTTGGGGGTCTGTTTTTTTTAATTTTTTATACATTTTAGACAGAATTCCTTTGTCTGAGGGACAGTTCACTAAGCTCTTTTCCAAGTTTGTGGATTTTCTTTTTTACTATGCTGGATATTTCTTTTGATGTGCAGAAACTTTTTAATAAGACATGATCCCACTTATTGATTCTGGGGAGTATTTCACATGCAGTTTGATTCTTGTTCATGAATTCTATACCTATCACACAAACACATGGAAGTTGAATAACACATTCTTCAGCAATCAGTGGGGCACAGGGGAAATTAAAAAAGAAATTGAGCAATACCTATAAGCAAACGGAAATACAAATACAATTTACCAGAATCTGTGGGATGCAATGAAAGCAGTCCTCAGAGGAAAATTTATTGCACTGAGTTCCCACATTAGGAAAACAGAACGAATACAAATAAATAAACTGATGCCGCACCTCAAATATCTAGAAAAAGAAGAGCAAGCCAAGCTCAAAGCCAAAAAAGGGAGGAAATTATAAAAATCAGAGCCGAATTCAAAGCAATAGAGATTAAGAAAACAATCCAAAAATCAATGAATCAATGAGTTGGTTCTTTGAAAAAATAAATAAAATTGATAAGCCCCTAGCGAATCTTATTAAAAAAGGGAAGACAAAGCTCAAATCCATCAATAAGGAATGAAAAAGGTGAAATGACTACAGACTGTAGAAATACAGAACATCATCAACACCTATTTTGAAAACCTCTACTCTCATAAATTTTATAACACAGAAGAAAAGTTTCTAGATTCCTAGAAACATAGGAAGAAACAAAGCTAGGTCAAGAAGATGTAAAACTGCTGAATAACCCAATTTCTATTAATGAAATTGAAAATTTAATTAAGTCTTTACTGACAAAGAAAAGCCCAGGCTCAGATGGATTTATTGTGGAATTCTACAATAAATACAAAGAAAACTTAATGCCAACACCCCTCAAACTCTTCAGTGAAACAAAAAGGGAAGCAATCCTTCCTAAGTGATTCCTGCTAGAAAATATTACTCTAGTACCAAAATCTGAGAAACACCCAACCAAAAAAGAGAATTATAGACCAATCTCCCTAATGAACACAGATGCAAAAATCCTCAATAATATATTGGCAAATAGGATGCAGCAAATCATCAAGAAGGTTATACACGATGACTAAGTGGGATTCATCCCAGGCATGGAGGGATGGTTCAACATACGTAAATCAATAAATGTAATCCACCATATCAATAAAACCAAAAGTAAGAATCACATGATCATTTCTATAGATGCAAAAAAAGCTTTTGACAGACTATTATCTTCTTTTGAAGTCCTCTAATGTCTCCAATGTTTTGGTTTTATTGGTCTTATTCTTTACTTTTTTGTTCAATTATATTATAACTGATGATATAGGCAATTCTTTTTAAGATAACAAGAGGCATTACGATAACCATTGTTGATCACCTTGTATTTTGTTTTTTATACTATGTATTAAGTCCATCCTCTTGATTTGACTGACTCTGTGCTGTTATGTCACATTTGGTTTTACTTTCTTCAAAGAAAAAAAAGTAATAAGAACTGTGGGAGTAATAAAACCCAAAATGTGTAATTGTCATTGTACAAAAGAAAGGAGAAGAAAGTACTCTAAAAGATATAACTGCATATATATTTAATTGTATAAGATAGATAACCATATTATTGAGTTTTGTTGGATCACTGAACAAAACAGTTTCCAGTCTCACTGTTTGAAAGTCCCCTCTATATGCTTTAATTTTGTAACTTGAACAACTATTTCTAAGATGACAATATGTAATTAACTAGTGATTTCCTACTGTTTATTTTTTCTGAAATTTTGTATAACTTGTACCCTTTTTCTGTTTTTTTTCTTTTTTTCTCCTTAAATAAAATTTTAAAAAGAAAACAAAAGCTTTTGATAAGGTTCAATATTCATTCATGATAAGAACTTTACAGAAAATTAGCATAGATGGTCTTTACCTCAATATAATAAAGACCACCTACGGCAAACCAACAGCCAGTATCATACTAAATGGCCAAAATTGAAGACCTGTGCTTTAGAATCAGGCACAAGACAAGGATGTCCCTTATCATTGCTCCTATTTAATACAGTACTGGAAATACTAGCCAGAGCAATTAGACAAGAGAGAGAAATAAAAGGGGTAAACATAGGAAAAGAAGTTAAATTATCGTTGTTTGCAGATGACATGATACTCTACATAGAAGACCCCCAAAACTCCATTGAAGACTCTTAGATATAATAAATTCAGCAATGTAACTGGATACAAAATTATTAGTCAAAAATCAATAGCATTTCTATACACTAACAACAAAATCACTGACAGACAAATTAGCTAAGCCCCACCCTTCACACTAGCAACCAAAACATGAAATATCTAGGAATTACTCTCACAAAAGAAGTGAGAGACCTAAACAGTCAAAGTTATAATACACTGAAAAAAGAAATTGAAGACAATCTCAGAAAATGGAAAGACAGACCTTGCTCATGGATAGGATGAATATATATTGTGAAAATGGCCATTTCCCCAAAACTGTTATAGAGATTCGATGCAATCCCAATAAAAATACCACTAACATGCCTCATAAATCTAGAGAAATCACTCCTAAAATTCATCTGGAACCAGAAGAGACCTAGAATAGCAAAGACAATTCTAAACAGCAAAGGCAAGGCAGGAGGCATCACAATCTCTGACTTGAAGTTTTACTACAAAGCAACTGTAGTAAAATCAACATGGTACTGGACTCAAAACAGAGCTGAAGATCAATGGATTAAAAGATACAACCGCAACTACAAACACATTCAACCACCTTGTCTTTGATAAAGAGGCCAAACATGTTCACTGGAAGAATGACAATCTCTTCAATAAATGATGCTGGAAAAACTGGCTCTCCATATGCCGAAAACTAAAACTGGACCATGTAGTATCACCATTTACTAAATTAAACTCCAATTGGATCAAAAATCTGAATGTTAAAACAGAAACACTAAATCTATTGGAAGACAAATTGGGTAAAAACCTTGAAGACATAGGGGAAGTTCAGTATTTTCTCCTTACCCTCAGGAAAAACTCAACTATTTCTTTGGCTATAATTATGCCACAGAGGCTAATAGTACTTTGGTAGTAAATAAATGTTAGCTCCCACTTTGTTTCATACATCAGCACGTTTTTGATATTTCAAATCCATTTGAGTTTCCTCCTTCTACAGGGAGTTACTCCTTTGTAACTGGTGGAATTTTTGGTGAGTATTAAGTTGATTTAATTTTGAACGTGGAGGAACATTGCAAAATGATGTAAAGAGTAGTACACTCTTCTAAAATTGCTTATATTTATCCCTCATTAATTTTCAGAAACCTATTGCATTAGCTAATAGATGTGGTCTCTACCTCTAAACACATTAGAATACACTCCCCAAGAACAAGGACTTTTTGGCAGAAACATCCTAAAGGTACTATTTTTGCTTCTCAATGCACAGCATCAAAAGATACAAGATGCAAGTTTCTCACAAAGTTAGTCATGACCTTGGTTTTTGGTTAGGGGTATAGCTGCTAACTATTTTCACTGTAAAGTTATTTTTCTTTGATTTGTCATTTTTGAGGATTTACTTTGATAGGACAAAATACGTTGTCATCAAACATATACCCACTAATTTTAGCATCCATTTAGGATTTTTAACATCTTATTTGGATCCACATTTATTAGTTGCAGTCTATTAAAATGAAAAGTTTATTCATTTGTTCATTTGTAGCAGCAAAGATTCATGCATTTCCATCCTGTGGCAAAGACTATAATACATTACTATCTTATTTATTTTAATATTTAAATTATTTCAGATCTAGTTGGTGTAAAATCCTTCATTACACTTCTCATGCCTTTTTTGGTATGTTTCTACCACCTGTTAGCATGACTGTCTTGTTAAGGACAAGGAGAGCTCCCCCAAACATACTTACTGCTACTACCAGTGTATCACTGCTTTTAGAGCCACTCAGCAGCTCATTCAGGAGATAGATCCATGAATAAGAAAGAAACCTTACATTCATTCAATCCCAAAGCAACACTAGTACAAAGTATGTTTGATTAGATCCCATTTCTTACTTGTAGCATCCTTCATAAACTGACAGCCTGACTTTCTTTATCTCACATGTGTTCACTCATCAGCATAAGCCTGGAATACAGCACGGGCAACAGGAAGGTGGAGAAATGAAACCTTTATCTGTTGAGCGTGGCTGCCAGCCTACTACATTTTGTGGAATGCTGAGAGCAAATACTACCTAAATATAGGTTAGCTGTTCCCATTTCTCAAAAAGAGATCATGGAGAGTGTGAATGTTGTGATCCTCAATCTGACAGTCTGTGTCACCATCTTCTTCATTTTTTGGTAGAATCTTCATCTACATGGAGAGATGGCTTATCTCAGATTCTCAGGGCACAGCTATCTACTGCGATGCATCTTTTAAGAATAAACAGTTCCATTCTTAGATACAGTTGTAAAAATTCTGAGAGCATTAGGCCAGTGTCCATCCTTTAACTGGCAGTAGGCAGTCTGAGACTGAAAATTGCAATGAAAATTTTCTTAAGGATCAGACTATCTACAGAAGAAATATACAATATCAGAAGCTATTTTCTCCATAATATCCAGACCTTATTGAAGTGCTCCTCCAGTAATCAAAGCTCTTCTTCAATAAGGAGACACACTGAATTAATAGTCTCAGAGGCTGTGTTAGAATTAGTGTGGTACTTGCTCAGTGTAAAGTTTGGAAATCAGAAGGAGAATCTGAAGTACAATAAAAGAATTATAGACAGAAGATTAGAAGGTTATGGTTTAAAAGGGAAAAGAACATGGGCCAAAAATATGGCAAAAGAAGAAATAATTCAAACATAAACATAACAGAAATACCAGGAAGCTCAGGAGGCATGAAAAGGGCAAAACATTGAATTCTTAAAACATGTATTAATTAAAAAAATTGAAAACAAAGAAATTGGATCATCCACATTTACTATAGTGTCACTTCTAACAAGTTGTAGAATTTACAAGTAAACCACTTTTACAGCAGCATTCATTTTCTTGTCATTCTAAGCTAGTTTTAAACAAAACACTTATATGAAGACACCTGCAATACCCAATCATGATTCAGCAAGAGGGGCATCGCCATTTGTTACATAACAAGGAGTGTTTAAAATATAAACAAAGAAACAGGAGAGCTATTGGGATAAACACTGCTTTAGAGGCTGATAGCTTCATTTGAATGTCTGCTTGGTCACTTATTGTATGTGAGTGAGTGAGTGAGTGTGTGTGTGTGTGTGTGTGTGTGTGTGTGCGCAAGTGCACGTGTGTATCTGCATGTTTATTTTACTTAGATTCATTGTGTTTCAATCTATAACATAGGAGAGCACCCACTCAGGGCATTTTGAGTATTATAAATGCACAGCAAACTGTGCATAATCAATGCTTAATAGTAACTAGCTTTTATTTATTTATTATTGGTCACATACTTTGTAAACATTATATTACTTCCATTTCACAACACACCTATGATATAGCTATGTAGGTTTGTGCTGCTCTTTTATTTCAATAGTTGGAATTCTAGAAGAATCCCTTCATCAATGCACTGTTTAAAATCCTGAGAATACTGGAAGAAGCAATGATCATTATTTCTCCAGTGTTCACAAGGACACCTCCCAGGTTCATTTATCTTACCTAAAGCTTTGACCCTGTCTCTTCTTTCCTTTCCATAGAGTGGAAAGTATGTTTCTGACTCTCACACTGATATGGAAAAAGTCCATTCATGATCACAAACATCAAATGAAGCTTTCTTTATTGTATTTCCAATTCTAATTACATAGCCTCCATGACCACTATGGTGAAAATTTGTGAAACTTTGAAATTGAAAAGAAAACATTACTTTATGTCCTGGATAGTTTACTCATCAGCATTATTGCCCCTTTTAATTGTTTCTGAGCTATTTTACAATTCAAAAAATTGAAGAAAACAAAATAATTTTAATAGTTTTTGTTCACAGAAGTGCAAGCCAATTGCATCTGGTGGAACCCAAGTGATTATCATCCAGTGGGTAAAGTTAATTTTATTTACTTGAAAATCCATACCAGAAATCATCAGTCTGCCTGCCTGTCTGTCTGTCTCTCTTCAATCTCTATTTCTGCCCTTGAATTCTCCTCTGAGTCAGCTGTACTATCTCATTGATTTTTTTTTTCTTCACTAATGAGTAGGATATAGTCTTTCAACTTTTTAAAAGCATGAAAATCATAATTATACTTTCCATTAAAGATTAGCTGTTCACATCTATACCAATAATTACATTTAGTTCCAATGGTTCAGATTACCCACACTCTCTCCTCTCCCCCTCTTATTGTGAGATTCTAAAACTGAGTCCTGATGTACCTATATATTATCACTGTTTTTGTCTTTTTGAGACAGGGTCTCACTATGCAGTTCAGGCTAGCCTTGAGCTCACTTTATAGCCCAGGCTGATCTCAAACTTGCAATGATCCTCCTGCCTCAGCCTCCTGAGTGCTGGCATTACAGGTATGTGCCACCACACACAGCTATATTCTCATATTTTAACACAGTATTACAGCGAGTGTTTAAAAAATTTTGTTGGATATTTTAAAAACTCAGTTTTGGACAGATAGAATTATTTCCATGCAGAAAATTAGGCAAAGTGCTCTCTAGGAAGACACAAGAGTGACACAAGACAAGAAGACATGAAAAGATGATAGGCTCTAAAAATGCCAGAAAATAGAAAAGGTAGACACCATTTAGTTCTTAAACATTTGTAAATAACTTGTTAAAGAGTATGGGCCTTAACCTGAGTGCATAAGCTCCAAGGAACAACTGAAAGCTTTCAGATCATCAAGTCTGCATTATAGAATAATCCACTGGAAAGAACTGTGATGACAAATAGACCATAAAAAATTATTGTAGCACATACACTGAAGGATTTTATATCCCAACTTCAAGAATGCAGTTATCATGCCTGGATTATCCATTTTCATAGTATCAGAGTTCCTCTTGCATCCTTAGTCTCCACAGATGGAATAATCTGGAGTATTAATAACTGCTTATATAATTGTGTTACTGTTCTCAAATATAGTATTTGTCTGGATGGGAGCCACATGCTTAAGTCTTTTTAACTTCTTTACATGGTGCTGTGCTCTAGTCTCTGCCATGGAAACACCCTAACATTACTCTTGGACTTCACTGAAGGCTCTATCTCTCCTGCCTCTACTACATTTTCATTCTCTGGGTGCCTTGATTTGCTTCCACAGCTGGCCTTTGTCTTCAACATTGGTTTCACTTCTTACAATTAAAATTATGACCCTGGTCACTTCCATGAAGTTCATCTCTGAGTCATGTTTTATAAGATCCAACAAAGACGTGTTTATATAATTCTCATTTTCAAAATGTAATTAATGATGCTTCAAGTAGGTGTTCACACTAGGTATGCTGTGTGATTTGAATGAAATAGCTAGCTAAAATTGCAGTTAAATGTATAAAGTTACATGAAAGTTTAAAATTCTGTTGTTAAAAATAAGATTTAAAACACACATGCAATGGGAATAATTGAAGTGGTATATTGACCCAACTTGTACTATGAAGGAAGAAAGGAAAAAGAAGAAAATGACAAAAAAAGAAAACAAAGCTTTTATAAATAAAGAGGAGGAGTTGAAGGGAGGGTAGTGAAATGGGGAAAAATCAAGTTATATTATGTATAGCTACTAATTGCCTATGATGAATTTGATCATTATCTATCCTTGAAATGTACCAATAAACTCAATTAATAAAAAAAATATATATATATATATATAGCTGAGTGTAGTGGTACATCCTAGAACTTGGGAGGCTGAGACAGGATTGATGTGAGTTAAAGACCAGCCTGGGCTACAAAGTGAACTCAAAGCTAGCCAGAACTGCATAGTGAGACTCTGTCTCAAAAAGACAAAAATAATTAAATAAATCAGTATTGGAAATTTCCTTTCTTTACCTTTGAAAAACAGCAATAGCATGATGTAATTAGATTGCATGCTGAATGCTGACAGAAATTTTTACTTCTCTTATTGTTCCATTTTCTCACAAACTGAAATTATATTATTTTTGTATTATGAATAAAAAATAACAAGGTAAGAACAAAATATAACCAAATGCCTTTAAACATAGAAATTTTCTAGTGTAACTCCTTTATTCACCTATAAGGAATGCATATGAGAAATATAAGTAAAACATCACATTTATATTTATAATTTGAAAATCAATATTTTAATGACATATGCCAATTTTATGTGGTCACTGCTTCATGTTTTGTGGCCATACAAAATGTGAAAAAATAATTATCTATCTACTAACACCATACCACAACATCTTTCTTAAAAGAAACTCTGTAATTTGGCTCCTCAAGGCTTGAATTTTACTTTTGAGTTGGTTATATAGTGGTTCAGAAATATGATGTAAGAAAAGAAAATGAAAAATATCATTTGCTTGGCAAAAAATGAGTAGAATATGCACTTGGAAATATTTCTTAAAAATTTGATTAGTTTCACTAAGTTATTGATGTATGCAAATAATAATTTTGTGGGACATAGTCTTGATATGTAGTTCTGAATGAAATCCTTGAAATTACTTTGTAGCCCAGGCTAGAATTCATGGTGATCTTCCTGCCTCAGCTGTCCAAGTGATGGGATGACAAGACACACCAGTACACTTGGCCATAAAAAGCAATTCTAGACCTCCCTCTCCACTTGGGAGACCCCTGCAGCTGCAGGATCATCATCAACACCACCCCTTCCACTCCAGTGACCCCTGCAGCCAACAGATTGTGAGCAGCACCACTTCCTTCAACCCAGAGATCTTATTGGTGGCTGGATTGTTGGTTGCTACTAAGCTTCCACTCCAGAGACCTCTAGACTGGGACCCATGCCATACTAGAACCTGGAGTGCTGAGAAACCAAGCAACCCTTCCCCAGCTTGGTGAGCAGCTGTGATCATGGCAGGCTATGGTGGCTCAGGATGGGAGCCACTGGTGTTTATAGCCATGCTGGGACCTGGAGCATTGGGACACCAGGCTACAGCACTCTAGGACAGGAACCACCCGTGTTTACTGGGACCTACGCCATGCTAGGACCTGGGAGAACTTTTATATACATGAAAGTATGGACAGCTATTTTGAAGAGAATGAGAGACCCTATGACAGCCCTTAATGACTTCCCTATTGTCTGGTTTTGAGGATCTTATTTGCCTTCCTTATTCTGTTTGGATCAGTTTTATACTATATTGTTTTGTATGAATTCTCTGTATGCAAAGACATGTACAACTATTTGGAAGAAAACAAGAGACAATATGATAGACAGTGAAGAATCTCAGGTCATCTAGCTTTGAAATTTATATCTCTTACATTGCTTTCTTATGTCCTATTTTGTTCTGTTTTGTTGTTCAATTTTACCCCCTTTAAAATAAAAATTAAAAAAAAATTAAAAATGATGGAAACCTTTAATGAACAATTGAGGAAAGAAATCAAATGCATGAAACAAATTCAAAGAGACATCCAGGATATAAAAAAACTACATTGAAAGCTAGCTAAAACGTTTGAGTAAAGCTGAGGATAGACTTTTGGAGCTTGAGCACAAGATAGCAGCTAGTAATAATGAAAGGAAAGAAATTTTAAAAATAACAAGCAAACATGAAATAAATTCAACATCTTCAAAATGATGGAAAGAGAAGTAATATAGTATCGACAGGCATCAATGAAAATGCAAGAGGCAATGCAAATGACATTAAAAACACTATTCACAGAAGTAATAGCAGAAAATTTCTCAAACATGGGGAAAAGATCTGATATAGATATGTGAGGCATATGAAATGCCATGCAGTCATAACCAAAATAAATCTACAATCAGATATATAATAATTAAGAGTCCAGGCATACAAACATAAAAACAGAATGCTAAAAGTGGTTAGAGGAAAGACACAACTCATCTATCAAGGGAAGTTCATTTGAATCACAGAAGACTTTAAAGTACAAACTCTTAAAATGAGCTTGCAGTGGGTTATTTCCAGCTTTGAAAGAAAACAATTTTCAACCCAGATTGATTTACCTTGCAAAACTTTCTTTTAAATTTGATGGAGAAATGAGATACCTCCATGATAAAGAGCAACTGAAAAAATTCATGTTTACCAAGCCAACCTTAAAATAATATTGAAAGATACATTACAGAGAGACAAAAATGACTACAATTACCAGAACAACAATGACAAAAAACTACCAGGCAGGGCAGGAAGTTAAACAAGGGGAGAAAGCAGGAAACCAACAACAAGAAAATAAAATGACGAAGTTAAGCCACTACATATCAGTTATATCCATCAATGTAAATGGCCTCAATTCAACAATTAAAAGAAACAGGCTGACAGAATGGATTAAGAAATAGGAACCAACAATATGCTGTATATAGAAAACACATCTGACCCAAAAGGAAAATCATAGATTAAAGTAAAAGGATGCAGTAGCATATTCCATGCAACAGGAACCCAGAAAAAAAGGCATGGGTAGCTATTCTGTTTGCAGACAATGTGAACTTCAAATCAAATATGATCAAAAGAGACAAAGAAGATCACTACATACTTGTTAGGGAAAAACTTCAAGAGGAAGAGCTAACAATCATAAATATATGTGCACCAAATATGAGAGCGTCCAACTGTATAAGACAAATACTAATTGACATGAAAACCTAATATACAATAACACAATTGTAACAGGGGACCTTAATACCCCATTGTTACCAAGAGATAGATCAATTGGAAAGAATTCAGTAAAGAAATAACAGAACTGAATCAAACCTGTGAACAAATGGACTTAGTAGATGTTTACAGAGTGTTACACCCCAAAAAGTCAGAATGCATATTTTTTTCAGCTGCACATGGGATATTCTCTAAAATAGACCATATATTATCCTATAGAACATGCTTAAGTAAATGCAAAGGGATTAAAATTATCCCATGCATATTATCTGAATATAGTGCACTAAAACTGGAAATTAATACAAAAGAAACTGCAAAATCTACATAAACATATGGAAATTAACAAACTGTTGAACAATCAGTGAGTTACAGATGAAATTAAAAAAGAAATTAAACACTATCTAAAATTAAACAATACCTAAAAAAACACTACTAATGAAAAAGCATATCAAAACTTGTAGAGTACAATGAAGGTAGTTCTAAGAGGAAAATATATAGCAATGAATTGCCACATCAGAAAAAACTAGAGTTAATAAGCAAATTCAGCAGTGTAGCTGGACACAATAGCAACACTCAAAAATCAATAGCATTCCTGTACACAAAAAATGAGCTCACTGAGAGAGGAATTAAGGAAATAATGCCTTTCACAATAGCATCCAAAAAAATGAAATACTTAGGAATCAACCAAACAAAAAATGTAAAAGACCTACATGTTGAAAACTACAGCACTCTAATAAAGGAGATTGAAGAGGATGTCAGAAAATAGAAAAAATCCCTCACTTTTGATTAGGAAGAACCAACATAGTGAAAATTGCCATACTCCCAAAATTGTTACCCAGATTTAATGCAATACTAGTTAAATACTATTAACATACCTTACAGATCCAGAGAAGGCATTCTTAAAATCCATTTAGAAACATAAGAGACCTGGAATAGCAAAGGCAGGTAACCAAGGCAAGGCAGGAGGCATCTCAGTTTCTGGCTTGAAATTATACTACAAAGCTATAGTGATAAAATCAGCACGGTACTGGCAAAAAAAAGAATTGAGGATCAATGGAACAGATTAAAGATGGAAGCACAACTACAAAGACACTCGGCTACCTTATATTTGACAAAGGGGCTAAACATGGTCGCTGGAAGAAGGACAGTCTGTTTAATAAATGGTACCAGAAAAAAATGGCTTTCCACATAGTGAAGATTGAAACTAGACCCATGCCTATCACCATGCACTAAACTAAAGTCAAATGGATCAAGGATCTAAAAATTAAAACAGAAACACTAAATCTACTGGAAGACAAGGTAGGTAACAATCTTGGAGATATAGTAGGCAAAGAGTTTATGAACAAAATGCAAAACACATGGAAAGTACTTCAAAAGAATCAACAACTTGGATCTCATTAAAAAGTTTTTGAACTTTAAACAAAATCACTGACAGAGTGAAAAGAAAATCCACAGAATGGAAAAGAATTTTAGCCAGCTGTCCGTCAAACACAGGACTTATATCTAGAACATATAAAAAACTGAAAAACATCAGGCTCTGCCAAATTCAAAGAACCTCTCCAAAAATGGGCATCGGGGATGAACATGCACTTCACAGAAGAAGAAATACAAATGACAAATAAATACATGGAATGTTCACCATCACTGGTCATTAGAGAAATGCAAATTAAAACAACACTGAGATTGCGTTTCAGTCCAGAAATAATGACTCCCATCAAAAAATCATCTGATAACAAATGTTGACAGGCTATTGGAAAAAAGGAACACTTCTCCACTATTGGTGTGAGTGTACACTGGTGCAGCCACTATGGAAATCAGTATGGAGATTCCTCAAAAAACTAGGATTGGAAGTCCCATTAAATCCAGCTATATGCCTTCTGGGTATTTCCCCAGAAAAATTGAAAGGTCATGTCACAGTGATACATGCGCACCTATGTTTATAGCAGTACAATTTGTAATACAAATGCCTATCAACCCCAGAATGGGTAAAAAAGATTGATGTGTTTATATAACAGAATATTGCTCAGATATAAAAAAGGATAATCTTGAGGCTTTTATAGATAAATGGAAGCAACTTGAGACCATCATCATAAGTGAAATAAATAAGACTCATATTTGTAAATATCATATTGTCTCCGTAGTATAAAAAATAAATAGTAATAACAATAAACTGAATGCAAAATATACAATAGATATCGTAATAGTGAATGTGGAAAAAAGTGCTCAGAAGAATATCTGGGATAGGGGAAAAGAGAAATGGAAAAAAGGATAAAAATATATTTATGTTGGTATATACATATAATTATGTGTGTGTGTGTGTGTGTGTGTGTGTGTGTGTGTGTGTGTGTGTGTGTATGCAAGATAGAGAACAACTGTCATGGTTTATATTGGTGGCCCCCAGGCCTCATGCATTTGCATTGTGCATTTGTGATTGGTTCATTGTCTAGCCCTTGGATTGATGGTGTCAGTCACATAGGTGACTACACTCACATAGGGATGGAGCCAGCATACAATGTAATGGCAGGAAGTTTCATTGATTGATCATTTTTTATGCCTAGATCCTGAACAACTATTTCTAAGATGACAACTTGCAATATATTAATTAGTGTCAGTTTATTTCTGTTTTTTTGAAATTCTGCATTATTTACATTCTTTTTTCTGTTTTAATTTTTAAAATAAAATATTTAAAAAAAGCAAATCTAAAGAATTTTATTCCATTACATCTGGGTAATAGAATAGAAGCTTTTTTTGCGAAACAAACAAACAAACAAACAAACAAAACAAATCAACACTGCTGTTGGAGGGTTTTTAGGAGAAAAAGGGATTCATGATACATTTTTAACAATACAAGATTTGCTGATTAAAAAGAAAGGAAAAAATAAGAACTTTTCCAGAGTTGTGATAATAACTGGCATAGTTCCATTTAATCGTAATGGAAAAATCAACATAAATTTACATGTTTCATGTAATCAGCAAAGAAATGAAGACCTTACTATAAATGGAATTTTAAAAGAAAAAATCAATCATGTCTAGATCAGACATTACTATGCCATTACTTAAACTAAACATAACAATTGTAGGGTTTACTGGTTTTTGGTGGTTACAGGGAGGAGATGGGTAGGAAATAAACAAAACAAAATATATATAATTTAGTTATTATAATAAAATGGTGATGACAAAGCCTCAGTTTACTGAAGTAGTGACACAAGAAAGACAAAGCAGATTTGTCATGATTATATTTTACTAACTGAGAGGTTGATGGATAAAAAAGAAAGATCTCACTTCTAACAAGTGTGTTTTATGCACTGTTTGAATCAGTGTTTACAAAAATATTTCAGTGCTCTCACAGCTTCTGAAAGATTTACAAAGCATCTGAACTTTTTCTTGCTTTTCTTACAAGTTTGTTGAGTTGATTTGGATTTAAAGAATATTACTACATAAAAGTCAGTCATAGACTAGATGCAACAAAATTTTTTACTTCCTGGGAGTTTGGATTTGGGAATTTTAAGCTGTTGTTTCCCTCCTGAATCATATTTGCTGAGATTTGGAAAAGTATGTTTATTTTTATTTAGTTTACCTTCTGTGAAACAAAATAATGCATTAGGTCTATATATAATTTTAGAATATCTTGGATACAAACTTCTAAATTATCTTCCTGAATTCATTTGTCTGTTACGGTTAAAAATCCATATAATATGCAAAACTTAGAATATTTATAAAAATAATATTTTGATTATGTAATAAAAGATCTCATCCTAAATTACCACTGATAGAGACACAAAAACCTGAAATAAATAACAATGTGAATGATGACCCATAGTAGTACCTTTTATGATTTTCAGCAGTTTTTTTTAGTACATACTATAAAGAAATTTAAATGGAAATACTTTTTTGTATTCTCCTGACATGGCCACTGCACCATAAAATAGGTCCTTAAGAATGTATGGCTTCCTAAAATAAGCTTTTTAAACTTACTTTTTGCCACAAACTCAAAGAAATGAATATTGACAAGGCCATAGACAACTGGTGAGTCATTTTTTGATCATGTAGACTGACAAACACACAAACAAAAGAACACTGTATGTAGTGAACACATTTATTTTCTATCAGTTTATTAATTTTTAAAACATAAAATACAGTCATCGTATAGCAATAATTTTTGTTAGATAACATTGCTGTTAAATTTAGAGAAGAAAAGTGGCTGGGTTAATAGTTGCCTTAGAATAGTATGGAAAAAGTAGGCAATTGAATTATGCTTATTAGCACTGACCCTGGCAACATTTGAAGACAAACCAGTGTTTTTCAATCTAAATCGGTATCTTGAAGTATACAAATATATAACGTTTAATTATTAGTAATCACTTGAGTTAAAATTATTTTTTTCAGAGTTGTATGACTTTTTACAGTTTCTATTTCTTATTTTAAAATGTGGATGATGTCATCTCTGAACATGTTATGCAGTTAGTTCCTTTTAGGTATATTGTCACTCAAAGTATATTTAGATTTTGAATTGAATTAGTACAAAATTTTCTAGAAATAATTTTTTATGAACAATAGAATCATACTAATTTGAGAAGGTAAATACTACAGGTTGTTTGTTTCCACTTATATGAAATGTTCAAAATAGGTAAATCCATAGAGGCAGGAAATAGATTTTATGGCTTCCAGGGGATAAGGGAGTGGAGAATGAGTAGTGACTACTTTGTGGGGATGAATTTTCTTTTAGAGGTGATGAAAACGTTCAGGAATTAGATAATGATGATGATTGCACTATTATGATAATATTGAAAAGCACTAAATTGAATACTTCAGCCAAATAGTGAATTTTATGTTGGGTGAATTTTTTCTCTATAAAACCTAAAGACACATTTTAAAATTTGAGCATTTAGGGAGATATAAAATACTCAAGAAAATTAAAAGAATATTATTCTAATAGTTCGCAAAGTTCTCCCATTCTCCACCAGTCATCTGCCTTTTTTATAACAAAACATCTCGTGTTGCAAACATTTAATTATATGGCTTTGCAGACTGCTTTCCTATAACTATTATTTTTTGTTCAACCTCATAATTCTTATCTTAAGCAATATATGTGTCCTAACCTCTCAATTCCCATTCTCTTTTAGTTGCAGTCTACTTCTTTATCATCACCACACATAATATTTACTCTAACTAATATTATTATTTAGTTTACTGCCCCAACACTTTGGAAATTGTGAAAGATGTGGACAAGTCTAAAGAATTTTACAAGGAAATATCTATACATATGACTTCTGAAATCCACTGTTAATATGCTCCTACATTTGCTTGTTGCATCTTTTTGACAGTCCATAAACCTACTCATCCATAAATTCTATAATTGTTTCATCATTTAAAACAGAGTCATTATGATTATTAATAGCTCTTCTCTATTCTGTCTTCCCCGTCTTAGAGAATCACTAAACTATAGATTTATATAGTTTTTATATTTATATAGGATCATTCTATATAAATGGAATACTATGATATATGAACCTGTATAAATGACTTTTTTCACATAATGGCATGTTTTTGAGGCCCATCAATGTGTATGTGTATTACATTTTACAGATATGATTCCTTATTAACGTCACATTTATTTTTATGTGCAGAAATCTTAATTTTGGTGTAGGAAATTTAACTAGAGGATGTGGCATATACCTGGTAAGAGATATCTGAATTCTAGGGCCTCAGAAGATACAGTATGGCAAAGCCAATGAGAATCTATAGTGATTTGCAAATGTTATATCACTATTTCAAAAAAAAAACTACTTTCCATTATTCTCAATTTTAGGTTACTTAGAAACATTTTACTTTTGTGACATGTTATAAGTAGATCACAGACAAAAAAAGCAGAAGTACAAGTCCATTTGTATTTTTCACAAAAGTAGATTTTGCCTCAGTGTCCAACCTAAATAAAAATTAGTGGTGAGCCTTTTTCAAAAAAGGTATGATACAGAGTTCAAAATGTATAATGTTCCCAAATGTATTTAAGTCCGTTAGATAATTACTCAGTATTGGATATACATGGGTCTTATTTTCTGCCTTTGGTTTTTTAACATATTAAATTGTACTGTTTAACCTTGAAAATGGCATATTCACAATATTATATAGACACAGAGGTACCATTTCTCTAACTGAAAACATAATATCTCTACTCATTTATAAACACATTTTTCTCAATAGTTATAAATTACACATTGTCATTTAGCTGAAAGATTCATACACTGAGATGAGTATGTTCCTTTATACAAGCCTTACAGGAGAACATAATGTAGGATTATGTTGGAAGATGCATTACAGGACCATGTAGCATACCTAAATGTATTAAAACATGATCATTTTTGTCTTCTTTGTGACAAAGGCACATTTGTAAGGAGATCAGAAAAAGACAGTTATTTGTATTTGCATTCTTAAAAAACAGTTATGTCTACATTTATTACATTTTTGTCAAATACTTTATGTAGTACCTAACTGAAATAGGTGGCAACATCAGAGAATTCATCAGTACATAAAAAAAAGTAGCCCAAATCCTTACATCTGAGAATTTAAAAACCAAGGAAAGTAATACAATCAAGTTAGTGATAATTAGTTAATTTATAACTCAGCAACCCAGTTCTGTGAGAAGGACTGATGATCTAAAATGTCTTAAAAATCCAAGTGTGGGTAAATTCTGTTTTCCTCATTATCATATATTAATTTTTGTCACATTTTTCTGTCTTTTTTACAATATTAATAATCCCTCAAAGATTTTGCAGTGCTTGACACAAAGGAAAACCTAATAATTTCCTATTTGATTAAAATATCTCATCATAAAAAAAATAACCAAGGAAAAACATAAATGTGACATTCTTCCCTGGAGGGATTTCCTACCATTACATATCAGTTTGGCTCTTTCTTATTATGAGTTGAGATTTGGCCTCTCAAAGGCAGAAAGCAGAAGCATTATAGAACATTGCTTTTAGGTAAAACTGTAAGAGTTAAGATTTTTCAGCATTTATTTTCTCTTAGTCACATGGAAGAAAAAATTTGGGTGACTACTTTTAACTCTCCATAAAACCATGGCTCACAATTCCAAAATTTTGAGTTTATTTAAAATAAACAATCTTGATAACCAAAAACATACAAAGATTTAAAAAATATATTCTCCTGTTACTAAACTCAATAAGAGTACTAGACTGTTTACTAATAGGTCTGGGTGAGGTCAAACATTACTGACCCTGAAAACCATTTCCCACCCAGAACATGTTGTGATTGATTTTTTTTTTTAAAGAAGATCCTTTATATATAGCTATTGATTCCTTTTTGGCTCTCTCTTGATTTTGATTTTTTTCCTCTTTGTTTTTGCTGTATTTCTTGACAAGTCACTATGTTTTAATTTTCACTTGGATGCTATTTAGAACAGAGACATTTATTAGCAACCTTTTACTTGCTTTACTTTAGTCTGACAGTTAGGAGGTAAGATTAGAGGCATTGTAATGTTTTCTGAGTATTCTGTGAATTCTTTAGACTGTACAATAATATCCTCAAGCCAGAGCTCTGAGGATCTTGATGGGCATCATCCGTTTTCCACATGATACACATCTTATTTTGTAACCCAAGCTGAAGGAACAGCCACTGCCACATGCAAGCTGCAGCTCCAGTCAGAGTTCAAAACCATAAGATTTAGGCATAAGTATTACTGAGGGTGCAGGAGAACAATGTCACAACCAGAAAACAGGCAAAAAGAATCAATTCTCCTTTCTTGAGTTTTTGTTCTATGCAGGCTCTTAAAGGATAATATAAGGCCCACTCACAATGGGGAGGGAAAAATAACTTTCTTTACTGATTCAAATGCTGATCTCTGGAACTACCCTTGGACAATGATTTTCCAAATATTTAGGCATCTCTTTCTTCTGCCAGGTTAACATACAAAATTATTTGTCATACATATAGCTAATGGCATGTTCCATCAAATCTGCAAGATAAGATCACAATCAGCACAGCAGAGAAGCAACTAAGGAAAGAAGTGAAAAACAGTGGGTAAGTCTATTATGCTTATTATAGTGTTTACTTTAGTATCTATTCTTTAAATTTGTTCATTTCATTTTATATCATAATTTATCTTTTCATGTTCATCAGCTGTGAGCCCTGCTTTTTAATATTCAGCACTCATTAATGTGCTCTGAGAAGAAAAGGGTTATTTGTGACAGAGACTTTGAATTATCTGTTTTATTGTGTTGCAGATTAGTCGTGTGGATATGTATGATATACCCCTTTTAGAAAGCACAAAAGCTGGTTTGGGTTAATATTTTCTTCTTATCATCACCTTCATTATATATACAATTTAAAATTTTCTGTATTAGTGTTTTACATAGTATAAACATAAATAAACCATTCTTCCTGTTGAGTTGTTTATCTCAGTTTTTTTTTTTTTTTTTTTAGTAGTAATGGAAACCTGACCAATGCAGACTATTGCTGTTCTCTTCTGGGGTGGTTTCCTTATTGACAGGCTAATAAGGCTTCTTTAAAATAAGCATTCTAATTCAATCAGATGTTTCTGACTTTAGCTTTTGTAAATCTCTAGCTTTTCTAGCTTAACTTTCCAAAAGTCTAGTTATTTAATAACTTCAGTTGACAACACATTGTGCTTATCAGTCTCCTTTACCTGGCTAATTCAGAATTCAATTATTATTTGCTTACTTTATAAGATTAACAAACTATTTCTTCTTCTCAATTAACTTTGCCGCGTGCCTCTGGTGGTACAATGCCTCAGAATGTAACATATTCAATAAAGAAATATATTGTTTCCGTTCTATGTGTCATTTTCATTCAGATTTTGATTCTATACATTTTTGATTTCTAAATTTATAACCTTGAATGCATGTCAAAATTTGTTTATCTCTTCTTTTTGTTAATAGCCTTCTATCAGATGTTTACCTTGGTCCTCCTTAGTCTCTTGTCTAATGAGAACCAGAAAAAGCCCTGAGAGAAAAAGTGACTCCTGGTTGTCTTCTTCTTACTACTTTTGTAGTTCTCTCTTCCAAATGACTTTGGACACTTCTATCATGGTGGTCTCAGTGTGTCTCCAGTGTCCTCAAATAATTTTTTGGTAGCTTTTTTGAAGAATTTTTTTCTCTCTGTGAGAGCATTTGCAAAACCAAATTCATCTTCATGATGATGGAATTCCCATATACTTTAAAATACAACATTAAACTGGAAGTGTTTTTAAAAGTAGATGTGGGATCTGAAAGGACAAATCACATTACTCGACCAAACTTAGAATTTTATATGGGTTAGGTTTAAAGTACAGGTTTAGTGAAACCTTTATGTTCTTTACCTTGTAATTCTAAATATTCTGTCATGAATGTGTAAGAATCAATATTTAAAGCAATATACCGAGCATATGTGATACGCTGATTCTTATCATGCTACTAAAAGTGGTCCATCCCGGTAGTTTTATGTAGTCATATTTCTTTACCATTTTTCTTGATTTATTATAGGAATATTGTTATGTGAAAAATAACTTCCAACCTGTTACATGTTAACATGTCCCATCTTACTGGTCTCACAACGTTGAGGGTTAATATGGTGAACCAGAGGAAGAAGTTAAGGGACGTTTATTGGAAATAAGAAGAAGGAAAATAGCTCCTACAATTCCAGGAGGGCTCCCAAGTGTGTTGCCAAAATGGTATTTTGCCAGAGGTAATTTATACAGCAGAAGTAATCTAATGTGAATAAAGCTATATCAATTTATAGGATTACAAGTACAGTAACTTAGTTGATATTTTTCAGCCAGCATCTCCAAATCTTTCCAAACTCTTCCCACAAGCTAGCTGCAGATATTCTTAAACTACATGATCAGGTACAGTAACAGAAAAGACCGCACCTTTCTGATATAAAATTATGTCTAAGTGTCTGTTCTCATTGCTAATAATACCCAACACCCACAGGTAAGATAGGAAAGACTTATTTATTTTAGAGTTTATAGAGGTTTCAGTCCATAATCACTTGGCTCCAAAGTAGGATGGCACAGCATACGGGTATTGCAGAGGAGAAACTGTTCAAGGCAGGCAGAAGGTAGCATAGAAGCCAGAGATGACCATATCTCTTTCTAACCTTTATATTTCATACAGGTTACCTGGGTGGGTTGTACTCATATTCTTAATTCTAGTGCCCTTGATCTTAGCATTGCACCATGAATCAATCCCAGTGTCATGCATTCTAGATCCAATCATCTCTAAAAAGCCCTATCTGTGACTACATGAGGCTTTGGGAGGACATCTAGACATAAGCTGTAATGCTGCCAATAATAATAAGACAACTGTATAGGTCCAAAGCCTTTAGATTTCCTTTCCAACTGAAAATAGAACGAATATCCAGGAAATTAAATTAATTTCTTTCTTTATTTTAAATATTTGGTGACTTCAGAACATCATAAACTCCAAAATATGTGTTAATAATGACAAAAATTCCTCCAATGACAGAAACCCATTTGAAATGACGTCTTGAGCCAAGCAAAAGTTGATGTATACTAATACTTTGCTATTTTCTTTAGGAAATTTGTATCAGTGTTCAGGACTATCTAGCACATTTAAATATGAGTAACTAAATGTAAAACTATAAAAATTTAATAAAAGATACTCAAGAATACACAGAAAACAAAAGAAAGATGTTTCAGCAGCTGAGGAAAACTTGCTAAGTATATTTTTCTTGAAAGAGAAAATTTGTAACACAAAATTTCAGAATGAGTTACAATATAAGAAGCATTTGAAGTGTGAAATTTGCAGTAAAACAGACCCACATTATATAACACAATTTCAGAGTGAATAATGTAGTTTACTAAGCAATTATAGCTATAAAGGAAAAACTGCAGGAACACAGAAGACAACCAGATAGGAGGAGGTTATAGCTGGATTAAAAAGTGTCAAACAAGATTGAGAGAACTCAGGCAAGATATGAATAATAATTTATTTCTTTGATTTGCTCTTAGAAGTGCTACACTACTTTGGGAAAGAAACATTCTAAAGTAGTAAGACTTTCTGTGATAATGGAAATGTCCTTTTTAATGATGTCCAATAAAATACCAACCAGCCATTGCTTATTGTATTGCTAATGTAGTTTAATTGAATTTTTATTAATTTTTACATTTTAATTTATTTAAGATTAAAATTATGTGGCCATGTGTTGCTACTAGCTACTACACTGATTAACACAGTTCCAAGGTTCTTCTTCATTTAGACTTGCAGATTTTTCTGAAATCTAACATCAGCTGCAAACCTATAAATATGTTTAGGAGTGTTTAGGCTTCAAAGTTTTGAGATTGCTTGCATTATATATCCCAGAGTTTTAAAAAAAATATACTATCACAACCCACCTCTTTCTCCAAATAAATTGAGAAGGAAATGAAAATAAAACTAAATATATTATTATATAAAATTTTTAATCTCTACTTTTGTTTCTATTTCTAGTTTTTTCTTAAAATTAAAACATTTCTAATTCATATCATCAGTATATAACCTTAGTTCTAAATGTTTTTCCTGTACAGTATCAGCATTTCCATCTTAGTTTCAATTTCTATGCATCCCCTGAGTCTAAAATATCCTGGGTCAGTCTTGCTTCTTGGCCCTTGGATGTCCTTGCTTTCATTTTTTTGGTCTATTTGTATTCAGAGTGAAGAATTTCCATATTAATCAAATTTAATGGGTGTATACAGAAATATAGTTCAGAAATTATGAAACATAACTCAACCTTTATTTACTGTCACTTTTTAAAACTGCTTGTATAAGTGTATGTGACAATAGCATAGAATGTTTTTGTTTAAAATACATTCTGTTCAAAAGCAATGGCAATCAATTCCCTGTAGATAATGAACACTTATTTAGCCTACCTGCTATTCAACCATTTGCAATGTGCTTGGGAATAACGTCAACTCTTATTAACAGAGGCAAATATGTTAGAGGTTTTATTGGGCAAATTATTTTTGTGTCTGTGGATCTTTATTTTCTGAACTAAAATAAGAGGAGAAGTACAATTTTAATTACTTCACAGAATAGTTGTCAAGTATATAATAAACAGCAAATTTTTATAAAGTGTAAAGGACTATTATTATTTTACTCTATTCTTAATGTACAGATTCTTCATTATTATAACAGAACTGAACGTTTTTAATGTTACAGTTCTTTGCAGTATTTCTTTAAAATGTCATGGCTTTCTGAATGTAGTTCCCATTTACTTATATTTTGTCAAATGAAGAAAAAATATAAATACTAAATATATCCTCAGGTTTTAAGGAAAAGAAATATTCTTTTTCAGGTGATCGTATAAATTGTTCATCATCGGTTGCCATAGCCCTTTCGATGTGGTGCCTGCTTGTTAGGTGAAGGTAATGGTTAATTTTGATTATTCACTTGATTAGCTTAAAAGACACCCAGGGATTATAAGCACACTTTTTGGGAGTGTCTGAGTGGGTCACGGGGCGAGACTATGGGAACTATGCCTAGTCCTTGGCAACTTCTTTTCTGGTGCTCCATCCTGGGCTGTTTCCTCGCCTCCGTGAACCAAGCAGCTCTGCACTGATGTACCTTTCTGCTGCAGTATTTCTTCTTTGGACTGAGCTCTTTGAAATTATGAGCCAAAATAAATCTCTCCTACTTTAAACGGCAGTGTCAGGTGTTTTGTCCAGCCATGGGAAAAGCTTTCTCTCAGAAAGAACAGTGAGAAATATTCTGTAAGCAAGTTAAGAGAAATTCCAAGCATATTAACTAGGTTTTTAATAAATATGTGTAGATATCTTCAGGTTATACCTGTTGTCTTTCTTTGACTTTGAAGTCCGTAGGTAGATATTTCTATTTGTATGAAAGAATGACATCACTTGAGTGTTATTTTAAAATTTTAAATATAAAACTCATTAGCTTATTAATATGCTTCAAATATAATTGTCACATCAGAAATAAGTGGAGCAACAGTATTCTTGGAGTATAAGTGGAGTTTTGTGAGGATTAAATGAGAAAATACATGCAAAATCCAATAGGTGGCACATAAGAGCTGAATAATAACATCTATTGTGTCCTTAGGAATAAACATATGTAACTATCAAAATCTATTGTCAATTAAAATGGCTTTCCATTTGCAAATCAATTTAAATTGTTTTCTAACCCAGTTCACATGTCATGAGAGCCAATCAAATCTCATTAGTGGCAGGAGCCAATTATTTAATGATGGTTCTTGAATAAATATTGCTACTTTTAAATAGAGATAGCACCTAAAATTAATATTGAGGCTGAATGCAGCTATTGAACTCGTGTTTGCATATAAAAAGAAGGAAAAAGAAAAGCATGTTTCCAGATGGTACGATAATGGAGTTATTAGTATGAAGAACTTTGACTCCACATGATTAAATTCATACCCTTTTCAATATTCAAGAGGTGAATATTTAGCTATCAATGGAAACCATGCTGTTTTTTGGTTATATTCATTATCCCTTTTATGGAAGGTATAGAATGACATTTATCACCCAAAAAATGTAAGTTCGAGTATGAAAACATTGTGGTATAGCATCTTTTGATTGCAAAAGGCAAAGATCTTCACATAAGATGGCACCTACAAACTGTTTTAGTGCTTCTTCTTATGATTCATGACAAGTAAAAGTGGGTTTTATTTTATGTTTCTTGAGGCTGGCATCAGTTACATTTTCCCTTTTAAATGAATTTTTCTTTTCTTCCCAGTTTTCCCCCCAATCTATAACATTTTCAATTGTATACTTTCTCTCTGGAATATAGCATATTAAAATGGAATGTTATAAAAAGTGAGGCTCTTTTATATCTCACTGAAGTAATTTATCCTTCTTTATACTTTATCTCTCACTCCATAAAATATTTGATTTTTTGTTTTTCTCTTCAAGAACATGAAGAGTAAGAGTGGTGCATTACTTTGCTGCAGCTTTCATTAAAAAGTACCTAGTTTAATTAACAGAAATGTGTTATCACAAGGTCAAGTAGCCAGAGGTCCAAGATCAAGGTATCACCAAGTTTGATTGCTTCTGAAAGCTTTAAGAGAAAATTTGTTGCATGCCTGTAGCCCACCTATTGCTGATTCTATGGCCGTCTGGCTTTTCTTGCCTCGAGCAGCATCCATCTGACCTCTGTCTTAATGTTCGCATTAAGATATCCCTGTCTATCTGTAAATGTCCCCTTCCTCAAGGACATCAACCATATTGCAGAAAAGCATACTTGAATGACTTTCTTTTAACCTGATAACCTCGACACTATCTCCAAAGAAGGCCATACTCTGAGGTTGGAGGGTTACATGTAAATTTTAAGGAGCACAATTCAACCAATATCAGTAATTTTAGTTCAGATTTTCAAAGGAGAACTTATGTGTAGCATGAAACAACAAATGGACTTTCTCCTTGTTTGGGTGTGGTGGGGATGGGGATGGGAAGAGCTCACTAACCAATTAGAATCTGAGAATTTTAAAGCGTAATTTATATTTAGATTGCAATATAGCCAGACTAAAACTTTTTCCTATGTGTTGTCTTATTAAGAGTGAATTGCAGGTATAGCACTAAGCTCAACCTTGAGAATCTCTTAGATTCTGTCACTATGAGTAATGCAGTAACACTGATTGTCAATTTGGGCAATCATTTGATAGGTGATTTCCTCTCTGGAGAGCTTAGGAAGTGTTACAGGGAACTGAATTAGATAAAAATATTATAGTCAGTCAGATAGGGCTAGGTTCTTGAAGGAGCCAGTGCAGAGGGCCATATACCTTGCAACTGTGGGAAAAAGACACTTCCCGCTGTGGGCCATACCTCAAGACAAAAGATCAAGCAAATGCACCAGTATCCTAAGGACTGAAAGTCTATCACCCTGAGGAACCCAGGAGTCACCATTCCAAACCTACAGTAAGAATAACTGTCCTTTAAGCATGCCCACTTGCTGCTTGCTACGTGACTCACTTCTCCATTTGTTCCCAATTTAATCAATGTTACCTGAACAATTACTCTTACTGATTGACCATAGTTCTGTTCCACCTTAAGCCCACCTTGTGAATTCCCATATTGGACCTGTCTCACCTCAAGGTTTTTGCTCTCGAGAAGTTCCTAGAAAAGACAAGGCATTGGCAACCCACGTGGGACCCCTCTGTCTCTTAGACAGAAGCTTTCTTTCTCTCAATAAATGTATGCTGCTCTTAACCTCCATTGTTCCTAAAATTCATTCTTTGGTTTTAGAGAATACAAACTCATACCAGACATCTGGTAGGTTGGGCATTTTGTTCTCCTGTATCAGATGGACCAAGATTTTAGCATATTTTTGTGTTGGGGAGAACATCTCTGCATTATGGTGGTGTTGGATCTGATGACAATACATTACAAAGGGATGTGAGACAGTCAAGGACATGCATTTGAAGCACCAGGAGTTCCTAGATTAGGATGTGTTAGAAGTTTGGAGAAAAAGAAAGGGGTAGGTTGTATTATGAGGAAAATAGCAAAATGTCTCAAAAAGTACCTTCAGAATAATTTAAATTCATGGCAATATGTGGGATAAAGGTAATTTTCTTTAAGTTAGAATTAGAGTTGACGTCTGCTATGTCAATCTCTCTTCCACACACTTACACAGCACACACAGAATGTTGCTTAATAGCAGTATACTTTCTAAAAAAATGCATCATTAATCAATTTCATCACTAGGCAAATGTCACAGATCGCACACACACAAATGCAGGTGGTGTAACCTATGATACACTGGTAATACAGCAGAGATTATTGCTCCTTGGTTACGAGCCTGCATGGCATATTACTGTACTGCACACAGTAGGCAATTGCAACAACCATATTTATGGTTTCTACACATACTGAAATATTAAGAAGTTAAATATGGTGTCAAAGATAAAAAACATACAGGTATAGAGGGCATTTAGCATGACTGGAGTTTGCAGGATTGGAAGTTGCTTTGGACAGTGAGTGAGTGAGGGTGAGTGATTGTGACGGGTCAGGATGTAACTGTACGATACTTGACACGATAAACCTCGGTACTTAAGTTACACTAAATTTATACAAATGTCTGCATTTGCTCAATAATAAGTTAAACACCATTTAGAATAACTTTTCTACTTGATAAAACAAATTTTCAAAACTTTTAAAGTTTTGTAAAAAAACTAACTTAGAGCACACACATATTTTATATCACAAAATAATTTTTCTTTGTACTCATTATATAAACATTTTCTGTTATTAAAGAATTGTTTGTTTCACTTTCTAATCTATTTGGTTTAAATTAAAATACAAACACATAATCAAGCCCAGGCCTGTGCGGAGTCAGAGCATCAATATCACTGTCTCCCACTCCCAGTCACGTCTCACTGGAGGGTCTGTGAGAGCAGGACCAGGCAGGAAGCTGCCATTTCTTATGATGATGTGTTTTTAGGAACTTCCTAAGTACCTGCCCAGGGTGTTTTATGGTGTTTTTCTTTTTAATAAGGACAACATAAATTAACGATGCAAAAATATTATAGCAAATACATAATCAGTAACACAGTCACTTATTTTCATATGTTGATATAGTTTTGCTTTCTGACTGGGGTTTCTGGGAGATAAAATTTTGTGATGTGGAAGAATTCAACATAGAACTAGAAGATCTGCTTTATTTATATACCATTTTCAACCTAGCTTATCACATAATTATGTATTTATCAGTGTTAGAACATATATTATTTTTTCCAGATTTTATTTTTATTGGTTTCTGTTTGTAGTATGTAAAGATTATTTTTGTTATGTGTAGGCAGTGTTTTGTTTTTGATTGGTGGTCCCACATATTGTGCACATTTATATCACCCTGCATCCTGGGCACAGCAATACTTGCCTTGATTCTATGTATGTAGGATGTGTCTGAGTAGAGTGCTTTTAAGCAGAGTGAGAAGCTGTTATTTGTATTCCCCTGTTCTCTCATGCTTGACTCAGTCCTTTCCAGCTATCCATGATGATGTCAGACATCTCTCAGAATGCTTTCAGTGCTTGAATAAATAATATTAAAAGTTAGGTAAATTGTGTAGTTTCATAAAATGTTGAATTTGGACTGATCCAGCTGTTGTTATTTGTCTGTCTGTATTGAAAAGTTCGTTGAGCAAAAAGAATAATGGGACTCCTGGATTTGTGTCTAATATCTTTTTTTTTTCGTCTTCTTCTTTTTTGTTTTTTTTTTTTTTTTTTAGCTTCAGGAGCCAAAGAGGGTGTCTCCTTCCATCCATACACCGTGAATGTCATAAGATTACTAATCAATCTTAAACCAGACACAGGACATTCTGGAGGAGGCTGAATACACGTGTAGTTAGGTTTAAAACAGACAGTAGTGTGTAACCCTGCGATAAGCAATGTTTAAGAAATCTCCGTGCTAAGGTAGTAGAGCATGAAGCCAGGGGCAGATATGCCAATCTGAACTAAAAAGAGCATGGAATAATAAAGCACACTAAATCTGTACAGAACTAAAGTTATTCTTCTAGTCATTCAGTTTAATACTGTGAGCAAGTAGTTTCTGTGTAACAAAGTCTCATTGTAGAACCTGTAGGCATCTTTTGCATTACAATGTACCTGTGTATGGAAAATACTATGCATTTATTCTAAAGAGGCTCAGGTGTTTTGAATAAAGCTTTCATCATCTTAAGTCTCAAATTAATAACTATACTGCCTAATATTACTCTATGCAGATTTTTAAGATAGATGGTTCTTCCTTGACAATTAAAATCAAGCATTTTGTACTCACAGGAGACAAAATCATGTAAACTGCCCATTTGATATATTCACATTAAGGAGATTATTCTGAGTAGTTGTTTCACTTGTCACATTTGCATAATGACAATATTCTCTACACTGACTGTGTATACACTTAGGGACAGATCTACAGGAAAAGGCCCATACATTGTTATTAATATTTTTAAAAACAAAAAACAAAAACATAACGCTTTCTCAGATAAATGAGGCTTTTATATGCACTATAATGCTAAATATCTTACAAAACCCTTTCAGATTCCACATGTGCAACTGTATACATGTGCATGATTGTTAAAATCATTTGTATTGTTAGCTAATTAAAAGTGACATATTTTCACATTTGCCTGGTAAACTGTCAAACTGAATGCAATCTTAAAATTTGGTCCTTTTGGAAAGTGATTTTCAAATGTTTCAATCACAATTCTCAATAACAGCAATTTTAAATTGTGATTCATTCCCTCCATCATTTCTCTTGAAGGGAAAAAATGACAAAAAAAGAAGAAAAAATGAAAACAAAGGTTTTGTAAATAAGAACAGGAAGAAAGATGGAAGGGAGGGAGGAGAAAGGGAAAAAAGACCTGATATATATATATATATATATATATATATATATATATATATATATCAATGAACTTAATAAAAAAGAAATTTAAGATTTAAAAATTGTAATTCAGTAAATAGTTATCTGAAATACTTTCAGGGAAGTTTTAGAAATATTCTTATGTATTTGATATCTGTTTATTTTCTTCTTTTTTACTTACACTCTATTGTTTCTTTAAAATTTGTGAAAAATCACTGTATTAGGCGATGATTTGCAATTCAAAAATAACTTTTTTTTTTTTTTTTGAGTTTGGTTCGCATTTCTCCATTTGTAATTATACCAAATGGGATCAGGAAGATCATGTTTTTAAGCCAGGGCACAAAAACAAATCTGAGCCAGCCAAGTAACACTTTCTTTCTGGACATAGAGATGTGTTGGTTAGCTATGTTTCTTTAACACAGCAGTAGACTCTAGGTTGCCCCTTGTACTGAAGTGAACAGATAGTAATACATTCCTCTTTGTAGTAAAGGTGAATACCCATTATCTCCCCATCTGTGCAGGGGAATACATTTGCTGTTCATTGAGGATATGATATTTAGTCTTCAAGATTTATCATCCTGACTCACGTTCACCATCTGAGGGCGACGGGGAGTGAGAGCCTGACAAAGCACTGGGATGATGGATTATCTTAGCTGCTCAAGGGCATGACGAAAGTGGTTCTCTTCATGCTTGCCTCCCTCTGTAACATGGGCCCCTCGACCTATTGGTCTCTGATGTGCTTTCTCTTATGGCTTTCAGTAAAAAGAGAAGTGCATTACACCCAGCCAAGGTGCATGTTCTTAATTTCTGACTTAAACTATTATCAGACAGTGAGTGGGCAATGAAACATGATGAGAACACCAGCTCAAAATACAGAAAAAGTCATCAGCTGGGAAAAGAGGCAGCTATCTTAGGTTCTAACTGTCCCTTATTAAAAAGCTCTTTTCTTAATCATCCTGTATAACCTATGAATTGGCGTGTACTATTTATTTAATGTCTGTTATTTCTTCCAAAAATCTATTATTAACCAAATATTATCTGAGATGTCATGAGGGAAGCTGGTATGGTAAGAAGCACAGGAATCTTCATTCTTACCTAGAAATGGATTGTCCAGGCAGAAGGGATCTATAGTAACTGTTCTGAATCCATATCACACCTTGCAGCTTCTAGAAAGGTAGTGCTGACAGCTTACCATTAATGTTGTTGATTTTAGTCTTTAGTGTAGTATTGGCTACCCATGACCATTTCTTTGGCAGGCAGTTGTGCCTTTCCTGGTGTGGTTTGCAGTAGCTAAGGTGGACAGTAGGGACTTTGTCCTCTAAATATGGAGTTTCTGTGTTCTGATGGCTGATTGTTACTTTTGGTCACTCAGGTTTAGGCAGAGCCACTATCTTAGCCTTCACTGCCCAAATCTTTTTATAGAGGATTTTAAAAGAACGGAATCCCCCCTCCTCTGCTTTGGCAATCGGATATTTAGAAATCAGGATATTCAAAAGGAACTACATGTATGAAAGCATTCATAATTCCATTCATGTCCAGGAAATGATATATAGCTCAGAAAGGCCCTGAGAAGATGGCAAGCATCCACCTCAGGCCAATGCTCAACATCTCAAAAATGTTAACCTCCGGTCAAATGGGAGTAGAGATGGAACCTCTGCTTTCCAGGTGTTGTAGTCAGGGGTTGTGAGGAGAACGATTAAAGTCAGGACATGGAGAGTTCATAATATTATTTTATGATAGTCACCCAGAGTTAACACAAGAAAATGTAGGAAATCTAACCACAATACTAAAGACATAAAATATTTAGCCAATGGCCTGAATCCACAACAGTGTCCCTACATGAGTCCAGATGAAGATCTAGAGCTCATGTCAGTGCCTCCCACAAGTCGAACTGGAGGTCCAGAGCTCACAAGAAGGACTCATACCAGTCTCTTTTACAGATCTGTGCTGAGAAGTCCCAAAGGTCAGTGGTGGAAACTAGAAAGTCTATGCCAGTGAGGGAGCTGTGCTGGTAGGTTGAGGACTCTCTGTTGGAACCGAGAAGTCACACTCAAAACAAAGATCAGGGCTGTCGTGAAAAGCACCACAGCCATCCTCAGCGACACAGAGGCCCTGAGCTCCTCCAATGATAAGCACAGTCGAGTACATGCCATGAAGCCAGTGTGATGAGTTCATGCTGGAGATTAAGCGGTACATATTTTTCCCTCCCGAGCCAGGAAGCAATGCTCGATGTGAGGACAGAGCTTCTCCAAGAGACCCAAAGGCTCAAACAGCAACATGTAGGAGAACCCACAATGCCTCAATGCCTCTCCTCTCCTTCTCCTCATCTCTACTTATGCTGGCAACTTTCCTCACATGGAGCATCTACACTCAGCGCCATGGTGATTTAATTCAGCTGGCATTAAGTTGACTACCTCTTTTTAATCCATAACACTGGGGTTGTAATATAAAATTCAAAAGGTTGTTTTTTAACTTAAAGAAACATGAATGAATGACCCATCCAGAGGAACAATAAGAAAAAAAATCATCAGACTTTATGTCTGAGGAAGTCTGGATGCTGGAAATTGTAACAAACTTTAAAATAACTATTTTTAAAAAGCACAAAGAGATAATGGAGGATAACAAGAAAGACAGGAGAATAATGTTTTACATTTATCTCCTATATTTTCTACCTTCCTCCTAGAATTAACCATTACTTTAAGGAGCACTGTTCTTTTTAGTCACAGAATAAATTTACAGCCCAAGCTCTAGGTGCTTTAAGTGTTAGCTTCTGTATGTTGTAAATTTTTTTTAGATTCAGTTAACTGATAGGATAAAAAAGTTAGGTCTATTTATACTTGATGCATAAAGATATCTATAAATATATCCAAAGACAATTGCCTCAATCTTAAATATGAGTTTGTGTGCTTATTTTTTGAACTCCCACTCCATCAGTGAAAAATGTGGTTCCTGTCTTCTGCTTATCTGTTTATATACTTAATTATTTTATTCTAGAGTATATTTATAGCATAATCAGAATTGCTAACTTTCCAATCTCCTAGGAAATTTGTCAACTAAAGTATAGTGCTTATGGATGTATCTTTTGACCATTAGCAGACAGACTCCACAACTTCCACAGTTACTTATGTTGGGACATTTTCTGCTAATCTCTTTTGATAAGTCTAGTGCATATTCTTCTAGTACAGTTAGACTTTTCAGTCATTACAGTGTGTGTATTCTTGAGATTCTTGAACATCCTAAGTTCTTTTCTAGAGTTCCAAACATTAAGAACTTTTTTTTGTTCTGTAAAATTTTATAGATTTTGCCAAACATAAAATGTGTTATATGTACCATTACAATATCACGCATGAAAATTTTATTGCCCTGAAAGCATCCTATTCATTTTATAATCCTGACCTTCTTCTAAGTTTCCAGCAATGACTCCTGATTTTGATGTCTCCATATTTTTTCTGTTCCAAATGATATACTATTGCAAACATACAATTCATATCATATTCAACTGCTTTATTTCACTTAACACCATGTAATTCAATGTTTCTTCACATATTTTCATGGTCTGACAGCTCATTTATTTTTATTGTTGAATACTACTATTCTGTGTCATGGATGGAGCAGTATTTTTAGTCTTTAAGGTGCTAAAGAATATTGTCATTTTTTGCCATTTTTATGTGTAGGTTTTTTATGGATATGGGCTTTGAAATGTGGAAAGCATAGGCATAGGGTTGCTGGAACAAATGATGAGACTGTTTAGATTTGTAAGAGTCGCTGGACTGTCTCCATAGTGGTAGCATCATTTTGTGTATGCACCATTAATGAGTTAGGGGTTCTCTTGCTCTGCAGCTTCATTAACATTTGCTACTGTCAGTATTTGGAGTTTATCCACTCTAATACATGTGTTGGAGTATTTCACTGTCACTTATTTTACAATTCCCTGACCATGTGATGAGTAACACATTTGAATAAACTTTTTGTATATTTTGATGGGAGAAGTATCTATTCATGTATTTTGTCCATTTAAAAATCTTATTTTCTGATTGTTGAGATTTAAGAATTCTATTTACCATTTGGAATACAAGTCCATTGTCATTATGAAACAAGTTATATGTTGTTAAATATCCTCTGTGCTTTGCCTTTTAATTGTCTCAAAAATTTCTTTCAACCTGGGTACAGTGGCACAAATCTGTGATTCCAGATGTTTCAGAAGACTTAATGGGTAATACATCAAGCTAGAGACCAGATAGGCCAATTTAGCAAGAGCCTGTCTCAAAAATGAAAGAAAGGATTGGCTGTGGACGTAGCTCATCTGTTAAGTACTTGCCCAGTTTGTGTGAAGCCCAAGGTTGAATTTCCAGTGCGACAATAAATGAAATGCCACCAAAGAATGAGAAACAGGCAAGAAAAGAATTTGTGCCACAAAGCAAGCCATTTTTCCTTCAAATGAATCCTGACATACAAAGTTTTTCTTTCATGGATAATAGTTTCAGGGTCTAACATCTCATTTCCAAATTCGAAGGTGACTTATATTTTCTTCTATTCTTTTTTTCCTGACAGTTTTATAGTTTTACCCCTTTTCTTTAGATCTAAGACCGATTTTTAGTTAGTTTTGTGTATGGCATGTTAGGTGTTTGTCTAGATTTTTCTTCCATGCATGTGACTGTCCAGATGTTTCAGCACTGTTTATTAAAGTGACTGTTCTTGCTCCACTGAGTTGGCTTTGCTCCTTTGTTAAAGAAAAGATTGCATTATCTGAATGGGACTATTTCTAGTCTGTTTGTACTGCTCCAGTACTCTGTATGTATTCTTAGTCAGTACTGAATTTGCTGGTTTATTGGACCTTTGTGGAAGGTATTGAAATCCATTTAGTATCAATCTTCAAAATTTGTTGTTTTCAGTATTGCGTTGTCTGTTCTGAGTCTATTTGATTCTGCATATTAACTAAAAATCAGTTTCTTGACATTTATAGAATAAATTGCCAAGATTTTAATGGGGTAGGCATGCATTTAAGGATCAAGTAGAAAAACATGATATCTCAAAACTGAGTCTTCCATTGGGATAGGCAAAGAGTTCATGAAATAAACTCAAATTACATGGGACTACTTCAAAGAATCAAAAACTGGGATCTCATCTTTTTTTTATTTAAGGAGAAAAAGGAAAAAAAACAGAAAAAGGGTACAAATAATACAAAATTTAATAAATAAACAGTAAGAAATCACTAGTTAATAGATTACATATTCTCATCTTAGAAATAGTTGTTCAGGTTACAAAATTGAAGCATATAAAGTGGACTTTCAAACAGTGAGAGTGCAAACAGTTTTGTTCAATGATCCAAAAAACACTCAGTAATATGGTTATCTATCTTATACACTTAAACATATATGCAGTTATAATCTTTAGAGCACTTTCTTTTCTTTTCTTTTGTTCAATGACAATTACACATTTTGGGTTTTATTACTCCCACAGTTCTTATTACTTTTTTTGAAGAGAGTAAAACCAAATGCGACATATCAGAACAGAGTCAGTCAAATCAAAAGAATGGACATAATAGATAATGTAAATACAAAATATAAGGTGATCAACAATGGTTACGACACTACCTCTTGCTATTTTAAGAAGAATTGACACTTATAATAAAATTGAACTAAACAGTAAAGAATAAAACCAAAGCACTGGAGACATTACAGGATTTTAAAAGAAAATAATAGTCAACCGAAATGGGCGTCATAATGAATCTTATTGTCTTCACAGTTGTTGCCTATACTTTCCAACTTGGTACTATCAAGCAAAGCAGAATAGAGGAAAATCAGTCAAAACAAGATGGTGAGGGCAATAGAAGATTTCAAATCAAGTTAATAGGAAATCAAAGTAGGTTACTATAATGTATCCTGCTATTTTTATTTATTTTTCCCTTAATTAAAAAAGAAAAAGAAAAAAAATAAATAATTAAAAAAGGGGGATTGAGATAAAAGAGGGCATAACAACAGGACAGCACAGGTTAAATCATAACCATTTAAGCAAAATAGTGTTTCATCACAAGATATCCTGACATAAAAATAGTTACCATAGTGTCTCTTTCCTTAAAATCTTTGAGTATAACTTCATATACTGTAGCACCAGACATATCAAGACACTATAAAACCATTCAAGAGAATGACATTTTTACAGGGTATTTAGAGCCAATTAACAGAAAATGAACAATGGTTTCTATATAAACTCTTTGTCTATAAAAGTTTTTGCTTATATTATATATAATAAAATTCAATAAGATACAACCTTTTAAGACCGATGGAGACAGAAGAATACAAGTTTGATGGGACTTCAAAACAAGATGATACTAAGTCAGCACTAGCTATTATGATGTCTTGTTTTCTCCAAAATAGCTGTTCCTACCTTCCAATCTTTTCTGCCTCATTTCTGTTAAGCTCTTTTTCTGTCGTTTGTTTTCAGTTTGTCTTCTCCATTTCGTTTTCTGCTCCATTTATTGTGGCCTCTCTGCCACTATTTCTGAAATCTTGGTATTTTCCTTTTTTAGAATATCCTGCAGTATTCTCTGGAGAGTTGAATTAGTGGCTGCAAATTCTCCTAGTTCCTCTTTATCCTGGAAGCACCTTGTTTTTCCATCAATTTCTAGGCACAGTTGTGCAGGATATATCAATCTTGGCTGGAGGTTTTTATCTTTCAAAGCTTGAATTACTTCCCCCACACTCTTCGTGATTTGTTGGTTTGTGCCGAGAAGTCTGCTGTAATTCTGATGAGTGTTCCCTTGTAAGTGATCTGTTTCTTGTCTCTGACAGCTTTTAATATTCTGTTCTTTTATTGGATTTCTGGAATTTTGATTATTATATGCCTGGGTGTAGCTCTGTTTGGGTTGTAGGTGGCTGGAGTTCTGTATGCCTCATATATCTGAGTATCTTTACCATTTGCTAAATTAGGGAAATTTCTCTTGGATTATTTCTGTGAATAGCTTTTGCAGTCCATTTGTTTGTGTCCCTACTTCTTCTCTTATGTTCTTAATTCTTAAGTTATAGATCCTCTTATTATCTTCTAGCTTTTGTATTGTTGCTGTTTGTTTTTTGTTATTGTTAAGAAGTTTTTCATTTCATGCTCCCATATTACAAGTCTGCCCTCCAGTTCAGATAATCTATCCTTAGTTTCTTTCAAGCTTTTATGCCAGTTTTCAATAGTTTTTACTTTCCTGTTAATCTCTTTGAACCTGCTTCACGTATTCTATGTTTTCTCTATTTTCTCCATCAAACAATTCTTCCTCTTTTTTTTTCTGTTCTTCCATTCCACCATCTGTTTTTTCTAGGGCGGTGCTTAGCATTTCTCTAACTATTCTGCTTATGTCTTGCTTCAGGTCATTAATAACTTCATTCCTGAACTCGTCTATGAGGCTCTAGAGATAGCGCTTTATGTCTATTGGTGCCATGTCTGCCCTTGCATGTTTCTCAGGATTGGGGGCCAAGGACCCTTTCTTGTTGCTCCCTCTTCCTATATTCTTTGTTCCTTATATATAGGCGTATATAGGAGGCCCAGCTTCCTTCCCTGTTGGCCACAGTCTCTTTCAATTGCACCAGCTCGGTGTCCCCCCCCCCCACTGCAGTGCACTAGGGAGACACAGACCTGGGCAGTCTATGCCGGGCCGCCCCTCAAGGTCAACCTACCAAAAGCTTCACTGCTAGGGTGCACCTCCAGGCACTGGGACCTGGGTTGGGCTAACCTACTAGGTCTCAGCCAGCAGCATCTTGCAGGCCAGGCCCTCCCCACCAATCCTGCTTGAGAGATGGATATGTGACTGAAGTCACTGCAGCATCTCGTTCCGGGAAGTCTGCCTGGTCTGAGTATGTCCTCCACTGAAGTCTCCTTCTCTATGGAAGGGTCCCGATCCACTCACTCACCACAAGTAGATGCAGGGCACCCGGCCAGTCCCGCTCCCAACTCCATTCCACTCTTCCCACTCTCCAAGCTTTCACACCTCTCTCCCTGCTGTGCCGACTGGGACGCAACAGTGGCTGCAGAAAATTCAAATCGCAGTTTCCAGTGGCATGGGGTCCGGTTTCCATGCTGACACCTTATCTGTTCCTGCTGTATCACCGAGATTGCGTTTCCAGTTGGTTTCTCTTAATTTAGTTCATTCCTGGGTTGGAAAAGAATATCCCCCCTTGCCTAGGACTTCCTGCCCAGCACCATTCCTGGATTACAAGTGCGATTTCTCAGAGAGCCTCCGAGTCTCTTGCTCTTTATCCACCATGTTCTTCCCGACTCCAATAGCTTCATTTCTGTCTCTTAAATCTTCCCATAGGAAAATCAACCACGTGTCTCTTATTCAGATGACATGTGCAGAGCTGCTCCTGGGAAAAGTTCCCTCATTCTTCTTCTTCTTCAGGACTTGCCAGGCTGTGATGAGGAGATACAACAGCCTGAGGATGAAGCTGACACTCTTGAGGATGACAGGTGGGAAGAAATGGAGAGGCTCCAGGGGTCAGGCCACACCTGAGTCACTCAGGTACACTTGCTCTACGTCTAGACTTCCTGTGATGGTGTGTAGCTCCTGTGCATCACAATTTCCCCTTCCCAAGCTCACAGTCAGACTCCAGTTCCCTGGGTCCTCCTGGAAGAGCTCCAGACTGTAAGTGTTGTCGTCGCTGGTGAAAAGCTGGAATCTCATCTTATTAAAAAGCTTTTGCACATCAAAAGAGATCACCAACAGAGTGAAAAAACAACCCAAAGAATGGAAAAAGTTTAGCCAACTGTCCCTGAGACAAAGGATTTATCTCTAGAACATACAAAGAATTTTAAAAATCAAACCCACAAAATTCAAAGACTCAATAAAGAAATGGGGATCTAAGATGAATACACACTTATCTAATGAAGAAATACAAATGACCAGCAGATATAGGGAAAAATGTTCAACGTCATTGGTCATCTGAGAAACGCAAATTAAAACAACCCTGAGATTCCATATCACCCCAGAAAGAATGACTATCATCAAGAAATCAACTAATAACAAAGGCAGGCAGGGTTGTGGGAAAAAAGAAACCCTTTTCCACTGTTGATGGTAGTGTAAACTGTTGAAGGTAGTGTAGACTGTGGAAAGCAGTGTGGAAACTCTACAGAAAACTAGGGCTAGTGTCCCATTTGACCCAGCTATTTCCCTTATGAGTATTTTCTCAGAAGAATTAAAAAAATTACACCACAGTAATACATGTACACACATGTTTATAGCAGCACAATTTATAATAGCTTACTCTTGTAAACCACACAAATGCTCATCAGCCAAGAAATGGAAAAAAAAAAGTTGTGATATTTTTATACAGTGCATTACTACTCAACTGACAAAAAAAATAAAGACAGATAAACTCAAAAGTTTTTATGGGTAAATGCATGAGACCATGCTCAGAAATCAAATGAATCAGACTTGCTTGTATATGCATCTTATTGCTCCCTAGTGTAAGAAACTGAAAGAATAACTAAGATCTAAAATGTGCAACAGATATTGTGAAAGGAGAAATAACTACTCAAGAGGAAAGGACAGTTGGAGTGGGTAAAAGGAGATAGAAGGAAAGGAAAAGAAAAGATACATTTATGTACAAATTGTAAAATATAAAATATATTTATATATTATATATGTAGATACACATAGAAGAGTTAATATAACTATACAATTAATTTATATTAGTTAATTGAAAAGAATGGTTTGTTCTTATATTGTTTGATCATTTTTTTATAATTATATCCTATAATCTCAGCAACTATTTTGAAGATAACTAGACAACATATTAACCTTTGTTAACCTTATATTATCTTGTTTTGAAATTTTGTATCATGGTTTTTATTTTTCTCTTTAAAATAATAAAAGAGTGTTCTAACATATCAACATGAAAAAATTCTCCATTCTGTAAATTGTTTTAGTTGGTTTGGGCTGATGAAGCATAGTACCTTGCACAGTTAACCGGTAAATGTTGAAAATTTGTTATTTGTGGTTCTGGACCCTGGGAATCCCCACATCAGCATATTTGGTATTTGGTGAAGGTTTTTTTCCCCATAGATGGCACATTCTTCCTCATCCTCATCTAGTAAAAGGAAAAAAGGGCCTTCCATCAAGCCTCTGTCATAAGATCATCAATGTAATTTATGAGAGCAGAGTCATCTGTTCACCTCACAAAGGTACTCCCTATTAATAACATCGCTGTAGAGATTAACTTTCAACACATTAATTTTGGAAGAATACAAATATTCAGACCACAACACAGACTTTCATTGATCATATTTCCATAGAATTTTTAATTTTATGTATATAAATGCTGTACATATTCTGTTAGACCAATGTCTGTTGGAGTTATTTCAGGAAAAATTCATTCAAATGTGTAAGCTGGTAAATAGTTTAGTGTTAGTTTATGGGGACAAAAGAAACATTCTATAAAACTATGATTAAGACTTTTAATTTGCTTGCTTGTTTAGCTTAGCTTTTCAGATTTGTCTCTATCTTAGATGAAATAAGGTAGGTAGAGTTAGCTAGGGGAAGGGTCATTTATTCTCCTCCATATCAGATTTTCATTGCAGTGCCTAACCTTCACTATGAAGCATGCTCTTGGCATATTTTAAATGATTACTTTCTTCCTCCTCCATCTTCTGGTAAAAAAAAAATATATATATATATATTTCTTAACTTTTTCACTAGGCGTAACTGGTGTGGTTCCTGAAAGTAAGACTCACTAACATGTGGGGCTCCTAAAAATGGCTCCTAGGAGTTGTGCCTCCATGTTACCTTACTTTCCATCTCCAGCAGTTTATTAGTGCTGCCAGCATTACTCTACCAGCTTTCACAAGTAGTAAGAGGACTAACGTGGGCTATGGTTCTTCTCCTTGTCACTCCCAATATTAGGCTAATAGTGCACCCTGGTGATTTCAGTTCCCTAGGGGTTTCATATTTTGAAAATCTATGTGATTATATATTGATGTTTTGTCTCTTTAAAATAAAAAAGAAAATTCACTAATACGTAGTTTTATTAGCTTTCTACAATCATGAGGACAAGAGTAACAACTTCTAAGTTCTTCACATGTCATAGATAAAACCTGAGAGTGGTTTTATTTATTAAAACTACTTAATATAAAATTCATTAGTCATAATACCTGTAGTAATTATATTTTTTCTTTCATCTTATATGTTGATAATTTCTGGTTTTAATTACTAGCTGTTCACACATATTGGTTTATCAATTTTATTTAACTTTTCAAAAAATTTGGGTTTTTATACTTCAGTTCATTTGTTTCATCCATTTCTATCTCATATCTTTGACATACTTTAAGTAACTTGCTTGGCCTGGTCTGGTAATTGTAATCTCAAAGCTGCCTTCTTTTTACTTTTTTTCATCTACGCATTTATTGGTCACAGTGTATAGTTCTTTATATGTGTAATAAGTATTAATTATACGATTGACATTGATATTGCTATATTGCAGAGCATCTGACTTTGTTTCATTTAAAGAATACTTAATTTAATTATGAGAGACAGTTATTTTATGATGGCTTGGTTTGATCTCATCAAATCTGGTATTAGGCCTTACTAGAATAAATCTAGGATATTCTTTATTCTTGTTCTTAGGCCAGTCTGGCTCTGAACTTTAAGTGCAGATTTTTCAGGGTTTTATATGAATGCTCCAGGCAGTCAGATCTCTCTACTATACCTGTGTCTTAGTTATTTTTCTCTTGTTAAGATAAAATACCTGACACTCAAAGTGAAGCAAAGGAAGGTTTATTTCTTATAGTTCTTGGAGGTTTCAGTCCATACTTAGCTAGCTCCAAGGCAGGATGGCATGGAAGGACAGCTGTTTCTACGGCTTGTGCCAACAGATCAAAAAAGAGGAAAGACACACCTTCTTCCCACCCTTACACTCTGTGCTGGCTCTACCCCTGGGTGGGTGCAGCACTTACATTGTCAATCCAAGCGTTATACAATAAACCAAACACTAGATTCAACAGCATCCATGATTGCATGAGGCTTTATGGGACCATCCAAACACAGACTATAACAATCTGATCATAATTTCAAAGGTTATGGCTGTACCTGTATGTCTATTGGAATCTTTGCATAGTTTATTGAAGAGACTTAATAGACCTTTTGTATGCCTCACAAAATACTACTTTAGATGTATATAGTTAGATATTTGTGCAACAATGCCAGGAGACTCCCATGAAATTACGACACTCCATTCTAGGAATGTTTCTTTTATATCTTCTCTTCTTCCAGAAATTTCAGACACCTTATTGACTCCTGACTCAGATCTCTACTTTTTCCACTAGAATAGCTTCTTTTCTCTTTTGATGATGAATTTCTCTATGCTGATATTCTTTAAATGTTTCTCTAGAAGAACTAGCAAAATTATGATGGATATTTCTTCTGTATTTCCTTTCTCTCATGGATGACAGTGCTATAATTTTTGCTCTTTCATGCCTTCAAACACTGGCATCAAAGATTTGTACATTTTATGACTGTTTCCTTGTGAGAACAAGCAGATTCAATAATCCATCAATAATTCAGAACAGGTAGTTGATATATGCTTTTTAATGAAATCCTTTAAAATGATCAATCCCCACAATAAAATAAATTTATTCCTAACATTATTAGCTCATTAAAAATGGTTTATGCATTCACTGTTTGATCAGTTTTTTATGCCTATATCCTGTAATTATTTTGTTCTTAAAATCTGTATCACTTTTATTCTTTTCTCATTTAAAATTAAATAAAAAATTAATTTAGTATTATATTTATATATTTGCTTTGTATGGTTGAAGTAGGTTGTAATTTCATATTTCATCATATAATGATAATATCTCCAGTATTAATTAAAAATCTATTTTTCACCCATTGTTTTCTATCCTCAGTATTCATTGTGTACATAGGACAGAGGGAGGCAAATAAAACCTTTCCAAATACAAAAACTAAGGAAGAAAAATTTTGTACAAAAATAACCAGTATCACTAGCATACTAGTCTTGAAGCTTTAAAAAGAGGGAGAATGATATAAAATGAATGGAAAATGAGAATATTTCCTGCAATTTAATAAAATAGAGACACAATCCAAAGAATGTCACACTTAGCATTTTATTTCCTCTGGGCTTTTAAAATGATGTTTAATTGCAGATGGTGACCTTCTGGATAGTGCGATGTTTACAAGTATTAAATTTCAAGTACGAGCTTCCCTCATTTTCCATAATGCATCTGTGGGGAGTCATTTATAAAATCCAGGCAAAGATTCATAAATTAAGAAATCACAGATATTTCTGAGTTAACAGATTGTTCACCTACCCATTCTAAGGTGGCAAACAGGTTTGAAATTCATATTATTTTAGCACTGAATTTTTATTCTTAGTTAGTTATATCTAATATTATATTTTAAAGTTATTTTAGAGGTAATGATAATAATACATGTTCATTTACTAATGAGTATTAAGTTGCTTTGAATTGGTCTATATAGAAGTATTGATTTAAATGGTATAAAACATTAACAGAGTTTGGTCTTTTGGCCTAACATGACTCTTTGGGATTTCACATTTTATTCTCTCATGATGTTTTATGTGTAGAACAATGGTTAATATGTCTGTTCAGAATTTTTCTTGCATAAAAATTAGTAAATTTGCAGAAAATACTGCATTTTATATACAACATGAAATGTCTCTGCTAGAGATTATTGGAAGTAGGTAGTAGGTATAGGGTGAAATGGAGAGGTCATTTCATTGCTTTCAAAGTAGCTAATGTCCATGTATCTAGCACTTTCTCTGAAACATTAGCAATTATATGCTATCTCTTTTTATTCATTTACGTTCCTAGCCATTCTGAGCAAGATAATGGATTAAAGTAGGTAAGAGAAGGGTAACAATGTTGGAGACACCTGAATGGGGATCTTTTTCTGATAATCCATGACTTCTTGTGATTACAGGGCTGACACTTCCTAGGAAAGCATGGAAACATTAAGCAAAAGAAAAGGCTATGGAAAAGGGCTGTGAACTCACAGCAACATGTTCTCTGGCTATTTCTCCCCTGCTCACCACCAGCCTGCTTTTTCTATTTGTGATTCAAAATCTTGACCTAGAACCCCTCTGATCCCTGCAGCAGGACTGTATGAAAATATAAAGAGATTCTGAACCTTCACATTAAGTATGTCTATTTACCTAATAGAGGAGAATCTGCAGAAATCTCTTTGTGTACTAAAACCTTGATCTATGTTTTGTGATTGACTTTTTAATACCTTCAATGTAAAAGCCAAGTTTAGATGCATAGTACAAAAGAGCCCACATACATTTTCTTTTGCTTTTCAAATCCCAGCTTAATGTAATGGGAAAAAATTGTGGTTTCCTATGGCTACAAGAAACTTTTTTAAAGAGGGCTGCTCAGAGCTTACAGTATTAGCTATGTAGCTTGATTGTGGCTGATGAAAGTTGAAGATCTATGATTATAAAGATATTTGAAAAAATGAAACAAGAATCAGCAGTAGAGTATCTGCATGTGTTTAATAATATAATTCTATGTCACTCCCCCACCCCAGTGGCTTCTTATTATGTTTTCAGAAAAGACAGGCAAAGCTTAAGATGAATATACTTAATAGAAAAATACTTAAGAAGCATTTTGCAACTAGTTCAAAACCGTAAGTGACATGTATGGATACAGCCTTTTATCTGTCTGTGGTAAATGGTATCATTGCATAAAATAAGAATTTTCTCAATTGTTGATGGAACCAGAGATTGATACAAAAAGCACAGTGGTTGCTAATCCACTTGAAAAGCTGATCAAAGGTTTGGCTGAATCTTATCAGATAAAGCTGGAAAGTTGTCTGATTTTCTCTGACTTGGTACTTTCAATATACAAGTGGCTTAAGAACAGGTAAAGAAAAACCCAATGATCAAGAAAACTCAAGTAAAATTCTTATGAAGCTTGTTATGAGCAAAGAAATCAACCTTTTTAAAGCACCTGGAAAGATGATATAAGGGATTATAAAAATTTTTTGAAAATATTAAATTTTTCAATCACTTAGGTTAAGTAAAATTGTTTCCACTTCAAATTTGAAGTGGAAATAATCAGTTTGAATCATTTAAATACATATAGACAAATACACAAGCATTCCTACATACATTTCCTAAATCTGCATATGGAAGTGAGTAGATAAGCAGCTATGTAATTAAGAATGAAACTGTGTAATTTAGTTGTGATTCATAATTGAAATGTCACTATGAGCTTCTTTTACATTTCATGGACATACAAATTTCGTAAATTTTGACTGTGAAACATTGACCAACCATAGATGACTTCAGTTGTAAGGCATGAACTATTGAAGATATGTTCAGAGCATCTTTTTTATTTTTTGGTAATTTTTATTTTAAAGAGAAAAACAAAATTTCAAAACAAGTTACTAGGAGAGTAATAATGGTTAATATATTGCATATTTTTATAATTAAATTATTTCTCAGAATATAAGATATAGGCACTTAATTGTCCAAACAATATTATCACAGAATTTTCAATGAGCTAAGAGAAATTAGTATTATAGCAACATCAGTTGTACATTTTATTCTTCCAGCTTCTTATACTAGAGAGACAATACAATGTTTACATGAGAATCTGGTTTATTTCACTTATGAGTATAGATTCAACTGGCAAGAAAGTTGTCAACAGCTTTCAGAAATCATGATGAATAGGCTTTCTCTGGCCAAACATGGAATAATGAATATGACAACAGCAGACTGAAACTTACCAGATATTGTTTAAATCCTTGAATTCATAATGCTGTTTCAAAAGTAAAATACCACTGGTCAAGAAGGTAACGTTATGTGAAAAAAATAATAAAGGGAAATAATCAATATTCATTTCATCCTTTTATGAGCTATATGTTCACAGCACCAAATTTATTATAAGGAAAAGTTCTCATAGAAGTGACTCAGACAATGTACAGAAGATGGCAGAATAAATTATTACTTTGCCTATTAACTAGCCACAAATGAGCAAGGGAACTTAGCACAAATACCTCTAGCATCTCCTAATGAAAACATGAAATACCACAAGTAAAACTGTTTTGCAAAAAAAAAAGAGTCCAAAATCTAACCCATTAAGAGAATTGTAGGTACAAGCACTGATACAGAAATGAGTTCCAACATGACACCGCAGAGATGTTGTTAGAAAAATCCTGTGATATATTATATAAGATATCAAGTCAATTTCCTTAATAAATAGATTGAAAATGAAATAAGAGCATGAAAAGGGCAAAGAGGAAAGTACAGATTAAAAAAGAATCTGGGGCCATAGCTTGTCATAATGCATAGCATGATTCAGGCAAGTGAATTGTTCTAAGTAAATAATTAGACAATGATTGGAAATTGAACACTGGATATTTGACAGAATTGGAAATTTTTGTGGTATAGGCCCTTTGCTTTGAGAAATGATAACTGAAAGGCAAAATTAATGCGCTGTTACTGATGATGAGGGTTGCTCTCATGACTAGAAATGAGGAGCTGACTCTGATTGTCGTCATTACAATTCATCTCTATGTGGTTTTAATGTTTTTACAATTCTATTTATTGTATGTGTGTACCTGTATTTTCCCCCTAGATAATTCTTCTTTTCTGATTTTTATCAATTTGATTCATTTTTTAACAAGTCCACTTTTAATGAAATGAATGTTTTGAGGGATTTTGTTTTATTTTTATTTTAATTTTTATCAGTACAAGATTGCAGTACACAATCACAATAATGACGTCAATTGTGGGAAATCAGCACTATATATGTGTCTACTTTTCACATCTAACATTGCTGCTAAATTGGTTTGTTACTATGACAGTCTTTTGCAAATTAATTGTATTTTAAAATTAATAGAATTCTTTTAATATTCCTTTTTCCTGACTCTGTCCTCTAGGTTATATTGAGTTGCTTTTCCCTTCCACACCTTTCTGTGGAAATCTAGATTAGAATCTAAAAAAAAAATATTTTTTATTTCAGATCATTGTATTTATTTGTACGTATTTGCAGTTAATGTTCACAGTCCTTATGCAGAGGAAGTAAAAGGCAAGAAACATGTTAGCTCCTTTTTAAAATCCTTTCCCCCTTTTCTCTCTCTCTGCCCTTTCACCCTGCACCTCTCTATTTATTATGTTTCTTTTACTTTGCTCTTTATGTATACACTGGGTTTCTCATAACAGAAAAAAATCACGTTTTATTTAAGTTTATGTGTTTGCATTTTAGAGCAGGGAGGAAGGTAAGAAATAGACATGATTTTAACTAAAATTAATATAGCACGAATTATTACAGAATCATATAGAAGCAGTTGAGAATTTGCCACCAACAAGAACTGAGAATCACAGGGTAGATGTAGCTTAATAATGTTAATGTATTCCTACCCGTTAAGTTTCTATAAATAGCACACACCAGGCACACGGCGCATTCCTCATGATTAGCTTCTCCCTCTTGACTACTTCATCAGTTGGTGCCATCAGACTGTTCTGAAAGTCATTGCTACTGATTAAGAGAAATGAACTGGATCCTTTTAAGATGGCCCACAGAGCTGGCCATAAAATGGGAGATGGCTGAGTGTCTGTAGGAGCAGGTGAATACTCCTTGTGAGGGAACAAACACCCAGAATCCTCTGGAAGCAGCAGACTACAGCTGTCTTTTAGAAATAGAGGCGTCAGAGGGAAGCTTGTCATTTTGTGCCCCTTGCTGGGTTTGACTCTGTGTGTGTGTGTGTGTGTGTGTGTGTGTGTGTGTGTGTGATGTCTAGCAAGTGTGTGTGTGCGTGTGTGATATGTGCAGTGGTGTGTGTATGTGCGACATTGCATACTCTATGTGTGAGTAAGCACTACTTACTCAGGTTTCTAACTGAGATTTCCACTTAGTTTCTCTCATTCTCTAGAGCACTTGAACCATCGTGAGCCATGGTTGAACCATCGTGAGCCATGGAAAGGAAAGGAATCCACAATTAGCACGTGGCAATCAAAGTAAGGAGATGGAAGAAGACATTCTGGTACCTGTCTTTTAGATTCACTATCCAGTACTTTTTTTCACCGGTACCAGGGATCGAACTCATGGTCACGCACTTGCAAGGCAGGCGCTTATGCCGCTGAGCCAAATCCCCAGCCCCTGGGATTCACCATTCACAAAACAGGTAAGGAGTATTTCAACTAGCTTGGGACTGGACTTTGAAGTACCCAACTACTTGTTCTGGATATGACAGAGCCAGCAATCTAAAGAAATATCAGTGCAGGAAATGAAACGAGATAAAGGCTGGTTGGGGGTCTATTACAGAAAGGGGGCCTGCACATCGGCTTTGCAATGATTTAGTGGGAAATTTAATTACCTTTCATTTGGCACATTTGCAACAGGTATAATATTTATACCTTTATAAAGAAAATGTTATTTGTGACATTTTTTTATTTAACAATACTTAGTACTATTAATAAAAAGAGAAAGTAGAGGAAAATGACAAAAAAAAAAAAAAGCCAATACAGAAGTTATTGCTTTTAAACTTCACATTTCTTAGGAAAAGGCAAAAAATATGACTTTAATATTTGTTTTTTATTACTGAAATTGTTTGAAAGTCATAATTGGTCTGTGTCCCCTCATAATGTTCTGGGTATGGTTTCTGCATGTGGAACTGAATTTTTAATAAGAATTTCACACTTTTAATAGGCACCTGCTGTCTTCTTCTAGTTAGTACATTTTTATGCTTTTTAAAAGGATATTAATCACATATGCCAAATTGCTACGTATTTCATTTGTTGATCTAAATAAATTATTTTGAATTATTTTTAGTCTTACAAAAAAGTTGGAAGAGTAGTACAGAGAATTCCTGTGTATTCCTCATTAGCTTTCCCTTACTGTTAATGATTTGCATAGCTACAGTACAAATAGCATAATCAAGAAATGGACTTATAAAATAATATTAATGAAATTATAGAGTTTATTGAATAAAACTTCTGGAAAAAATAAAAATAGAAATATTGTAGATTTTAAAAGTATGTAGGTATCAGTAGATTGATCACTGGAAGACAGATTTAGTAAACTGGAAATTAGGCCATAAGAGATTATGCAGGCTGATCTGGGAGAAATCAAAGGTAAAAACATTGATGAGATTTTGGTTTATTTTAACATCATAAGAAATAAAGTTGTCCCTTCATATTCATGGATTCAATATCCACAGATTTTGCCAACCACAGATCTGGCATTGTTTTTCTTAGCTAATGATGGCCATATCTGTACTGATAATGTATGAACTATTTTTTGTTGGCATTATTCAATGTGTAGGGCATCTATTTACATAGCAATGCATTGTGAATTGTAAGGAATCTAGAGAAGCAGATAGAATATAGATTGTATGAAAACACTAGGTGATTTTATAGAGGGGGAAACTGAGCATCCTTGGATTTTGGTATCTGATGAGAGGGTAAGTACACTGAGGGATTCCCGGATGTGTTTTGGTTTTCCACCTCGTTTCCTGGCATATAACAACTAAAACTCTTAGACTACCCTAATGCATATGTTTTGGTATATTGTCAGCTTACATTTCATTATGATAACATATCCAAGGAGGTTAATTTGTTTTTTTCAAAATAAGTTTATTTTGACATGATTCTGTAGATGTAATATCAAGGAAGCACATCTGGGGATGGCCCTTTGTGTGAACAGAGTCCCATGATAGCGTAAGCCATCATATGACAAGTATATGTCTGGTTTTCTTTACTCTTCTTACAAAGTCACTAGACTTCAATCACAAAGGCTCCTCTCTGGTGAATTTTTCTACTCATATTTACCATCTAAAGGCACCACGTCTAAGCATCATAGATTGAATTTCTCCCCTCTTAATATTTAAAAATTTCATTTAAATTTCAACACATGAAGCCCTAAGAGACACTCATGCAAACCATTTCAGGATCATATCATCTGCCAGCCAGATGACTGGTGGCTGGAGTCTCCTGGAAAACCTCAAGATGGAATTTGGTAGTCAGACAAACCAACTGTGTGGTTAGAGGATTGGAACACTAGGTTCTGTGACCTCACTTTAGGGAAAGGAAGACCGCTTAGAGGATGCATGAGTCACTAGTGGCCAATGACTTAGTAAAACATGCCCATGTCATGAAATCTTTCTAAAATCCCACAAGGTGAGCATTTAGAAAGTTTCTAGGTCACTGAAAATGCAGAGGTGCTGGGAAGGTGATGATTCCAGAGGGACACAGAAACTCCACAGCCTTATGTATCTTTTCCAACTAGCTATTCCTGAGGTGTATGTTTTCATAGTAAATGTATGCTAAGCATAAGTGTAACATGTTTCCTTCAGTTTTGTGAGTCATTCAAGCAAATGACCAGGTATTGTGGGAACCTCCAATTTGTGAATGAAAGAATGGATAATCTGGGGATTACAGGAGAGAAAAAGTAATACAATTTCTCCATCCATTGCAGGGTTCTTAGCTGACAAATTTATAACATAATAAGTGTATAACTAAATTTGATTAACCAAAGTGTTACTGGCGTACAGTCTTTAAAAATAAAGACCCTCAAACCAGCAAATCTGCTTTTATGCTATGTCTGATGAAAAATAGATAGTTGTGGTAAAACATTATTGAACAGGAAAGGATTTTGATGCAGTGTAATAAACTTAGGAAACCAGAGAAGCATGGTTGTTTAGACTGTCTTCTGTTTCTAGATGGCATTCCTTACTTTCCAGCAAGTTGCAGGACATCTTTGTCCAACTATCTACAGAGGAGACACTTGTAATAGCACTGATACTTCTCTAACTTTTATTCATCTATTTTTGGATTGCATTGCAGGAGAAGAAATACATTACATTAAGAATATTTTGTTGACTAAATAAGTGTGAATTGATTTTGTCACAAAAACATAACTATGAGATGATAGCTTAGGTTAACCTGTTTCACCATAATAATCATGTTAATCTCTTCATGGACCCTATAATATATAGCAAACCTCAAGTATGTGAAATAGAATTTTTAAAAAGAGGACATAGAAACACAAACTAAAGTCTTGAAAAGCCAGGATAGAAAGTGGTAAATATGTGGATAAATGTACATTAACATAAGATATGTGCAGCAGAAATATAATGTCTGGTGGACAATACGAGTCAAAAAGTGTAGTGGATTAAATTCTCACAAATAAAAATGTGACACATAAGTTGACAAATGAATAAATAATGTATACATTTTGACTTCATTTTTTATCCTGGCAATATAATAAAGATTTTTATTCTCTCTAGATATTAGGCTTTTCATTTCACAATATATGTGAAAATTAAAGTTAAAAGAAGGCATATGTGTGAATGATCTTTAGAAGATACAGAACAAAGTCCTCATAACATTGAAATATAATAGTCTTAAAAATGAAGCACTTAATCAATGAGTGAAAACTGATAAATTTATATAAATTTTGAGACATTTTTTTCCAAAGTAAAAGCTGAACTTACTGGATATATTGTGTATAATGTATCCTGAATATCTTCAGATCACAGAGAAAATATGTCTAATATTATTTGTAGTCAGGGACATTCAAATTAAATCACCATGGAATACACCCACCAGAATCTCTAAAATTAACAAAAGATTGCAAACATTGGTGATGATTTGGAACAACTAGAACTTGCATACAGCATACATTTATAGCTTTTTGGAAATTTCCATGGCAATGTTTACATATATGTAATTGATTAACAATTCCACTGTTAACTAGGTACCCAATAGAAATATGTGCCTGTGTTTCCTAAGATGGCACATACAAGAATCTTCATAATACTTTGGTTTGAAATAGGTGAAAACTGGAAGCCACGCAAATATCCTTCAATATTTTAAATCAGTGTTGTTTTAGTAACATTTGATAACAATTTGATTCAAAATATTTTGAATCAATGTTATGAATCAATGAATTTTAGCATATTTATGAAACAAAATTCTGAACAAAATACATTCTTGTTTTTGTTCAATGACATGAATATATATCAGCTTCCATTTATAAAACATTCAAAAACATGCAAAAGGAATATAGGGAAAAATGCATAGGAAATAAAATATATTTTAGAAACAAGTAAATAATTGGTATTACTTCACAATTATTATCTATTACTTAAGGGAGTTGCAATTGGAAAGTGACAGGGGCGTCTATGTGCTTTAATTACTTTCCTTGTGGCTGAGACATAATAGTGACATACACAGTTTAATGGAGGCGATAATTAGTTGGCTCTTAATTTTTAGAGGTTTCAGTCCATCATTGGTTGGCTCAAAGGCAGAAACAGCAAGGTGGACAAGCCAGGGCAGAGAGAAGTTGCTTACCTCATGGTAGCCAGGAAGCAAAAAGACATTCGAGGAGTCAGAAAGACAGACGTGCCCTTCCGGGTCACGTCCTCGTCCCTTGACTTGCTTCTTACCAAACCCCATCATAAAGCAAGTAGCTGTAGTATTCCCAGAATCCTAACAAATTGTGGACACAGAGGATTTGGGGGTTTCCTCAGATCTAAACCAAACCAGGAATGTTTGCCTTTTGAACTGGATGAATTTTTTGCAGTGTCACCATTTGTTTAACTAATATATTTCTGTTTACTTAAAATAAAAATAAACAAAGCAAAAATTTTTAACAATTGGCAACTAGCTGTGGTAAAATGATTCACAATTATTTGTCACACTCTAGGGGATTGTTCCATATTAAAAGCAGAAGCTTCTGCTGAGAAAACCTCACATAAACTTATATGAAATTTATTTTTCTCTTTGTGAATGAAAAATGGAAAATAAAAGATAAGTAAGTTACATTTATCTAATGTTAAAAACATTTTTTTAATAATAAAACTTTCATTGCATAGCAGAAAGGAATTATGGCATTGATTCTGAACTGAGGAGAGAGAGAGAGAGAAACAAGGAAAGAAAGAGAGACACAGAGAGAGACTTTGAGTCCCCACATACTTGATGCTTCACTGTAAAGAAGTCACTGAACCTTTTGGAGCCAGTTTCTTCCTTCTAAAATTAGCATAATATAACTCATCTCAAATGCATGTTTTAAGGATGAACAAAGTTCACATATGCAGAGATCACCCTAGGTTGACATTTAGTAAAGTGCAAAGTGTAATAATATTTTTATTTCTGGTAGGTGGCATATATCATACCTGGACAAAAGAAGTAGTCACTCTCAGGAACGCTGTACTCTCCAAGGAAAACATAACTCAGTGGGCAGGAGTGGTGCCAATATCACTGACTTATAGGAGGGATTAAATGAGATAATGGGAACAGATTTTTGACATCAGAGGACACTCTAAATTGGGTAATTTAAAAAAAAATAATGAAGTATTTTCAAGAGTGTACATTGGGAGCTTCAGCAGCCTGGGGTTGGAATGGGAGTGCTGAGGTAGTGCTTGCCAGAACTAGAATGAGGTACACATGGATAACTCATTCATACGGTTGTGCCCTCCAAATGTCGGACTCACCTAATCCATCAGTACCCTGACATCTCTTCTCTTTCCTATGAATCGGTATATACTGCTTTTTCTCCTTGGTAGGATTCAGACTGAAGTGCAAGGACAGAGGAGCCTCAGAGAATACAGAGCAGGGTAAAAACGAAGAGTGGAACATGTTGGAAAAGTGATTATAACATGAACATACAGTAAGTCCTGGGCATGTATTTGGGATACAATGAACTCTCATTATGTAAGATTTTTGTTACTTGCTTATTATTTCTTGTCATCTTATAGGAGAGTATCAGTGTATGATATTATTCTGCTTTCTTGCATTGTGTATCAGTGTGGAAAATTCTCAAAATCTATAGCAGACTATACTGAAGTGATAAAATGTTTTCTCTGAAAACATTTTTGTTGAGGATGAAGAATGCCTCCTCCATGCTTCTCTAATTTGGAAAATCTTGGACACAATGTATAATAGTTATATTTTCAGATATCTGCATCCCTTGTGATCTATTACTTATCTGTCCAAATGCCAGTATTCTGGAAGGTAGTAGGCTTTTTCCGCTATTCGGGTCCTGACAATGACTGCTATATTAGAGACAGGTAAGGTGGCGAAGAAAAACTCAAGGTCATCCTCAGCATACATCACAGTAATTTTGTGCATATGGTGGAATGGGGTGGAAACTGGTGATGAAACTAAGTTTTTGAAAAACGTTTCCTAGATGATTGAGATATGTATCTCTATGTGCTATAGCTTGTAACTTAAATTTTTGCCCTAATGCCTAGTGCACCATTATTTTCTTTACTAAACCTACTTTCCTGTATCCAGAACTTCTTGATGCATTGGTTTCGTTGATTTTTAAATATACAGGAAGAAATTTTTGTAAGATATGTCTTGTTTTAAGCCTTTAGTCCTCTTTGTTTTTTTTTCTTTTTCTGCAATATACAATATTTTTAGTTCTTAAATTTCTATTACAAAATTGACATTAATTTCTTCTTTCCTGTACAACTCAGAACAATTTAACACTGACCATTTAAGTACTTAAATTTTGCACTATTGATGTGCATCTTTTTCCCCAGCACATCCATTTAAGAAAATGTATTGAAAATAACGTTGGCAATAGAAATATGCAGTTTATAGGAGAAGCATATCTTTGTGATTTTATAAATTTTATTATCTACCTACATATCCATTTTCATTTTATACATATATAGCCATTAGATATATACTTAGAGTATGTATTAACATATAAATGGCAATTCCCTGATTACTATAATTTGCTTTTTCTTTTAATTTTTAAAAAACTGCATATTTCATAAGTGCAAAAATACAATAAACCTTCATTTTTAGCTAGTAGCTGGCTCATAATTTCTGTTCTACCTTTTCTGAATGTCTGAAGGCATGGAATTTATTAAAAGATTAATACTACAAAAACAAATACTGATTGCCAGTATATGCTCAGAACACCAAGAGAAAATATTAGTTGGTATTAAATTATCTCTTCATGAAAATACACTACTTGTTTAGGGATATGTTAAAGAAAATTTAATCATAATAGTTTTCTATTGTAATAGGGCCAGTTACCATAGAGTCTAGCAGTGAAAGAGTGACTGGCTAACTCAAGCCCAAACAAAAACAAGTGAGGATTTACGGTTAGGGAGCAGAGCAGGCTTAGTCGGTGTGATGTGAATAAAAGGAACCATAAAAGACAAGCGTTGCTGAGTAGACTAAATAGTAATACTGCTGAAGGGAAGCCAGGGTTATAAAATGCAGGCAACCAGACCATAAATGTGGTGGATTCTCACTAAACTGATATATCAAGATTTGTTCAAATTTTAAAAGGGCAGAGAGATGCTCAAGACAGGGACTGATCAGAAAGGACTCAGGGATATCAGACTTGAGGTTGTTTAAAGAGTCTTTCTCAGATGCTATCAATCAGAAAACAGAATCCTTCACTCCATTACAGGGAGTAGATTTTTAATTAGCAATAGTATTGCTATTTTTTTCCTTTCTCTCATCAATTAATTCTTCATCTTTTCTCTATTGATTGTGCAAGTCAATCTTAAGATACAGAGTCGGGAGAATTTGACATTCATTCTGAGAAATGAAGCTTCTATAAGGTAAATGCAATACATAGCAAGGAAAGAATAGAAGCAGTTGAGAAGTAGTGTACTCAGCAATTTGTAAATTCATGTATTTTTATTGAGTATTAATGTCACAGACACAAAAGGGAGGAGAAAAGTAGCGTCCTAGGCTCAAAATATTTGTGTTAGATGCTGCATGTATTGATGTGTTCTTAAGTACTAGAAACACATTAAATATTCCAAGCCAACAGAGAAGTGAGTCAATGATAGGGAATAGCTTTTCTATACTATAACTATTAAACTTGAAAATATCATCCTTCATTTAAGTACTAAGTGTAAGAACATTTCACACATACCTAAATAAAACTGAACAAATATAGACATAACCCACCCATATTTAGAAGACAAACCTTTTAGTTAAAATAATGAACTAACGGAGCCAGGACAAAATGTTAGAAAATTCAGTATTCGTATCCTGAAATCAACCTCCACTATTGGGCTAGATTGATGACCCTCTTGATTTTTCCCTCCAAACTAGGTTACTCTGAACATTTTACATTATACATTGTGTGCCAGGTTCCTAATGGTAAAACTTGGACAATTATGATACTTACATTTTATCTTGCAGTGTAAGTTAATTGATATGAAATCCTCAGGGTATGGGTAGTTTACAATAAGCTGTTTTGTTATTCTTAAAAGCTAGCAAAAAGACAATATTCTACAAGAGATTAACCTGAAATACAATTGGAGTTAAATAATATAAATGAAAATATTTAGGATAAAAATTCAAGCACTTTCTTCTTGATTTTAACAGAATCAAGCTGATTTGATTAAAAGTGAATAAATGACATTCACGATGCAACTGAGAGATTCTTACAGAATATAGAATAAAAATGGCAAACAGAGTTAGTGACTAAAAATAACAGCTATAATAAGAAACAAATGGAAAATGGATACATCTTGAGACCATAATGTTAAGTGAAGTAAACTAGACACACAAGCTTAAATATCACATGATTTTTCTTACATGAGAAAATCAAAATATAAATAAAGAGAAAAACAAAAGATAGATAATGGGGAACAAGGAGATAGTTCTTTTTTGAAAGTGAATGGAACCAAGAGATGAGGAGAGGGAGCAGAACAAAAGGGAATGAAGAAAAGAATTAAGATGTGTTATGTACAAGAACCAACTTCTCACGAGAAATGTAACTATTATGTACTGAAAACATATACTAATAAGAATTGTAACTTACAGAAATCTAGGGTTATTAAAAATGAAACTTGAAAGATTAAAAGACAGAATTGAAAAGATTTCTCAATTAAAGAAAGATGTAGGAAATATGGAAAAGTGTTCCAAACTCTAGAAAAAATAGTGAAAAGAAAACTCACATCTAGAATTAGTCACATAAAAATGTTTCAATCGTGAAATTTGTTTGATTTTATTATGTGTGATATAGTATAAGCAGCTACTTTGAAGATAATAAGAGGCATTATGGTAGCCATTGTTGATTTTCTATTATCCTGTTTTGAAGTCCTATATCATGATCCTATCACGTTCCCTGTTTTGTTTTGATTGGCTCTATTCTGTTTTACTTTCTTTGGTTTTATTCTCTTTAAAATAAAAGCAAAACAATAGCAACCAAAAATATGTTTATGTAAAGTCAATAAAACTGATCTCTTTAAATGCAAAAAAGTAATAAAAGTAAAAAGAAATTTATTCTACATTCATGCAAATACTGGAAAATGTTTAAAAATCATTTAAACTGCTTCACTGTGCTAAGTCACAAGAGATATGAAAATAATATAAAGTTATTCTGGGAGTTACGTGCTAGCATTCTTAAATTTAATCAAATTATCTTTCAGAAACTAAAACAATAGAAAACATTTATAAATATGTAATATTGCCTGGAATATACTATTTATTTAATATATTTTAAAAGTCTTAATGTCAACCTACTAAAATGACTTGTGAAATTTCACATCTCCTCATATACCGTTTACTGTTATAAAGCTATTAGAGATAAATATTGGCGCTGGAATAGACAAAAAGTCATCTTTGTACACTGTTGATAGGCATGCACATTGGTGCATCTGTTTTGGGAAAGTGTATGGAAAATATCAAATAAGTTAAAAATGAACTATGTGACCTGGTCATTATTCTGCTGGATATATATACATTTTGTAAATAAAATAATCACCTCATAAAGATAACATGACAACCTACATTCTGATTTTCATTGCACATTTACTTACAAACATCAAAATAAAAAAGCTGAAATATCTATTTTTAGATGAATGGATAAAGCAACTGATGTATGCATATATATATATGTGTGTGTGTGTGTGTGTGTGTGTGCGTGTGTGCGTGTGTGTATACATGTAATTATGCATATATATATATACCAATTATGCATATATATATATATATATATATATATATATACCATGACAATTAGGACTCAAATAAAACTATTGATGAATAAATGTCTTTAATGTGGAAAGAATTTTATAGATATGAGAGATGTATTATTTAATCATAGAAGGAATAATTCTTCAGAAATTCACTATAATATTTAATCCTATATGTAGCTAAAATTATAAAATCTAAATTTGTGGTTAAGAATTAAAAGTATTAAGTCAAGTGTACAATAATTGAAAACCAAAATTCATCTTCCAGCGTAGGACAAATGGGAAGAACAAAATGCTTAAATCTCCATAGAAAGAGTAAGATTTAGGGCTAAGAACCTTTAAAGACACAAATTGTCAAAGATAAATCAAACTATATCTGTCATAACTTAAGTAAGTTCATCTGTTATTAAATATATGCTCTTAAAAGATCAAAAATCAAATTCAATTATATCATAAACATATAAAACAGAATAGAATAGTAAAGTAAAAATTAAAAATATGAGCAGAGGTGTATCAGCTATACATTAACATACCATTATGCTATGATATTTTTATAAGATTTGATAGAACCTGAAGCAAATATTATAACTTTCTTAATCATTGCTGGGCTAAATAACTGCATAAAATAATTTAAAAAGGCATAGTGGAAGTAGGATATTTTAGGAGGCAATTCCACTGTTGACAAATTTCAGAAGACAATTCTATTGTTGACAAAATTCTATTGTTCTGAGCTCTATATCTTATAGAGCTTATAGAGCTCTTATAGAGCTCAGAATTAATTGTAATTGTAATTAATTGTAATTGTAATTAATTGTAAAAATATACCTTCATTTCTGCATCTCTTTCACCAACACACATGGACAAATACATATAGAATCTTCACTGAAGCCATCAGTGAAGTGCCACTTGGTTAAAGATTCAGTGGCCTCAATATGAAAATTAAGCAGAAGAGAGCAGGCTTAGCAGTTTTGGTGGGAGTCCTTCAATGGAGTTACACCACTGATTTAACACAAGGATCAAGCATATAGTGGATTTCTGTGTTGATTATACATCATTCACTTCTTATCAACTTTGGAAAAAGATATCCATACTATGACAAGATTCATTCTAAACAAGTGCTTCTTACGTGAGAAAATTTTTGTCCTATTGGGGGATTTTTGGCAATGCCTGAAGATGTTTTTGACTGTCAGAGCAGGATGAAATGGGTGGAATTACTATTGGCATCTGGTGGGCAGAGTTCAGAGAAATTGTTCAATACTCCACTGTGCAGAACAGTGGCAATGGGACTAAGGTTGAGAAATTATCATATAAACCAATGTATTTTAAATTCTTGGGGAAACGGAATCTAAAAGTAGAAAGGACTTTGTATAAACTAGGGCTCATTGTGCATTCTCACTAACTCAGTCAGTTTAAGAGCAGATATCCAGAAACCTGTTCATGAAAAATGAATTTCCTCTTTGAAAACTACTCAATATATTCCAATTGTGAAAGAATTAAGAAAGTATGACCCTTCCAAATTGAATTTCAGTCGGGCATACAGAAAAGTCTTAGTATGTTTACTAACAAGTTGTCACTTACAAATACACTTTTAAAAACTATTTATTCAGGATTTATGTTTCATTTGTCTGCTTTGTATACAGCTATATCTTTTGATGAAAGAGATACCTAAGCCAAAATTCACTAAATAAGAATTGAGGGAAGCAAGAATAAAAATGGTGGTTAAGTTAGTAAACTAATTTGAAAACTTAAAATCTTCTGATCAGACTGAAGTATAAGACTAATAATTGAAGACACAGATAAAAATAAACCCAGCTTGTATAGCCAATTATTGATTAAATACATTAAACATGGGGAAAAATCATGCACACTAAGTATTTCTTGAATATTTTCTACTGCATCAAACTCATACTTTAGTCTTTTATTAATTTAGTGATAGTTATTATTAATTCATCTTAAAAATAAGGAACTTGAAACTAAATGACATACAGCAACCTTTCCTTGTTCATAAATTCTGGGTGAAGATATAGGGATTTACATCAAGCATAAGAATATAATTTCTAGGATAAGTTATTTCCTCACTATATCACAATGCAATATAATCTTCCATGAAAGAAGAACCCCTTTTTAAACTTGTACATTTGCTTTACATACAAGTGAGGATTTTGGAGACCTGGAGCTTGGGGGCCTGAAGAGTGAAATAAAAGACAGATTCTTCGCTATTTGAAGTTGAAAAGAATTTCTCCACTTCTTAGTGACAGTGGTTTTTTTCTTTTCCAAATCTTAATATTTCCTTTAGTGTTTCTCCTTTGTAATATAAAAATTTTGTTTTTCGCTTAACTTGTTAACTGCATTGTTGCTGAGAAATGTCTTTTATATTATATATATTATTTACTGATTTTTCAATGAGTATATAATAAATATGACAAGTATGTTTGAGAATAATCTATAGTGCTAATTGTTGGCTGCATATAAATATCCATGATTTTTATTACTTTTTTCCAGTTCACCTATGAATAATTAGCAATGTTGTAAAATTTATTGTGGTGGAGGTATCTTTCTCTAATTCAGGGATCTGTATTTTTCATATCTTGAGGAGAATTAGTAACTGAAAATGGATCTCATCTTTAGCTGCAGACAGCACATCTACTCTCAAGTAGCTGAGTTTTGATCTTATCACTGTGTCCACGGGGAAGCTACATTTCCTGTGAATTTCTGTCAGTGAAGGACAATGTGTGGTGAGGATACAGAGAGGCAAACACACTCTTAGAAGACATTGGGCTCAGATAGGAGGAAAACTTGGTGCAAGCATTTTCTACCAGATTTTGCAAACTATCTGAGAACTGTTTACTCTAAAACCTTTTATGCCTAAACTTTGTTAATATTATTTCTCTCACATACGGCTCAGACCAACCTCAAATCTGCTGGTCTTTCCTGACTCAACTTCCCTCCCATTATTTTCACCACAAGGAAAGTGCTGGACACTTCTCTCCCAGCAGACCAAAGCAGCACAGTGAATCCAGAACTTTCACATAGTGTATCCACAATCATCAATTCTATCTGATGGAATATTATATTCTTTCCCCTTGATATAACATCCTTTTGAAGTCAATTTTCACCTGCTTAACCAAACTGAGTGCCTACTAGAAACTGAGTAGAAAAAGGCAGAGGAGCAGAGCTAACACTCCTGATTTTTTCTTTAAATAAACAGTTCATGTTTCTTGGTAAATGTTCACAGTGCGTAGTGATTTCATTCTTCATGGTGAGTGAGCACATGTACATAGAGTATCTTTAAAAGTTTTTTAATTTTAAAAAGATTAAGATAAAAAAGGACATAACAAAACAGATCAGAACAGAACAATTTAAGCAACATAGTGTTTCACCACAAGATAACCCGACATAACAAGAGCTACCATAGTGTTCCATTCCTTGAAATATTTGAGTATACCTTCATATACTATAGTACCAAACATAACAAAATAGTATAAAACCACTCAAGAGAATGAAACATTACAGGGTATTCAAAATCAACTAACAGAAAAAGAACAATGGTTACTATATTATCTTCTTGTCCATAAAAATTTTTGTTTATACTATTACATGTAATAAAATCCAATGAGATACAACATGATAAAACTGATGGAGACAGAACAAAAGCATGGTAGGACTTCAAAACAAGATGACATTAATCAGCACTACCTATTATATCTTGTTTTCTTCAAAATACCATCACAGACAATAAAATCAAACAACCCAAGAGAAAATCATTCCAACTAACGAAGTTAAACATTATTAGGCTTCAAAGAAATATAATGAAGAATCATGATTACCATATACTTTTATGTATTCTTATAATTTCTTACAGAGGGGGACTATATGGTGTTTATACATATGAGTTTGATTTATTTCGTTTATGAGTATGGTCTCAAGCGGCATCCATTTATTTATAAATATCTCAATGTGATCATTCTTTATAGCTGAGTAGTACTCCATTATATAAAAATACCACAAATTTTTTATCCATTCCTCAATTGATCAACACTTAGGTTGTTTCCAAGATCTGGCTATTACAAATTGTGCTGCTATAAACATGGGTGCAAATATGTCACTGTGGTATGATGTTTTCAGTTCTTCTGGGAATATGCCTAGAAATGAAATAGCTTGATCAAATGGGACTTCCAATCCAAGCTTTTTGAGAAATCTCCATACTGACCCCCACAATGGTTGCATTAGTCTACACTCCCACCAAACGTGCAGGAGAGTTTCTTTTTCCTCACAGCCTCTCCAGCATTTGTTGTTGATAGTCTTCTTGATTCTGGCCATTTTTGAGGAGTGAGATGGAATCTCAGTGTGGTTTTAATTTGCATTTCTCTAAGGAATAATGATAATGAACACTTTTTCATGTATTTATTTGCCATTTGTATTTCTTAATCTGAGAACTGTGTATTCATCTCAGATGCCCATTTTTGGAATGGATCTTTGAATTTTGGGGGTCTGATTTTTTAAAATAGTTTATATGTTTTAGACAGAATTCCTTTGTCTGAGGGACAGTTTACTAAGCTTTTTTCCCAGTTTGTGGGTTTTCTTGTCACTATAATGGAGATTTCTTCTGACATGCAGAAACTTTTTAACAAAATGTGATTCCAGCTTGATTCTGGGAAGTATTTCCCATGTAGTTTGAGTCCTGTTCATGAATTCTCTACCTACTCCTATGACTTCAAGGCTTTTACCCAATTTGTCTTCCAATAGATTTAGTGTTTCTGTTTTAATATTCAGATTTTTTAATCCATTTAGATTTTAATTTAGTATATGGTGATATGCATGGGTCTAGTTTTAGTTTTCGGCATATGGAAAGCCAGTTTTTCCAGCACAATTTATTAAAGACACTGTCGTTCTTCCAGTGAACAGGTTTGGACCCTTTATCAAAGTTAAGGTGGTTGAGTGTGTTTGTAGTTGTGGTTGTATCTTCTAATGGATTCCATTGATCATCAGCTCTGTTTTGATTCCAGTAACATGTTGGTTTACAACTGTTGCTTTGTAGCATAACTTCAAGTCAGGGATTGTGATACCTCCTGCCTTGCCTTTGCTGTTTAGAATTGCCTTTGCTATTCTAGGTCTCTTCTGGTTCTAGATGAATTTGGAAGTGATTTCTCTAGATCTATAAGGTATGTTGATGGTATTTTTATTGGTATTGCATTGAAACTGTATAACAGTTTTGGGAGAATGGCCATTTTCACAATATTTATCTTCCTATCCATGAGCAAGGTATGTCTTTCCATTTTCTGAGATGGTTTTTGATTTTAGTTATCAATGTACTATAATTTTCCCTATATAGATCTTTCACTACTTTTGTGAGATTAGTTCCTAAGCATTTCATCTTTTAGATGCTAGTGTGAAGGGTGTGGCTTCTCTTATTTATCTCTCTGTGATTTTGTTGTTAGTATACAGAAATGTTATTGATTTTTGAGTATTGACTTTGTTTCCAGCTACATTGCTGAATTTATTTATTATATCTAGGACACTTTAAATGGAATTTAGGGGGTGTTCTATGTAGAGTATCATTTCATCTACAAATAATGATAATTTAACTTCTTCTTTTCCTATCTTTAACCCTTTTACTTCTCTCTCTTGTCTAATTTCTCTGGCTAGTATTTCCAGTACTATATTAAACAGGAGTAGTGATAAGGCACATCCTTGTCTTGTGCCTGATTTTAAGGTAAAGACCTTCAGTTTTGGGCCATTTAATATGATACTGGCTGTTGGACTGTCATAGATGGCCTTTATCATATTGAGGTAAAGACCATCTCTTCCAATCTTCTGTAAGGTTCTTATCATGAATGAATGTTGGCTTTTTCTGCATCTATAGAAATGATCATGTGATTCTTATTTTTGGCTATATTGATACAGTGGATTACATTTATTGATTTTCATATGTTGAACCATTCCTCCATGCCTGGGATAAATCCCACCTGGTCATGGTGTTTAATCTTGATGATTTGCTGCATCCTATTTGCCAATGTTTTATTGAGAATTTTTGCATCTGTGTTCATTAAGGAGACTGGCATGTAGTTCTCTTTTTTAGTTGGGTCTTTCTTAGGTTTTGGTACTAGAGTAATATTTGCTTCCAGGAATGAGGTAGGAAGGATTGTTTCCCTTTCAATTTCATTGAAGAGTATGAGGAGTGTTGGCATTAGGTCTTCTTTGTATTTCTTGTAGAATTCTGCAGTGAATCCATCTCGGCCTGGGCTCTTCTTTGTAGGTGAGGACTTAATTACATTTTCAATTTTATTAATAGAAATTGGGTTATTCAGCAGTTTTACATCTTCTTGACCTAGCTTTAGTACTTCGTATGTTTCTAGGAATCTGTCCATTTCTTCTGTGTTATCGAACCTATGACAGTAGAGATTGTCGAAATACGGGTTGATGATCTTCTGTATTTCCACAGAATCTATATGGATTTCACCTTTTTCATTCCTTATTGCATGAATTTGAGATTTTTGTTTTCTTTTTTTATTAAGTTGGCTAGGGCTTATCAATTTTATTTATTCTTTCAAAGAACCAACTCTTTGATTCATTAATTCTTTGGATTATTTTCTTAGTCTCTATTGCATTGATTTCTGCTCTGATTTTTATAATTTTCTCCCTTCTTTTGCCTTTGGGCTTGACTTGCTCTTCTTTTTCTACATGTTTGAGGTGTAGCATTAGGTTATTTACTTGTATTCATTCTGTTTTCCTGATGTGGGAGCTCAGTGCAATAAATTTCCTCTCAGGATTGCTTTCATTGCATCCCGCAGATTCCCATAAGTTGTATTAGTATTTTTTATTTGCTTGTTGGTACTGTTTAATTTCTTCTTTAATTTCCCCTGTGACCCATTGATTGCTCAAGAGTGTGTTATTCAATTTCCATGTGTCTGTGGGATTTTTGCAGTTTCTTTTATCATTAATTTCATGATACCATAATTTCATAATACCATGATCTGGTAACATGCCTGGGGTAATTTCAACTCTTTTGCATTGATTTCCGTATGTTCTGTTGGCCAGAATACAGTCTATTTTTGAAAATGTCCCATGTACTGCTGAGAAGAATGTGTATTCTGATGTTGGCTGGAACACGCCGTATATGTCTATCAAGTCCATTTGTTCACAGGTCTGATTCAGTTCTGTTATTTCTTTGCTGATTTTCTGTCTGGTTGATCTGTTCCTTGATGTCAATGATATGTTAAATATCTCCTGCTATAATTGTGTTACTGCGTATTTGATTTTTCATTTCTATTAATACTTGCTTTGTATAACTGGGTGCTCTGGAATTTGGTGCAAATATATTTAAGATTCTTATCTCTTCCTCTTTAAGTTTTTCCCTAACCAGTATGTAATGGCCTTCTTTATCTCTTTTGAGTCTTCCTGGTTTGAAGTTCACATTGTCTGCAAACAGAATAGCTATCCCCACTTTTTTGGAGCTTCCTGTTGCATGAAGTGTTGTTTTTCATCCTTTGACTTTCAGCCTGTGAGTATCCTTTTGGGTTAGATGGGTTTCTTGTAGACAGCAGATGGCCGGATGTTGTTCCTTGATCCATTCTACCAGTCTGTTTCTTTTAAATGTTGAATTGAGACCATTTACATTACTGGTTATAACCATTATATATTGGTTTATTGTTGACATCTTATCTTTCTGCTGTTGCATCTTTGTCTTTCCATTCTGTGTAGTTGTCTGTGTTGCTTAGTGGTTTTTTCCTAAGTGTATCTAAACTGTCTTTCAGTATTCCTTGGAGGGTTGGCTTGGTGATCATGAAGTTCTTCAGCTGTTCTTTGTCATGAAAGTATCTCATTTCTCCATCAGTTTTGAAGGACATTTTTGCAGGGTACATCAGTCTAAGTTGGAAATCATTTTCCTTTACGATCTGAAATACTTCACTCCATTCTCTTCTTGGATTTATTGTCTGTGCTGAGAAGTCTGCTGTGATTCTGATAGGGTTTCCTTTATCGGTTGTCTGTCCTTTCTCTCTGACAGCTTTTAATATTCTATTCTTATGTTGGTTTTCTGGGATGGTGATTATTATATACCTGGGTGTAGTTTTATTTTAATTATGGCTATGTGGAATTCTATGTGCTTCCCTAATGCATTTATGAGGTTCCATTCTCCTGTTTGGGAAATTTTCAGCTATTATTTCTCTAAATATCCTCTTGATATAATTTGTGTTGTCCCTTCTTTTTCATTTATCCCTATCAATCTTAGGTTTTTTTTTTTTCTTTGCATCATCTTGTAGCTTTTGAATTGTTATTTCCTGATTCCTTGTTATTTTTAAAAGATCTTTCCTTTCCTATTCACTAGCTTCAATCCTGTCTTCGAGGTCTGAAATTCTATCTTCACTTTTGTTGAGGCAGTTGTGACAACTTTAAATTGAATTTTTGATTTCCTGTATATCTTTCTGAATCTGCTTCATGTATTCTGTTTGTTTCTTATATTTTTCATCCAAGGATTCTATCTTTTTGTTTTGTTCCTTTAATTTTTTAACTGTGTCTTCTTTAGATGTGTTTAGCATCTCTTTCATTACTTTTATCATTTTTTCTTTTACCTTGGAGATTATTTCTAGTTTGAATTCCTTTAAAGCTTCCTGGAGTTGCTTCTGTATTTCAGTTGCTATTATTTCAGGAATTTAGGTGTATGGCATATATTTTCTTCTACGTATATAGCTCCTAAGCTTTCTTGGGATAGGATGGAGATTTGAGATTGTATTTTGGTCTTTTGTTTTGTCATTTTACTATATTTCCATGTTTCAAATGTTGTTCCAAGGCTTCCACTGGGCCTGTTAGAAATCGTCTTCTATGCTCTCAGCTCCGTGGACTCCTGCCAACCAGTTTCCCAGATTGAGAGTAGTTCACTGCGTTGCCCAAGCAGGCCTGAAACCTGTGGAGCTGGTCAAGTATGGGAGGAAGGTAGGAGGTTCCTTGACCACTGGGAGTGATGATTTTAAACTCTTGGGGTCTTGGGATGCTGCGCAGACACTCACCTCTGTCCGCCCAGTTCTCCGGTTTGAGGGAATGTCATTGGGGTTGGCACAGGCAGGCCCAAGCCCTGCAGAGCAGGTCAAGTGTGGCCGGAAGCTGGCAAGTCCTTGACCACTGGGAATGATGATCTTAAACTCCTGGGGCTCAGGATGGTGCATAGATACTCACCTCCAGCTGCCCAGTTCCCCAGATTGAGATAGGGCCACTGTGGGTGGTGCAGGCAAGCACAAGACCTGTGGGGCTGGTCCAGTGTGGCAGGGAGCTAGGAGGTTCATTGACCACTGGGAGCAATGATTCCAAACTCCCGGAGTCGGTATGGTGCACGGACACTCACCTCCGGCCACCCAGGTCCCCAGATTTGTACATAGCACATCTTAATTCTTTTCATCTTTTCCCCCTCTCTTCTTGACCACCTCTTTTATAAACGTTCTATCCTCTTGTTTCCTACTATCATTTCTTTTGCTTTGTAATTATTTAGATTTCCTGTTTGTTACATGAGGATATTTAATCTTGTATGTCTGATTTATTTCACTTAGCATTATGGTGCATTCATTTTCCTACAAATGATTCAAGTTTATCCTTCCTCACTGCAAAGTAGACGTGGAGATCACAATTCTTTTGAAGAATTATTTTAGGGAAGCCATTATAATTTCTTTAGGTAGAGACAACTAACTTGCTCAATGAGGAGAAAGTGGTACTTCTGTTTCAAGAAAGTTACAAAAAATTGTGTATTTTCAAGATCTTTAGTTTTATAGGAATTAGCTCACATTTCTGATCCTAATTTTAAGATTTCTACTCTTTCTCAGTGTCCAATTTTTGTATCAGATCCTACAAGATTTTGAAACAATTTGAATTATAATTAAATTATTGTAAAGGCTAGAGTTTGATTTGTTTTGAAACTTTAGCCTTGCATGTAAAGAAGTAGATGGATTCTTTTTTAGAATATGAATAGCAGTTTCCTGAACCTGTGAATATTATTTCCATTTACTTAAATTAGCACCTTTAAATTTTGAAACTAAAAACTGCTTTCAACATGTTTTTCAGCCCTCTTAGAAGAAATAAAATACACTCCTTATCTTCACTAATATATTCTATTCTGTTATCTTATAACTGAAAATTTTCATTCTTTAGTCACATTATTAAAGCTGTCAAAAAACAATAATTTTAGAATTAAAAAGTCAATGTGCAGTATATTTTTTCAGCATCCTTTACCAAAGGAAAAGTCATAGAAAACAAGTGTATTAATTCTTTTACATCAGCCAAGAAAACATATTCCAGATATTTCTATGTAAGATTATGTCCCCTGGAGCCACTTGTGCTTACAACTATATGTCTTTGTTACTTTTCTTTTGTTGTTGAGACAAAACACCTGAAATCTTACTTATCTTACAATTTTGGAGATTTCAGCCCATATTCAGCTGGCTTCAAGACAGGGTGACGTGGGGAGGCAGCCATTCATGGTGACCACAAATAGCAAAAGTGAACAGGACGAAAGAGAGAAAATCACACCTTCTTCCCCCTTTTATATTGTATGCCAGTTCTGTATCTAGGAGGATGCAACACTCACATAGCTAGAGAATGAACCAATCATGAACACTAGATTCAGCCATGTCCATGATTGCATGATGCATGGGGGGGGGGGGAATCACCTGAACACAAATTGTAACAGTATCAAACAAGCTTTGGTCTGAAAAATTGTTATTATTATAGAATCAGCGATTTATAGATAGCCAATTTGCTTTTGAAATGCTGTGCACAAATGTCTTCTGGCCAACTTTAACACAGGACTATGACTTATAGAAGGAATTCTGGGAAACGATTCTAGTTTAGCCAAGTACATATAAAATGTCTACACTAAACAAGGAATTATGTGCAGAATAGATATCATGGCTTTTGGATTGTATATACATGATCACCATTGGGTATCATTTGTTGTATTGTCCTTTGCTTTTTGAAAAAAAAATAGGGCTTTTAGACATACAGTTGTGAAGACAAGAATGAAGTTCCATATAATAAACCCCAAATTTCTACTACACTTAACATATTACCTTAGTATGGTTATAATTAATGAATGGATATGAATACAGATGTTAACTAGAGTTAATTCTTCAGAGTTTCTGAGTTTTTTTTTTTTTTTTTTTTTTTTTTTTTTTTTTTACTTAACATCCTTTATGTAGTGCAGGGTCCAGTTCAGGATATCATATTAAATTTAATTGTTATGCATTTTTACCTCCTCTTAGCTAGGATAACCTCTCAAGTTTGTTTTTAAAGGCAGACTTGCTTTAAGGTGTACTGATCAGGTATATGGTAAGGTTTTCTTCTATATAAATGAAATTTCTCCCCTATTTCTCTACTAGGATTCTTGGTATTTGAGAGGAAGAGATAAAATCTATAAATCACATGGTTGATCTTGATCATCTCTGGTGGAAGTGTTTGGCAGTTTTCTTCACTATGGAGTTACTATGTTTTCTGCCCCCTGTTATAGCTTAGATGTAAAATGTTCCCTCATATTCTCATGTGTGTGGAAGGTGGTTGGATTACATGGTTGCTCTCCTCATCAATGGATTGATTGATTAAAATGTATATTCTTGCCCCAGGCTCCTCCCTTCTCTCATTTTGCTTCCTGGGTCACACAGTGTGATCTATCTTCCTCCATCAGACCTTTGCTCCAACATGCTTTCCTGCTTTAGAGTCGGCTGACCATGGTCTGAAAGCATAACTCAAAATAAATCTCTCCTTGTGGTTGCTGGATATTGTCACAGCAGTGAGAAAGTGGCTAAGATGCCCCCTTTTTATAGTAACTGTTTCAGAAAAAAATCAGTATTTACAGTGCATTAGTGCCAGGAAATGTTACTCTCTTGTATGTTAGTACAAGCTTTCTTTCTCTCTTTCTTTCTTTCTTTCTTTCTTTCTTTCTTTCTTTCTTTCTTTCTTTCTTTCTTTCTTTCTTTCTTTCTTTTTCTTTCTCCTCCATCTTTCTCTTTCTTCTTTCTTTCTTTCTTTCTTTCTTCTTTTTTCCTTTCATTTCTTTTGAATCATTTATTTCTATCAATGTGGATCAATGGATATTTATTTTATATTTTGAATTATAATATTTGTTTATTTTACTCCTTGAGATTTTCTGCTTTTGTATTTAGAGCTCCTGTGCCCTTTGATATACTTAGACTAATATGGATTTTTTGCTATTAGTACTTTCCTAATAGGTAGCACTGTAAGTTTTTTCAAGGTCAGATGTATTACATGCCTTAAAATCAGCTATTTCTCCATGGTTACATGACACTTTTACTAGTCTCAGAAACCAAGATCTGAGAGTATAATAACTGCTACTAAATGAAAGCTGTTGAAGGCCTGTCTGCTGGCATAGAAAAGAAACGTGTATACATACTAACCATGCATACACGTTTACCAATATCCCTCAGTGTAACAATCAGTAATTGCATCACATGAGAATGAATTCTTACTGAAAATTGCAATCCATTAGCACATCAGTAGCTGTAGACTCTTGTTCTTGGTTATGTGTAAATTCCCACTCTAACAGTGACTAACATGGCTCCCATCAACTGTTGTTCATTTACATAATTGTTCTACCCTAGAGTATAGATGTATCAATATCAGAATTTTACTACATACCTCTATGGGAAGAAACTTTATCAAGTAGAGTAAAGTGCTTTTGTGCAGCAGATTTTTGACTTTGATCTTATAGACTCCACTTATTTCCAGATATTTAAGTTAGCACCTTTCTTCCTACCCAATTCAGTGAGGCTGTATCATGGGTTATAAAATAATTAATTTCTTGTCACAGTCAATATTCTTTCCTGAGTTCATCTGACATCCTAAGTTATTTTTTAATCTGTATAAATTTAGGTTCAGTCTTTGTGCTATAAAGTTATATGGATTTTAGCAAGTACAAAATGTCATGCATCTAACATTACAATGTCATGTAAAATAGATCCTAACATATTTCCCCTCTATTTTATTCCACTGCTTTAATCTTCCTTTCCTGCCTCCAGCTACTGGCACCACTATTTTTTTAAAAAACTGTCTTTATAGTTTATGTTTTCATAGTAATTTCTTTTTCTTGCTGTTTAAGATTCCATTACATTTTTTCATAGTGTGAAAGCTTTTTTTTTTTTCTTTTTATTGTTGGATAATATTTTGCTGTATAGATGTATCTCACTTTTTATCCATCCACCTATTGAAATGCATCTTAATGGCTTCCAAGTACTGGTGACTGTAAATTTACTCTTGGCAAATATTTTTGTGCTTAGTTCTGATGTGAATTTCCTGTGCTTAGTTTGAATGTGAATTTTCTGGTCAATCAGTCATGTACCTAATACTGCAGTTGTTGGCTTTTCAGTAAAACTATGTTCAGCTCTCTGAGACATTATCACATGGGTTTCCTGTATGCCATAATCAGTTTTCATTTATAATGGAATAAATGTATGTTCTGGGTCCTCCATGCTATGCCAGGATTTGCTACTTTTGGGTTTGGTTTGTTTGTTTGGGGGAGAAGAGAGTGATTTTCATTATATTATAAAGTATGTAGTAGTATGATATGATTGTTTTAATTTGCAGTCCTCTAGTGACAAATATGGTTGTTTTTTTTCATATGCTTATTTTCCATTAAATATTTTCTTTGGCACAGTGTTTACTAGGACTCCTTGCCTATTGAGTAGATTATTTTTATAGTATTTAATTTTTTAAATTGAAATTTGAGTTTTATATATGCTCGATACAACTTCTTTACCAAATTATGCAGTTTAAAAATGGTTTATCCCTATTTGCCTCAATTCTAAATTTTGAAATCTTATGTTATTTTCTTTCTTTTTTTGAAATATTATTTTAAAAACCTTAAAAAAATGCAAGTCAGTATGACTTAGAGCACAAAGACTGCACCTAAATTTATACAGATTAAAAAATAATTAGGATGTCAAATGAACTCATGCTTTCTTCAGAAATTATATGTCTTTGTATTTCACATTTAGTTTGTGTTCCATCTTGAGTTTCATGAATGTTTACATAAAATTATCATTATTTGTCCTTAAATGTTCAGTCGATTTTACTACTAAAAACTGTCTCATCTAGTGCTTTATGATTTTGAATATTATTATTAGTTTAAATGTTAATATGTCCTTTCAGAGCATTTGTTTGTATGAGTGTTATTGGATTTTTGTCTATCAACTAATCTGTCCAGTTTCATCCAAGTTATAAAATTTGAAGGTATAGAGTTGTTCACAATATTCCTTTAAATGTCAATTAAGTTAGTGGAAATAATCTAATTTTTGTAGGTTATTTTATTTTATTTTCTCTCCTTTTTTCTTGATTAGCTTGTCTAGAAGTTTATAATTTTTAAAACTCTTTATAAAATGGGCTTTGGCTTCTTAGATTTTCTCTATTTTTCCTGCCTCAATTACATGTAATGAATGCTCTAATTATCCTTTCTTCCGTTTTACCTGGGCATTAATTGCACTTCTGTCTCTAATTTAGTAAGATATAATTTGGATTATTGATTTTCAACCTTCATTACTATCTGTTTTGTGCTTTTAATACTGTAAAGTTGCTTCTATTTCTGTCTTAATTTCATGTACAATTTTTGATTTATATTAAAATGTTTTGAAATTTATTTTGAGATTTCTTCCACTCATGTGTATTCAATAGTGCATTTAAACTCCACACATTTGGGCATTTTCCAGTTGTCCTTCTGTTACTGAAATCTTAGTTAAGTATAATATGGGTTGTAAGTACACTTTATATGACTTATATCTTGATCAGTCTCTTGTATGAATTTGAAGAGAATGTATAATTTTTCTCTTATTGGATGCAATGTTCCTTTAATGTCATTTAAACTGCTACTGTAAGTGCTGTTCATGACAATTACACCCTTGCAGATATTCTGTCTATTTGACTTATAGATTACTGAAAGAGGTGCATCAAAATAACCAACTATATTTATTGATTTATCTTTTTTATCGATCTCTATTATCTTTTCCTTTATATATTTTGTTAGGTGTGTAAACACTAAGAATTGTTATGCTTTGAAGATGCTATTACTTTACCACTCTGAAACGACCCTGTTATTTCTGATAATGTTCCTTGTTTTGAAGCATATATTCTGGAATTAATGCAGCTATCGTATCTTCTTTGGATTAGTGCTGGCAGACTATTCTTTCTTCATTTCTTTACCTTTAGCGTAAGTGCATTTGTAAATTTAACATGAGCACATTATCTACAGGTCTAAGAAGGGCTAAAACAAGTTATCACAAATTTGATGAATTAAAACAACAGAAAGTTATCTTCTTACACAGTTGTGGAAAATCAAGGTGTTAGAAGGACCATGCTTCCTCTGAAGAGTCAAAACAAGAGTCTTTCCTTGCTTCTTCCAGTTCTGTTCATTCTCCTCCCCATTTGTGCTTTCATATCCTCTTCTCATGTGTGTATCTCCATTTTCCTTTTCATCATTTTATAAAGACAATAATCACCGATTTTTAGAATATAATTTAGTCTCATATGAGTGCATTTTAACTAAGTGCATCCGAAAAGAATCTATATCTAAATAAGGTTACACCCTTATGTTCCAGGCAAATATAAATTTCTGTAGACACTATTCAACTAACCACACAGAGTTTCTTACATATGACACATAGCCTGACCGCTCAGTTGCTGAATTTTAATGGTCATGTTTAGGTTACACTTAAGTGTTCACTAAAATAGTTGAATTCACGTGCGCCTTGTGAATTCAGATGTAACTGTCTTCTTTTTCCTGCATGTGGCTTTGTTTGCTATCTTTTCCTCTTTCTCTGCCTTTTCTAGTTTTAATCATGCATTTTGTAAGGTTAATCTTCTCTCCTCTTACCAATACATTTATTTCTACAATTTTTAATAGTTGTCCTTGAATTTCAAATATAGTTATATAATTTCAAATATATAACAACATAGCATAAATATTATATTATATATATAATATACTGTATAATGTACTATATGATATAAATATAAATTATAATTATATGATTTTAAATGTAACTATGTAATTTTATCTATATAACCATATAATTTCAAATATAATTGTATAATTTCAACTTTATGGCAGAGTAAACTCAATTGTTCCCATTTATTATATTTCTGTCATTTGTCTATTAATCTGTATATGCTGTAGTCACTCAAACACATTGTAAGAATTATTATTTAAATTGCAGACTTTAGATCAACTACAAATTGGAAAAATAAAATATTTTTATTTTAACTTCTTTCTTTCTGATGTTCTTTATTTAGATCAGAACTTCTATGTTTTCCTTCTCTTTGAAGACATTTATTAAACAATTTTAAAATCATTTATTTTCAGCCAGGTCTACTGATTGTGAATTAGTTTGGCTTTGTGAGAAAATTCTCATTTTTCATGCTTAATGGATAGCACCACTCAATGCAGAAATCTTCGTTGGTGTTTTGTTTTGCTTTGTTTTCCCAGCACTTCAGAGTTTCTTTTACGCTTTTTTGGCTTGTGTTTTTCTCAAGATATGTTTGATATAATTCTGGTTTTTGTCTCACTGCCTGCTTGGTCTATAAATTATGTATTCTTTTTTGTTTGTTTTCTATCTTACTCGTTGCCCTCTAAACTCCCCTGATCTACTGCTCAGTGTCTGCTGGTAATTTTGTAAAGTTTATGGTTACATCTATTTTTTCTTTTCCTTTTGATGTTCCAAATATTCTTATGTTTGCATTTGTTCTTGTTCCATTGTTTTTGATTTTCCTTGCTGGGCATTTTCCTCTCACAACTTTTTGTTTTTGCATTTCAGTTTGGAAATTTTATATTCCTTTGTTTTATTAAAATTTTTTAAATTTTTGTTTGAGTGTGTTCTTCTACTGACAAACACATTAAAGATATTTTAACTTCTGTTACTATGGTTTTGAACTGTCATATTTCCATGTCATTCTTTCTCAGTATGGATATTACATTACCCATCTATTCCAGCAGGTGGTATATTGTTTCTACTACTGTTCTTGTGAAATTGTTTTCCAAAAGTAGTAGCTTTTCTGTCACTATAATGGAAACCTTAAAATAATTAACTTATAAAGGAAGACAGTTTACCTGAGCTCATGGTTTTGACAATTCTAGTCCCAAACATGGGCAGATCTGGTGAGGATCTGGTAGGAGAGCTAGATGTCCATAGCAAGAAGTGCGGTATTATTATTTTTGATAATAATTATTTCACTTTTAAATTTCTTCATTACTAAAACTTGGTGGTTCTTCGGGAGGCAAATGCATGATAACGTGGAACCTTTCTTGAACTTTTCCCTCAAAGTCTTGCAGTGCTTTCTCATCTTGCAGTGATTTTTCAAAATGGCTACTCAGGCAATTCTACCATTTTATGGCTCCAGTAATTTCTGCTTCATGTAAGCTGAAGTTGGACTGAGATTCTGTTGCAATTGAGATTCTCTGAATTTGTCTCCTAGATTTCAGGTTGATGCTTTTCTTGTAGGTTTAATTCTCTGAAGAGTCTGATAAAAGTTAATTATTTTCAGTTTCTTCAGCTTTTCTCTTATTGTAAGGAAAAAAGTTACAATTTTCATATTTTTTCTTTACATGGTGTAGTTCAAATCCAAAGCTCTCTTATTTTTGATCTACTCTGGGTCTTAAATGAACTAACAGAATGACAAGATTTCTTCAATGATTTGATTTAAATTATATGATCTTTATCTGACAAGAATTAATAAATAGTGGTCTTTTTAGACTTTGATTCCTTAATCTATGGTTCCATTTGAAAACATGGTCATAATATAGTTATAACTTTGTTTAATGCTAATGAAATAGCCAGATAACTTAATGGAAAGACACTTTCCTAGCATCTGCAATGCCTAGGTTTAGTACACAGTATGAGGAAAGGAGAAGAAAGAAAGTAGCATGAGAAGTAAGAATATCTGGTGATACAATGCGGCTAACTGTTCCTCAAAAGTCTATCTGTTAAAGAAAAAAACAAACAAACAAACAAAAAAGAATTGGCCCCTGAGGTAGTGTTATTGTGAGGTGATAGAATTTCTAGGACATAAGTTCTTATGGGAGGTCCTAGAATCATAGGAGTGTGTGCCAGAAGGTGATGTTGGGACCCCAATCTCTTCAATGTTTTTTTTTTTTTCTTTGATTCATGAGCATAGATGGGTGAAGTGTTTTCCTCTGGCAAACGATTGCACTCCTGGCCATTGGCATCTAACTCTTGTACCACATTTCTACCAGATCTGCCCATGTCTGGGACTGGAATCTTCTAAACCATGAGCTCAAAAAAACCTTCATACTTTATAAGTTAATTATTTTAAGATTTCTGTTATAGTGACAGAAAAGTTGACTATTACTTTTAGAAAGACAATTTATTTTGAAATGCAAAAATGTTTTAAAAGAGTTAAGCAACATTTTAATAGAAAAAGAAAGTATCATCTAGTGAATATGTTAGTTATGTTGGAATAGTGTAGAAGTTTTTAGAAACTATTTTCTCACTGAGTACAATAATGTATGATGATATGGTTATTTCCTTTTAAAATATTAGTAGTCTGAACTACATTGGGAAATGCATCCATCACAACATTCAGACGTATTTTATGAACTTGGAAAATGTAAGATACACTGATGCTCTTGAAGAAGTTTTGTGCATTGTATTTTAGCGTATTTCCAATTATGTATCATAAAATGTCAGAACTAGATGGGTTTTATAGATCAGATTCTGAACAGAATTCTCCCACAAAAGAGAAAACTAAACCAAGAACACTACTCTCTCAAACAGAATAATAATCAACATCCAAGTTTCCTTTTGAGATAGATGAAAAGCACCTGAGCGGTGTCTTTCCTGCCCCTGCTGGGGGAGTGTTCCCTGGCTGGCAGCCAGCACACGCTGCCCTCTTGAATTTCTTTTCTTGCCTTCTCACCTATGTTTGTTTGAGGGCACTCCCTTGCACACAGTTTGTGGTCAGTGTCCTTGCTGGCTTTGAAGCCACCATTTTCTACTTCAACATGAGTCTAACCAGACAGAATGGTGAGCCCTTACCCTAGTGGACTACTTTAGAAGATACCACTGCACTTTTGAGAATGGAGTAGTCACTCTGCGGGGAATAATGTCAGGGAGAAAGTGCTCTGGGCCTTATTTACATATCTAACATTCGCAGAAAACCTTTAGAAAGATTCCACGGTTTCCACAGTCTCTGAAACAGGTGTGCGTATGTGGCACTTCTGAGGCCCTTTTGGATTTTAGTCTAAGAAGGCTTCCTCCTCTGCACTCTCCCTGTGCTGTAGCACAGACTCTGTAATGAAATACTGGTTTTTAGTGGTCCTGTAAACATGTTTGTGATTTATTTTGGGGGTAATGTGGGCTCCAAAAATGCTGTAAATATGCCTTGCACTTTTATCCTTTATAGTGTGAACAGAGTAGGTAAACACTTAATGGTTAATACCCAGGAACTCTGGAGTCCAGTAGCCAAGGAAGACCAGTGGCAAAAAGCAGCACCCAGTAGAGTTGAGCTACAGTTTTCAGCACAAGCTGACATCAGATAGTGACAGCTGACAGCAGTAGTTGATGTAAAGATGATATAGGACTTCCAAATATAAAGGAAAATCTTACAAATCCCAACCTGCTAGATATCCAATATCGAGTTCATGTTCCCCAAAACTGAAGAAGGAATTCTAAGGGACAATGGAAGTTAAGAGCAAAGAAATATTTATTGGGGGAAAGACAGTTTTGTCTAAGAGAGACAGAATGTGTTCCAGTGGGTTTCCAGGGAGTGTTTCTCAAAGGGATTTTATAGAACAAAACTACTAGGTGAGGCAGGCCTAAGGTAAGAGAAAACTAAACTCAACTAATAAGATTACAAGTATAGTTTCTTGGGTAATATATTGGGAAATCACAAGGTGGGTGTGAGGTGGGGCAAAACTATAGTCAACGAATAAGATTACGAGTATAATCATTTAGATAACATTAAGTGGCAAAGCAATTCGAGTAGCAAGTGTACATGGATAGAGCGTTTCCTCCGAGTGAGGTTTCTGTCCCCCAACAAGGTAATAGTTACCTATTTAGAATATCAATCCCTGCTGTTCATCCCTAGGGGAAGTATGTGGATGTAGTAATTTCCTCTATCCTGAGGCCTTCCAAGAAGGGTCTGCAGGCACAGTTGTCTTTTGCACGATTTCTTCAAATCTCCTAATTCTGTGTAATTGCCTGTAATATTTCAAAATAACTTAGCTGTCTATAATATGTATCTGTTGGCATTCAGCATTAGCTGGTATCATCTGATGTGAGGATTGCTAATAGAGCCGCACTTTGCCAACTGGATTCACAATTCCATTTAAATCCAGAAAAAGAATCCTAGCCTGGTTGGCAACACTTTCTCTTGGCTGGGGAGAACCGCCTCTTCAGGCATAGTACTCTTGGGAGCTAACAGAATATTCGCTTTATTTTCCCACAAGCTAACAGCATTGAATTTGCCTGTGAAACTAACCAGAAATGGTGATCTGTCTTCATCTTTTTAATTTCATTGGCAATACCTAACAATATTTTAGCAGTTTTGTTTTGTGTTTGAGGCACGGTCTCAGTGCATAATTCAGGCTGAATTTCAAATCACTATGTAGCTGAGACTGGTCTGGAAATTGAGGTGGTCCTCCTGCTTCAGCCTCCTAAATTCTGGGATTACAGAAAACGTGCCACCATGCCTGATTTAACAGGTTTTAAATGATTAAAATAGTGAAAAGTATTTATGATTGGAATAAAGTTCTTTTTCTTAAACAAACGATCAAAGGATCGGGAGTATTAGCTCAGTGGCACAAGTGCCTGCCTGGACAGCACAAGATCATGAGTTTGATCCCCAGCACACACACACACACACACACACAAACCCAAAACGAACAACAACAACAAATCATAAGGGACAAGTGAATATTGTATCCATGATTTATGTATCTTACTATCATTCTTAACACTACAAATGCTAACAACTTGTCCTAGTCTGGGATATTTTTAATTCAGTTAGAGAGAAAACAATTAAATGGATTAAGCATAAATTGACTAAAATAGGGCCGCTCAGCAACTGAATGGTAACAATTACTCTAACACATTCATACTGCTTCACAGTTGGTCTATTTATGTCTTAGCTGGTTGCCCCAACTTTAATAAGGTTTACATAATAGAAAATTTTATAATGGGCTAATATTGTTTATATTACAATAGAACTAGATTTTACTTTAAATCATGGCAAGTAATTGAGAGTATTAGAGTTCCTAGGTATCCCAGTTATTTGGAATTAATACAAAGGCTGTGGTCAATGGCCTTAAGACTAAAGACCCATGACTAAAGAATGACTCAAATCTTGAAACTGAAGCATGAGAGGCAAAATATGCCTAAAATGAGAAGCTTGCAGGTGTCCACTGAGTTCAAATGCAGTTACTTTAGGATCTTGGTATAGCTACTTTAAATGGTCAAAGCAATTTAGTTTTATAAAGAAGGGCTGTTCACCATGAATCAGGATAGAAAAAGAAAAAGTAAGATTGTCCACAAAGAAAATGTTCAGAGATTTGAATGGAGATAGCTCACATTATTGTATTTCTGATTTTACTTTTATCAGATTTATAATTATTTCCTTGGAGCAGAGCCATTCTACTGTCCACAAAATTTTTACACATTACTTGTCAATCTCTGAATTAACTTACTTGCTGATTTCTGAAATTCTCACTTCTCTCAGATTCATTTATTTGATGCTATGCAAATGCCATTATCAGTTATTCATACATACACATGAATAATTATAGCATCTTGATCAAGACTGATTAAACATTTCACTCATCAGGGAAAAATGCAGATACTATGGATATGTTATTTTTATTGTTCTTTACACTTTAAAAGTGACTATAGAAAGATAATTATAAGGAAAATATGTTCTATGGGTAGTATGATAGAAAGGTGAAGAGAAACATTAAACAGAATTGACATCCAGGTGTCTGAGAAAATCTATGAATTTGTTCAAAATAATCAAGTGAACCCAAAATATTTTAATTTTTTATTGTAAACTACTTAAAATTTTCCATTGGAATATTCCATAATCCTGTTTTTCAGCATCTCAAAATTCTCCAAAATAAACATAACCCTAATAGATAGATTTGGTTTGCAAAGTGTATGTAGGTCTCAAATGTCTGTAACTTTTCAGTATTCATTATCTCTCACCCATTATGTAGACATCCCCACTGATGTCTTGTAAGACTAATTACATGCATAAACTTGGTTAAGTGTTAGAGTCAGTCAAACTTTTGATTTTACTATGAGAGCAAGATATTGGGAAAGAATATTTAAGGACTTGAAAGTACACATAATGAGGTATAAATAGGTCGTATTCAACCAGAAAATTAAAACTAATACAATATACATCACCATATCCATATACCCATGTATACTGCATCCATGTGATCTACATGAATAGAGCATTTGAACTAAAACTTTATAGTTATAAATTTCATGTATCTTATACTAAATAAGCAACCTTAAAATAAATTTATAATTACTCACTGACAAATATTTTTGACTATCATATATGAATTTTATTAAGTGAACAACAATAATCTGTTAAAGAACTTTCATTTTGGGGTTAAGAAAATATGTAAATGAACAAAGACAAGGATCAACATACTAGCTAGTATTAGAGATAAAAAAGAAGCAAAAATATTGAAATAAGGTAATGAAAAATAATGAAGAGAATAAGATTAAAAGATTGAAATCAAATTAGTTGACAAATATGATTCAATGAGCATCAAAGCAGAACAAAAGAGGCCCAAGGATCTGTATAAAATGCAAGTCAAACAGGCATTTGTCATAGTTACCTTTCTCTCATTGCTGAGACAAACACCTGATATCCAAAAGTAAGGAAAGGAAAGTTTATTCAGCTCACAGTTTGTGGAGTTTTCAGTCCATAATCAACTGGCTCCAAGGAAGGGTGGCGTGGCTGAGGGTCAACTGTTCAAATGATAGGAAGACAGCCAAAACAATAAGAGTAAAATGGAAACAGAGAGAAACAAAGCCTTTTTATCTTCACTGTATGGTATGCAGATTACCTGCCTCAGGGTGAGTGTAGCACTCATATCTATAATCACAGCATTGGACGTGAATCAATCTCAAACTCTAGGAGCCAATCCCTATCACTGCATGAGGATTTGGGATGACATCTGACACAAAGCGTAACATTCTGTTCCTGACCCCTCAAAGATTCACGGATATTTCTCTATGCAGAAGGCCCTTTTGTCCATCTATAAGAGTTGTCAAAGTCTTAACAGTTTCAGTATTGCTAAAAAATCCAAGTCTCAAGTCTCAAGCCTCCTCTGAGATTGAAGATAAATTCTTAGCCGTGAATCCTCGAACAAATGAAAAGAAATTTAAGCACTTCCATCATTCACTGGCACAAGATAGACATTTCCACTCCAAAAGCTACAAACAGGGAAAAACAAAGGATTGGGACCAAATCAAACCAGGGCAAACAGTAAGTACTGTGATAGCATGTGCAGCATTTGATTCAACCTCTGGCAAGTTGTGAGCTCAAAAGTGTTTGGCACTTCCCATGGTTGTAGCTATCACAGCTTTTCTTTTGGCCTTCTCTGTTCCATCCTTGAAGGTTTCCTCAGAGGATCCATCTTCCTGGCTTCTTCAAATTTTGGGGGGCTCCACTGCACCTCTGGCTTCACACTCACAGCTTCACATACTGCCCTCTCAGAGGCACGCTGGCTGCCTCTAAGGCCTTTTGAAATCTAAGTGAAAGCCTTCTTAACCTCTTCACTCTTGAATTCTGCCTATGCTTAAAACCAGCACCATGTGTATGATACTGACAATAGCCATGGCTTCCTACTTCTTGGCTGCAGGAACTGAATACCTAGATCCCTGAGCACTCTGCATCCAGTTCTGAGGAACAAATTCTCTATGCTCCCACCATTACAGAACCTAGTGTGGCAACCACCGTTCCAGAACTTTGCATAGCTACTGCCATTCTAGAACATGGTGCTCTGTGACTTTCTTCTCAATGCAAAGTCATTCACCCCTGCAGTTTTGAGGTTGAAAGGGTGGAGAATTTCTGCTTCTTTTGATGACTCCAGGATATCTTTTGTATTCTTCTGTTCTTTTTCAGCAAAGGAGATCTCCTCAGTTCTATTTTTGCAGTCTACAGTTTTACTGGAGCTTCATTCTGGCCAAACTCACAGCACTTTGAATCATTCTACTGGGTTCTTTGCTCTCAATTTTCAACATAAATTTGCCTAAAAACTCCAATAGTAGCTATGCCATCACCTCAACATTTGACTTCCTTGAAACTTTTTCTGCTAGTTTAATTAGCCCACCACTCTTAATCTTATTCTCAAAGTCTCTGGGGATGAGCAAAATGCAGACAAACTTTTTTCCAATGCATAATATGCATCATCTGTGGTCCAACAGCCAATTCAGCCCTTCTCAAACAAAACCTTCTGAGCCTGGAATTTAAAGCAGTATTTTTCAACCTTTTGATCTCCAGAGTTGTTAAGAGAATCTCCAATACAGAAAGTTCTAAAGCACTTCAGTTCTAGTCTTTCAGGTGACATATCTGCACATTTCTAAGCTCTTGCCACAGCCCATTCTCAAAGATGCTTGAACCACATGATCAGGAATAATCACAGCAATGAACCCACTTCTCTGGTACCAAATTCTTTGATAATGGATTTGATCTCATACTGAGACTTGATGCCCAAAATTAAAGAGGAAATGATTTATTTAGCTCAGTTTGTGCAGATTTCAGTTCATAATCAGCTGGTTCCTATGCAGGGTGGTGTGGCATAGGGGCAACCATTCATGGTGGTGGAAGAGAGCAAAATCAATAAGAGTAAAAAAGGAGAGGAGAGAGAGAGCAAACCTCTTTTCTTTTTCTTTTTTAAAAGAGAATAGAACCAATCAAAACAAACCAGTGTAAGAGATACGGGACTTCAAAACATTATGAAATCAACAATAGCTATAATAATGCCTTTTGATGTTTTTGAAATAGCTTCACATAACTTCAGACATAGTAAAAATCAAACACAACAGAATAGAAACAATATAAAAGAATAATAATAAAGGTTTTCAAAACAATAAAGAATTTCAAAATAAGCCCACAGCAACTCCAAAATTGCTACCATAATATTATCTTGCTATCTTTTAAATAGCTGCTCCTGCCATCAGATTTAACAAAATCAAACAAATTCTCTTTCCTCCCAGTCCATGAATGGTGCAGACTCATGGTGAGAGGCTCGGCTCTGACTGTGCCCAGTACTGTGGCTGCCCCCACATGGCGCTGGTTCCCAGACTAGGCTTCTTTGCTTGTGAAGTCTTGTTCTCTATTACCCCAGTCTGCGAATGTTGCTGACTCATGGAGAGAGAATTGGGTGTGGCTATTATCAGTCCTGTGGTATCCTGTCCATAGCACTGGGCTTATTTGCTGGTGTGGTGTTGGGGTCTCTACCTAGACCCCCCAGGTTCATGGTGAAGGCTCAAAAAATAAGACAAGTGGCATGGTCTTTAGGGCTGCAGGAGGAGTGAGATCCATGACAGAGCCCGTAACCCTGCCGATTGATGGTAGGCAGCCCATGATTAATCAGAACAAACAAAGAGTTGAGTGGACAATGGAGGAAACCTAAACAGGATCCCAGTAGCGTTCTAGGGTCCCTCAGAGTAACAGACAATGCTAATTAAGGAAAACTATCCAGAAAGTCTCTAGGTGGCCTCAGCTGTGGCCTATCTTGCTCCTGACATGTCTCCTTATTCTCAGTTTATTCATGCACAGGCCACACCACAGTGCTGTATGTGTATTCAGCTTCAATTTTCTTCAACAGTATGACCTTGTTTTCTCTCCTCCCAGCCCACCAATGAGTAAGCCTCTTTTTCTCCTTTATACTGTATGCAGGCTACCTGCCCCAATACTGGTATAGAACTCACACTCACAATCCCCGCATTGGATCATGAATCAATTACACACTATCGAAGCCCCCCTCCATGATGGCATGAGGCTTTGGGGGACATTTAGACAGAAATTATAACAGTATTCAAGAAGCAAAGATTGTGCATTAGCAAATATACGTTTTTAAGAAGTGGTAACAATATTAATAAAAAACTGTCACTTCAGAAAGTGAATAGAATATTTGTCATTGTTTTTTGTGAAGCACACACCCTCCAAATTATCATGTGGGTTTTTAAAATTTTTTTAACTTTTTAATTTTAAAAATAAAATGCAGATACAAATAAAAAAGTCAAGCAACAAGCATAGCAAACTAAAAACAACAAATGACAACAAAAATATGATACAGAATTTCAAAACTAAATGATAGAAAATTAACAATGGTTGTTATATTGCATATTGTCATCCTCAAAGTAGTTGCTCAGGTTACTAGGCATGCAAAATTGATCAAACAATATGATTTCCTTTTGCACAATTTCTTTCCCTTTCACTATAACTATTATAACTTTTGGAACCTATTTACTTGCAGTTTCTTACAACTAGTGAGACAATATGGTGTTTATACATGTGAGTGTGATTTATTTCACTTATGAGTATGGTCTCTAGTTGCATCCATTTACCTACAAAATTTTCCAGTTTATTCTTTATAGCTGAGTAGTACTCCATTGTATAAAAACACCACACCTTTTTATCCACTCCTCAGTTGATGGCATTTGGATTGCTTCCAAGATTGAGACAGAGTCTTGTTATATGGTTTAGACTGGCCTTGAACTCACTATGTAGCCAACCTGGAACTTGAGGAAGCCTCCTGCATCATGCTTCTGCCTGCAGTGCAGGTACTGCAGGCATGTGCTACCAAGACAGGCCTGGTGTCCTTTTTAAAGTGTGGTAAAAGAAGATACACACTAACATACTTTTATCTCATTAGAAAATATAGTAAGTAATGCTGTCTAGAGAGTTTAAATTTTAGATCTTTGCAACTTCTATATGCATAAGTTGCTTTGCAATTACCTTTAAATTGTAAGCAATTAAAAAGTACAAATCTTATAAATTAATTATTTTGAAACATTGAATTATCCAGAACAAGATCACGATTACACGAGTGCAGAAATAAACAGAGCAGCCCTTTTTGATCATTCCAGAATGCTTCTTGAAAATATTTTCACATTGTGGAGTATGAATGGAGACCTGAAGCCCAACATCTTGCTGAATTGAAGAAACAGAGATCAGAGTTCATAGAGACTGAGGTGGCTACAAATTTTTGAAAAATATCTCAAGCGAGAGAGGTCTGCACAGAAAATTTAGGAAATTTTCAGCTTATAAGAATTTTGGAATGGATGCTGACTGTATATGCATAGTACAATGATTTAGTTATGAATTGAGTGGGTTTCCCAAGGTTTCGTGTTGAAACTCAGACCCCATTACGAGGTATTAAAAGTGTAGAAACTTAATCTGACTGTGATGTTTGGATCTGGGGCTATGGTAGATGATTAGAATTGGCTAAATTCATTAAGGAAGACCCTCTACCATTTAGTCCTATTGACTTAAACAAGAAGAACAGACACAGGAGGCACACACACACACGCACACACACACACACACACACACTCCCTGCTTCGTGCTCTTGTGATGCCCCACACCACTTTGAGATTCTTCCAGCAAGAACATAATCAACAAAATAGCCACTTGACCTAAAGCATTAGCCAAGATAAACCTGTTGTATTTTCTCTGTAACTTTCCTGGTCTATGGTATTGCATCATTGATAATAGAAAATGGGCTGGTTTACATGACGTGAAGCTCCAGACTGTGGCAACAAACAAGAAAGCGACAGTAAAAAAATTACTGAAATTTTCTGTAAAGCAAGAAAGAGTTCATGTCAAACCCAAGTGAAGAGAAAGCTTATCAAATCAAACACAAAGTATGGAAAATTCCATACAAGTCTATTATTTAGTATTAGACTCTTAGAATCCTACCACTTATGCCTCTGATAGGAATAGTAAAGAGATAAGAAAGAGATTTATTTTAGTAATCATTTTTTATTTCTTGCTTATCTTTCATTGTTAAAATTTTATTTGTATATATTTGAATTATATAATATTTACATAATATATAATATTTATAATATTATATTATGTATAATTATGTATATTATGTATATATAATATACATAATATATAATATAATATTTACATATAATATTTATATAAAATTTTATTTGTATATATTTGAATTATATAATATTTCGTGGTTAGGTGCATGTTCTTAACATATCTTGATTTTTTATTTCCCTCTTCTCCCATTCCTACTCTTCCCCAGTCTCTAGATTTCTTTCCTTCCTTCCTTCCTTCCTTCCTTCCTTCCTTCCTTCCTCTCTGTCTCTTTCTCTTTCTTTCTTTCTCTCTCTTTCTTTCTTTCTTTCTTTCTTTCTTTCTTTCTTTCTTTCTTTCTTATGCTTTAGTTAATATTTGCAACACATAATGATTACATTAATTGTAGGAAGTTGGCACATGTGCATAGTTTACCTTACTTCATTTTGAATCCCCTTTCCTCCTAGTGCTTTCCATCTCTTGGACCCTTTTCCATTTGCAAAACATCTGTCTTGTTTTCACCTATCTTTTATTTTGCTCTGTAGTTAATTTATACGTTCATTTTCTCACATGAAAGAAATCTTACAGTATTTAACATTGTGCATCTGATTTATTTAACTCAGAATTATGGTTTTAATGTGCATCTTTATCCTACAAATGATTCAAATGTATTCTTCCTTGTAACAGAATAATGTTCCATCATGTTTAGGTACCACATTTTCTTTAACCATTAATCTGTTGATGGACATATTGGCTGCTTCCAAGATTTAGCCATTATGACTTGTATTGCTATAAAATCGGTGTGCATGTATAATATAGCATCTTTAACTCTTTCAGGAAAATGTCTAGTTGCTGAGCCAAATGCAATTTTTTGAGGCTGTTGAGTTAGTTCAGTGGCATAAGTGCCTGCTTGATAAGTACAAGGTCGTGAGTTTTATATCTAGTACAAAAATATTTTTCTATTTTTATTTTTTAATGGAGAGTTCTAGCTGCATCTATGTTGTGGTATTTCTGATGACAATATAGCAAGGTTTTAAGGCTTGACAAATTTAAATGGTGAGTATATGAGTTTAGCTCTGTTCTCTGTCATTGTATGGTTATATGAAAATTTTCATGAAATAGGTAACCAACAAGATTATAAGTAGTTAAATATAAAAAAAGAATGAAATGGTGGGAAGATTTTTAAATTAGTGAATGTCAGGGTTTTTTTTATACTTGTGTTTATCTTGTTAACCCAAAGATCAGCAAAACTCATACTTTAAAATGTAACTTTACTTCCTGAGTATAGTTTGAAAATGCTATCAAAGAATGACTGTTAGAATACTAGAAGAGACTTTCAATAAAATTAAGTAAATGAACTATTTCTTGAAAAATATTTGCTACCGTAGAGTTTGTTAAATTTAAAAGTTCATCCAAAGGAAATAAGGTTTGTGACACACATACTGACATACTGAAAGCCTGGCATACTGTTACGTCACCTCATCTCATCTACTACTCTATCTATCTATCTATCTATCTATCTATCTATCTATCTATCATCTATCTATTTGAATGTTCCCTATAGTTTTCCAACTTCTCAGAAAAATAGTCCCATTTTACAGAATATTGATGTTCATTCATTAAGGATAATATGAATTTGAAATCAGGTCACATTGATTCTAAACATAGTGCCCTTACTTTATATTCATTCCCTCAAAAATAACGTAGTGTGATTCAGATATTAGAGAAACTAGAGGGAATGATAGTTATCATTTACCTTTAGAATTTCTATGTAGATGTCAAGGTTACTGAATGAAGATATAGTAATTAGGTGGAAAATCCATCAAGATTTTTACAAAGTTACAGGAATTTAGAGAAAAATTTAAGGATGGAAGTTGCAAGTGAACATTTGTGCTGCAGAAGAATAACACCAGAGGCAATGAATCATAAATTTTCTATAAGTTATCACATTTCTTCAAAAAATAGTTATGAATACAAAATATTAAAAAAATTCAATGACATTTTCATTACTAGATGTATAATATTAATGGAATATATTATTACACATCAATATATATTTGATTTCAGAATAATGATGTTGAGGAAGAGATGATATAAAAGTTGTTTCAATAATAAAGTCAATAATTATTGGTAAATTAATGTGAATCGGTAAGTCACAGTAAGCATAATAATATCAGAGATTTAAATGGGTCTTAGATAAAACCACTAATCATACACAAAATAAAAACATTTTAAGAAAGTTGTGATTTTATTTGGATAATGATTAGCAATAACACTGATTGAGTGCACCAATCACTGTTCTAAGTATTTTCCATGTACAAATGGATATAAGTGTTTTATATATTGAGTGTATTGACTTTTTGGCACAATGATGGAGATGATGTAGCTCTATTGTGTAAGTGAGAAAACAAAATTATGGAGAGATAATGTGTTAAAATACAAATCTAAGTTTATAGTAGAAATCAATTACAATTTTGCATCTTTGCCATTACCTATTCAATTTACCCCATCATTTGAAAGATCATAGGATTCATAAAATTAAAAACTTGAGTGCCACCATGCTGTGAAAGCTGTTTATTCAATAGAAATGAAGATAAAAGTTCTTTCTCTCTACTTCCTGTAACTGTAATAAAAATCCTATAAACTCGATTTCAGAAAATTATGAACAAAGCATAAGGCGTGATATGCACATGACTCAAGATAACCTCTACCTATACTACAGTCACTCCCAATACACAGGACTGGAGAATGGAGTCTGGGTGGGGAGCATTACTCTGGAGAGGTACTAAGAGTCCAAGAACTAGCAACTGTAAGAAAAATAAATGCAGTTATTTATCTCCTGGACCGGGTCAACAGTGCTATCAACTGCAAGAAGGACAGGAAAAGTGAGGGCAAGAGAAGCAGACATGTATGCCATTCGGACCAGTGGCCTGGAATCAGAACTCAGTGAGCCTGCAGCTGGGTACTGGAGTTCCATGTTACGAGACAGACTGAGTAATCCTAGTAGCAAAAAGAAAGTTGGGCTAGTGATGTGCTTAGTTGCAAATAGCAAAATTTATCTGTTCAAAAGGAAGTCTGCCTAACTGGGTCCATTTATTTCTTTCCTTGTCGCATTCAATGTATGACAGATCAAAAAATATGTACTAACTTTTAAAAAATGTAACAAGGGGAAAAACTATTAGAATTATGTTGTAAACTCAAGAAGCTATATAGAACTCATACCTCTATTTACTTCCTTGCAATTAGGTTATAACTATCAGCAAAAATAACTTGAAAAAATGAGATATATAAACAATTCAGTGAAATTATAAGTTTAAATGAATGAATGTAAGCATGAATCAAAATCTAAAATCATGGCAGACATAGAATAGGTTTAACCAAATATTCTGTGTTTCATTTAGAAAATGAGATGAGATTATTTTGTAGAGAAAGGGAAAAAATTGGAGTGAGATATTTTATTTGAAGGTGCAGCATTATGGTACTTGAAATACAGGGAATGAAGTCTTAAAACATTCTATAAAAATTAGGTTGAAAAGGTTTTGAATATAGTATGACATATCTATATTAAGTGAAGGGAAAAGAAAAGAAGAAAGGAAAGATTTCCTCGACCAGGTTAAAGAACTCTGAGCTCAGTGGATTAAAACAGGTGAAAGCATTCATAGGAAAAGTTCAGGGAAAACTAGTAGGTATTATTAGAAACCTATAATTATATTGACAAGTGAATATTTCAGAAAGATTTCAGGAATAACAATAAAAAGAGGTATATGTACCAATTAACCAATATTACTATGCATTGCAAACATATAATAAAAAGAAAAATAAATAAAATATTTTGAAATATTCAGACAGTGAAAGACAAGAAAAGAAGCGAATAAATAAGGCATCTGGATAAAATTCCTTGAGAGATATAATTTTTTTCAAGCAAGCAAAACTATGCTTCCCTTATGCTCTGGACTTAGGCCTGAATAGGACACAATGCTTTATTCTTCAGGGAACATGAAGAAGAACAAAATATTGCAATGAAATATAGGAGTTTTTGAGAAGATGGCTGCATCTCTTATGAAGCAAGGAGAGACATCATTTTACATGCACAAACAAGTTCATGGAAGGACTGTGGAAAGAGATAAATTTTGCTTTTACTAATTAAGGGATTTTAATGATAAGGAAGTTATTTGTGCTGGATTTTAAAAGAGTTTATGTCAGGTTGAGGATAAATTGTTTGCTATAAGTGAACTAGCATAAGAAATATTGAGGAAGTAGTGAATGTCTTGAGTTTGGTGTCACCTTTTTCCTGACAGAGGGCATAAAACACTGAATTCTGCACTAGACTACTGACTGAAAAGCATGGTCCTATATTTGAACTGAACTTTCCCCAGTTTATTATATCTGTGATCTTAGAAAGCTATTTTACTTATCTTATGATTTGTTCGGATGCCCCCTCCCCCAAGACTTACGCAGTCATGGGTGTGGCTGAGTCTGGCATTTGTGATTGCTGGTTGTCTGGCACTGGGATTGGTGGTGTGACTGCTACATCCACCCAGAGGCGGAGCTGGCATACAGTGTAAAGGTGGGAAGAAGGAGTGTCTTTGCTCTTGTCCCTTTCAAGTTTTGCTGTTTGGGGTGGCCATGAATGGCTGCTCCTGCCCATGCCATCCTGCCTTGCAGCCAGCTGAGTATGAACTGAAACCCCCAATAACTATAAGAAATAAACATTCACTTCCATAATTTTGGGCATCAGGTATGCTATCTCATCAATGAGAGAAAAATAACAAAGACAACCTGTGTGAACTTCAGTGCTGCATTCAGTAAATCAATATTAAAAAACATACATTCCAGTCACTGGGCAGGGTGGCACACATCTATAATCCCAGCATTTGAGAGGCTGAGGCAGGAGGATTACTGTAAATTTTAAACTAGCCTGGGCTACATAGGGAGTTCAATGCCATTCTAAACAGAGAAAGACCTTATCTCAACCCCCATCATGCAATCCATAGAATTATGGCATAAAATAAATAGTAGGATACACATCAAGCATAATTTCTGGCAAATGTAAAGTTTCTTAGCATAGTTTGGCAAATTCATAATCTTGACAAATGCATAGTTTCTTAACCTAGTTTCTGGCAAATGTAAAGTGCTCGTGCTCTCAGGTGAATTAGCAAGAGTAATATAATGTCCTTGGCTTATATTATACGGTTTTTGCCCCAGCCCAGTACTGACCATTGTTTCAAAGAGTCTTCATTCCTTTAGTGAAAATGATATTGAGAAACCTCATCTGATTTTAAGGTATAATATTACTAGAAAATATCTACTTATCCATGTATTTATATATGTATGAACACATATCTAAATATAACCAGGCTAAAAATATGCAGTATAATTAAGCACTTCTAATTAACTTATTGACTGAGTAAAACTTTTAAAGTATGTCTACTGAAAGAAATATATGAATTACTTAAAAATTTTTTAAAAAGGAAAAGACTAAAGGATGAAAGCATGGATAGGCTAAACCTAAATTGTGGTTACCCAGATGTAAATTTTCATATCAAAAGATCAGTGAATTTATAAACAAATAAATAATCTTAAAACTTGACAAAATTTATGGAGATAATATGATAGTTTAAATATTGATTATATTTATGCAAACCAGTAATTAATATTTTGAAAATAAAATGTGTTAAAAGATGCCTTTTATTGCGACAACAAACAAATACAATACTAAATTTACCAAAGCAAGTATAAGAATTTTTAGAAATAATAAAACTACTAAAACAAACTTCAACCAGTGGGGAAATAAATCTAGTGGACAGATGAAAAACTCAATTATTTAAACTCACCAATTATTCTTGCATTATAAATTTGATGATATTCTAAAGCAAATCGTAACTAGAATTTATGTGTGTGGGGTAGGGTGCATGCAAGTTTAGGTTTTTATTCACTGCTGGCTAGAAATCATACCTTTGTTCTGAGATCAGGAGAACTTAACTGTTAACTAATAAAGAATCCATCTTTATCCTTTGTTCTTGGTGAGGCCAAGAAATGATGTGGAAGAGGATTAAGGACACACCTATACAACCTACTTAGTATAAATATTAGTTTGACCATATAAAATTTCCATTTTTTTTTAGACGTGGTCTAACATTGTTAAATTCATATGGTTCAATTATATATGCATATATGTATATAGCAAAAATATAGAAGATATGGTTTTAAAAATATAATATACTCTGTGATTGTGATATCATGGAAAATTTTAAAAAGTGCATCGATGCCTAAAAGAATTTTTGCCTTAAATATACTGATAATGTGACAGATTTAATAGTATTAATTATTATTGCAGGACTTTGCAGGACCAAGTTTCTTTTTTGTTATTGTGGTTGTGTTTTTTTTTTTTTTTTCATTTTTCTATCTCATTTTCAATTTCTTTCTTCAGAGTTCTGTAGTTTGCATGATGGAGAACTTCCATGTCCTCGGGCAGCTTGATTATTAGAGACCCTGCACTGACCCCCAGTCTCCTTTGAAGTGCTATGACACACAGTGGAAACAAAGAAAGACAAAGAAACAAAATGGCAGTGCAGCAGGGACACTGGGGAGAGTGGTAAGTTGTTCACGAGGAACATAGAGCCATGAGGCTGCTGAACTTTAGCATTTATTAACTGAGGAGAGAATTTGAGCAAGGGATTATCGACTGACTCAGTTACTACAGTTTTATGCGGAGAAGAATCTTGCCGCAGAACATCTTTAGTCTTAGTAGTTTTAGTCTTAGTCTTAGTCATCGTAATTTTAACCTTAGTAGCTTTAGTATGAGTTTTAGTGGTTTCAGTCTTAGTCTTAGTAGATGGGAAAGGATGGCCTATCCCTAATAGGATAATGGGAAATTTCAAAGAGTGATACCAAAAATCCCAAGTCTTCATTTATCCCTCAGGGAAGTTTGTAAAACTAGACAGTGTGAATTGATGGTCCTTAGCAGTTGATTTCAGAGTATTTAATTCTCTGTAGCATCATGTCCTAGTGAGTACAGTTGAATTATACAACAGCAAAAATCAGATATCATTCTTTCTAATTTCTGAACATCACACAGGAACATAATCCCACAAGTATGTTTTCCTCATCAAGAGGGGTCCCTATTTGATAAACATTGGGAGCAATACTATCACTTTTAGAGTTAAGTTTTGGGTTATATTCACTTTGAGCCAGGCACAGTGCCAAGTGCTTGAATTCTTTGATAGAATCCTAATCTCTGTAAGGGGAATAGATCAAGAGCAGCAAGTTCAAAAATAAAGAGTTAATAGGACAAAGGGTACAAAAGAGTAAAAATGTGGCATGAACTAATTTACAAAATGAGTACCAAAGTTAACAACATTGTATCCGGAAGCTTTGTTAAGGTTGTGTTGTTATCATGACCAAAAATGCCGCTGTTCAATAATAGGTGCTGATCTATTTTGCTATACAGTCATTGGGCTATCTATATGTATCCCAGAATATCATGTTGGAAATTTTAAATAGACATATTAAAATTTATTTTTAAACAAGTAAATGAACATATAGAAACAAACTGTGTAGTGGTGGGTGCCAAGAACAGTACAGGAACCATTTCCAAAAGCATTCTTTTATTTAGTTGTGCAAATAATCCATTTGGAGAAAGTTTCTGTTAATGATTTTCTAAAAGATAGGACACTTCTAAGTAACTCTGAGGGGAGAAAGAGTTAAGAGCAGTCAGGTATAATTATACTTAACTGTACATTCAAATGTTTGTTTAGAAATACTTTGTTACTTGAAATCAACTTTAGTGGATGCTATCCGTGATCCACTCAGATCCCCTTATAAGCTTATGGTACTTGGGCTGGGGATTTAGCTCAGTGGCAGAAGCGCCTGCCTTGCAAGTGTGTGGTTGTGAGTTTGATCCCTGGTACCGATTTAAAAAAAAAATAAGCTTTTGATACTTATTCAGAGGCCCTCATTTTTGGCTAATGAGTTCAGAGATTCTCCTTTTTCTGGCTTCAAAATTACCTTTTACTGAATGAGAGCTTTAGTCCTCACCTTGGTCAGTGAGATACTCACATGAGAACAAATTCTTGGCTCTGAGTTGGGTAAATTTTGTAGTATGATAACTATTCCAAAGGACCCTAAGAGGTTTGAATGAATTCAGACTCTTGCTTACAACGAATCTCATTTTTAGCATTTGTTAGTGTTTTGTCTTTCACTTCCTTCTGAAAGTATCCTTCAATATTACACTAAAACAAAAATGCTTGCTTCTAGTCTGTTTCTACAGAATCTCACTTTAACTAGCAGGCCATGAGAGCCAAGTTTAGAGTTCTCATGTTTCAGTATATTTTGAAGAAGTCTAACACTGAAGGAAATACTAGTAAAAGCTGATCAGTTCGCAGTGTGTAGGATCTTGTACTAAATTAGCTACAAATGTCCTCTAGGTAAAATCTATTAATAATTGCTTTATGAAAGATAACTGACTGGCTTTTTAAAAATTGAATTACAACTTTCTAATGAACAGAAAATTAACCTAAAATTATGTTGACTAGTATTTCTTAGCCACAGATCTATCTAGTAAATCTTCTGTACTTTGAAATCTATGCTTCTGGCATCTCTAACTTTCTAAACTGTCATTGCAAAAAAAACCTCATTTAATGCTTCTCTATTCCAATTTTTTATCACTTTAGTTGATGCTAACATCCACTTTTTATAATTAGAGGAAATTATAGATATAACTTGGTTATCATTAATCATTTATAGTAATTACATCTTTTTTACTGTATACATGTTCTCAAATACATACATAATTATTCTTAAAAAACATACAAGGTCAGTAATGTATACAGTATTGTCCTACCCAATCTTTAGTATTTTTTGTAATGACAGCTATTTTCTCATTATGTTAAACCAGGTTGTGATTTCACTGACTATCTTTAATATTAGTGCATGTTAATAATACAGAAGTATGGAATGAACAGGCTCATTTTTGGAATTTGTTGCATTCATTAATATATCTTGATCATTCTAAATCCCACTACTTATCTCTCTCTTTTCTCCTGTCTTTCTCTGGTCCTCTTTCCCTATCTCTCGAAGTCTGCCTTGTAGTTTCCTGGCCTATCGCCTTTATTTTACATGTCATACTTAACTACTCAGCATGGCTTAATTTTCTTAGCATGGAAGTCTTGGATTTCATCCCTATTCTAACATGTAACACAATTGTGCTCTTCTTAATAGTCAAATAATATTCAGATATATGTATTTATATATAATTTTCTTTATTCATTCATCTACTGGGTTTTCAGAGCCTAGCTATTGTGAACTGAGCAGCTATAAAAATGCATATGCCTGCATCACTATAGTGTATCATCTTTAATTCTTTTGAGCACATACCAGGGAGAAAGATGTTGTTATAATAACAGAATTTTATCATTTTTATGCTGAATAGTATTATTTAACTTGTATATGTTCCATGTTTTCTGTATCCATTTGTCAATTTATGGACAATTATGTTGTTTCCATTTTTGGTTTTTGTGAATAGTGCATCAATAAATATGCCCACTACATTTAATAAGATATTTTCTAAAATAATTTCAAAATAAAAATGAGTAAGTATGAAGTCATAAATCCATGAACACAACTTACACTAAAGTCCTTTGTAAGTTCAAGTTAAAAAATTAATTTATATTTTGAGATAGGTCATTTGTAACAGTAATTTAAAAAAGATTCAAATCAAATAGGACAATATTTGGAACTTACTCTTCCAGTTACCCATTTGAACTTAAAAACACATGGAGTTTGGTTGCTTATATCTGCCTTTGAGATCTATTTTGAGGAACAGATAATTTTAATTTTGCCTGGAGCCCACTAACTACCAGTTCCTTTTTTAACCTCTTAAATGTTTCATTTCTCCTCAATTAAGTGTATCATTCTTTTCATGACTTCTACAGAAATCACATATAATCATTTCTCTTCTGCTTATGCACCACCATGAATAGCTTTACACATAATAAGCAGAAGCCATAATGGATCTATTTATTTTTCCTGGGTAACTAAACATAATTCCCAAACTCAGTGGATTTAATGATAACTACTTACATGAGACCTGTAAGTTAGAAAATTGTGCTAGTATTGCTCTGAGGCTTCCACATTTGATCTGCGCTGGTTTTTCTGACCTCATTTGGTCTCTTTATGTATGAACTAGGGACTAAGGAGCCTCTATTGGGATAGTTAATTCATTTGTCACGAGCTTTTTTATCTACCAGTTAGTGGTACAATGAAGTTGTGATGGTATTACTTTCTAAGAGTAAGAGCAGATTAGAAAGAAGACCAAGGTAGATTCGCATGACACTGTTTTTTCCATGTTGTATGGCAAAAGTAAGTTGTAAGTCCAGTAGCCTGGAATAAATATACTTTTAATTTTCTATCTCCTAGAAGGAGGATCTGTGAAGAACTGTATCCTTTAAAAATCTATCAGGTTGAAGATCAAGGCAAGGATGAAACCTGCATCAGAATCTCTGATTTTTGCTCATCATCTAGTGTGTTCTGCTTATTTGTGGTGAGGAGTCAAGAAAATGTGATTTGCTAACAAATCTCTACCTGTTGTCTTTATTTTTTTTTCTTGAATTTCAAGTTAATATATTAAATAATGTCAAAATAAGAATAATACATCTTGATATGTGAATATCATATGAAATCTGCATTTCAGTGTTAAAGAAGTTTTACTGGGAAATAGCAAAGCCTACACATTTACAAATCATCTGTCATTGCTTTTAGGCAGCCGTTGCTAGATTTGAGTAGTGGCAAAAGAGACTGCATGTGGCTCATGAAGATTACAATGAGTACTACTGACCTTTTCCACAGAAAATTTGTGTTTGTCTAATTTATCATATATTTGATTATGGCTGATATCTAGATGTCCCCACAAAGCCTCATATACTCAAAAGTGGTGCTTTATTTTGGAAGTGGCTGGATTCAAAGTAAGTGAATGTGGATTAAGGTCATGTGAATATGGATAAAACGTGTGGTAATTAAATTAGTACACTGATTGGCTTAGCAGAGTTCTGAGTGTGGGTAAATCCTCAACCTGGGTGCAGTAACACCAACCAAGCTCATCGCCTGGATGGAACACATAGGAAAAACAGAAGACAGACTGACTGGTTCCTGCCTGCCTTGCTAGGGACTATTTCACCTCTTTCATGTTCCTGTGCCATGCCACCTCCTCTTGGAGTCAATCAGATATGGACTGAAACCTGTATGAACTTTGAGCTCAAATAAGCATTTTCTCTTGTAGCCCTTGGAGCATAAGATGAATGTTATTATTCAAGCACATAGTTCTGTCAGTCCCATGTGCATTCTTTAGAATATTTCTATTGATGAATTTTTAATTTTAACTTTATGAGTTTTGTTGTATTAAATGATGAATATTCAGCAGAAAAATCACAAAAATAAAGTATTGCATTATGTTTATTATAAAAATTATTATAAAAATTGACACTATAAACTGGTTTTTGGTGTACAAAATCTAAAAAAGAACACCATAAGTAAATTCCCATATGAGCTACAATGAAAATAGTAACAGCAGAGTATAAAAATAATCTTTACTTCATCACCGCTAAGACATCTGTACCTACAACAGCACATTCCATTCCCACACATCACTTACATGACAGCCCATGTCTTTTGCTTTCCTGGCCTTTTTGTGGGACATGCTTGACATCTCAGTGGTTTTACTAATTTATGTAGGTTCTTAATTTTCAGTAGTCTTACTAATTTGTCAGTAGGCACATTTTTCAGTGTGTAGTTAACAGGAACGTAAAATATTATGTATATAAATTATTAATATGTATTTTGTGTTTAGAATAGACATCAACATTTTCACATCAATTGTGTTCTTGCTTACAATAACTAAAAGATAACATCAAAAACAAAAAGTCTAGTGAACTATAATGTAAGCACAAGCAAAAGTCAACCATAAAAATGAACTTTTCTTCAAACTGTCACACTGAAAGCAATCTTCATACTTGACAACTTCATGCTTCATACAAGTATTACTTACACTGATAGTATTATGTTTTGATTTCTTATACTTTCTTGTAGGGCAAAATTTACATCTTTTCATTTATTTTTTTATGTTATTGTAGTAGGTCTTTGTGATGCTGTGCCTGTTTGTTTACCTATCAGCTTACCATTGTGCTCCACACATTTTTTGCATAGATAGTTCTCGGGGCAAAAACATTTAGTTTTCTTCTGCTGTAAATATTGTTTACGAGCTTTGACTCCAACTCTGAGAAACTTTCTCTGTGACAATTTGCCCTTGTTATTTTCTTTGTGAACTATCAAACTATACCTCACATGTTCAGGATCCAGTGAAACACAATCATTGGCGAATGTTTTGTGTTTTAAGTGACATCATAGGTGGTGCATAACTCTTCAAAAGCTCTACGTCGTCTTTGGTTTGGTTTTGTTATTGACAATTTCATCTCGGGCTTCCATTTTGTTGAGGTTTCCCTATCAATATTTCCATCATGGAGAAATGTTGACATTAGCTGTACCAGTTTGTTTTTCTTTGCCATATATGAAGTCAGTGTTAAATCATTGTGAAATCCAAAGATTGTACCATGTAATTCTCTGTTTTAAATTTACAACATTGCATTTGGAATTTCTGCTTTGTTTCTTTGTATAGTTTCTGTCCTGGGCAACTTGTGCTCTATTAGCAAATAAAATATCAGGTGGGATCCAGTAAACCAATTGTCAAATGTCACATTCTGATTAGTTTGGGAAATGGAAGGAAAAAAATCTGTTCACAGTATCATTTGATTTATTACTATAGGAACAAGGACCTCATGGCTGAGTTCCATAATAAATGTCTAAAATGAAAGCATAATATGTTTGATTATACAAGTGCATGATTTTTATACCTTATTTTGATCCATCACTTTTCCATAAATCTTTTACATTCCTAAGATAACTACAGGAAATCTGTCCTAAGTACAGCAGATCTGTGAATGCTTTCAGTTTGGCAAGTAAGGTGTCATGGCTAATTAATTTTTGAATATGGCTATTGGTGCATACAGAATGTTTAACTTGCATTTCAGCCTTTGTATATTTCACAGCATCTTGCAACATTTTGTCTGTTACAATTTGCAACATTACATGGCAGTGTTGGAATTCTGTCCAATATGTTTCACCCCTGCCACGATTGTCACTACATTTTCAGATCTAGCTATAACATTGGATTATCCCACTTGGTTGTGTAGATGTTGCACAGTATTTCAGTTAGCCAAATATGTACCCATATTGCTGTTTTCTTCATCATCTGAAAAGAAGAAGTTTGTATTTCCTATGTCTGTCAGTCAATTCTTGCTCCATTTCACTGTCACAGGAATTTGGGTTAAGTGATAAACATCAGTATCTTTATTTATCATTACCATCCATCCATCCAGACACCCCTTCTATTATAAAAACATATTTTCCCATAATTGATCATCTCCATGATCCATGCATGATCCTGATGATTCACTTTTGACCTCCTCCAAAAAGTTCAAATCTGGTTTTTTTTATGTGCCATTTTACTGAATTAGGCTACTTCTACCAGAAAAATCAAAAGAAAAAGATTTAAACAAATCCTGGAATGGTGTGGGTCTACCGGATCTTCTGTGATGCTCAGGTAAACATACACAAAACCGGTTATATGGTGCATAAAGGTAATTCAAAATCCCTTTTTAACAATTTTGCACACACATGCACTCATTGCTGTTCAACATACCAAGTGGATAAACCATAAACTGCTTCTTGAATCACTCAGAGAAAGATACTAAGATACACAGCTGGCCATTATCACACGTACAAATTTACAGTAGAAACTTAAGAGATTACAGTAGAAAATTAAGAAATTTACAGAGAAAATTAAGAGACTTATGCCCCAAAGGATTAACTTGGGAGGAGTTATTTTGTCTTAGCAACAAGAAAAAGTAACCAAGTGTTTGGTGATGATGTGTCACTTGTGCAATGCTACAAAGAGAAACAAATCACCTAAAACTGTGAGAAAAAAATGTTTAACACATAGGAAAGTCAGTTCCTAAGAATAACCCTCTAAAACACTAGTGTTCTAATACCAGTAATTATCCAGTAACAATGCTAGTGGGGGAAAATGCTCTGAAGTTTCTTTTGTAGTAGAAAAAAATACGAAGGACTGGAGATTTATCATATGACTCAAAATACACACCAAAAGTTTCATTTCTTTTTAAAATCATTTTTAAGAGTATAGATGAATTTCTACAGTCATACTTAGTGTTTTCAAAGTGGAATGCTCAAGTGCCTTGAGTTTTTGCCAAACCTCAGATAGAATTTGGTTCCAGTGCTAGGAGAAATATAGTAGAAGTAAGGTAGGAAGACATCAGCAGGGTCAAGATGACAGAGCAGCAAATGAGAATTTGACAGTGAGTAATAAAAATCTAACTTTTCCTATGAATTAAAAATGAGAACAGAATTCACAAGTAGCGGTAATGCCTGGAGTTTAAATGACTTTACCCCGTGTCCTCTAGTCCCTAAAATGAAAAGCACAACATTTTTATAACTCGTATTTCCTTTCCACACCTTCTGCATTGTCTTCAAAAGACTCCTTCTCTATTATTTTCTTCAGTCTATATTTCTCTATTTCCTGATTTTAAAATAAAATGTATTCTATATAGAAAAGTATGAACATACAGAAAAATCAGTGGCAATATATTTAATTTATTAGTTCTTTTCATTCAGAGGCACCACAATTAATATTGTCTTGTTTCATACAGTGCTTTCTAACAATGACTTGCTATTAAGCAAATTTTAGTGTCTTCCTAATGTTCCATCACATATATTTTATTATGTTTTAGAAATCTATTACATATTTTTTTAAGAATTAGAAGCAGTCACATTTGAAATTTACAATCATTTTTCATTGTTCCTTCCAAAAAGTTGGAAATTATCTGATAAATATCCTGTATATATAGTCTCTGGGTTTATGTTGCTAGATAATTTTTTAGAATATCTTTTGTTTTAGTAAGGATTAGGGCATCTCTCTGTGGAACAGAGTAACATTAAAGATCATTGCATTGTGGAATACACTATACATAGAGTTTAGTTTGGAAGAGGCAGTCTTTCTTAGCAAAGCATGGTATGATTTTTAGAAAAGTATGATTGGATGTTATATAATTTCAGAATGAAATATTATTATAATTTAAGAAATTTACCTCCGCTTGTACAGTTTTAGTTGTAAAGTAGATTACTATCTCCATTTAAATCAGGATATGACTTGACTAAACCCAAAAAAGCCAATTTAATCTTTAAGTTCATATCATATCAAAATTTCAAAAGCTTGGTTAGTAATCTACAATAGTTGTAAAGTAAATAAGCAAACAATAATAAAAAGCGAATTAAAACTATCAGTCAAAAATGCCTTGCTTTTTGGAATCTTATGTTCAAATTGTTGCAGGTAGCTGAGTTAGTCAGAAATACAATATAGGCAGTGAGACAGTGCTAGGTCCTGGAAGGAAGCAGTGCAAAAGCCCAGGTACCTTGCGATGATGGGGGAGACAGATACCTCCTGATGTGGGCCAGGCCTCGAGACAAAAGATCAAGTACAATACATCAATACATCCACATCCTAAGGACTAATATTCTAAATACTTCTGTGTCACTCTGAGGAAGTCAATCACCCTCTCAACCCCCTGGGGAAGTCACTGCTCTCTAGGAATGCCCACCTTTATGTGACTCATTTCCCCATTTGTCCCTAATTTAATCAATTTTGCCTGGATTATTATTGGCTAACCATAGTTCTGTCCCATCTTATGCCTGTCTGCCTTGTGAGTTCCCAGTTTTCCCCATGGTTTTACTCTATAAAAGTCCTTGGAAAACAGAGTCCTTGGCAACCCACTTGCGACCCTTTTCTGTCTCTCTCAGACAGAAGCTTTCTTTCTCTCAATAAATATATTCTACTCTTACCCTCTATTGTTCCTAAGATTCATTCTTTGATTTTAGAGAGCAAACTCGTACCAGACATAGTAGGTTAGGAGTTTCATTCCCCTATATCAAAATGACCTCAAATTCATTGTTAAAACTGCAGCTCCAATGTTTTCTTCCTCACTGCAAGAATCTGAGTTACCCAAACAGATACCAGGAAGCTATTGTCTTCTTTTCTCTATAAATGATAGGACAACTGTGGACATAAGATTTTAAAACACTTACTAGGACCCTATCAATCGCAGAGTAAAGGAAGCAAGCGTTCTAAAAGCCTCCTCCACCAAGTTGCAACCTTTATATTTGTGATCTGGCAGTTTCGTATCTCCTTATAACTTCCTCCACGTCTTTGTGGTTTCCTCTACCATCAGCGTGTGCCTTACTCTTGTCCTCCCAGAGTTTCTTCTTTCTTTCTTACAGCCCTGGGCTCTTTTATCCATCTTTCGGAACACAGGCTACTTTAAATAAGTCTGCCCTGATCAGTACTCACTTAGGAATGACATTCTTTGCCCACCACACTGCTCTGTGCCCTGTCACACTTTGCAGATATGTTGTGTTGCATGTGTGTGTGTGTTTATCCCTGTGAAAACAAGAAATTTTCAGTTACAAATTTCTGCATCATACAGTATATTTCATAAGACAATATTCTAAATACTGTTATGAAAATACATAACATAATTGTGTGGTGATTTCTCCCTCACTTAAAGTAACGATCTCATCTTATTGTTGTTTAATAATTATAAATAAATAACTATCAAGCCAATTTCCTTACAGTGTTGCTGCTTCAGCAGGACCCAAAGAATGTCTTCTTGGATCCTCACAAGGAATGAAGGGAAGCACTGGCTTCTAGGGGTTGCAAAGAGAATATTTCTTTATAGACACACAAACCTAGTGACAGATGCAGATACTGTTCATGTTTGCGTGGTTAAAACATAGGAAATCTCTTCAAGTGAAATTTGCTAGAATTTGAAAGCTGAGACAAGATTTTGTTAGTGGGGAATCCTGTCTTTTCTTGTTCATTTTACTATGAACTAAGGTTTGGCTGCTCTTCCTGGTTTAGTGAATGGGTTCACTGGGAGTGGTAAAAGGAGAATGAACCAGCCAGTGCCATTTTCATGTTCCTTGTAACCAAGCACTAGGCACAACAGGAACATCTGCAGTGTGTACCCGAAGCTATAATGACTTCAAATAAAATGTCAGGGCAGCTCTCCCCAAAGAGGACTGTATTGCAACACATGGGTAAATAACATAAAATGTTCTTAACACACAAATGCAGTAAGAAAAATCCAGCAGGTGTACTCATTCAGGCATGTAAAAAAGAAGTTTCCTTTACAAAGAATAATATCTAAACTTCTGCTCTTTTGCTTTCTTTCCTTGAGTTCTTAAGTATTTTTTCTCCCAAAATCATTTCTTACCATTCAAACAACAAAAAAAAAAAAAGGAAAAACATCTACCTTGAGTGAAACTGGAAAGTATAACGGAAGTATCTGAGAGAAAAATATGAACATATTGAAGAGAGGAAAGGATTATCTGTGACATTCTCCAAATTCAATAAATGTATAAACCTAAGGAACAGTTCCATTATTTCTATGCTTTGGTTAAACAGTGAAACTGAAGGAAGAACCTTAAAGTTGTGTTCAGAGAGATTTTACGTGAGGGTGGAAACTGTCAGTTTTTCATGGTGAGGAGAGACAAAGATTTCCTTTGTCACTTGTGTTCATACACACACGTGTGTGTGTGCACACTCACATATTGTAACCCCAAATATTGAGTACAATCATCCAAGTATTGTTATCCCTTTTCCAATTTTCCTCACTATCTAAAAAGTTGTATTTGTAATCCCATTGAAATGTTATTTGAATCCTGCAATTTAATTCCAATCTACCACCTCCAGGGCAACCCACAGTGAGAGTAAAGACACCAAGACATATTCAAAATTAAGGGCAGCCCAGGGAAGATATGCAGACAAAGGCCAAGATCCCAGGCCTCTCTCAGAATTTATTATCTTGTGAAGATGGGGGTGGCTTGAGGATGAGTGACAGTGAGGATGGCAGGAACTACATGAGTAGCTTGAGCTGGCTAGCCAGGTAGGGTGAAAAGCACCTCTGTAAAATGCAGAGAAAAGGCTATGTAGAAGGATCACTTCGCATAATGCAATTAACATCGTAGCAACTGAATTGTTTTAGCAGTTGCTTTGGTTTCTGATATGTAAACTTTTGTGCCCTGGGGCCTCATAGCCTCTTTACCTTGAGGCTCATACCCAGTTGACATTCCTGTAGGTCTCATAATCAAAGCTGCAGCAATTGTCCTGAATTCAAGGGAGTCACTCAACTGGTCTCTCTCACACACAGCAGCAGCAGAAGCAGCAGCAGTAACCACACTGTAACTTCCACACCAGGACAGTGTGCAGACTGCCCTATTGTTGGAGACTTGCTTTATTGTGGAGAATAACCCAAGCATCTTCCTTGAATCTCACAATGTTAGAACTTTTGGAGCTTCTGCTTCTACTCATCACTTTGGACTAATGATCACGATTGTCAAGACTTTGATTCCTCAAATTGGATAATTCTTACTTAGTGAATGGGTTCACTGGGAGTGGTAAAGGAGAATGAACTTTATTGTGGAGAATAACCCAAGCAACTGATAATTAGAAGACACTAGCCTTGCTTCTAGGTAGCCTTTTTTTTTTTTTTTTTTTTTTGAATAGAGGCAAAGCTGAGACCTTGAGTTCGTGTTGGTGAAGAGCTCCACCTCCTGTTCAGTGTGGGGATGCTCCCAGAGCTGTTCCCATCAGCTACTAGAGTAATCAGAAGATAAGCCAGTTCATGGCCCTTTTGTATTGTAGACTTTTCAGTTTATTTACTGTTTCTAAAAATGAAAGACATTAAAATTTTGGTGGATTTTGGTAACTGAGAGAAACATCAAATGGAATAAACGTTTATATATTTGACCTACAGTAAAGAAAATAATTTGCTAGCAATTTTATTGAGATAATTTTATCTTTTCCTTAGGAAATTCAATTTTGTGCCTTAGGAAAAGCAACAAGAGCCTTTTCTCTTAGCTTTGTACGATAAACAAGTTGGATGAGCCTCAATATCGATTCAGCTCAAGCTAGTAAAGCATCATCATTTCCCTGGCTCATAAACTGAACCAGCTCAGTCTGCTCAACTCTGAAATTTGGCTTGTGTTGATTTTATTCTTATTATTTCTCAGTATGCTGCCTTTCATTACAAAAACAGTTTAAAGAGGAAGGATATAAAAGGGAAAATGTTTACTATAAAGCAACAATACTGAGGTTCCAATATAGACTTATAAAGGTAAATATGCTAAAAAACCTACATTTTAATTTTCTTGCTTTATTGTAAGAACATTTTTTAAGCAACAGTAGTAGTATTTTTTGTTTGTTATTCCTTGTTTTACTGAAAATCCAAATTAAAATAAAATCAATCAGTTTTATAATATATTAGCATGTTGTATAATATGGAGGAAAATATATTACAGTGGAAACTCACAGACCTGAATTCTCTTCCTGAAGTTAATCACTGCTCCCTTAAGGTTTAAACACCTAGATTGACGTCAGTTATTCCCCAGATGGGGAAGGATTAACTGAAATAAAACTCGTTCCTTTCATACCTGTTATTATGTCATCCAAGCAGAGCACAGACAACTTCAGAAACATACTTCGTAGAGATATGCTTCGTTTCTAAGCATGGATATATTTTAATATATCAGAAAGATGATATTTTGCACCATTATAAGAAATTCTTACATAGAATTTTTACAATGGAATTCCAAGAACTTTTACCCTTTTAACTGACCTTACTCAGAAGCTGAGACTTGCTCACTGATTTCTTGTGTTAGATGGTATAAAATAATACCATGACAATAAGAGATGTTCATGTGCCTTTGCTATTGCAGTTCCCAGATGACAGAGATGTCACAAAAAATACCATATTAACATAAATACCATATTAATTACACCCAATATCCTGAAACAATTTTAATTGAGTGTGCAAATAAATATTTCACATTCAGAACACAATTATTGTGAAATATTAGAGAAAATTGTGTATTCCATAATAATATAAATAACTTATTCAGAATTTTGTTTTTGAAAACCAATCATCGACTACAAAGAGGAGCTTATTTCCACATAGATGATAAAGTTATTTAGTTACCTAATCAGAGTTCATTCTTATGTTGATTCTCAAATTTCAATATAAGAATGTTAGAAGAAATTGTATTTTATACATTTTTGATTCCTGTAATACATTTTCAAGATAAGATTTAAAAATTTAACATAAATACTTGATATAACGTCTGATATCATTACCCAAATAATTTACAGGATAATTGCCAAAAGATAAGTAATTACGATTAGTGTTTTCAGCAAGAGTTAATAATGTGACAATGACCATAATAAAAGGGAAAAAACAGCTAATATATAAAATACTCTATTGTATGGCATACGTTCTATAAAACTATTGTGGTTTGCAGTAATCTAAGGTAGTATGATTATCTTTTATTTCTTTCTATATTTTGTTGAGTTTCTTTAGGGATCACATTGATTAAATTTGAAAAGATGATGTCATATCTAAATAAATGAGATATGTAAAATACTTACTGCAGTTCCAGAATGCATTAATCAGTGTTGCTCTCATTTATTTCCTGCTCTCTTTTTGCTCTGGGCTTCCTTTTGTGCACCACTGAATCATCAGAGTAATGTTAAGGAGCCTCAGCAGTTCAGAGTAATGTTAAGGAGCCTCAGCCTCAGCCTTGTACTGTTCCCAGGGCTGGCATTATACGCATTGATTGTACGCACTACATGTGAAAGTGAGTTCTGTTCTCAGCTACCTAGCTAACATTTATATCCTTGTCCTAGTCCTAATTATGTTCTTTCCTTACCTTTTGCTGAACTCCCGCAATAGAGTTCATACTCTAGTAAATTATTTTTCCTTGCAGTCCATTTCAATGTACCTGTCTGCATCTTTATATTCTTTCTTCCCAGAAGGACAATAAGAATATCCAACCCAAACTCTTAATAGAACACTTTATATGGTAATTTCTCATATTCAATTTTCATTTAGTCCTTTGAAAAAATTTCCGTTTCAGAATCTTTGCATTGCTTTGCTTGGCTTATTTATTTGAAGCAGCATGTTGTCATTTTATCTACCATGTAAGTTACAAAACCATGTAAGTTACAAAATCTTGCAAATTATCCCACATTTTAATTGATTGTCCCTAGAAGTTTACTGGATTTGGCTTAAATTTCTAAAAATAAATGACAGAATTTTTAGTTAAATCTAACTTGTTTTTGTATTAACTGATTATTAACAACTCCTGGTCCAGTATGAGAAACCATAGGAAAGTTTGAAATTTAACATTTTAAATAAAACAAAATCTATTTTCTATTTTGTAAAGCAGCAAGAATATCCTTTCTTTTGGAAAGGTCAGTTTTTAAAGTCTTCTGATAACTTGCCAACTGATTGACTATTTAAAAAGGAAAAATATTTTAAAATATTTATGCCATTCAGATGCAGAATAAGAACAGTTTCACTTTTCCTGAAATATCCCATAATATTTCCCTAGAGAGGAAAATGAAAAGTAAAATGATTCAAACATGTTTAAGAAGCTTTTGACTTTTATATGATAGCTGATAGTTTTTTAAAAAGGCATTTCCATTCTTACTAATAAATAACGAAGTAGAGAAAACAACTGTTTAATATAATTGATATTAATGTTAAGTAATAAAAGCATCTTTGTTTGCAAATGTACTTTACATATAAAAGTTATTCAGCATTCAAGATAGCTCCAGGAGGTTAGTAGGTGAAAAGATCTCTTAAAATGAGTCTCTGTTTTTCCATTCACTTTTTGCCATGAATTTACTACCTGGGCTCAGGTTCTTAGTACCAACTGTAAATCACTGCCTCCTCATTTGCTCTCGACTGGGGCTGTCATTTTTGGCATTTATCAGGAGGAGTCCAAATACAAGCTAGTGCCAACTTAATTCAATAGAAAACTTCCAAATGTCAGCTTTGATTGGTGAGCAGTGTGGGAGTCAACAGCCGGGTGAAGATAAACCAGAGGAGCAATTTGCTGCTGGCTCCTCCAAGGGAGCGCAAAAACAGCACGAGTACAAACTTAGGCTGCCATGTACAGATCTGAAATAACTTTAGTCCTGCTGAAAGAAAACAGAATATTACGTGTGAGTAAAAAAAAAAAAAAAAAGAAAGAAAGAAAGAAAGAAAGAAAGAAAGAAAGAAAGAAAGAAAGAGAAAGAAAGAAAGGAAAACCTTAGCTAGCAACAGCTTGTTTCTGGAAAGAGTTTTACATCGGTGTTGTGCTATCATCACAACCAGCCCTGACTATCACTGAATTTAGCATTCCCTATCCACTGTTATCCTAAAACCGCTCAGGTCACACTACACGTTACACTGATGTTTTCTGGGGAAAAATGATTTATGACAATATTTACATTTTAAGATTTTTCATGTGACTACCAAAATGACATCTTCTTTGACAAATCATTAAGAAAAAGATCAATGCCTTTAGAGTGTGAAAGCCACAAAGAAACTTTAAAACACTGTCAACATAATTTTTGCGATTATATTCATATAAATGAATGCATATTGATTATAAATTAATAACACCATTACAATACAAGTACGGAGAAAAATGTTAAATGAGAGGCCAAACAAATATATTCACATAGTTTTTTATTTGGTTTCATATGTATTTGTACCAATACTCCACAATAAAAATTCTCATTGCATATTGCAAGCCAATGGTAATGAAAAAATTTTAAATGGCTGATTTTGAAGTAAAACAGAAGAGGGATAAAATTTTTGTTAATATAAGATCTATTTTAATAACACCTTCACAGAAATGGTAAACAAAAATCTAAAAAGTATTTGCAGTAATCTCACGTTATTAATTTGTGTGGCTCACTGCCATGTGCTCCATATAAGAAAATTCACTGCCATAATCAGTGTAGGTATTTTTGGTGAGAATTTGACTTGAGAGGCCCTATAAAATTTTAGAATTTAGACATAACTGATGCCACAAAAGTTGGAACTCTTTGATGGGGCTGAAAATAGACAAACTGCACTTATGTAATGTTTCCATTTTCAAGTATTTTCTCCCGCTGCACATGGCCAACTGCTTTTCACCTTTACTTCTTCCTGTCCAAAGCAAGAGACCAAGAATTTTAATGAAAAGTCTCCATGAAGTAGGGAATAGCAAGAATCATGGAGAGTGGCACGGAGAGTAAGGCTGGCTGTACATGGCAGGAAGTAAAAGCTGCTGTCTTCCCAGACTGCTGCCAGACTGGTGCACATGCCAGGTAGCCTGTCAGAATATGCTGCTGCAGAGGTGTACACTTGATAGACACATCCAAATAAATGAATATTTTATTTTGAAACACAGTTTTTCCACAGTGAATTGCATTAGTAAATAAATCTCTTCCAAGCACAGGAAAGGAAATAAAAATGTTAAAGATATGACATATATATGCATAAAATTTCACAAGCAGAATGTAAATATATCTTGTAAATATATAGCAAGAAAGAGATAAATTGAAACTAAAAGCATCTATTTAATATATTATGCTTAAATAAAAACTAACAAGTAACAACCATTGTCTGTGTGGCATATAAGAAGAGTTTCCAATTTCAGAAACAAGGTATAAACAAATGAAGAAAAAGAACTCAGAGAAAGCAAAGGCCAAGACAGGAAAAGAAAGTTGATGACAATAACACAAGCAAGACAATCTCAGATATCTTTAGAGAGATGAGAGGGACGTGGTACCCATGAAGTGACAGATATTTTAAAGAGCACAAAAGAAGCAAAACCAGGTTTTGTATAGTGACATTTTGAACATAAATAATAATAAAAATTGCCAAATAAAACTGTTCTGTCAACAGAAGAAAAAAGTTAAGATGTAAAATAAAAATAAATTATAAGACCATGATAAAAATTCAAACAGACAAAATAGATAAAGTAAAAATACATTGGGACAGAAGAGGACAAAGATGGGGAGGAAAATAATAAATAAGAAAATATTTCCTGATTGAAAAGGATGTTCGCAATGAACAGATAAAAAACATCTCCAAGGCAAAACAATATGACATTTTAGAACATCAGGTATGAGGTAAACATTTAAAAAAGCTTTCATGGATGAAAGATAAGCTATAGAAGATTACTAATCAAAAGGCTTCAGTCTTCTTAGCAGCCAAATTGGGGAGTAATAGAAAAAAAAAATATCCAAAATTCTAAAAAAAAAAAAAAATCGCAAAAACAAACAAACAGAAACAAACTAGAATTCTATACTGAACCAAGCTACTCTCAAGTTTCAGGTCAAACAAATAAGTATAGTAAAAACAAGATTAAATTTGGTAAGTCCCTTTCTCTTAGTTAATTTTGTAAGATAATTCTACTAACAAGATACTGGTATAAACCAAGAAATAAGAATATTAAAATATAGAAACAGATACTAGATCTTGAATGTCAGTTCAGAGATGTGCTCAGTAAAACCATTCTAGAGAGAGTAAAGTAGGTTTCAAAATCAAAGTCTTCAGGAAAAAATGTATTAATTAATTCTTCTGATGTACTGGGTTAGAGAAAAAAATGGAAATATTCTGGAAGACTACCTAATATAAGTACATAGGAAAAAAACCTGTTTTGCAATATGTAAAAAAATAATTTTATTTTTCTGATTGGAATATAACACTATTTGGAATGCCTCTAAATGAATTCACTTACTGGAAGTTATTAACTTTAACAGTTAATAATGATATAAGCAGCGTGATAAAGTAACTATGTTTGCAATATAGAGAGGAAATACGGGGTGAAACATATATTCTGGCTAAATTGTAATCCACCATAGTAATGCCAATAAGCCAGCATGTAAATAACTAAGTCTACAAGTAAGAAAATTTTTTTCAGAAATATGAATGCAAATGCATAAAGAAAGAGCTAACAGATTAGAATATTTTTGCTTCTGAGCAGTGGGTTGGCTCCTTTTTTAATATTCAGCCACTTACAATAATTTAATTTTTAGTTCATTTAAAAAAATAAAATGTAAGTAAACTTTACAGAATCAGTATTTTTACTATTTATAAAGTTTGGATATCTTTCCTCCTCCAGTTACTTGAGGGTATAGTTTCACTTTTGCATTAAGGTTTTGTAAAAACCTTACATTTGTAAAAAATATGTGAAATGTTTTATCACTTATACTAAAACTGCCACTTAAAATTTAAAACACAAAGACAATGGCCCTCATTAGAAGAAGAATGGATCTATTTTTGATGAGATAAAGTAAGTTGCTAATTCCTGCCAGGAGCAATAGCATGTGCACTGACTGCACATAAATATTAATGTCCTCAGAGATCCAGCAGTAACCACAGAATGAAAATCCCAGGGAGTAATGAAAACTAACACTGATATTATAGCTTGGAAAAATGAAGAAAATATTTTCAAATGCCAGGCTGAAGAGTTGACTTCGATCCTCAGCGAATGCACATCATTTTGGAGTGGTGGATATCAATTTTAGAATTCTCTAGCTCCCTTGAATATAGTGTGGTCCTTTTAGGGAGTCATACTAAATTTGAGATATAATAGATATCAAAGTTTCCTCTTTTGTTTTCCTGAGCTGTAAACATTAAGGCTGACCTTTATTTTTCTCCTCCCTGAAGATCTCTGTCTCTCTAATATATCATAAACATTCAAGTGTTCTCTCTATTCAAGGGATAAGTGCACTTACCCTGTTATTGTGCCATGATTCTACTTTATGACTGACAACAGGCCATATATTTCAAAAGGTAATAATGTTAATATCTATTTTAAGAATAAACATATGGAATTATCTGGAGAGAGCAGTGCCCCAATGCATAAAACCTGTACAAACATCTTAGTGTTTGGATGTATCTTTCCACAAGGAATTTTTCAGCTCCTTACCTGTGCTTTAGTCTCAGCCTTTTTGGAATTGGTAGACTCCTGGGCAAAAAGAAGTTGAATCCATTCTGTAATAACAGAAATTTGAAAACAGTCACTATTTCCCAATCTTTTCAGCATTGATAGCACAGAGGAAATGTGGTGCCAGGGAGAGTTTAGAGCCTAGTACACAGATTTCCAACACCAGAAACTGACCTTGTCGCATGCTCTGTCTCAATGACAGTTATTTAAATACATCACAGGTGCTATTAATGTATTCAGTTTTTGATTTACCTTTGAAATGGTTTACTTTATTCACCAGTTACATTATATATCCAAATTTTTCTTAGTATTTTCTAGGAATCATGATAGCCTTGTTGGTTCCTTGCCTGAACTTACTTGACAGGAGAGTGTGCAGGTTCCTGGGGAGTTAAGGATGCATAGGGGAACCAGCCCCTCAAAGCTGATCCTGCCAGCAACCACAGCCAAGATCTGGGAGTCTTGGGTTGTAGAACTTGCAGAAAACACAGTCTTAGAAGAAAAAAGAAGAAAAAAAAAAACGCAACCTTTTTTTCTATGTTCTAACTGGGTGCATTAAAAAGTGACTTTGTTTCCTGAGCCTCAGTTTCCTTGTTGAGGAGACAATACTACTTCACCCAAAGGATTAAGGAGTTAATAAAATAAAGTACATGAAGGCACATCACAAGCTTCCTGTTGGTGGCACTCAGAGATGATCCTTTTTATATGTTGTGCCCATTTTTCTTCCTACTCTTCCCTTTCTGTATGGTGTTTGGTGCTCTGGGGCAACTTTTAAAAATCATATTGATGCTCCAGAGGCTGAGATTTATTCTCAGAAATTTTTGCCCCATGTCTCTGTAACAGAGATGTAAATTTCTTGGCAGTGATAAAGTTATTTTAAAACTCTTGAATGTAAGTGAGAATGATGAGTATCTAAGTTTTAACATATAGTAAAATGTGTTTTTAAACAGAGTGGTACCTTGGTGCATGAACTCAGTTCTTTCCATGATTCTGGCCACAAATAGAACTGGATGAGAACTGAATCAACCTTCCCAATAAGGTGAACATTGAACCTAACCACTGAGTTTGAATTGGTTCTCAACCAACTTTGTGACCGGAATTGTGGAAAGAATCGTTTGTGAAATGAGGCATCACTTAATGTAAGTTTTTAATGCAAGGAATTATTGGTGACGTTTTAACAGAAAAATAATGCTAGTCATTTTGTCTCATAAGGTAATTCCCAGAATATCTTCTGTTGTTACTACTGCTGCCTACCATTCATATATTACATATGTATGAGGTTCCCTAGGACTACACAGCATAGATTCTCATCCCTTGGGAAAGGACCCTGGGAAGGTTTTTGAAGGGATAGAGCCATCACTTCTAAACTAAACAAGGAAACAGAAGAAGCAATGATTTACAGTAGGAAGGAAAATCTTCCTTAGAATAAGGAGCACATCACAATAAAATACAAAGAATTACTCCTGCATGTATCATTTAAACTACTTATCAACTTTCCTAATTCTTTATGGAGTAATTAAAATGCTACAAATTCTTTTTTGATAGTATATACATGCAGAAAATAGAATGGAAAAGCTTTGAAAGCAGACATGTGTTTAAAAGGATGAAAGTGAGATTAAGGCAGGAGGTCCCACCATGTGTTCCAGTTCCACACAGGTTCAGAGAAAAGCTGCTGACATCTGAAAACTGCAGGAATCTCAGGCTCAGAAAACCAGACGGTGGGTCTCACAGGCAGTGAAATTAAATATGAAGATCTCAACAGGTGGACAGGCTGAAGCTACAATAAGCTATTTAAACTTGTGTGTGCAGTACGGGAACCAGAACAGCATGAACCAACACAGGGAACCATTAAAAAACTAGCAGATGGAGATGAGAGAGAAAAAGCAGGGCAAATAGGAGCCAAAATGACAGGAAATGCAATTTCTAGATTGACTAATAGACAGTTGGGAAAACTTGCAAATCTTTGAAACCAAATGAGTCATTGGAGAAGAGTTAACCTCTTGCTCAACGGGGCAGAAAATGTAATTCTGGTACTATTCCTTCCACCAGTGGAAGGTTTTCCTAGTGCTAATGAGGCCAGTGGAGGCAGTGCCTTAAGATAAAATTTTGAACTTGGGTGTATGTGGTTCAGCTTCCTGAGGATTATGGTGTCAAATCTGAAGCTGCCTGCTTGCTGCTCATGCACGTTCTGTTTATACTTCTACTTCAGCGCAGACTCTGCAGGGTTGAGTCTCATCCTACTGGGAACCAAAAGGGGGCTCCACTTAGCAGCTTTCCTGAGTTAATGGCACTGAAATGCTTTCCTTGGTGTCAGCCTGCTTCTTGATCTATATTGTATATGCATTTTCCCCACATAGATGTTGTTTTAGTGCTTCTGTTTTCATTCTTAAGCAGAATGATATAGAATATATGAATATATAGCCTAATTATCAATTATGGCATAAGTGTTCTCATATTTTTCTGTACTATTTATAAATACAGTATTGTACTCCATGAAGTATATTTACCATGCCATACATATTTATTATCAATTCATCATATATATATATATATATATATATATATATATATATCGCACATTGGGTGGTATGTAAAGCACTGTGTAACTGACTTAAGATTTCCCAGTGTTAGGAGTATGAGTTGTCTCTAATTCATCACTAATATAAATATTGTACCACTATACAACACATTTACAGTTTTACTTTATTTCTGTAAAATTTTGTTTTATTTCTGTTCAGGTGTATAAAAACGAAACAAAACTGTAAATGATTTTATGGCTTTTGATATTAATTATCAACAAAAAGATTGGTTTAATTTATACTGCATTATATAAGCATGTCTAATTTACCATGCCTACTAGATCTCCTTACTTCTTCTTATTAATTTCTGAATTTTATGGTGATTTTATTGTAAATCAAAGTAGAAAATGAGTAAAGCAATTGCACAAAATAATACTTTCTATTCCAGCTATAATCTACAGAATATAATACATTCTACTCCAACTTAATAGAAACAATCTTCTTTCTTTAAAGCTGAAGAAAATTTTTGTTTTTCAGCCTGTCTATTTCTGAAAACCTCCCTCATATATAAAGTACGTTAGCATGTCCTCTGCATTTCTCTTGGGTATCTTATCTTTCAGGCACATATCAGGTTCTTTAAGAACAATCACACGTACTGCTTTTAGGTCTCATAATTTTTAGCATTGCACTTTGATGCATAAAGTGCACAGTAAAGTCTAGTTAATGAATATAAAAGAAATCGAGGTAATTAAAAAATTCAAGAGAAGATCTTTTTTAAATAGAATTTCAGATAGTACCACTGCAGTTGTTTTGACAAAAGATACATAGTTACCACTTAGCTCGAGAATGCTTCTTGGTCCTTGAATGATGCAGTTTGGCTCCTATCTGAATCAGAAAAGAGAATTAGATTTAGAGGGATAGTGTTGGGATGCTTGCTTTTGTCAAAAGAGTTCACATAGAGTTATTCTCAGTCAGAGAGCAGGGCTTTTGTGAAGAAGATAGGCTCAGGAACAAAATGAATGCCTTTTTTTTAGAATACTAGGTAAGGTTATTATCATGGAATGAAGAGTCAAATTCATGTTGTCAGATTAGACTATGACATTAAGAATAAAATTATATTAATGCTTGTTGAAGTAAGATGTTTTTAGTTAATTGAACAGAAATTGTGCACGGACGATGTTGATTTGGAAAAATACACTAAAATTTGAAAAGGAATCCCCCGACCACTTTTTCTTCAAAATTGTAGTCACTTTTTAGGACCAATCAAAGGAAACCAGAGCCCGTGTTCATCTTCTCTGAAGCCAAATATGAATAGGCAGAGAAAATGCCCACTTTTATTTGGCTGAAATCTGAAGCCAAATAAATTTATAAGACACAAAACTATGAGCTGAAACTTCATGAGCGTGGAGATGGATTACAACACGCTGAAGAAGATATGGAAGGAGCATATCAGATGATAAATGCTTTGAGAAAAGCAGAAAGGGGGCTGAATTTGAGACAGTTAAGGAATTGAAATGCATCTTTTCGCACTATCCTCGGAGATCAAAGAGTGACAGTCTCCTTTCTGAAAAATCACTTAGTAACACAGGGGAAAAATAACTGGGTAAAGTTGCTATTTCTAGTTGTCAACCACATTCTGCTTTGGGATGAGGACTTCAACATTTCAGTCACAGAGCTACTCAAAGTTTCCTGCAGTAGAGTGTTTAGTTCCACAGTGACGGAGGAGAAACTGTAGGGCCTAACACATATTCCTGATGTCATAGCTGTTCTAATCTGATTGAAGGAAAAAAGACTGTACACAGCACACAGCACTCCCAAAATCCAAGAACCCCTGAAGGTGGGTTCACTAGTCTTTTTCCAATCTTTATCCAAGTATTGTTGAACAAATCAAAAGCAAACCAAAACCATAGAACTGAAACCATGGAGTATCATTCATAGGTCATAAGATTACTTTCCTATTTTCTTACAATACATGTTTAATTAATTTCATTTTTAAGAAACCCAGGGAAGATAAGACATCCAGAAAATTGCAAAGTGTTCATCATTACACCCTACCTATTCTCTTCCCTAGGAATGAATGCCTAAAAGTTCGGTCTTAGTATTGGTTATATATGTTTCATTAAAATATAAGCAGTTATTAATGTCACAGATTTTATTGTAAACACTGTTTATGATTATATATAATATATATATTTATATTTATATAAATATATATATATTTACATATATATATATATATGTATAAATTTGTATTACTGAAACAAGGATATCAGGTCTTTTATAAGAACTACATAGTATCCCATGGTAGAAGTAGTAGAATTTGGTTATTGGATCATATTTATTATGTTACTTTTTAAATTTCTAGATACATGAAAGTTTACATCCTGCAGTTCCACTGAAATTAAGGTTGGTGATATAAAAAGTTATAATTAATGAATTTTTGCCTGGAAGTGACATATCAATTCTCAGATGAAGCATTCAATTCCCAGTGATTGACTGTCTTTATTTTGTTCTTTTGTTAAGCATTTGTGGAAGTTTTTATTAATATGGGGGTGTTACAGGATCAAAGTAAACCTGACACTGACCACATACTGCAAGAGAGCTTGCCAAAATCTCACCTGAATTTGTGTGTGTATGTGTGGTGTGCATGTGTGTGGTACCATAACAGAAACTTCATAGGAGGTTGATAGTGAATGATCTGATGTTATATAATAATAGATTAGAAAGATGGCTACATGGTGTGTGCCATGGAAGTTCGTACAGTAGAACTCTGACCTAGAAGAAAATATACATAATGAATTTACAGTTCTAGGGGAAATTAAATTTAACTAATATGATGTATCTTAGTTACTTTGTCTTTGTCAGAAGAAAATACTCAACATATACACATTAAAGAAGGAAAGGTTTACTTTACCTTACAATTTATAGAGGTTCCAGTCCATAGTTGTCTTCTCCAAGGCAGAGAAGAAATAGTTGGTGTTATGGGAGGTAAAAAGCAGACCAACCATCCAGAAGGACGAGGGAGATACTCTGTAACTCTATATCTCTATGCCATCCCTGTATCATCTCTACATCTCTGTATCGCCCTATCATCTATCTATCTTCAACCAAAGATGTATACACACATCAGGAAAATAAAAACTTGTATAGATACTTTAATACTAAATTTATTGAAACATCATGAGATTAATACAACTTATCTTTGGCCTCTACCAGCATAAGAGGTGTTCAAAGTGGCAGCCATTAGCTTCCATATTAATTCCAAACTGCTGCTTGTGTAATCTTGATCACTGAGATTGTTGCACATAGATTTTTCAATTTCTTCTCTAAGGAGCAGTGTTGTGGGTTTTCTAACATATACAACATTCTCTAAGGTCCCAGTAGGAGAGTGATACTATCTGTTGAAAAAACATGATACTATTTTTCTTTTCCTGAAGCCTCTCAAACGTATGTCTTCATCTCTAAAATGACATTCAGCTATAAACCTATGAATGGACTAGTTCAGTATCACACACTCATGGTCCGGGATCACACACCCCTGATCCAGTCAACTATGAGCACCTGAGGCTTTGGGGAGACATCTAGATACAAGCCATAAAATGATACTTAACCGCCCTTGAGAAGACAATGCTTGGAAATTCTATAATGTTTACAAATAATGAACCATACATTGGTGTTGCTTACTACGTACTCATTTTGTAACTACACAAAGAGTTTCCAGGTTGAATTCTAGAACTTTGGCTGGGAGTTTTGTTCAATGACTCTGACTAATCGTAACTCCAGATACAAACTCCTGTGTATGTAGTTTATCCCTATTTAATTGTAGATTTCTCTACACAGTTTTGTTCTGAAAAAGAGAATGAGTGAACATTAAAAAAGCAGGCTCTTGGTAAGTGCTCACATATCAGGTCTGATTCTTTGAAATGATTCTCTTGGATTCCTTTTGGCATAGGTAAGAAGCCAGAGCTAGACTACTAAATGATTGAAGGGCACACGAACAGTGTTAGAGCAGGATCCATATTCCCTGTTTCAGCCTCAACACAACTGGATGACAGAGCCTTTAAAGAACTCTATGCAAGTGTTTCCAGTGAACTTAAAGAAATGTGTAAAATAATATTTTATTGTTTTAAACTCAACGTTTTGGGATGGCTTCCAACAGATAAGTAAAATAACAACTATAAATATTTATAACTCTTATCCTACAGATTAATTGATTTTGAAGATTAAAAATTCATGCAAATTTTATTTTGACAGTCATATTTTATTAAAAAAAAACAGATTATGGCTGGGGCTTTAGCTCAGCGGTGTAAGCATCTGCCTGGCAAACACAAGGTCGTGAGTTCGATCCCTGGCACCAAAAAAAAAAAAACAAAAAAAAAAAAAAAAAAAAAACAAACCAAACAAAACAAAGAAACCCCACATCATCAGATATATTTAACGTGAGTAGAGTTCATATTCATAGGAGCATACATAATGATGTTAATATAAAATTTTCTCTATCAAATTTGTACAAACATAAGAATAAAAATACAATCACATACTAATTCTCAAATTAAGAGAAATCAGCTCTTTGATAGGTTCTAGTAAATATGAAAGTCATAAAAGTTAAAACATTCTATAGTCATAGAGTTATCTATAGAACTAATCCTTTTTTCCTTATTTATTTTGTATTAATTATATTTTTTTCTAGTACAGGGATATGGAAAACTTAATAGGCCATTACCTTAATTCCCTAGAGCACTAATGACTTTGTACATTCAGTATTGTCATATAAATAAAAATGACATTTTTTTCATGTCTCATAAATTAGTTATACAACAAAAAGTCCATTTATTTGACACTGAATATGTGGAATCTAATCTCTTGAGAGATAAAGAATAGATACTGGCTGGGGGTTTAGCTTGGATCCATGATACAAAAAAAAAAAAAAAAAAAAAAAAAAAAAAAAAACAAAACCACCAAAAACAAAAACAAAGATGCTTCCTCTTGTTTCATTCTAAGCTTTCTGAACCAGTGCTCTGCTCTTCTGTGAGAAATGTTACCTACATCATTATCTTCCAGATGAAAGAGGGAATTTTTTGTTTTTCATTTTTTGGCATCTTTAATCCAATAAATCCTAAAAATAGGTCATGTTCATGAATAATCCAATTAAACAAGAAACACAATAGTTTCATTTTATCCTGCTTGATTAAACTGAGACTGGATGACATCTAGAGAAAAGTTGAAGCTAGAAGATCCCTCAGAGATAACACAGCAGTAAAAGGCTCTGGCTAATTTCTGAGACAGACGAAAACAAGGTCAGACTTTATTTATTTATTTTGTGAGGGAGTGGTAAACTCTCCAATTGAGGGACTTGCAGTGCAGCCATTGTGAGCTGCTCAGTGCTCCCCAGTTAAGGTAACACATTTTCAGGACGCTTGCAAAATTAATTAGAGTTTAATCCGTCACTCTAACACATTCCAGGATGCAAACAACTACAGAAACTTAGTATTTTTTTTGTTAGATAATATCTACTATGCATGCTGTCCATCCTCTGAATGGAAATTAAGCCAATGACCCAACTGATTAATATTTTGATGTGTACTTCTGAATGTGGCTTCTGTGCTTCATAATAGAACTAAAATTCTACGATTAAATTCATTTTCCATAAGTCTTAATTTTAGGCCAATTGACAACATTTAATTCCACTGACCATTACTCCAGTTGTATATCTTCTTTTCCTCTGCCTTGAAGCCATACTTGATTTCGTCTTATAACTTTTCTCCTTGGTTTCCCTCATTCCTCTGCTAAAAGCCAACCTGTTCTTGTCTGAATTTTATGTGTGACAGTATCCTTGTGATTTCTGTTTACAGCAGAATGTTCATTATGTTATGTCCCAACTCTTCCACAATAACAAGCTTCAACTTTTTATCCCTAGTCCAGATTCTCTGGATGAAGATATCCAACTATATATTAGTAATATTTATTTACCTATCTCAAGGACATCTCAGAAAACAATGTTTTCAATCTGAACAGAGCTTCCTTCAGCTACATTATTCTCTTCTAATGATTCCCATCCCAGTGAATGAAACCATAATCCATTTTATAAAGGAAACCAGAATATTGAGAGATGATCTTCATTCCAGTTTCTGCGCTACACTTATTTTCAATCTCTGAGCACCGCTTTTCAGGACAGCCACTTTTATTAGTCTTGGCAGCCACCACTTCAACATAAGCAACTCTTCCTTTCTCTTGCATTACGATTTCTTCCTAACTCTTCACCCAGCATATGTTCTCGCTCTTCAATCTTTCTGCGGCAGAGTAACAAACATGATTATGTCATTTCCCCAACTAAATCCTTGTGTGCTTTCCCTTAGCTTTTAGGAAAAGAATATGAAAATGTACAGCTTGTCAGAATTCAGTAGTAGTTAAGAGTAAGGGCTTTATATGCAGAAAAGGCCGTCGGCCCTTAGCAAAGTGTTGGCATAGAGTGATTGCTCTATAAATGCTAATTGTCTTACTGGCCATTGCAAATGCCCTCTGGATCCCTGTCTATTTCTCAGGTTTCACCATGCACAGTCCCTTCCTTTCTCTTGGTCATCTTTCTCTTTGGGTAGCTGTTCCAGTGAAATTTTAGCATTTTAAAAAATTTTAGAACTTGTATACACAATTGTTCTCCTGCCTAAAATTTACTTTCTTTACCTAATATCCTTTCACACTTCATATTTCACTTCACGTTTCTTTTTTTCTTTCTTTGCACAGAAATGACTTCTTTCAGTAAGCCTGGTACTCATCCTGTGGCTACAGAATGATGACTGCTAAATGCTCATAGCCACTCCCTTCTCCAGAGAACCGGCAAGGCGAATTGTTCTCCAACACTACTATGAATCAGAATTGCTGGGAGCATTGTTAGCCCTCCTAGTTTTATCCTCTAGTCCCAGAGTTTATGATACAGCTCAGGAAGTTCTGGGAGAATTGCCGAGAACTGGCAAGTCTAACAAATTCCCAGATGCTATTGAATCTGCTGGTGCAAGCATCTCATTTTGAGAAGTACTTTCCTACCTAAGAGAAATCTTCTTTGCCTACGACTACAGAAAGCTCTGCTCATCTCTTCTCCTCCAGCAATACTATGACTGACAGAAAGGAAAAAAATAACTTTCTTCCTACTAGGTGAGACTAACTCTATCATGCAATTCGTGTGCCGCAGCCCCTCATGTATCACTGAGAGTATCCTCCATCTGAACCAGAGCTTTGCATATCTTCCTGCTCTGCTGCATTCTGCCTATATCACTAGCCTTCTCTAGGGAGCACTCCCCAAATAAACCGTGAGCACAAGAATTCCTGTCTCAGAATCTGCTCCTCATAATCCAAAGACACACACACACACACATACACAGACACACAAAGACACACATGCAGACACAGGTAGCCTTCTGCAAGTATAGGCTCCACATTTGTGTGTTCTATCAACTATGGATTTAAAATTTATGGGCAACAATATTATACCTATAGAATATAAATAAGATTGATTATGTTCAAAACTGTCTTTTTCTCTAAACAATAGTATTACTTGGTATATATAACATTTGCATTGTGTTAAGTATCTAGAGACAATTTAAAGAATACAAGAGAATCTATAGTCTTTTAGTATATGTGAGCATTCCATAGTGAGTTTTAGAAAAAATTGCCTACAGTTATTAAGAAATAATTGTATATACCATGTGTAAATACAGGATAATATGAAGAACAAAGTTATCAATTTTTCCTAGTAGGAAAATGAGGTATTTGTAGAAGTTTTCTAGGATAAAGAAAACACAGTTTCTCTCAAAGAAACGGGAATAGAAAAAAACAGTCCTATAAAAATCTTAAAAGTTTATCAGCATCATTTTTAACAAGACTCAGAAACCTGTCTGTAGTACTGGAGGACTGCAAATGCTTGGAATTGCTCTCTCTGAGGTACTAACCTGTCACTCCATCTAATGAGACAATCTGTACATCCCAAAACCTTCCACAATGAGACTCTATAAATTCTACATCAGGCAGAGTGTGGAGCCATCTCTTAATGGCCTCAGCAACTACCATTTCACTGTCTGGAATCTGTCAATATGAGATAATGTTGATAAACTGCAAAGCTTTCTGCCAACACTAAAACTAGAGAGCAAACAAAGTTTAAAGGCTGCAACTAACATTGTGGTAAGTGTGGCCAGAGGCTAGAGGACTAGAACATTGAAGAAGTCTCACTGGCTTGTTTCTCAAGTGGGTTATGGGGTCCCATGTGTTCAACTCTTTTCAATCAGTGTCATTTTTGTAAATCAGAATTAATGGGCTCACTTTTCTTCTTTGAGCAGGTGGTAGTGCCCTTCTTTGTGGGCTGACATGCCCAGAATGTAAGCTGAAGCCATCTGGACTGCTTCCAGGGAGTCACGTTGATGCTGAGGCTGGACCACAGGGCAATTAACGAGCTCACCACAGCGGCTCTGGGTATACGGGAGCCCTCATCATCAGTTTCTTCCTATGCCTGATGACAGTGTGCACTTGGCTACAATAGCAAGGAAGGACCAGGCCATCTGGCCTGTTGGTAAAAATAACAACAAGAGAGTCTGTGCATAAGTGATAACACCAATCAAAACTAAAAAGAGAAATACCTGATGCCAGGAGACTAGATGCATCAATTTCTGGATTTACACATTTTAAACAACAGGGGGCAATAGGTTCCCACGTTGTTAGTGGTTTTTATTGTGCTTGCTAAAATCTTAATACCTTTTCCTTTCATCAGATAGTTCCAGAAATGAAATTTTCATGTGGGTGCTGTTACCATTACCTTTTATCGTCATTGAGTAAGTTAAATAAAAACAAATAATAGTTGATAAAATTGCAGGAGATTTCATGGATATTGCAGTCCCCATAACTCAGAAAGAACAGAAACACTCAGCAACCCAGTTTGGTTTCATTACTGACTCTCAACAAGGCAAGTAAATTCCTTTTCCCCATTCTCTGAAACATTTTTGCATTTCCTTCCCAATTCTAATTCTTTATGAAGATAAGACAAATAGTGTGCACTACTTTGAGGAGGGGAAATATTATTTAGAATATGAAACTCCCCACACACTTTTTTGGGGGGATTTTCCTGGCTGAGTATTTATTGTCCACGGAGACTACCTGATTCTCATTCGTCAGCATTGTGTTTAATATCTATGCAGGGTGACAGAAAAATAATACCAGACAATAGAAACATTTTATCACAGATAGGACAACATAGAGCCGAGTATGGTTACCCTGGAGCCTTTGAACTGACTTGAACATAGTATAAGTCTAAGCTTGGAAAACATGCAAGAAGGCATATGAGATTCATTTTGGTGAAAATTCTGTATTTAACATCTTATAAATAATATGTTCTTGGGAAAAGATAAATAACTTCTGACTCATCCTTATTCACACCATTAGGTAAACAAATGATGCATATGTACAAACAGAAAGCTTAACCACAGTGGATTCAACCTATAATACTGGAGATAATACAGGAGAAATCCTTACTTTTCTGATCTCCTATTTCAAAAATTTAACTGAAGTCTTCAATAAAAACAATTATGCCTTGAGATGAGTTGGTGACAAAGAAGAAAAATAGAAGCTACTTTTCTGAAAAGGTGCATTTCTATCTTTATCTTCCTCTCTGATCCAAACCTTCATCTTTTCCTCAGTGCAATAAACATAACTAAAATGTTTCTCTCAGGAACTTTCCCATCACCATTTTAGGCAGTTTATAGAGGCTGCCTTGAGATTTCCATATACTATAAGTGTTATATATTTGCTATGAGCTCAACAAATTACATTCTAATTTAAAAGTTTTGCACACAGCAATTCAGAATGATAAACAATAATATCCTGCCCTTTGAATAGGAAGCGGAATCATTATGAAAAGTCTTCTCTGAAGAAAGAGGAGCAGCTTTTGGACTGTCAAAAATTTTCTCTGAAAATTGTCTCTGAAACAAGTCATGCAAGTAAATGCCATGTCAAAAGAATATGATGCTTGCTTTTAGAAGTCTATTTTGGTTATTTTCTCTAAATTTTTTCCATTTTTTTATTATAAAAGTACCTTTGCAGAAGTGGCTCTTTCTCGAAGGGGGAGCACCTCCCTTTCCTGTCTGTTAATGGCTTATCTTGCACAAGCTTGGAAAGAGCCAAGCACGTGACGATTTGTGCTAGACAAGGTAAGTGGACTTCCTCCCCGTCCCTCCCCACACTCTGAGCTAGGCTAGCAAAGGGGCCCTGCCATTGTTTTCATCATTTGCAAGGTTCTCTTTATTGGAAAATAGAGAGCTGGTAGAATTTGTGTTGGGGGCGATTCTTCTTTCTTGAGAGGATGATAGCAAGACTAAAATTATGGAAGCATAAAAGCTGCAGGTTTTCTATAATGGGCACTGCTCAGTATTATTAATAACTGTGCACAAGGCACTTTTATGTTGGCAAGTGGCTTCAATCATTTTTATCACGTAATAGCTGCAGAGGTTCAGTGAGCTCTTCAATCTCTTCACGAGATTGGGTCCCTAGTAATACATAGGGGTTGAAGGCTAGGAAGAAATTCCAGAGACTTATTTAAGAAATATTCTTGAACTAGCAGCTCAAGAAATATTGTATACTTGCATGCATGCTAATATATGCCTGTATAGATATGACAGTGAGTAAAACACAAACCTTGTATTATCTCATTTATTCCTCACCACAACCTTTGAGAAAGTTGTTATTATTATAGCCTTTTCACACATGAGAAAAATGAGTTTTTGAAAAGCTAAGGAATTTATTACAAAGACAAGGGGCAGTGCCTGGACTCCAATCAGGGGCAATCTCAGGGTTTACACTGATCAAAGCCTATCTTTAATAACAGGCTCACTTTCTGTGCTTTCCTACCCAGCTCCTCTCCACATACTGCCTGAACTAGGAATCCAAAGGCAGTGCAGTACTGGTCTTGAGGCAGAGACACCTTGTGAAAACACTAGAGGCCAGGACTCAGCCGCTGTTCCTGTCCTCTCCCAATGCCACCACGTGTTGTCAGCTAGGCAGTGACTACACATTCTGGAATGTAAGCACCAGGAAGAGGGAATAAATCAACAAACAAAAGCAGTGAGTGAGGAAGCCAAAAGAAGAAAGAAACAAGTTATTTAATTTAGGCGCTAGTTTGGAAACAAAATAAACTGGTAGTGTTGAAGAAGGAAGAATACTAGAAGAAATGCCATATAGACACTGACAGTGGATTGAGCAGGTTATTATTTTAATGTAGCTGTGCACAGCTCACTGAAACATTCTTTAAATCTCACTGAAACAGTTAATATCTGAGTTAATAAAAACTAAATATTAAAAGGACAAGCGAGGTAGAGAGCTTTGAAAGACAAACTACACATGAACGAAGAGAACAAAGATTTCAGAGAAGCACTGAAGAGCTATTAAGCTCTAATTTTCTAGCAAATTTTATTAGACCTTTAATTATAATGCAATGCATGCAGTTTTTCTATTACCAGGTCCTTGTGCCATGGATTTTAAGCCAAGACAAGTCTATTTTCCCTCCTTTAAATTGTTGAGTATTTTGTCCCAAAGATGGAAATAATTGGTGAATAGGGTTAGTAAGCAGTGTAACCCAGTAACCCAAAGCCTAGATTCTTGACCACTCCTTTAAGTTGCTTCCAAAACATAAAAGATGCAAGATCACTGAATTTTATGCAAGTACAGTATTGATGTAATATCCTTACCAATAATTATCTCTAAAGATAAAAATTTTTATCACTCTCATTTTAAAACATTGAAACAAAAATCTTAAATAAGACATTGATATGCTCGTTATGCAATACACATAATACATTATGTTTCCATAGGTTGATTTCTGCAATTTCAGGGAATATGTTAATGGATGAAAGGAGAAAAATATCAAATGTGTCATTTAAATTAATAAGTTATCTATAAAGTATAACTTTTAAGTTTCAAAACAACCTTTATTTCATATGATTCTCAGTGTTAGAAGATTAAAGAAATTTTTATTAAAAGTAAAAATAAGCAAAAAAGTATCATATTGCCTGTGTATTGCTTCAGAAGTTCTAGTACATGCTATAAAAAAACTATTTAGGTATTTGAAAACTGCAGCGGAATTTATCATAATAATTTACAGATGCTCCATTTGAAAATCTCGGAGAATCCAAGTATAATCATGAGAAATTGAAAGAATAATCTATACATAGTTGGGTGTGGTGGTGCACACTTGTCTTCCTAGCATTTGTAAAGCAGAGGCAGGAGGATTGCCACAAGTTTACGGAAATTCTGGACTACATAGTGAGTTTGCAGCCAACCCAAACAATATAGCAACACCAGCTCAAAAAAACAAAGAAGTGTAAGTGTAATGAGTAGAAAGGTCCATTAAATAATTCTGTATCTACCTGTGAACATTACCAAAACTTTACTGAGCTCATTTTAATAATCTAGCACTATTTCATCAGAACTATTTAAATATTAATTTTAGTTTCAGATATATTATTTGCCATTAAGAATCGTTGTTTATATTCCTTTTGGTTTATATTAGATTAAAATTTTCCATATCAAAAAAATTGCTGAAGCACCTGACAATCTTAAATGGACTTTGATAGAAATAGTAACCCAACTGCCACCTTACCCTTGGGAACATATAGATGTCACTAGTCCAGCATGACATCTTTTCCTAGCCCACATATGTTCTCCAAATCTTTCTCAACAGAGCTATTGCTGAAGGTTATGAAATGTAAATTAATTTTCTTCCCAGTTTGAAACTCTGTGTTCATCTTCGTAGCATTCCATATTACTTCTAACTTGCTACAAATTCAACTTCGGTGAGTCTTTTACAAAAGCCAAAGTCTATCATGTGCAATCTTTTGGACAGTGAATCCATTTGGACATGGGATTAGCAGATTGTGACAAGTTGATTCAAAAGGAATGTTAACCTTCACCCCTGAACAGTTTGTAATGTGTAGCCTTAGGAAGAAAAGTATGACAGTTCTTTCCCATCTAAACCAACAAAGCAGTGATTGCACCAAATGTCTAGGTCAGAATAAAACGGTCATTTTTCATCTGGCATCACTATCAAGAGAACTCAACCATTTGGAAGGTACGAATTTAACTGAAGAGAGTTAAAAATACTAGCTGGAAAACAAAAGTAGAGATTATTCTCACGTATTCTTCAATAGGAATTGCATAATTATTTATAAACAAAGTAGTATGGCACTAGTGACGAAACATATACAAAGTATTACTGAAATATAGGATGGATGCTTGCATTTAAAACACATTATTCAGCACTTGGGAGGCAGAGGCAGGAGAATCATTGCAAGTTTTGAGACCAGCCTGAGCTATAAAATGAGCTTAAGGTCAACTTGAATTGCACAGTGAGACCCTGTCTCAAAAAGACCAAACAAACAAACACCACATTTTTACAGTAAAGTATACATTACTATTAACCCCCCTCAGAATGCTGGCTCTTCATACAGACTCAGTCCATTGTTTTGTCCCTATTCTGGAAATCTTTTTTCATGTATCTTTAGGAGGTGTCTCAAATACTGATAAACGCTGCTGCAAAGGATCTTCCAGTGTGGAAGTGGGTTCTGAAAACATCACAGTGCTTCTTCATTCATCTTCCTCACCGGACCTCACACTGCAACTGCGGGTTCTTCCCTAAAGTGAAAATGACCATGAAAGATAAATTCAGGATGAGAAGGCAACGTGACAGATCAATTAAAGGTATGATAGAGGACTTCTACAGTGTTTTCAGAAAGTAGTAAGGAAAAAGGGCATATGTTTGAAACAAGGAGAAGGATTTTGAAGGGAATTAATGGCAACATGTCTTTTACTGTCACGCATTTTAAATTTTAAGCATTCACTGTAATTTTTGATCAGGCTTCATATGATTGAGGAACTTGAGACACTCATTCTTTGTCTCAAGATATATATATTAAGCAACTTACATATTTAAAGAATTACCAAGTACTGTGGAGTTAAAATACAATAAAGATAAAACAGGTTGGCATAGATAGATCACAAGGTCAGAGTATTTACCTTCAGGAAGAATGAAAAACACATGGAAGTGGAACTCAACAGTCACTGGTTTAACTCCTGTGACAGACTCCTGTATATTATAGGAAATGTGAACCTATGAGGACTATTGAGTGTTGAAGAGCCTGACCCTGCCCTCCTTTCCACCTCGGTGCCATGCTATTTCCCACTTCATTGACTCACTCAAGACACTCTGACCTCATGGTCCCAAGTGCGAAGCCTTATATAGCTGCATCATTCTATGCTGTGTCCTTGAATGACCTTGCTGTGATGTTGGAAAATGCAGTCTTTTTCTGCCTCGAAATTATTGCTTATGTTTTCCCCTATTTTAGAATGTTATTCCTCATATTTTCATTCTTTACTTGGCTAATTTGTGTTTATCCTGATGTCTTATTTGATATTTTGCTTTTCTAGTCAGGCCAGTTCCCAAGGACTCAACTAGACACCCAGTTATGATCTTTCTTTATTATCTTGTGTGACTTTCTCTCATAACACTGATTAAAGTAAATACTTGTATATTTATTTTGAATTTCTAAAACTAAATGATATATTTTGGGAGTGAGAATTATGCATAAAGTAAGTCCCTGACTTACAAACATTCAAGTTGTTAACTTTTCACAGACATGAATGGATTTGCATTATAAATATTTGTAGATGTGAACAAATAGCAGAAATTGTTCACATGTCTTCAGGACACTGTCACAATTGTACTTACTGTACAGTGCCATAGTGTAAATTAGCTGTGCTCAGAGTCCAGGAAATCTAGAAATATTTCAAAAGTGTGTAAGACTCACTTTGTAGAACTTATAAATGAATCTGATTTAAGAAAGTTCTCCCAGAATGGAAACTTACTATGTTTTACTTTATACACCAAATGTCTGTAATTTAATAGGTCTAAACTTAATAAAATAAAGTAAATTCCAGACTTACTAATGAGCTCCATTCCAAAAGATCATTACTAAATTGGGTTCCTTTTTATCTGACAAAGGAGTTTTACACAATACACTTGTGAAAGTAACTCAAATGTATGTAAGTTAAGGACTTACTCTATTGCATGGAAAAACAAGTAAGAAATATACTACCAGAATACAAGAAATAATATAATTAGTGTTGTGGCAAAGATACAGTATAATATAAGAACACAGAAAGTACAAAGTCAATTCTAACTGAAGTAATCAATGGGAAAGACTTCCTGAACTTGGCAAGAACTGAGAGAGCAGAACAAGTAATATTTGGATCGTAACATGTAATGAAGTTGAAAGAACAAGATCTTCAGAGACCAAGAGAGCTCTAAATTTAAGTTGTGTGAATTTGGACAAGTGTCTTAAATGAGTGCCAACTTCTTCAAATGTAAAGCTGAGGCTTTAATTTTAAAAGCAAATGAGATAACATTTAGAAATATGTACTTGATTCCTGGCACCAAGAAGTAGCCCATATTTAACAATATATATAGTCCACACATAACTATAATAATAGATGTTACTATGTAGATGTCAAAGAGTTTTCCGGACCAACTAATTAATAAACTAAAATCAAGGAATGTCGTGGAAAAGTGAGAGGGATAGATGGAAAGCCTAGAAATTGGATGCAACTGGACTAGATTTGCCCAAAATGAAAGGAGGAGAGATTTCGGTTTACAAAGATAGTATTCAGAGTTTGTCCTGGGGTTATTGGAGAGTCAAGAAGGGCTACTGATTGAGAGGTGAAATGATTAAAATAAGGCTTTGGAAGCAATCTGATCTGGCAGCCCAATTGGGAAAGGTTTAAAGAAGAAAGTGTTTCAAGTTACTATGGCAACTTGGAAGAACTACTTTAGTAGCAGCGTCAATCTGTGGGAATTTGCAAAAGAGACAGCACACGGAAACAGCTTGCTAGAATGCTATTTATTGCATGAATTTTTAAAAATTAAATGGGCTCGAGGATTTAAGAATCTGGAGGAGGTAGACCTGTCCTCTGTAGCTAGAACATATTGGAGCAATTTGACACACTCATTTACAATATATTAACAATTTAAGGACAGTTTTTAATGACTTCATTTTGAAAAAAAAGGACAGTTGGTGGTGATATTCAATTATACATACATGTTAAATAAATGAATACTTATTGCTTGTGTTAATCAGCATTCTGTTGGTGTAACAATTACATGAGATGAGCAATTTATAAAGATAAAAGCTTAATTCATGTCACAGTTTTCAGAGGTGTCAAATGGTAATCTATTGTCCTTATTGCTTTGCCTGCTGCTGGTCCATCACAGCAGAACTGTACAGTAAAGTTAAACGGCACACCTACGAATGGGGAAGAAAAAGATGGAAATGAAAGAGGCTGGAGCCCCGTATGGTTTCCAAGGCCGTGAACCCAATAATCTAAAACCTCCCACCAGGCTGTACACCTAGATAACATCATTCCCAAATAGCGCAACCCTGGGGACTAATGTCTTAGTACTTGAATCTGTCAGGGGCCCTCTCCCATACCATAGCACTGCCAACTGCAGAACTGGAATGACAGAAGAGTATGAGATGTACTTGGATCCATTAAATACTACCTTCTCCCAGATAAATTTCTTTTTATATTCCCATGTATATGTATATGTACATTTGGAACTGTATGTGTACTTATTTTTAGCTATATTTTTCTACAATGGCAGCTAAAGTTTAATTATGATAACTTATAAAACAAATTGGTACAATGCTTTTGGAACATTCTTATAATGCCTGTGTATTTAGATTCTTAAAAATCTTGGTAGCACATCTAAAACAAGTTCCATGTTTGTAATACCATTAGATCTTAAAGCCATCTCAGACAGATACGTAGATAATAAGTAATTATATGCTAAACAAATATGTAAATCAATTAACAGCATAAACTTTGACAGTTTGCTCCCAGTTCTAAGCACTTATTGTGAATAAGTAATTCAAAAAAAGAGGAAGAAATCTTTAGAATTTTAAAGCTTTAGAAGGTTTTAATATTAATTTCTAAAATTCATATCTCAGTAAAAGCCAGAAGACATTGCCATCAATGTCTTTAATTCTATTAATCAATTAATTTCAATTAATGGTTAGGAAAACTGTAGCATGGCATTTTATTAAAAACAATATAATCTGAAGAAGCAAGCCCTCTCTGAGAATCAACGCCATGTGTGGGCCACTGGAAGAAAAGCCAGATGCCAGCCCCTTCCAGCACACAAGCTCGGAAACAAAAAGAGCCCCCCTTACCCACCACCATGCCAGATAAACAACTGGCTGATCTGGAGAAACACAGGCTGCAACGATAGCTATTAAGGTTAAATACAATTTAATGCTTGTAGTGTTCAGTGTTTCACTGATTTTGGAGGTCTAAAGTCAGTAGGCTGATCATCTATTCAGAGGATAACAATATAGCAAGTAGCATCTATGGGGTCTTTCTTTCTGAAAGTGGTGGCCATTGTTAATTCCCTTGTTTTAAAGTCCTGTATCGTTTTCACTGTTTTGTTGAGTTAGGTGTTATTCCATTCTGTTTTGTTTGATTTTGTTGGGTCTGATTGTATTGGCAGCTATTTCAACGAAAACAAGATATATTGTGGTAGCCATTTTTGAATTTACCATTATCTTGTTTTGAAGAGCTTTGTAGCATTCATTGTTTTGTTTTTATTGGTTCTATTCTGTTCTGTTTTGTTTGATTTTTATTGTATCTGAGGGCATCTGCAGCTATCTTGAAGACAACAAGAGGCATTATGGTAACCGTTGTTGATTTCTTATTGTTTGGAATTTCTGAGTCACTTACACTTGTTTGTTTTGATTGGCTTAATTCTGTTTTATACTGCTTGGTTTTATTCTCTTTAAAATAAAAAACAATATAATCTTTAATAGATTGTTTAAATAGAGTTTATAATAAGTTATATTAACATGTTGAGAGAAAAAGTATGACATTTTATATGTAGAATTAGCATAAGCAAATAAACTAGTTAAAAATCAGATGTTGGAAAAATGTTTCAACAACAATGGTTTGCTCACTAAATGTAATCACTTCTTATGTTTTACATCTTTCAATTTTCTGGAACTTCAGTAATGAGCATGAATTATTTTACCATAAAATATATTCTTTATCAATTCAGCATTATTAACAAAACTAAGTTTCTGAATATGGATTACTATCAAGAAAGGGCTTATTATTGGAATGCATACTGATGTTCTACTTTCTGTGGTAATTACATCAAATATTTTTTTGGGGGAAGTATGTTATTCTTGGTTATACAAAGTTGAATAATATTAGGTTCAGTAAAGATAGTGAGCACTCTCCAGTGCCATACTTTCAAAAAATTCAGTGATTTGTAAACTTATTTTACTATGACCTCTCTGGGAAACAACTCCAAAATCTCCAAGATCTTACTAGCCTAACCATCTTTCTTGTATTTAATGATTGTAATGCAAGCCAAAATAACCACTTAGCACATCTATACAAATCATATGTAATGTTAGGAATTTTGCCTCACAACCACATTTAATACTTGAAACTGTATTTCTTAGATAACATTATCAAACCCACTGTCTGGATGAAGAAATTGAAGTTATTAATTTTCCTTAATCTCACGTTGCATGTAGCAAAGACAGATTCTGAATCCACTTGTATGTTTCACAAGCTCTGTTATATAAAAATGATATGATTTCATAACAGAATCACTGTTAACTAGTGATTTCATAGCAGAAATCACTCTATTCATGACCCACTAATAAATGCATCACTAAAAGTGTTCAAAATGAAGATTCCCACGTTGTCTTTTCTCTTTTTTATAGGTCCATACTGAAGCAAGTCAAAAAAGAAGCGAATTTAAATGACTTTTCCTAAGAATACAGACAAGTCACATCCTTAATCCTGAAAACAAATGTTTAAACTAGAGTATTCGCAACATTTAGTTTATTATCTATGTTTGAGATGGAGAAGAGATTTGAATAGCTTTGGAGACAGTGTGATTTGTACTTTGGTAGGAATGCCATATCATTTAAACATTTTCACATAGCTCTTTTCTACATTTTTGTTGTCAGGATGGAATAAATAAATGAAAGTACTGTGCAATCTGAATATAAAGAGTCTTTATTACAAAGAGACACATGGTCATGTGTAGAACAGAGTAATTAGTTTTACTTTTCCGAAGCAGCTGAAAGAAAACTGATGGATCTGACTGCCTTTCCTTTCTGTTATTTCACTCCACACATGTGTATTTGTCCTTACTCAATTCATTTCTTCAAAGGATGGCACAGGAGTGCATTCTGAAACTTGAAGAAAAAAGTGGTAGGATAGAATTGACTCAGTAGAAGGCTGGAGATCTTACCCATTTCAGAGATGGGTGGGCTTTCGCTTGAGCAGTTTTCTACAAACGTTCTCTTCATTGAAAATCAACTTGAGATATGTAGTTCAATCAAGTCAGGGTTAGTAGGAACAGCCATGCACCTATGATGAGGGAAGGAGATATATAAATGGCTTTGCACAGGCTTGGAGCTAGGAACAATAGGCCATCTCTGTTCCACGTTTTTGACCTCTGCTCCTGACCTTGAAGAGGGTTCAAAACTCTGTCTTGTCATCTGTATGATGCAGGAATTATATCATCTGGATCTAATGTGATCATGTAAGTGAAAGAGTGCTGGGTACACAGCAAATACAAAATTTCAAGTAGCTTCACAAATGTCTCTCAGGTTCCAACTGTAGGGAGTTGTGTGGGCGGCAAGAAAGATAAAAGCTGAATGTTAGCTTTTCCTGAGGAAGTCTCTCTATTCTATTTAATTTTGATTACTCTCAAAGCCTAGCAAGACTTAGTTAAAAAAAAAAAAAGACAATCAGTCCTTCATTGTAGTTAATTGGAGGAGCAATGGATATTTTTTAGCACGTTTGTAAATAAGGGAACACAATTCACAAATCACAAATTTTTAATAGATGACATATGAATAATTTACGTTTTATTTAAAACCAAAATCTAAATAGCAAACAGTTAGTGACAATATTAATAACAAATAGACTCTTACAAAAATAATTTAGGTTCTTACTCAAAGTTGCCATATAACTATGTGACCTTGTATAAGTCACTTATCATAGCTGTGCTTTATTTTTCTGCAGGATAGAAATATAAATTTAAAGAGATTCAGGGGTCATGTAAAATATTAGACCACTAAGGGTCTGGATATTTCTCTGAATAGATAAATATGGCTATCAAATTATTTAAGTATTTAGATAGCGTTCAATATATTTTAAAGACTGAAAGGGGTTTTATTTTAAAACGTCAGTATTAGTAATATGATAAATATCACATCCTTTATAGTTATTTGACATTTTAATAAAAAAGTTTTATTAAATGTAAATTATAAGTATTTCTGGAGGTATGAGAGGTACATAGTTTTTCAAAATTTTTAAAGAGCAAAACCTACAAACTTTCAAGACCACAGATGAAAGTTACCCATTTCTCCACTCAGTTAGAAACTGGAATTTAAATCTGGCACGTGACAACACAAAGAATATTAAAGTACTACATTATGCTAGGCAGAGTAGCCTACCATCCTACCTACTTGGCAAGACTGAGGCAGAATGCCTGATTGAGCTCATAAGTTCAAGACTAGGCTAGCACTACAGTGAGACCTAGTCACAAAGAAAATGAAAAAAGTCAATATATCATTTCATTAACACTTAAAACGAGCTATAAACAAGTTTCTAGTTAAGAGCTGACACAGAGTTACATGCAATCACATATAAACTAGTGCATACATTCAGTGATACACCTCAAATTCTGAAGGCAACAGAGGAGACTTAAGTTTCTAAAATATCTCAAAATATTTCACAAAAAAATTTATGTTCACCAGATTTAAAACGATCATTTGGTTTTGAATCTCAACAGCATCTGAGCAATCAAATTATACAACATTTTCAAGCTCTACATGAATGATTTGGCACTATTTTCCTGTCAGCTTCATTCTCAGACTTCAACATTAATGACAGCCTAAAAACTGATGAATCCTGGGTAATGAAATAATTGTCTTTTTCACAAGATATTTTTTAAAAGGACTGTCTTAAACAACAAGCTTTTTTGAGGGGATGTTGATGATTCACTGTTTGACATCACGTCCATCGAGAAAGAGATTTGTTTCTTCATCTATAAAAGGTGAGCACATTCCAGGCAGAAAAAATGACAACCGTGGGGTCATGCAGAGGGCAAACCACAGCACTTCTCCAGGTCTCTTCTGGCTGTAGTGTTAAAAAATGAAGAAAATATACTTCCAGCTACCAATGGTAGAAAAAAGTAAAAAAAAAAATAAAATAAAAAAGCCTCTGAACAAGTTCAAAAGAGGAAACTTATATATTTCCCTCCATATATTTCTGGTTCCTTTAAAATATTCACGTATTGAATGAATAAAACTCAGCTTAAAATGCAGAGGACTGAACCCATTTCATTTATGTGGTGATTTTATTTCCTCCACTTGAATCAATGACATTAAACGATGTTTTGTGATTTATAAAGTATTCCATTTATCTTTTTTTTTCAATTGTTCTGTATATATGTATTTAGTTAACTTAAAACCTTATCTATTATTGCCAAATTTAGGAGTTTTCTTCCTAAAAGAATAGCGTGCCCACCTTCAAATGGGAAAGCAGAGCCATACCCGAGACCCAAGCTTCCTTCCAGGTTTTCTAATCTGTGTTTCACCCCCCCGTGCTCCGGTTCCACATGTAAGAGCGACTGCCATGTTCAGGTAGTGAGGACAGTGTGAGGGATAGAGAGGTCCTGTTTGTACCTAGATTTCAAGAACTAGAGCAGTATTATCAGGATAACTCTAGTATTTTTCCATCTTCTGAAAGGTATTTGAGACTTTGCTGTTAATAAGTTAAAGAAAACAGGCAAAATCTTTAGGAAATTACTCTAGTGTCACCCTTTAAAATAATACTATTTTGTAATACTAAAGACATTATTTTATGGTCAGTGCATTCAACTTCTTCCTTCTTTTACTGACTTCACCACTGAAATATTCAATGAATTATTCACATCTCAGAGGAACTGGCCATATCTTCTGGGTAGTGTTTTAAAACAATGACACAGCCTACAGTTCTTGGTGGAACTGAAGTTAGTAACAGGTAAATTAGCAGCAGTGTCATCATATCCAAGGCTTTCTCTCAAACACTGAGATGAATGCATATCATTTTGTCAGAGAGAAGGTTCTAACCCCAAAGTCAGTGGCACTAAAGAAACCATTATAAGCCTAGTATTTTAGAAGAAGTATAACAATAACCATTACTTTAATTTTTGTATTCTTTCTTATTGTGCCATTGTCATTCCCAGATCTATCACTTCAAGGCACCTGATACTGCCACTTTTATACTTGGAAGACGGACATGCCTGTCAGAGAATGTTGTCCTAAGTAGGTGATCAGCATTGGGAGATGCAAAAGTTATATAATTCTCTCTCTTGCTAATAACTCACTCACATGAACCTAGTATGATGATTTGAAAAGATGCATGACTCTCCAGTAGTGTGGATAGCATTCTATGTAAAGGCAATTTGCTTCTTTCTAAAGAGATAAAAAAAAAAAAGCCAGAAAGCAGGAGGTTGAATCAGAAAAGGCCAGAGGAAAGGGAAAGGAGAGTGACTGGCTACAATGAAAGCTAAACAGGTCTTTGTTGCAGTGCTATACATGAATTGTTTCTCAGTCAAAATTATGAAAACTTTTATTTAAAAGAAATATTTTATAAAATTTTGCTGGCAAATTAATCAGGGTCCTTTTAGAAATAGGGAATAAGAAGGAAGAAAACAAGGTTCTTACTGCAAATTTAGTCTTTAAATTTATTAAGATCAAAACGCACATGCCCAGATTGACATTTACTTCATCTTGAGAAATTCACATACTATGTTTCATAAACATGTACAGCTATTATGTAATAATAAAAAAATTTAAACGCTTAAGGGTAAGAAAATGTTAACTAGCTTGATTTGATCATTGTATTTCACATATATGTATCAAATTTTCACACTTTCATATAATTATATGCAAATGAAATAAGTAGTTAAAGAAAATGAACATTTTAGTTTTCTTGCTTGTAAAAGGGAACCACCTCAAAAAGTTGGTACATTGATTAAATACAGACATGTCTTCACAGTGTCTGACATACAAAGAGAAATTATCAAACATTTATTCATTTTCTTTTCTCTATTCTCACTAAAACGAATTTCCATGGCCTAAAATTTTACATTATTGAGGTTTGTCCTTGATTTTGGAAACAATTCTAGAACAACTTAAGCCCTTTGGGGGTATTTCTATTCCCATCCACTCCCTTCTGATTTCTGTCATTGCAGTATTTTTATAGTGCTCCATCTGTAAAAGACTACCATTTTTTTTTTTTTAGCTCAGTAATTCAGAATAAGAACTTTGGAAAGGAAGATTCTATAGCTAGGTAACCAAAGCAAAGCAAAATAAGTAAAACCCCATCTTAGCAAATCTCAGAGACATGAAAATTATTGGGACATTCAAGAAGATGGTCAACTTTTATCAACATAAAGCTCGTTGACAATTTTTCTACCTTAAATCCACTTGTAAAGTGTATCAATCATTTTCAATGTAATATTCATTTTTCCTTTAATTACTAAATACTATAAAATTACATGTGGTTCTGTAGAATGAAAAACTAAAGTATGATGTCACAGTTTTGAAATAATACCACCTAAGAAAAGAAATGAGATTGATTTGTTTCCCCTATTAACATCACAATTAATATTTTTTTGTTTTATTTCTTTTTAGGTACCAAGGATAGAATGCAAAATCTTGCACTTGCCAGGAAGATGCTTATGCCACCAAGCTGTATCCACAGCCCCAATCACAGTTAATGTTTTACTGAAGATGGAGCTTGATCACTGAACCCAGATAGAATCATTTTTACATTCTAAGTCTGCTACTTGCTAGTTAAGCAAAGAAAAACAGTCTTTTACCTTCTGAGTACCTTAATCTCCATTTCATGCCTTTAATAGCCTTCTTTGTGGATATATCATGAGCTTGAGATGAAATAATTGTGCAAACTGATCTCTACAGACGCAGGAATGTAGTAAGTTTTTCAGTACATATTAACATATAAAATTTTACTTTATTCCAATTTTACATTCAAGAAAGAAAAATATATAAATTCCTGGGATTGGAAGAATTTATTTAGTAGCCTGCAAATTTGTGAATATAAGGATAGAAACCAAATAAACTTTTCCTTCTTCGTGGATTACATAATATTGTGAATTTTTTTTTACCTTACTGTATAGACTTTCAATTATCAAAGTATTTATCTTTCTAAGTTGGTGGGTTCTGATTGAGTTATTTTATTAAACATTGATTGCATTTCCCTCACATATTTATGTGTAGTGTGACTGCCCTGGCATTTGTTTCAAGGAACATATCAAACACGTATATACCAATATTTATCAGTTGTTTAAGCATAAATAGATTTGATGAAGATGTTAAATAGTACAATAAATAAATAAAATAGGCTCTATAAATGGAAATTTTAATATGGAGAAACTGTTCTGTAAGGGACTGAACAGAAACATGGAATCACAAATAACTGTGCATGGTGGGAAGAACATTAAAAGAATAGAAAGATAGAAATCCTGAAGGATTGGTAAAAATAATATAAAATGATAAAGTAGCTTTCAATGAAAAAATAGTATCCTATTAGTTCACAGTTCAACCATTCCCTTTATACAAAGAACTAGAAAAGTGGAAAATAAAATGGTGAACAACAATTGGGAAAATACTCATTGAGAAAAATAAAATGTTAGGATATATACTGTCAACATAGTTTAAATCATCAACAAAGAAAACATTTTAAAACAATTATAATCATGGAAATATTGAATTTCTGTGCATCAAATTTTTAAAATTAAAAAAAAAAACTAAATAACAAAAAAAACTGCTGTCAAACCAGGATGAAAAAAACAAGATATAGTGATAGAGTTTGAAATCAAGATAATAGAAGAGTAACAATGATTGATACATTCCATATTATTACCTTCAGAGTACTCAATATATAAGCATGAGATATAATCCAAACAATACTAGCACAAACCTTTCTTTTCCTTTGTTTTCTTTTTTTTTTTTTTTTTTTTTTTTTTTTGGTCTTTTTCGTTTTTACCAGTACTGGGGATCGAACTCACGACTGCTTGCTTGCAATGCAGGCACTTATGCCGCTGAGCTAAATCCCCAGCCCCCAAACCTTTCTTTTCAATGAATTAAGGGAAACTAGCAGTATTTCTATTTTAGCTATCTTGTTTATATATATATATATTTTTTTTCTTTTCCCTTCCTTTCTTTCCCCTTTCACTATCAGAGTTTTTCTTTAATATCATTTTCTTCAACATCATTTTCTTCAACATCATAATCTGAGAGATGCAAGTTTAAACAACACTGAGATTCCACTTCACACCAGAAAGAATGACTATTATCAAAAATCAACCAATGACAAGTGCTGAAGGGGTGTGGGGAAAAAGGAACCATTTTCTACTGTTGGTGGGAATGTAGACTGGTACAAACTCTGTGGAAATGAGTGTGGAGATTCCTCAATAAGCTACAATTAAAGGTCCCATTTGACCCAGGTATCCCACTTATAGGTATCTTCCCAGAACTGAAACATCATACCACAGCACACATATGCAAACTCATGTTTATAGCAATACAATTAGTAATAACTATATCTTGGAAACAATCCAAATGCCCTTCAACTGAAGAATGAATAAAAATGATATTTTAAAAAAAATGTATAATAGAGTGCTATTAAGTCATAAAAAAAGATAAACTTGAGCCTTTTATAGGTAAGTGGGTGCAACTTGAGACCATACTCCTATGTGTAAATAGCACATAATCTCACTAGTGTGGGAGCTGAACCACTAATTAAGACCCAATATGTGCAAAAGATACTGCGAATTGTAAAGAAACTTTGCTTTTCTGAGACCAAGTCTTGTTATATAATCTAGTTTAGCCTGTAATTCACTGTGTAGAACAGCATGATACTGAACTTACAGGATCCTCCTGCCTCAACCTCCCATGTCCTGGGATTATTGGATTACACCACCATGTCCAGGTTTACAATCATTCTTAAAGATGTAATTTTGACATTATCAATACTACTTTGCTTTTCTTCACCATGTAATCCAGCAATTGTAATATACATTTCTTCATTATGAACCTAACAACATTTTTTTCATGAATCTACACTTTGTTCTGGTAAATAGGTCTTGTGCTGGTCAATTGGTGTTTTTTTTTTTTTTCTTTTCTTTTTTTTTAAATGAATGTAACACCAATGGATAATTCATGAACCAGTGTTTAATGTGACATTTGGGTTACTGTTTAAAATAGATGCAATGAATCTATTCATAATGGCATATGGTTTATTACTGCATGAAAAAGATCTGGTGGCTGAGTTTCAGGATAAATTTCTAAATTCAAAGTGTAAAGTGTCTTCACATCTAGCAGGGCATATATTTTCATATCATATTTAGACGGTTTATTTTAGCATATGCTGCCAAAACCTTCAACAACCACAAAATGATGCAAATTGTTTTTCAATTGTCATGTATTTTGACAGTGTATAAATTGCTTGGTAGTTCTAAACAGGGACTTCACAAAATGAGTGAATAGAAGCCAAATTGCCAGATTTTTTTTTTTTCTTAGTGGGTCTTTTTGTCTTCAACACATAGACAACTTTGAAACAAATCAAATCTCTGATCATTACTGTTCTAAAAAAACTCATTGCAATATTTATTACTTCTCCATAAATCCTGTAGATTCTGACAATTAAAATGATAAAGTCCTGCTATCAAGTCTTTAGTTCAGATAGTGAGATGTCATGATAAATGTATTTTTGAGTCTTACTGTTGATGCATATAGAATGCTTTACTTGTATACCATCATTAATGTATTTCAAAACATCCTGTATATTATTGCTCATTACAAATAGGTTCCAACATTGAATTACAGTGTTGGCAACTGGGAATCCTGATAAGTTTCACACCTGGCAAGAACTTAGTAACATTTTTCTTACCAAGGTCTAATGTTGGATCATTCAGGTATACAAGATCATTTTGTAGCATTTTGACTTGCCGAAGGTTTTATTGCATTACTGTTTTCTTCTTCATCTGAGAAATAGTCTTCCTTCTGTGCTTCTGACTCACATCTTGATAACTTCATTGGCTTACGTGATTCAAGTCAACATCAATAGCTGAATCACCTAATGACTCACTTCTAACCTCCTCCCAAAATTCTAAAAGTGTTTTTCACATGATGTTGTAATGGATTGAGCTAAGTGTACAAGAAAAATCAAAAGAAAATATGTAATAAAACAATTATAGACACACAAAAGTGTAACATGGTGAATAATACCTATTTACACTTTGACACATGTCACACACCTCACTGTTCATCCTTCCAAGTAGGAGTGAACACAAAGATTGCTTCTTGTGTTTCTTCAATGCAGCTACTGAGACACATAACTGGTTCTTATGCTAAAGTATATCATTTCATTAGAAAAATATATTCAAGGTGTATTTTTTAAAAAAATTATTTAAAGTGAAAACAAAGCAAAACAGAAAAAGGGTATTAATAATACAGAATTTTAAAAAAATACTAAGAAATTACTAGTTGATATATTACATACTTTCATCTTAAAATAGTTGTTCAAGTTACAAAATTAAAGTACACAAAGTGGACATTCACACAGCGAGATTACAAACAGTTCTGCTCAATGATCCAACAAAAACTTAGTAATGTGGTTATCTATCTTACACACTTAAACATAAGCAGTTATATCCTTTAGAGCACTTTTCCTCTCTTTTTTACAATAGTAAGTACCCATTTTGGGTTTTATTACTCCTACAGTTCTATTACTTTTTACAGTAGCGATACAATGTGATATTTATAAATAAGATTCTTATTTCACTTATGAGAATAGTTTCAAGCATACCTGTGAAGGCCATAAGACCATCCTTTTTAGTCAGAATGTATTGTATCCCTGATGATGCCCATTCTTTCAAGCAGAGATGAAAATTTGAAAATCTATATGACTCCTACTTAGTGTGGATAACAAAATCTAATACATAGAGTGACCTAACATTTGAATATGGACGTAAAAATACAGATTATTGCAGACAAAATTTCATTATTGTATCAAAATAATTACATTAACAAATGGTGCTAGAACAACTACATATCCATATACTAAAGAATGAAGTTGAATCCTTACCTTATACCATAAAAAATTAGCTAAAATTGGATCATAGTCATTAATGCTAAAAGCTTCTATAATAAAGCTATGGCTTCTTCAATAAATTTTAATGATCTTAGTTTTAAAATCATAATTCAAAAATATAAGAGACAAAAGAAAACACAAGTTCACCAGATAGAACTTTTGTTTTGGTCAGTCCAGGAAGTGAAAAGACAGATCGCAGAACAGGTGTGATGCCTGCCAGCCAGGAGCAGTCTTCCAGAAGCTACCTCCTGGCTCAATGCCGCAAGTGTGGTATGAAAGGGAAGGGATTGGTCCACGGTATTGATTTTGCTTAATGGATTGTTCAGCTGAAGTGCCAGGCTGAAGATCCTGCTGCCCAGACCTCTTAATTCATGTTTTGCCCATCTTCAAAATCCTCTCCCAACTCCGTCTCTGTGGTGCGTAAATAGGACCTTAAAAAATTCATTGCTGCTTAAGATAATAAAGGTTGGTTTTTGTTGCTCATAAAAATTAACATTTTAAAAAATTTTGTTTTATTTTATTTTAATTTTTAACCAAGAGTTGGATAGATGCATAAATAAATCCTATTTTCAAAGGCAAATACACAAGGTTGTTTACTATTATTTTGTTTGTATTGGGTACATTTAAAAGATCCCACAAATTCTGTCACTTAAAATTATTTAATGAAATACACAAAAATAAATATAAACTTCATTATTTTATAAAAGAAGTAAAAAAAGAATTTTGGAAAAGATAGTAATACATTTTAAAATATTTTTAGTAATCATTTTTTAAGGATAATTTAATAAAATTTGTTTAAAAGGTTGCCAAAGTAGTGGGACCAAGCCAGGTTTTGAGACTGAATATCTTAAATTTGAAATTTGGGAATTTATTAATTGCCTGACCTTATAATAGTCTTTCAATAGTACATTATCCTCAAATTATTAATCTGATATTAGAAAGCCTAACACCTATGTGGCGGTTGCCAGGTACTTCAATCACCCCCAAATAAATTAATAATTAATTTTCTTCTTAGCAATTACATTTAAAAATTTTGTTTTTGTGATTCTTAAGATTATACTGAGGGCCTCAAACATAGTAGACAGCCGATTAGCCATAAGCTACACAGCTGACATTTTTAAAAAATTACTTTATTGTGTTTTAATTTTATTTTCTGTTGTGTCAGGGTACTATTGAATTACACAGGCTCCCTCACCCTTGCAATCTATTTCAGTATCTGGAGTCGTTGAGATTACAAGCTTGAGTTAGCGTGCTTACATCTAGTGGTAATGAAGTTACTCTCTTGAAGGGACATTAGTATATTCCAATGTAAACAATTTCGAATTGTAGGAGTTCCATGGATTTGGAGTTGATAAAGGAAAAAGAAGCAATCAAGTTGGCCACTGCACACACTACATTTCCTGAGCAGGGTCTTGATAGTTTTGCACTAAGGAAATTCATCACGGCAAGAGCCTATCAGGGTGTGGGACTTTGGAGTTTCTGTTCTAAGTAGGGGAAATCAGGGTATTCCTGGGGAAAGGTAATCAGAAATGGGGACCATGGGCTCAACCATGGGCTCAACAGCAGAGTGCCTGCTTGACAAGAGTGAGGTTCTGAGTTCAATCCCCAGTATCAAAAACCAAAAGAAGATTAGAGAGGTAATTCACCTGTAATAGGTGATGTCTGCTCAACACCATAGCAGGAGTGCTCTCGATACAATGGTTTTCTTATCTATCATTAGCAGATTTTCATGGAGTATGTAAAGCAGGAAAGCTTTTAATGGCTAACAATATGCTTAATTGGATTATATTTAAAACAATGTGGTCTATAAAATTTTGAGTTTTATGCCAGTTGGTTATAATCAAGAAATAACTTAGGAACCAAACCCCAATTTTTATTCTTCAGATATAAACAAGTCTTAGGGGATTATGTTTCACCTTTGTGAATATGACTGTATTGAGAACAAAATGTTGGGGGGTATTTTTTGTTTATTTGTAACTCATAAGCCACAAAGACTAGATAGCTAAAGTAATTATAGGTACTTCTTCCAAGAAACCTAATAAGCTTTTGTGACTTGGGCAATGTCCCAGCCCAAGACCACTGACGGATATAAAGTGTGATGTCTACTCTCCAGGCAGTCTTCAGTCCATAATTTATCATTACAGTTCACTCAAAAAAGCAGCAGAATGAAAGATATGATGGTTATTTCACCAGGCATCTTAGTCTTCCACTTTGACCTGCCAAGGTTTGTAGTGCTTCCAATCCTGCTTTTCCAAGTAATATGTATTTTTAAATATCACAAAGGAGAAATTTTAAAAGCTTCCTCTTTGCTTATTCATATTCTTGACTTCAAGGAACTGTAGATAACTAACAGAAAATACATTTTTTATCCTTTTCCAAGCACTATATACTACCAGGTGATTCTCTTCACACAAAAGGAACAGGAAAGCCACTGTGAAAAGATACAGCTGGTGAATTTTGTATACCAAAAGAAGAATGGTTTAGCAAACATATTTCATGTCTACTTAGGTTTCATTTGAATCTTAAGTACTGTTGCTTCAGATTTCTGTGCAATTTTACATGTTTTAGTTATTATTTATATAGGCTGGAAGTTTTTCTTTTAATGGTGATATAAGCATATGGTAAAAATTCAAACATTGAAAAAGTATGTAATAAAAATTTCAGCTTCCAGGTATACTTGACTACTAAACTCGTGCCCTAAAGCTTATCCTAAATGTTATCTGTAATCCCCATCTCCTGATTTCGTGTACCATGTGAATTTTTCTTGAAAATCCAAACGGAACAATATACGTATATTGTTCTAAACCTTGTGGTTTTCTCTTCTGTGGTTTGTTTTTATTGGTATATGTTTGTGGCATCTACAGCTACAGTCGTCTTGGGGAAGTGGTACATAACCAGTACGTAATCACAACTTGGTCATTTTTCTCTGCCTTCCTCTTGTCCTTCCTTTCCTTCTTTCTTTAGGTCCTCTTCCTGTCTTCGGTGTCTAACTCCCTCTTTCTTTCCAGTTATTTTTTTTCCTCCTTATTTTATGTGGTTTTTGGGTCTCTGAGATTATAGAAACTATGTGACATTTTACTTCTGTCTTATTTATTTCACTTAGTGTTATGGTTTCAACATCCATCCACTTCCCTACAAATAACTCATATATATCCTTGTTTATAATTCTCCATTGTGTGTCTCTATCATATTTTTCATTCAATCATTTGTTGACGGACTTTTGAGCAAAGACATACATGGGCACACATGCATGTACAGATATGCACACAAATATTTAATGTGTGTGCATATCTGTGTACCACATTTCCTTTTACCAAGTCTCATTAATGAATACGTTCATGAATTTCAATTGGTACCACTAGTTAAACACAAATTAAAACCTTGTATCATTTTATATTTGTGTAGGTATGTATTTTGCTAAAAAAGTATATAATATTTTACATTCCTTAAAAATCTTGAAAACAGCTCACAAACAGATTCCTGGGTTGAAATTGCTTCTAGAGATATTTTCTAAACTATATATTTTAACTTTTATGGTTCCTGTGCTAGTGTGCTAAGTGCCCTAAACAACACCATCATGTACACAAATACGTGAACTGTAGAACCAACCAGCTTTGAATTTAACAAGTGTGAACAGACCAATAAATACACTAATGTAAAATATTTTCATGGAATTTATAATTCCATTAATGTCTCCAGATGTGTCTTTGAAGTTTTCCCATGCTAAATTTGAGTGGCGGTGGGACATTCAAATGTGATTATTACATGTAGAGCACGGCTATAAATTTATGAATTTTTGCTAGACATACTGTTTGAAGTATTGAGAATATTTTCAATTGATTAGAGAAAAGGTAATTTAACGAAATCTGAAGGTATGGTTTAGGGATTCACAACGCCTCAAAGCTTGGAGAAGGAGAAACTAGTTGTGAGCAGACATGTAATAGGACATAAAGTCGTGGCAAGGCCTGACTATCCACGTTACCACTCATAGATTCTTCTCTGAGGTAAACCCCCTGTGTCAGATGATTTCTACAAATAGAACAAAGTCAGCACTAGACAGGTGCCAGGATCCTGCTGACTTATTTGTATTCTGCTTTTAGTATTCAAAATAGTTTAACAAGACGGTGAGCTGTGAATAAGTGTGAGGTCTTCTTTTCCCTCCTCTCCACTCGTTCCCACTGCCAGCTTCCTTCTCTGGCTGTGGACTCCAAGAATCAATCCTTTATTTTGTTCCTCCATTTGTTATGGTTTTATATCTACATCTCTAAATTAAAAGACTGATTTTTTTATCCTTAAACTAGCTCTCTCCTTACCCATGATTTTAGTGCTTATAATATGTTTAGCTGGGTATTTTGTCCTGTTGGTGGGACCTCAAAAAATGACCACAGCCATTCCTGCCCAAACCAGGGAGAGAGAGTCGAGAGCACCTAGAGCAATTGTGATGAAAGAAAGTGGGAGAAGTTGAACACAAGTGAATAGGGCAGGAAAATATCTTCAGTTCATTTCTTAAAGCTGTCTCTGATTATAATATCTCAACTTTTATTTATTTCTAAATAAATTTATTTATTTCTAAATTTATTTCTAAATTTAGTCTATCATTACATCACATTGAAGATCATTCATTATTCCTAAAGGACACTGAGTCACATTTTCATCCATCCTTCTCTCCCACCTCCCTTCTTTCCTTTTTTCCTTCCTTCCTCCCTTCCCCACTTCCTGTTTCTCTTCTTGGAAAGGGTCACCTGTTGTCTAACCTGGCCTTGAACTCACTGTGTACCCCAGCCTGGCCTGTAAATTGTGGTGATCCTCCTGCTTCAGCTTCCTTAGTGTTGGGATTGCAGATGTGCATCTCCATGACTGATCATGTTTTATTTTCATATATATAGTATTTAATTTTAAAGTTAGACTTAACCCTGTATAAATGGTAACATTTAAAGAAAATTCTTACTCTGAAATATGTTTTATTCCCTTCAGATTGATCCCTGAGCACATAGACTTGGACCACTCTGTAGATTTTCAAACCAATAGATTTATGAAATATTTAAAATGATTTACTGCTAAAATCAAATAGAGTAACTACAAGACAGTTTTTCTAAAAGTTTTACGTAGGTGATAATTGTCAGTGCAAAGTGTTAAAAACTGCTTTATAATAGCAAATCCCACAAAATCTCTTCTGTTATATTGGTTTGGAAGCATTTTATTTTAAACACCTTTTTGACAGGTGTATTAAGCAGTTATAATATTTTTCATGCATAGAACGTTCTTGACATTTACTTCACTTGTAGTTTTCTATTTGAAAAAGAAAAAGTTCCAACAAAAACTGTCTTCTTGACTGAGTAAACATGAAAGGGAAGTCCTTTTGTGTTAAACTTTTTTGTAATATTGACCCGAAGTAAAATAAACACAAAAGGGATTCAGACAACTTTTCATCCATTCAAGTACTCACAAACTCATTCCTTTAATCAGCAGTCATCTATTAATTTTCTATGATACTGTGTGGCCTCATGCTAAGTGTCAGAAATATAAAGACAAAGGCTTAATAGCAGAGACATCTGTGTGAGCTAGGAAAAGCCTTTTAAATAGTTTTTTTCTCTTTTTTCCATCAGAGCTGTCGTCGTTCATTAGGTCAATATGGAGAAAAATGTCAGAGGCCGAGGAAATTGACTTTGTAAAGACTCTAAATCAAGTAAGAACCTGGGGAATTTGGGTGTTTTGTGAAGGATTTTTTGTTCACGATTGCAGAAACAGGGAGAAAAGAGACTATACCAGGGCCATGTCTTACCATAGCAGGTAGGGGCTCTATTTAACTGTTATTCAAGACCATTTCTTTTATCCCACATGCTCTGTCTCATCCCAGCCACAAAGGCCCCCTCCTGATGGTTCCTCAAGCAACCAATCACACTCTTGTCAGTACCTCAAGGCCATGGCCCTGCCTCTGCTTGGTTTGTATTTCTTTCTGTTCTACCTGAACTCTCTCTCTCTCTCTCTCTCTCTCTCTCTCTCTCTCTCTCTCTCTCTCTCTTTCTCATCACTTCTCCAAAGCACTTGTATAGGGAACTCTGACTTCTCTATCCTGGGTAAAGTAGAAGCATCTGCTACTTAAGATCTCTAGACACGTCTTTCAATTTTCTTTAATTGTGCTTAACCTTGCTTTAAATTATATTATATATTACTTATTTGCTTATTTTCTTCATCCCCCTTACAATGTGAAAGTTACAGTTTAATCCTTGTATTTTCATTACCATAGTGTGGTTACTAAAGCCAAAACTGATCCACAGATAAAGTTAAAGGCCTACAGCTGTTTGCTGGATGGTGACTACCACAAACGGATATATTTTGCATACATGTGAGCATGAAAATAGTTGGTGGAGACTCCACCAGAAACACAATATATCACACAGTATCAAAGTGGGAAAGTTGCTGGGCGATGTTCTTGTCCTTATCCAACCTTAACTGCAGGAAAGAGGTTGGAGAAGGGTTGTTTCCAAACACAGAGTAATAAGGTTTGGAGAAAGAGCATGCTGTGCTTGAGGACCTTCTCTCATGGGGAAGCATTACCTTTTCAACCACAATCCTCCACCCAAAAGGTGACAGCCCTAAAACAAGAAATGATCTGATAAGCAAGTGGCTTGCCAACTAATTTCTTTCAGTGAGGTACTTTGTTGAATTTTGTCTGAAGTTAACAAAGGAAGTGTTATCAGCAGATCTTGCTCTGGCTATCCTGGAGCAGTGCATATTTCTCTATCACCAGTCAATCTTATCTCTGATGGCTGTAGCAAAATCCTTTGCTCCAATAACGTGTCAAACTTACTTCTGAGTGTAGACAGTTTGCCTTAATCAAATTGTCCATCACAGAGGAAGAAATGATTGTTCAGAGCCTAGGAAGAAGAAGAAAAGGAGGATTTCCTCCTCCAAGACTCTCAGAACAAGTTGCACAGCCTCTACTATTTATAAATCAGTCTCCTTCAGAACACCTTAGTTTTTAATGGGTCATTTGAAATATCCAGTTAGCAGAAGTTAGGAGTATGAAAAAGTCATGTCAGGTGAATGATTTATATTTCTTAATAGTTCTTCAGACTCAAAAATTACTAAGTTTATTTTACAACCAGAAGTGAAGTCAAGTCATCGTGTGTGTGTGTGTGTGTGTGTGTGTGTGTGTGTGTTTCCTGAGGACACATTTAAGAACCCAGCCCTCACACTTCCAGGATTAATTGACTGAAGCAGTTGTATCTTTGGGCTGAGTATGAGTAGGAACAACTTGGGCAATGTCTGATCACTTACTGACTACATTTCTTTTTGTCTTTGTGAAGAAGAACCAATTACCATCCAGCACTAGAAAATCCACAAAACTCTGGCCACTCCCTTTCTTCCTTCTTGCCATGCTTACTGCATGAAAAGAGACAAAGCTCCTACCAAAGTGAACTCCTTGTCTTGGTGAAAGCTGCCTTTCCAGGACACTTTTTGCTAAAACCACAGAGAATGTTGAAGAAATATTCTTGGTCTTTACCTATTCCCTTGATTCTATGTTAGTGCTCTGTGATTAGTTTTCTCTCCTCAGGCTCAGTTCTCCTAGTATAAGTGACAAACTTCTCTGCTTGCATTCTTAACTTAATGCTTACCTGGCTGATTTGAATATTATCTCCTTTCATCAAAATGTATTGATAAAGATTGGACTACCAATTTTCCCCAGTCTTATTGAAGTATAATTGACAAATAAAAGTGTATATATTGCCAGGAGTCTGGGCACATGCCTGCAATTCCAGCATTCCAGAGGTCGAGGCAGTAGAATTGCCATGAATTCAGCTGTGTAAGTATATCATTACTAGCCATGATTACGATAATGTATGTTTGATTTTCAAAGCTTATTCATTTTATAACTGAAAGTCTGAATCTTTTGAACAAAAACTTTCATTTATTTCATCCCTAGCTCCTGACAAACTTTATACTCTCTGTTTCTATGAATTAACCTCTTTAGAGTCCACCTACAAGTGAAATCAGCAGTATTTGTCTTTTTGAACTGGCTTCTGTTACTAAGGTTCATGTTTTAGAAGGCAGCTTTCAGGTGCAGCCACTTTCAAATTAAGCAGTTTCGTTTTCCTCTCAGCAACGCTTCCTCTAAATTGTGTGTTTTTTAATCTAATCTTTTCATTCCCCTTATTTGTAAAATGAGGAAGAAGAATGCTAACAATAATATATAACCATTGAATTAATGAAGATTTGATAACATTGTTCAATCTTGCTCTGGGTTTGTGTCTGAGAGTGTGGGCTTATTAGTGACGATGTTACTACTAGACTTCTTCATCAAGGGTTCGTAGAGAGGAATCAAGCCACTAGCATATTTGGAACTACTCACCTTGGAATACTAGATATGGTGTTATTCTATCTTATGGCAAACCAGATACTTTAGAGGAAAGAGGTCCAGTGTTAGATATACCATATGTCACTCTGCAAGTTCTGTCATAGTGAGCTCTATATGTGCTATGAAGTCTACCCCCTTTTAAGTAGGTCCATTTCAAATAGTTCTCCCGAATTTGTGAAATATTCATCCAGTGTCTTCTCAATTTGATGCTATATTTCACAAATTTCCACTTGTGTTTTTAGATGTAAATAATGTTTTCTTGCAATGTGTTTCCTTATACACATAGAGGGAACTACCACACCCTTTTGCCTGGCTCAGAATCTGCTCATTAGTTTCTACACATTTCCCATTGTAAGATAAAATGTTCATGCTGCTACTTGGATTAAAGGATGCCTCTAGTAGTTCCAGGGGTAGAATCAATGTTTTGCTGACTTGGTGAACACAGGATTATAATGAAAATAAACTACTGCACAACATAAATGGTAAGTGCTGTTTTCTGGATCCCCTGAACTTCTTCCCACTAAATGTTGAATATAAAATTTCCATTAAAAAAGAGAGTTTAAACTCACATTTCTCTTACCACTTCCATCTGTTCCCTTATGGAGGGAGAAAGCATGAGAGAAGAAGGAGAACTAATTCATAAGCCTGCCACTATCACAGATTAACGTTCTCCCTCCCATGGCGTCCCCCTGCACCAAGACTCATGGGCTGTCTCTCCTGTCTTCCGTCTTCTGTGACACCCATGGAGGTTGGTTTGATGATCCCAGCGAGAAGTGGTGCCCCCTGTCCTGTTAAAGCAATCAGTGAAGTGAATGAGTGATGAGTGGAAGAGTATTAGTGACACTGGTGCTTAATGAGATCCATAGTCTTCCCTTCACAGCCCTAATTTCCACAGCTTGCTAAACAAACATTTATTTATGTTCTACACTGTAAGATAATTTTCACAGATGAGTTTTAATAAAGTGAAAAGAGGTATAGCGAGAAGCTCTACAGGAAATTAATGAAGGCAAAAATAAGAAATGGAAGAAATAATTTTTATGAGGAGTCCCTACCAAGAAACCTGAGTGTGAGAACAACTGACTCTCACTAAGCAGAGATATTACTTAACAGTGATGTAGTCTCTCTTGAGAACGGGAGGAGGGTACTGTAGCTACATGCAATTTAAAGAACACCTCAGTTAGAGCCATTGATTTTTTTTTTTTTTTGCTGTTGTTATTTACCCTACTTTAGCCCAGACTTTAGCCACAAAGTCTGTCCTTTAAAATTGCATAAAGCAAAACAAAAATAAAAAGAAATTTCTCTCATTATTTGAATGCCTGAGGTGGTGGAAAATATTTCACTCCTCTCCAGTGCATCCCATGTAGCTTGGTGCTGCCCTCTGAATTACCTTCCTACATTTCCTTTCTCCCATGTTTTAAAAGGGATATTGCTCCCTTTGGTGTGGCAAGGAGGTGAAAAGGATAATGAACTGTAATCTGCAACTCTTAAGGCAATTTTCAAAACAAAGGCTGAGATTTGGACTTCCAAATTTAATAGCATGACAATTATTAACAAGTGTTTCTATGAGACGATGGGGAAAAGCACTGGTTAATTTTACGTTGTGTAATAGTTTGTTTTTTAATATTAATTTAATTGATTACAAATTGCTATTTAAAATTCAAAATAATATAAAAATGTGTATATTGAAATGCTTTATTCCCACTGTTCCAATTCAGTTTACCTTGTTCTTTCCACCAACTTAGGTTTAAAGATAACCATTTTGCTATGTGGATGCAAGATTCTTGCTACCTACTGCGTTCCCTAATCCAGTTTTTGATGCTTGCTACAGAACATTCTACAGAAGTCAATGTGATTATGAGTCTCTGGACATTTCCACAAAGAAGGGCTTAGTTTGACATAACTGTTCAGCTGAGATAGAAAAGTGCAATACTGTCCCCGAGAATTAAAGTGAAACATTTTAAACTGTATTTCTAAATCAGTTTTCTGTTGCCATCTTTTGCCATGTCAGAGTTCAAGGTGAGAGACTGTAGTACCAATTTTTAAACCAATTTTTAATTGGTTTAAAAATATATACTTTATCCAGAATGTCAGATGTAATGAACTTCAATAAGTTTACTAATAATCAACAACCATCATTTGAAATCTTTGTCTTCATATGGACCAAAGAGTCAACTTAAATACGAATGCAACAGGACTGATCTTCTCTTTGATGAGGAACTGGTGTTTTACTGGTTAATGTGGACTTTCAATGTTTTTATGACACTTTCTACTATAAAATTTTTTGTTTCTCTGGTAAAAGAGTCTATGCAAGAAATCTGCCAGATGCCAGGTACTGTGTAATAAATTCATTTCCGGTCTTTATATTTGCTAGACTCAAAGTGAAATGGATTTAGGCAGTGGCTGTATTTATCACTGGACTTTGTAAGTCCAACTTTGACAAGGCACCACGATGACTTTTTAAGTCTCTCTCTCTCTCTCTCTCTCTCTCTCTCTCTCTCTCTCTCTCTCTCTCTATGTTAATGACCCACAGAAACAGGACATAACTGCTTTTTCCTGGATCTTACTATCTGACTCATAGTAGTGTTGTTTTTTTATGGAAACCTCCAAAGAGATTTTGTGGTATATTTATGTGATACTGTAGCATATTCCTGTTACAAAATTGCAGGTTCTCTTTTTGTCAGCAATCTCTGGGTGAACTGGTTTAGGACTATAAATCAAAAGAAAAAAATGCCATTATTTCCACATGTTGACAGGAAACAAGTTTGTGTACACCAGCCTAAAAGTTTTGTTTTCTGGTTATGTAGATGAATCAACAAGTTAGATATTGCCTTTTTGTTTAATTTCTAGAAAAATATAATTAGTAAGTCATTGATATAGGCCCTTATAGATTGAAACATTTGAGCTTTCTTATAAGTCTATGGTTATATACAATAAACACAAAATTCTGTCTCAGGCAGATTAAGCATTGCTGAGCAAAATCTTCCATTCTGAGATATTATTTTATACTGCTACAACTGGGGAATCTAATTAGTGAAGGGTCACAAAATAAATCTTCAAGAATTCCAGTGCTTTGTTCACCAATGCTTTCCTTATAAAAGTCTCCAACCAAAGATAAGGATTTTCACAGTTAACACCCATTGTTATAATACTCATCATACAAGTGAAAAAATTTGAAGGTTGAATGAATCATATAACCAGGAAGTTATAGGATCCATATCTATGCTATGTCATAATATTGCCTGTATCATAGCATTTTTAAGGTCAGGACTCAAAACTGAAGTTCATACAAAGACACTTTTTCATGCTCTTAAATAACAAATAGTGTAGACACTCTGTATCTAAAATGAGGAGATATGAGAACAAACATAAGATGATATTCAGGGATCTAAGACGGTGAAGTGGACAACTCAATAAAGAGTGGGAAGCAAACATAGCACTGTTACTGAAATAAAAGTTGCATGAAAGTGGAGATAAAATTGAACATGAATTGCTAAAAGTACATAGTCATAAAGAATAAATTAGATAAATATGAAATATAAAATGGAAAAATTCAAATAGACTGAATTGGGACAATATGAGAAGAGAGTCAAATCACATTTGAATAAATTATAAAGAGACTACAGTGACTATAAATGAAAAAATATTAAAAACAATGTTGACTCCATAAAGGCCTATGTTTATTTAACTAAAATCTTCTAGTCTTCCTCAAAAACTCATATAAAACATTTTTCAAAAACAAATATTGTGTTTAAAGTAATAAATTTAATGATGAGACGTTTATGATGATACAGGGTAAGAAAAGGAAAAAACAAATAAAAGCACATGTAATGAGACAACCATGGTGACTTTGGATGTACACTCAAACCCACAAGACAAATGACGTAAATTATATTGTTTGATCAGTTCTGCATGCCTATATCTGGTAACCTGAGCAACTATTTTGAAGATAGCACTAATGCAATGTAACAGCTATGGTTAAATTCCTAATTCCTAATCCTATTCTGAAATCTTTTATCACTACTGAATTTTTCTTGTTGTTATCAATGGTGTTATATATTGTTGTTTGGCTTTTGTTGCTATTTTGTTTGCTTACTTGATTACCTTTGGATTTTCTGTACTTTTTTGCTTTTAAAAATTTTTAAAAAAAGCCAAATGATTTATTTTCTCCAAAGTTATTCTATATTTGCTGTTCCACTGAACCCAGGAATAGGTTCACATAAGCACAGCAACTGAGTTTTACAAAGGTACAAAAGCAATTCAGTGTGGCAAAAAGCCTTTTTAAAAATTGTTTTTGGGTATTCATGGGGCAGATTTTGGTATAAACTCATTTTATACAACAGTTTACTCAAAATATATCTTGGTTTTAAACATGAAACTTGTATATGTAAATGCAGGGAAAATTATTTCAAATGTTAAGGTTTGTCAGTTTCTAAGTGTCTTAGTTACTTTTCTCTCCTTTATGTCACAAAATACCTGACACCCAAAATTAGGGAAGGAAGGCCTTATTTCTTACAAGTTGAAGGTTTCAGTCCATAGGACTCAGTGGGTTCCAAGTGGCAAGGTGGCATGGTGGACCGCCATTTATGTCCAGCTGCAAACAGTAAACATGAACAAAACAAAAGAGAGAGAAAATGCCTTCTTCCTTCCCTTATACTGTATGCTGGCCACACCTCTGAGCATTGCAGCATTCATATTGCTAATCCCAGTGCTAGACAATGAACTAATCATAAATGCTAGATTCAGTCACCTCCATGATTGTGTGAGGCTTGGAGGAAGAGCATTGACATAAACCATGACACTGAGATCAAATGCTGAATGTTTGGCATTTCAGCAAAAATGTCAGTGAGAAAATGAGTCAGGTATGACATAAAAATATGATGTATTAAAATCAGTAAATTATACTTTATCAAAATTAAACACTTTTGCACTGTGAAAGACATTTAAGATAATGAAATGATAATCTACAAATATGAAGAAAATATTTGCAAACCATCTATTCACAATAGGCCTAGTACCTAGACTCTATAAAAAGAGCCCTCAAAGCTCGATGGTAAAAACACAAATAATCTAATTTGAAAATAGTTACAAATAATAAGAAATTCTCAGAAATTTCATTATCACCAGGGAGATGGTTTTGCCTCTGTGCTAAGTAAATAAGGAAAGAGTGCTTGTGCCTTCCTCACCATTTAGAAGATTCTAGTAACCATTATTTCCACCAGTTAATTGACAGAAAGTCACTCATCATCCATAACAAACACAGTTAAGTTGAGAATACATTGTTCAGAGAAAGAAGATGAGAAATTCAAACTGTGACATGGAAGTTGCAGAAGATAGATGGCTTTTAATGGAAGTGGGTCAAGAATAGCAGCAAAGATTCCCCTGAGCACGGTGAAGGACAGTTCACAACAAATTTTGTAGATTAATTGAAGACCACTTGGGTCATCACTGAGAACTTAACTATTTGGGTGAGCGATAAATACAAAAAATGTCGGGGAAAACTGAGTGTGGTTCAGTGGTACAGTGCTTACCTAGCAGGTACAAGGCCCTGAGTTCAACATACAGCACTTAGAAGAAAATCAAAATAAAAACAAAAAAAACACGATACGTGAGTAACATATGAAAAGTCAGAATTATAAGAAAAAATCAAGAGTACTGAATAATCTAGAGTTCCAATAAGTTAATATATGTATTTTAGAAGGAAAAAAATAAAATGAGTAAAGGAAATAATTAGAAAATAAAGAAAAATAACTCTAAAGAGAGATCAGTTTTCACATACAACATATTCAGATTTCTCAATTAAATTAACAGGAAAGTGAGTCTTCAAAGCATACCTCCTATAATCTGACCTACCAGGATAAACTATATATAAACTTCTAGTGAAAAGAATGAAGTGTGTACAAGAAATCTGAAAAAAAATCACAATTTTGTCAGTTGCTTAGTTGCAAATTATATGCTTAGAAGTCAGCAGCAAATACTTAAATCTAATTTTTAGAAAACTGATTCCAACAAGAAAATTTAAACTGAAGAAATATCTTATTGGAAACGTATATCTAAACCAATGCTCTCTATCTATCTGATCTTTTGAGTACACTAAGGAATTCTTAGGAATGATTGTAACTGAACCAGATGATTTTGACTGTCATGAAATGACTTTGACAATCACTGAAATGACAAGTTGTGCAAAAGATAATTTATCCATGAGACAAGCAAGCATGGCGATGTGAAAAGCAGGCCTCAAATCCTCCTTCCTGATGTTGTGTTTAGGGTTAGTTAGCTATAAAATAAAGAAGCTGGGTGGACTGAGGTCTAGGGAAATGTGAGGTACTCAGCAGCCTGTGCATGGGTAGTCTATACTTAAGCTCATGTTTAGAAAATGACCAAATAACATCATCTGAATGCAGCGTTTTCAGTCCTTTGACATGACAGTCACCACAGCTGATCCCATCTCATGCTTCCACAGGACCACATGAATGATCAGTGGTCTCAACCACTTTGAAACAGATAAGAGTGAATCTTCCTGAAAAACAATTTAGGCAACTGTTAGCATCATGATCCATAGGCTATAGATATTAAAAGTGTTATCACAAAAATGTAGTGAAATAATGATAATATATTTCTTTAGTTATGTGACTACTGAAGATGGTGATGTGAAGTCAAATGAAAGCAAGTTCAGTGAGCAAAGTCACAACTAAAGGGTCTCGTCAGGTTTTTCTTTGATTTCATAATCCACATATCCCAATTTCTCCTTAAAAATAGAGAATTCTTTGAACAAACAAACAAATCAATGGACTTGAGCAAAACAGAGACCTCATGAAGAAGAGAAATGGTAAAATGTGAAATCCATAAATAAAAATACCAACAAGGATGACAACAGAGTCATGCAGATGAACATCATCTAATTCTCCCATGCATTTGTGCATCAGTAGATATGCAATCTGTCCCATTTTATCTTTGTCTCTCCTGCTCTGCTCAGGGGTAATCTATGTAATCAGTTTTTCAATGTTTATAAGTAAATAGTGCTTGCTTAATGTCATTGGAGTTGTTATTTGTGTTTGCTAACACAGATATCCAATTGATATGCATATGTTTTTATCACACGAAATTGATCTTTGCTGCTACAATGATTTATATATGTAATACATTATATATAATATAATATATGTAATATTAGCAACATATTCTAATTTATGCTAATGATAAAAATTTGGGATTCAATAGCTATTAATAGACAGTATAATTTTCCTGTATAAGTGTACATTATTTCACTAGTACTCTAGTCTTAAATGTTTAATTTACCATGAATGTTTTTGCTGTGAAAAGCACAAGGTATTATGTTTACCTCTCTTACTTGTGCTATTGTAGCACAATATTTGGGACAAGAGAATTTAGAAGCAAAAACATTTCCCCCACTCTGCTGGTGGTTGAAAAATTCTAGGGCATGTGCTGACGGGTCTGCCATGTGGAAGGGTCTGTTTCTTATAGATGGCATCATCTTGCCCTCTCCACTGGGCAGAAGGGACAAATGGGAAATGAGAAGACGGATACTATGCTTTCCCATGACAAAAAAAAATAGAAGAGCTAAAAAGGCATACACTAGTTTCCTCCATTAATCTGTTAATGATTAATCACTTCCCCAAAGGTCTTAGTATTACATAACACAATGGAGATTAAGCTTTGGCAATAGTTTTTGGAGAATATATATGGAAATCACAGGAACACTCATTTTTAAATTATTTGTAGAATAATACCCTAAAGTATAATTTCTGAGTCAACTGTAAACATAATTTTAAATTATTTTCTATGCATAATAAATTTCCTCCCAGAAACCAGATTATCTAACCTTGGCTAGTAATATATTAAAGATCAAGTTTCCATATTCCTTTGTCCATTGGCAGATAATTTGGTTAATAATGGGTCATATCTTTCCTTTTGCCAATTTAATTTGTTGAAAATAGCATTATATTACTTTAATTTGTATTTCTTGATTTGGAAATCATAAAAAAGATATTCTCTAGGTAGAGATAGTTATCCATTCCTTCCTCGTTGTTTTGAATTGACCATTTTCTATAAACTAAATTATGATTTATATTTGAACTTTTTCCATACTTCTGCTGACCCATAATGAGGTAGTAACTAGCCAAAGGCAACTATTTTTCTTAATGAATAAATTTCAAAAAGAAGCAGAATATAAATCTTGCCACATTTCAATTACAAAAAAGTTACATGGGGATAGAAGCAAAAGTATTAGACTACATAGCAATGTATTTTCATCACTGTAGAAAGTTATATTGGGTACTGCTATTCTTGAATTTTAATTCTGTAATACTTTTAAAAATTAATAGGTTTCTATAATTAAAAATTAATATCTATTAATTTAGAATCTTTCAAATATGTCTGTTATTAATATCTTTTCAGATTCATTTGATTCTTAGGCCATTAGATGTTCTATAACCAAACACTATGTGTAGCTTATGAAGAGCAGAAATATGTTTCTCTCACTTCTGGAAGCTAAGTCTAAGACACAGGCTCTGGCAGGTACAATAGCTGGTAAGGCTCTTTTTCTAATTCATAAGAAATGGTTTACTGTTACTATAAATGACAGAAGGGACGAGTGGTGTCTAAGGGGATTGTCTGATAAAGGTGTTAATTCCTGCCTAGACAAAAATACCACACTGACAGAAATGGGGATTATCTAGGGTTATGCAGGGAAAAGATGTTCTGATTTTATTGAAAAGTTTGGTAGCTTCATGAATAAACATGTCAGTTTATTTCATGTCTTTACTTTATTTTCAAAGGATTGGACATTTTGTGTTTGGCAATTTTGTCTAGATGTTTGTTGCTTTTGAAGACTTGTCACCCTCCTTACACTCCATCATGATGTAGTTAAGATGTACATGATGATTTTGTATGTTTAGTTTTCCTCATAGAGTGAGAACTTTCCTAGTTTGAGGAGTTACCATACATGCATTTCAGTAGATTTCATAGATCTGGATAAATGTCTACCTTGAAGTTTCAGATAGGGAGCAACACCGTGGATAAGGAAATAAAGAGAAAACACAAAGAAAAGTGGTTGTAGAATAATCCTTATCCTCTAAACAGGAGTTCACATTTGGTACTTATAATGGGACCAAAAACTAGCTGAGGCAGGTTCCTTATTGAATTCCCTTGAGTGACTCCTCATAGTTTTTTCCCCCCTCATTTTAATGCTTAAGAGAAAGCTATGGAAGAACGTGGCCATTATTCCAAATAGAATTTGTAAAATATTCCTCTGTTGGTGGTTTATTCACATTATTATGTTTGGAAATTACTGGAAATAACCTATAATATATTCATGAAAAATGAACAGCAACTCAGAGAGTCATTTGAGCAACTGAGAGGAATTTCTGCGAAGGATTTCTTCAAATATTTATAAAGCACCTATGAATAATCTACTGCTGAGTATTTATATTAACTTTCCAAAACTATAATGAAATAATTGACGTAGATTACTTATGAAGTAAAGGTGGGCTTGAGAAGTTCAAAGAGCAGGATCACATTGCTCCCATTGGCTTGGCATCTGGTGAATGTGGTGGCAACTCATCATGGCAGGTAAGGAGGAGCCAATAGTCACATCTATATCTAGAGAAAATAGGGGAGATCTGGTCCCACAGTCTCACTAGAACCTCCCAATGCACTTCGCTAAGCACCACGTCTTTATACACATGGATCATTCAGGGACACTCAATATTCAAACTATAGTAAGGAAGAAAACAAAACAATTCAAGGTCTGATCCCAATGGAACCTCTAATTTGAGCTCTTATTGACAGGTGATGAGATTGCAGAAACCCAATGGACATGGGAAAACCAAATCCTAAGATTACGCCTGGAATTCCTAAGATTACCATAAATTAAAGATAAAAAGTATTAAAAATTCTGTGGTTATGCTCACTTCTTGCTACCATTAGCATGAATATGTTGAGAAATTCTCCCACATGGACCCTAGGTTTCCTTTTCACTGCTTCTTCCCAGAGAAATCCTGCTATTTCTAGTTTCTATTGTTGTATCCTTGACTAATCCCTGGATTCACTGTCTTCTATCTTTCATGAGAAACGCTTACTTAACTTTATGACTAAAAAGTCTGAAATCTCAAGTGACCCCCATGGGGTTCCTGACAATCTCCTGCTGTGTCTGAAAGGGAAGAAAAGAATATGCTATTAAGAAAAGCCAGTTTTCCTGATCCAAGAAGCTGATGATGTAAAACAGAGTTAAGAGATGGTTTGTTTAACAATGAAAAAAAAAAAAAAAACTGGATGGTTTTGGAGTGAAACAGAAAAGTCAATGAATTGCTGTTTCTGTTGCTGCTTGTAATGGCTAAAGGAGTCCATTACGAGGTGATGTACAGTATTATAATCTCTGAAACGACCAACTGATTAACACCCTGAATATAAGGAAATGAATATCTTTGCTGTTTTTTAATAGAATATATTGGAACCCAAACAACACTGATATCAATTTTTTTTAATAAACCATGAAGACAAACCCAACATACATTTTTACCTTGAGCTTCCAGGTCAATTCAGTGAACACAGTTCATTAATGCAGAATAAACTATAAGCACATATCAGTGGCAAATAAGGGGCTCTGTTGCCACCTTATACTTATAGAAACACCATTTTAAAATGGTATATTAATTTATTATATCAATTTCTGGGTTGATATTTGTCATTTGCTGAGTTGGTTATTCACCCCTTGTAGATCATCTTTACCAGTCTTTGTGCCTTCATAATCTCTACTCCATTATGAAGTTCACTAAATAATGTCAGCGTCTTGATCTTCTATACTGTTAGAAACAAATGGCAACAAAATGTTTTAAGTGAACTGTACAATAAATGAACTATTAATGGATCAGAAAGAGAAGTGTACTCACTGAAAACTCATGTGATTTAAAAATAGTTTATTATAAGGATGATGCTAGTTGAATTTTCAGCCTATCTTATAGAGAGAATAATTTCTACAACACAATGCAAGTTGTTGCAGTAACAGGCATCTAAAAATAATGAGATTATTTTCCCATTTTTGAGTTAAAATTTGGCAGAAATATTATGCTTTACTTGTCACTGCAGCAGCTCAGCAGATTGAAAGCCACTATCATTGTCCCTCCAGGGCATGGCCTTTCTGTCTGAGACAGAGTTTCTGGGAAAGCAAAAACTCAGAGCTAGACATGATCATTTGTTTTCTTTAGGAAAGTCCTTGACTAAAACTTGGGCTAATTTTCATGACCCACGAAGCACCAATACACCAAAAATTGTTCATAGCCACCTCACACTTGAGAGAGAGAAGTGAACTCTGTTGGGGTAATTCTTCTTTGATCATGGGTGTATTGGGGACTTTTGACTTAGACTTTAAAAATTAATTCCTCTAATTTGAAAATGTTTCTAAACCATTTTCTTTTGCTTTAATTGGAGCAGGAGCAAATACACTGAAGTAAATGATCATATGGGGTTGAAATATAAATACTACTGACATATTGTCCTGCAGATAGTATCAAATCACTAATGCAAATACTTTGCATAGTTATGATAAAAAACAAAATACTTAGTATATATGGCAATTTTGAAGGATACTGCAGAAACTTTTCCCAAATGCAGGAATTTGGAGTCAGACAGCTGCTTTTTATGAGCAATGATAACTTTGTCATTTATTTGACATTACTGATTCTTCTTTTTTAGTTTTAAAAGATGGTAAGTACTTACTTTACAGGGCTGTTATAGGAATAGTTGGTGTAACAGATGTGAGCAGGTATTCATAAAAATAACAGATGCTTTGATTTTTCCATTTATGTTCTCTTCTAGATAAACATAATGAACAATTTTTCTTCTATTTGCCTGTTAACATATCAAATTTTAGGTTGCTCTGTACTCAGTGCCTTAACAAAAGGAAGAACTATACTCAGACTCCAATCTGTAGAATGAAATTCCTCATACACTCCATTCTGTCCTTGGATACTGGAAACTTTTGTAACTGCTAGACTACTAATTCCTGACGCCGGGATGCTGAACACCCAACTTATTTCATGGAAAAGGAAATCACAAAACCCTTGAATGGAGCGTCATTCCACATAGAATCCAGTCATGCCTCAGACTAAGGATTCCTTTCCACAAGATGTTGAGAATGTGCACCATGATAACCAGAGGCCTTTTGTCCACATCCAGACCAGACCCACTGAACTACATTGATGTTTTCCTTGAACATTGTGTCTCCAAGTTATAGCTGTGATGAAATGCTAAATCCTTCCTAATCTTAAAATGTAACAAATATACTTCAGAAAAATATATGTAAGACACACAGAAGTTATTCAATCATCAGTATAATTATACTCTATGAATGAAATGTAGCTGGCAGTATATAGTTTTAAGTATAATTAAATATCCCAGCTGTTCCTCCTTTGATTGGAAACAGTGGATTTGAAGAAGAAAAATTTGATATTTGCAGCCATTTTTTGTGCATGCAGTTAGTTAAAAACTGCTTAACAGTCAAAGGAAAGCACCACTGATAATTTAAAGAGATATATTTTATTTAATCAACACTATTCTGACTGCTTTAGTAAATATATGGGAATAAAATAATTAAAAATATAAATTTATATTATTCTTATTTTATGAATTAAATATAGCAGCTATAAAGAATGCTTAAAGTAAGATGACATGCATTTATAAAATTTTATAAGACCCTTTAACTCAGAGATTGAAAAAATAAACATTCTTTCCTTGAATTATTTCTGTATTTTATCAAATTTGGTACCTCAGGAGGATTTATATTCATTTAAATAGGTCACAAAGTGGCAAAAAATGATGTTGGCTTGACAGTTTCTAATCATTCTATCATATAATTTTGTCATATTTATTATTGCAGTGGCAAATTGAAACACTGAAATGATACCCAAGATTTGGAGGTGGATTCATTTATATCAATAGGTACTGATTGGGTTCACTCCAAAATATCAGGCCTGCTCTCTGGTGGTACAGAGCTTACATGGGATAAGCAAGCAGGGAGTAAAGAGCCAGAATGGCTTGTCAGTTGGGGACTGGTTTACACGATGTGCAACACAGTGACCAGGTCTTTCTAGGAGAACACAAGCAACCAGAACTGGAATAGGAACTACTATTAGGGCAACTAACAAATAGAAGAATGCTGTCTGGGAGGCGCAGTTCACAGTACAATATAATCTGAATATTTATAGAAATTGTGTTCTAATGAAAATATTGACATTCTTTTAATGTAGTTTTGTGTCCTGATGTATATGTATTTGCAGCATATTTAATTGTTTATGAAGAATTTATGAAAATGAGAGCAAAGATGTCTTTGTTTGCTTGGGCTGATTATGATTTTAGCAAAAGACCCCACACAGAAAGTGCACTCAGGTACCTTTTGCAGAGATGAGCGAAAGCTGATGGTCACTGGCACATTGCACCCTTGTGCTGTTGGTCAGCAAATGCTGGAGAGACCCCCACTGAGAATAACTGTCAAAGACTGTTGATTCAGGGAATATCCAGTTCTTCAGTATTAACTACTTTTTGTATAGGGATAGATTTATATTGGGTGCTTCATTTTTTTTTAAATTTTAGATTAAGAAGACAGAAAAGAAAAACAAAAATCAATACAGATGAACAAACAACAAGAAACCAAATACGATAACAGTATAGGTGTACAAAGCAAGATGATAGGAATTTGATAATGGTTGTAATATTGTATGTTGTTACCTTCAAGAGGGTTGCTTAGATTAATAGATATAGACATGTAAAATCGATCTAAACATATGAGTATTAACTGTTCTTTTCCAATAACTAATACAATTAGTAGTATAGTCATAGCTGTCCTACATACACACACACACACACACACACACACACACACACACACACACACACAGAAATTTATGTCTTTTTCCTTTTCCTTCTTTCCTCCTTTCCCTTATTCTAATTACTGTTCCTCTTTGAACAGTTTATTACCCTTACACAGTACATTGTAGATTTTGGAACATATATAATTTTTCAGTTTTTTACACTAGGGAGACAATACACTATTTAGATATGTGAGTTTAATTTATTTCACTTATGAGTATGGCCTCAAGTCACGTCCATTTTACTTATAAAAGCCTCGCTGCAATTTTTCTTTATAGCTGAGTAGTGCTCCACTGTATAAAAATATCACATCTTTTTTATCCATTCCTTGATTGATGGGCACTTGGGCTGATTCCAAGACCTGGCTATTACAAATTGTGCTGCTACAAACATGGGAGTATGTATATCACCGTGTTGCGATGATTTCAGTTCTCCTGGGAAAATGACCAGACGCGGGGTAGCTGGGTCAAATAGGATCTCTAATCTTAGCTTTCTGAGGAATCTGCACACTGATTTCCACAGTGGTTTCACCAGTCTACACTCCCACCAACAGTGGAGAAGGGTTCTTTTTCCTTACAGCCTCTGCAGCATTTGTTGTTGGTTGATTTATCGATATGGGCCATTCTTTCTGGGGTGAGGGGTTCTTCTATTTTTAAAAAAGATTTTGTGATTTTAAAGGCTCCAACTCTTGAATACCAAAAAATTAGTACAGCAAAAAAGCAAAACCGAAAACCAATAGTGGAAGATCATTTGAAAAGGCCCGGGCAGAGTCATTATAATGTTTGAGTGCAGTGGAAAATTATTATATATTCTGTGTGGTAAAAGTGTTGTGTGTCACCATCAAATGTCAGACAGCTCTTTGACATCAACCAAAAAAATGTTGTTGAACTTGATGAAACTGAAAAGGAAATTTCTTGAAGGGAAATTAAAAAAAAAAAAAAACATTTTTTCCAGTATCTGAGGTCTTGCAAAAACAAATCAGCTAAGAGCTGACAGTTTTCAAATTTCACCGTGTATAGCAAAATATTGTAGGTCTTTCTCAGATGGGAATTTTATCAAAATGACCATGCTGTCTGGGAGCATTCTTTTTTTCAAGATGTCTCAAACAAGGATAAAATTATGTAACACGTCCCTGAAATGGCTCTTAGCGGAAGTATTGTTCAATATTGAGTACTGCACATGGCAAATGATGTTAGCCGACATCGCACCACTGACTTGTAAAAGGTAGTCTGCCACTCCATGAGTTTAGATGAAAGCACATATGAAAATAATTGTATAAGCGTGGCACAATTCTGCATTATGCTGTGGTGGCATCATGAGAGAAGTGTTGGTGAAACTAGGGTATTTTACCTGAAGGAACACAAGTGATAAATAACCCCAATGCTGTAATAAAGGCTTTTTCTTTTGTCACAAAACATAAGATCAGAAAAAATGATTCCAATTACTAGTGACAGGGTACATTTACATAGTAAGGGAACATCTTGATTTTATGAAACTGTTTGTTAAAGAAGCAAATATCCAGTCATTCATTTTCATTGTATTATACATCAGAAACCTCTTTATGCAGAGAGACAAGCGAAAAATTACTAACTTCAACGCTGTGGTAAAAACAGGTGAATTATATCATGGCTCATGCTTTTATTTTTTGACAGTTTTGAGCACTTCTTGGTGAAATTCAGGTTCAGTGTAACGTTTATGACAATAATGTCCAGTGGTTGAGCAGAAGATGAGTGCTGGGGAGATCTGTAACCTGCTTGGATGAAATTAGGTTGTTTATGAATGAAAAAATGGTAGAAATATACACAGCTCGCTGATGTGCCTAACAGTTTATTTTTATTTGTTTTACAGATTTTATACTATACTTCAATGAATTGAACAAAAAACTAAAAGTTTAGAAAAAACAGAAGAAAGGATGTTTGATGACATAAAAACATTCAAAAAAGAACTGCAAGTTTTTGAAAGAGGTTTTCGAAGTGGGCAGTTGAAATGTTTTCCAAATCAAAAATACATTTAGAATATTTTATAACATTTGAAGATAATCCTGTAAGCCATCAGGAAGTCTACAAGAAATTTTCTAGCATTGTAGAAACTGCAAAGAAGAATTTTAGTAACACGTTTACAGTTTTGTAAGATGGAGACAACCTTGTGTTTTCTTATTTCTTTAGCTAAATTATTATTTCTCCAAAGCTGAATTTGAAGAACTTGATCTTTCCTCTTATACTGGTTGTATTTTTTTGAAATCTAGAAATGGAGCTATTGGATTTTCAAAAGTTCTACATGAAAAATAAACTCAGTGAGACAAATTCAACACTTGAGAAGATAAAAGTTCAAAGGTATGACAAAGAACAATATAGTTTATAGCTCTGAAAATGGAAGCCTTAAAGTGTGAAATTCTCTGCCCAATGATTTTAAGTCAGTGAAAGCACTATTCTTTTCTTACTTTGTATCATCTTATGCTTGTGAGCTGCTGCTTTCAGTATTCTCTTACATTAAATCTGATACAAGAAACAGACTAACAGATGACATGGGTACTGCATGTACTGCTCTCAAACTAATGAAGTATGATCCAAGTCTGACATATTACCAGTATACATACAACAGCAAAGACACATTAATTGTCAAAAGCAAACCAAATACAAAATTTTTCCTTTTAACAAAAGCTTTTTTTTAATCATTGCAAGATCTGTTACAGTGTTTTTCTTTTAAGACAAAAGATGCTGAGTTGTTTTTTTCTGAAGTAAAATCTTATTATTATATTCAGGTTTAATTGCAATGCTGGCACTTCAAAATAAATATGTGATTTTTGGATTACAGTTTGGGTACTTGGTCTCTAAAATTTTCACCATTTATGGTATATAGATGCTACTGGAGATCACTATGTTAAGTGAAATAAGGTAAGCAGATAAAGGCAAATACTATATGATCTCAAAAATATGCTAAATTTAAAAGGTTGGTCTTATACAAGTTGAGAGCAGAATGATAGTTATCAGAATATGGAAAGAATAGGAGAGAGGGATGAGCAAAGATTAATCAATGGATACTAAATTCAAGTTAGTGAACAGCATATAATTCTGATGGCTTATTGTACCATAGCAAATGTAGATACAAATAATGCAGCATGAATTTTTAAAAATTAGTTGTATTGGTACATTTTAAGTATATGTAATGATCACGTTGACTGTAGGGAATTTGTGACTTTATACGTTATAACTCAAATCTTTTTTATAATCATTCTCCTACAGTCCTTTCAGTGTTTCTTCCCTTCATTTTCAAACACTGTCTTCCTAACTTTTCCTTCTTGTTTGTCATTTTTCTCTGAATTGTCTTCATTTTCCTATGCCTCCCCAGTTCCTTTTTCTGCTTGAACATTTTCTTAGCATTTCCAAATATCTATTATACATTTTGGTCCTTATTTAACACTGTTGTTCACACCAGAGAAATAATGTGTTTTTACACACATGTGTTTGATTTATTTCACTTAAGAGTCTGGTCTCGAGGTGCATTCAGTTAGCTAGAAATGTCTCAAGCTTACCCTTCATTGCAGCAGAGTTATATATATCACATCTTCCTTATCCATTCATCAGTTGATGGACAGTTGGGTTTTTTCCAAGATTTAACTATTACCAACTATGTTGCTACAAACAAACATGGGTGTGCATATATCACTGTTGTGATGCTTTTAATTAATTTTCCATGATGCTAAGAAGGTGAATAACTGGGTCAACTACTAGTCCTAGTTTTTTGAGGAATCTCGACACTAATTTCCACAGTGTTTCATCAGTCTACTTTCTTCCCACCAGTAGTATAAAAGATTCTTTTTTTTTTCCATAGACCTCCCAGCATTTATTATTGGTTGATTTCTTGATAATATTCACTCTTTGGGGGGGGTGATATAGAATGTCAGCATTTTTAAAATTTGAAATTCTAAAATTAGCAATGATATTAAACGTTTTTTCATATATTTATTTGTTGTTTCTACTTCTGAGTTCCATTTTTTGATTTGGTCTTTAAATTTGGGGAAGTCTGATTTTTTGAGTTCTTGATACAGTCTAGATATTAGTCCTTTGTCTCAAGTACAGCTAGCAAACATTTCCCCCAAACTATGGGTTATCTCTTCACTCTACTGGTGGTTTCTCTTGCTGTACAAAAGCTTTTTAATAACATGGAGTCCCAGTTGTTGATTATTGGTGATAGCTCTTGTACAGTTGGGGTTTTGTTCATAAAGTCTTTGCTTACACCAGTATCTTCAAGAATTCTTATTTTATCTTACAAAAGATTTAGTGTTTCCATTTTAATATTTAGATCTTTGATCCATTTTGATTTTAGTTTAGTGCTTGGTGAAAGAAATAAGTCTAGTTTTACTCTTCTCAATGTTGAAAGTCAGTTTTTCCAGCACCATTTATTAAAGAGACAATCTTTCTTCCAGTGAAGGTGTTAGGCACTTTGTCAAAGGTAAGGTGGGTCATTATGTCTGGAATTGTTTGTGCATCTTCTAATTTCTTCCACTGACCCTTGGGTCTATGTGCTTTTTTTTCTTTTCTCTGTTTAGCCAGTCTTATTATAGTAGGTTTTTAGTGTAATTTCAAATCAGGGATTGTGATGACTTTTCTTTGCTTTTGTTATCTAGAATTGCCTTTGCTATTCTAGATATCTCCCGGTTAAATAGTGAATTTTAGGAATGCTTTCTTTAATTCTGTGAGATATGCTATTGGAATTTATATTGGAATTGCATTCAATCTGTGTAACAATTTTGGATGTCTAATCATATTCAATATATTGATTCTTCCTACCTAAGAACAAGGGACATCTTTTACATTTTCTGGCTATCTCTTCAATCTCCCTTTTCAGGGCACTGTTGTTTTCAGTTTAGAAGGCGTTAACTTCCTTTCTTTGATTCTTATGTAATTCATTTACTTGCTTGCTATTATGAAAGGTGTTGTTTCCCTAATTTCTCTCTCAGTGACCTTGTTATTTGTGTACAGGAAGGCTACTGAATATGGATGACTTTGTATCCAGCTATGCTATTGAATTTGATTATTAAATCTAGACATTTTTGGTGAAATTTTTTTGTGTCTTTCATGTAGGGTATCATGCCATCTGCAAATAATAATAAAGTAACTTCTTCATTTCCTATCCTTAATCCTTTGACTTCTTACCCTTGTCTAATTGCTCTGCTAATATTTTCAGAACTATATTAAGACTGATGATAGTGGACATTCTTGTCTTCCTCCGGATTTTAGAATAAAAGCTTTATTTTATTCTAGTGTATATTGTATTCTAGTGTATATTCTAGTGTTTATAGTAGTGTGATGTTGGCTATTGATTTGTCACAGATAGCTTTTATCAGGTTTTAATAATGATCATTTATTCCGATTCTCTGTATAGTTTTTTCTCATCAATGTGTGTTGGACTTCGTTGAATGTTCACACTCATATAAAAACAAGAATAAACAACGAAGAAAAAGAAACAAAAATCAGAGAAAATGAAAATAGAAAATAAGGAAAAAAAGAGAAAATAAAGGGAAAAAAAAGTCCATCTCAAGATGTGTCTCTGTTGCCGCTGGTAGAAAAGTGGGCCAAAAGAGTCCAGACCTATGTTGCTCTTTTCCTGCAAGCCAACAGCAACTCCAGAACACAGTAGTGGATAATGCGGGGAACTCTGCACTTCTGTTTCCACTGGAGGCTGGCCCCTGGTGGCCAGGCTGGAACCAACCTGTCCCCGGAGGCTTAAAATTAGCTGGGATCCACTAGATGGAGCCAGCAGCTGCTGAGTCCTGAGTTCAGTCTGCCTCCTACCCAGATGGTTCCCAGGCAAATGTCCTCTCCTGCTGGACATCAGAAAGGGAATAACACCAGCAACCGCATTCACTGCTCCACTCCATTGGTGTGCTGCTCTGTGGAGGCTTCTGGGGGTCCTTCGCCATCACTGTTCTCTGCAGATCAGGCCTCTCCTCCCACTCCTCCACACAAGGAGTCTGTGCCCAGCGAGGACACTGCTTCCTCCTCCTTTTTTATTGAAGTTTCTCTCTCAGCTCTGCTTGTGAGTTTCTATTCTTGCTTTAGATCCTTCCTGTTGCCCAGGGACCCATTTTGTTCTTTTTCTTCCTCGTGTTGTTGTATTGTAGTGTCTGGATATCACATCTTGGAGAGGCTGTGTTTTGGCTGCTCACTATCTTGCCATCGCTCTGGAAGTTCTGTGCTGTAAATTTAAATAAGGTAGAAGAAAAGAGTATCAATGTTTTCATTTTAAATATTTGGGAAATATAAATATGCTTAACCTTACTTAAATATTACACAATATATTATATGTATCAAAACAACATAAAATCTGCCCAATAATGTGTGTATTTTATATTGATTTTTAAAATTTTATTAAAATATTAATTTTTTAAAGATGAATGACTATCATCTAGAATGCAAAAGAACTCTTTTTAGGACAGAAAAATGAAAACAAGAAACAGTAGGAAAATGAATGAGAGTATGTACTGTGAGGAGATCAAATGGTCAGTGAGTATGAGAAGATGCAGTGTTAGTGGAAATTAGAAAAAGGCTACACTGGACCTGGATTATTCTCCCAGTGTGTTCTCTTTTAGAAATCATTTTGGAAATCATTTATTTATTTTTCCAGTATTTTCATTAAATTTAAATAAGAAGTTTAAAAAGGTTGAAAAGTAAAATAGACTATTTTTACAAAGATACTATTCTGTGTCCTTAAAAAATAGCAAAGATTTAGACAACAAATTCATATAAAATACTATCATCACTGAACGAATATGCCTCCTGCATTTCTAATGGGAATAAAAGATAATACCATCCTGAGGGAAAAAGTCTGGCACGGGTTAGTGGCACAAAGGTTGCTCAATTTCTAGACACTACATTCTGTTCGTGGGCACACACTAAGAAAATGCCATTGAGATTGCCTGGGAATACATGAAAGATGATTAACATAAGTAACTAATATAGTAAATTTGACGTAAACAGGTTAACTGATACTGTACAGAAAGATTCAGAGATCCTATCTTTCACACACTGTGGGTCTCACATATCTGATGCAGTGGGGAAAACGAAGAGAGGACACACTGTTGGCAGATGTGCTGCAGAAGTGAGCACGGGGCACCGCTTGTTGGATGTAAGGTGAAGTGTGGAAACTATAGAAGGTAACCAATTAAATATTACTTGACTAAATTTTAGAAGCACGTAAAGCATTTTATCTTCTACTACTAAACTTGTAGAAGAAAGTTGAAGAAAAAAGAAAAGTGAAAAAAGTTGACAGGAGCTATTTATGAAAAGAAGGTAATGGAGTCTGAAACAATTCAAGCTTCTCAAATGTCTCTAGAGCAACAGAAAGGCATTCTGAGAGATACAGATGGTAATGGCCTTAAACACCGCTGAACACAAGGGCTCATGAAATGATAAGAAAGAAAGAAAGTGCATTCAGGTGGCATAGTGAATGGCAGAATGGTAATGGAGACATAAAGCCCTGAAGCTATTGAGCCAGTGATGTTTGTACTTCAGACTCCTCCCATGCGCTAGCTCATCAGAGTCTACACCTAAGTTTATTATAATTTTAATAAATATAACTACACCGTGTTTTATAACCGTAACAGAGGTGCTCAAATTGCCTCATTTCCGCTCCTTCTAGAGACATGCCTTTTTCTTCTCCCTCTTCCTCCCCTCTCCCCCTTCTTCTTTTTCTTGAACTACTTTGGGTTGAAAGACCTTACTGGTGCCATCCACCCAGTTACGTCATCCCCATAGCTTTGCCTGAAGAGATCATGGAAGATCTTTCTTTCTCAAAAATCAGCTAACACTTACAGCTTTATTTCCTTTTCTCCTCTGAATGAGTGCAAAATAAATGCTTTAGGGATTAGCAGAATGATTCCCAGGAGCAGCTGCCAGGACAGCTGAAGAAATAGAATTGTCTTCATACTGCATTCCACCAAAGGTGGAGGAAGTAAGCAGGAATGCCATAGTGTCTCTGATAGGTGGGTGGCATGTTGAATTAACTACATAGTTCTTTCTCCTGTAAAAGAAAAATGTGCAAGAGCTAATGCCTTTGTAAAGAACACCACGGGGTCACTAGCTAGATTCACATTTAATTTCATGAGGATTGATGGCTTTTTTCTACCTGGGGTTGCACAAGGTGACCACTGAAACTTGCTTAATTGCTGCATTTAGACAGATTTTCAGCACTCTAGTGACCAAAAAGCCCCCAATTTACTCCCCTGTGGAGTCTTATTATTGTAGTCAGTTAGATAAATAAACATGTAATCTATAACTTCCAGCAGGAATTTCCTATTTCACAGCCTGATCCAGAGCATGAAAGAAATCTAAGAGAGATGAGATGCTCTTTTTGTAGTTCCATCCACTACTTATAAATTGATGAAATAGCTATGAAGCTCATTAATGAAGTGAGCTGACACCTGAAGGATAGTGCATAGCATCTGGAAGTGTCCAGCTAATCAAAACAAGTAGCTGTAGATGTTACCTGCTGGACTGGAGCTGGGTTTCACACAGTAATTAAGGATGGTTTAGGGCTTTTTGCCTGTTTCTCAAATCACAGATCCTTGCGAGCAGTGGGAGTAGAAGCACCAGGGTGCTGGTTAGAATGCAGATCCTGGACCTCATCTTAGATCAACAGGACACAATCTTCATTTAAAGATTGATCCGGCCTGCAGATCAACAAGTTCGGAACTCCTGGAGGAGAAACGGGGATTAAACAAAAGACATGGGGGAGACAAAAAGAGACGAAGGCAAGTTGATGTTAACCCAATCAAGCCTCCGGTTTATTCAGAAAATAATCACACCTTTTATAGGCTAAGGGCGGGAGCTGGGACAGGAAGAGGTTAAACAGATGAATACAACAGGGTTACCATCACATCTGGATAAGTGACGTAAGCAGAAGAGGATTATGGTTAATGTAGACAGACGCAGTGCCCATAGGAGAGAGAGAGACAGACATCTAGGCAGCAATGCCTGTCACTCGGCTCCCTACATCTCCTCCCTTTTTATATTATTTAATTAAGAGTATGGCAGGCCCTGTGAGGACAGCGTCTGTCTTAGGTCAAGGACCTCATTGTATGAACCCAACCAGGCCTTACCCGTCATGGGCTTGTAGAACAGCAGTTGGTCCTGTGCCTGTCTTAGGTGGCTGTTGGAATTAACATGTATGTCCTAGTTGTCCGTCTCTGACTGCCTGTCTATTGCCCCAGGGCAGTCAGGCCGCATCATCATATGGGCCACTCGTGGGAATTTTTTTTTTTTGTAGGTTTGTTGATCTGCCAACTCCAGCTGATGATAGTGTACCTGAATGGGCTTTGTCATAAATGTGTCTATTCGGTTATTAATGAACATCATAATCTTCTGAAAAATACAAGACTCACAGAAATGAGAAACAATAGGTCAGCTAGGGGACCCAAAAGGGAGACTAGGTAAGGGAAAAACTCCCCCACCCCAAATCAAGGAGAAGGGGTTGACAGCCATTTGTTGGTGTCTCTGTATGAAGTCATTCTCCTGTGTCTTGGAGCATGTCTTGTATAACACTGGATGTAGTCTATTTGGCTGGTGTATGTTCCTCCAGACCGAGAAGAGCCTCTTTCGCAGTCATGGGGTTTTGTGTATGGCTGTCAGCAGTTGTAGTCTGTTTGGCAGGGGTCAAAATCCACCATGGGTGTGGTGTGGCTCAAGAAGGCTGGTTAAGCAGCATAAGGCTCCAAGGAGATGTGTCACCTGTAAGAGAACACAGGGGGTTGTGCCTCAGGAAATAACATTATTCCTGGGCGTTACACGGGGTCTTTGAAGAACTGTCTACTTGTTTTACGAGGCGTTCAGGTAGCCATCTAGCTTCTCTATCTTGTTGAGAGTAAACACACACTGAACCTTGTCCCCAGATAAGGACTGGATCAGGGCCATTCCACACATTGGTTAGTGGGTTTCTCCATAAAACAGATGCAAACCGTGTTTGAGTCTGAGTATGTCAAAACCGAGATGCTGCGGAGCAGCCTGAAGCATCCAGGGTCAGAAAATTTAAAATAAAAAGAGCATGTGAAAGGACATTTTTAGGGGACCCCTGGGTGGGGTACCATGTCTCCCTTTTTATTTTATCTATGGTGAATTTAAGAGAACGATGCGCACGTTTAACAATGTCTTGTCCCTGAAGATTATAAGGTATACCTGTAGTGTGGAGGATATTAAGGCTTTTACAAAATTGAGCAAAGAAGCTACTGGTATAGAGCTAGGGCCATTATCAGTCTTGAGCTGTTGAGGACATCCCAGAACTGAGAAGGCTGACAGCATATGGGCTATAATGTGTTTAGCAGCTTCTCCAGTCTGGAGAGTGGCAAAAATGAAGCCACTATAAGTGTCAATAATGACATGTACATATTTTAGATTGCCAAACTCATTGAAATGGGTAACATCCATTTGCCATAAAGCGTTAGGAATTAAACCTCTAGGGTTGACTCCTAGGTGTTGAACAGGTGAGTGGATAGCACAAGATGGACAATTTTTTACAATTTGTCTGGCTTGCTCATGGGTAATTTTGTAGAGAAGGCGGAGGGTGTGAGCATTGAGGTGGTGTAACTGGTGGGCTTGTTGGGCCTCAGACACCTTGGAGTCCTGAGCCATAAAAACCTGTGCTCGTACAGCAACATCAGCCAAATGATTTCCTTGGGCAAGAGGCCCTGGGAGGTTGGAATGAGCTTGCAGATGACTGATAAAGAACTTATGACGGCGAAGCCATATGAAGCATTGTAATTGTTTGAACAGATTTGCAGCTGGGGAAGCATGACATATAGTAGCAACAGTCTCTAATAATGGAACAGACTGAGCAAGATAAGCACTGTCAGTATACAAATTAAATGGTTGGTCAGAGTAAGCAGCAAAAGCTGCAAGAATAGCTTCTAACTCTGCTAATTGTGCAGAGGAAGTATCTGCCTGGAGGGTAGAAACATTGTCTTGAGATACATAAGCAGCCCTTCCGGAGGATGAGCCATCAGTGAATAAAACCAGGGCACCCGGAAGGGGTTGTGAAGCTGTGACTTTAGGGAATATAAATGAGTGACGATTAGCAAAGTCAACTAGCTTATTTGGAGGGTAATGATTGTCAATAGTCCCTGAATAGAAAGCTAAGGCAATAGGCCACACTTCAGTACTCTGAAGTAGCCAATCTATTTGGTCTTTTGTAAAAGGTTGAATGATAATATCTGGTTCTTTGCCAAAGTAACATTTTCCCTGCTTTCTACCCTGGATTATTAGGTCTGAGACAGCTTGGAAATAAGGCAAAAGTGTTCTTTTTGGAGAGACTGGTAAATGGACCCACATGAGGGGAGCTTGTTGCCAGAACACTGTTGTAGGGCAAAGCTTTGTATTAAAAATGAGAAACTGTAAAGGCTCATTGTAGTCCATAAAGGAAACAGTTTGTTGAGCAATAGCCTCTTTTACTTTACTGAGCGCTCTCCTAGCATCAGGTGTAAGCTCTCCTAGCATCAGGTGTAAGCTCTCGGGGGTAAGTTGGATCTATGTCTCCCTGAAGCAGCGCATAAAGGGGCTGTAAATCATGTTTAGTTAGTTTTAAAAATGGTATGAGCCAATTAATGTCTCCCAATAGTTTTTGGAAGTCATGAAGTGTAAAGGAATAGAGAATAAGCAATCTTTAAGATCTATGACAATTTTAAAAAATCCCAAAGGAATGGCACTGAGTGAGGGGAGGCCTGGTTGTAGGGGCCCCATTAAGACCATTGTCTTATTTATCGCCCTAAGGTCTTGTAGCAGCCTCCACTTTCCTGACCTTTTCCGGATAACAAAGATAGGTGTGTTCCAAGGGGAATTACTAGGAACAATGTGGCCTGCATCTAACTGGTCCTGCACCAGCTGCCTTGCGGCTGTAAGCTTTTCAGAGTTAAGGTTGTTTTTAAAGGCTTATATGAATCCCCAATTTGCCATGGAGGCACAGGGAGTAGCGGGCTGCCATCTTGGGACCTGTTGATCATGTCAACAGGTGGAAGTGGTGGCAGATCACCATGTATGAGGACCTCTAACAGGCCATCATTTTCTGCATCTGAGAAATCAGAGGCTTCAGATTTTTTTGAGGATGGTTTTGAGGTAGATTTAAGGGAGTCGCGCAAGGCAGCCTCACCTAGTGCAACTGTCTCCTCAACCTGAGGGTCTGCATGCCTCTGGGCAAGCAGCTCAGAAATTAAATTCCAATATGTAAAGGTGGTCACAGGAACCTTTTTTGGACCGAAAACTCTATAATAATCTTTTAAAACATCTCTTACGGTATTCCACCTCTTGGTATCTATAGAACCCTCTAGGGGGAACCAAGGGCAAACCTTAGAATAAATTGAAAATACTGTAATAATTCTTTTTTTTTCAACCCTTATCTCTCTTGTCTTTAATGCCTTTATAAGGCCTCCGACGAACACTTCGTGTTCGCTCAATACTTGACCCATGTCGGGAAAGGGAAATGGGGTTGCCGTTCACTCACCGTGACTCGGGCAGGATGTCGGGTAGTCGTCTGCGCAGGTCTCGGCACTTGATTTAATGTCCTGTTGCTTTAAGCTTTAATCCTTGATTTAGTTTACTCATTCCTCGGCCAAGGTCTCTGGTTCAATTTGCTTTCACTTTCGGTTTAAGCCGGCTGTCTCTCGAACGGCTCCCTCGTTAACTTCTCCGTGCCAGGAGCCCCATGTTGGGCGCCACTTGATCCGGCCTGCAGATCAACAAGTTCGGAACTCCTGGAGGAGAAACGGGGATTAAACAAAAGACATGGGGGAGACAAAAAGAGACGAAGGCAAGTTGATGTTAACCCAATCAAGCCTCCGGTTTATTCAGAAAATAATCACACCTTTTATAGGCTAAGGGCGGGAGCTGGGACAGGAAGAGGTTAAACAGATGAATACAACAGGGTTACCATCACATCCGGATAAGTGACGTAAGCAGAAGAGGATTATGGTTAATGTAGACAGACGCAGTGCCCATAGGAGAGAGAGAGAGAGAGACATCTAGACAGCAATGCCTGTCACTCGGCTCCCTACAAAAGATTTAAGTGATTCATGTGCAAGACAAATTTTGAGAAGCATTGGTTTAAGATCATTCATAATTCTCCAAAGTCTGAATTCTGAGATCATCACTGAGTTCTAAGGAATAAAGACATGCGCCATGTGTTAGTTTAATTGGATACTGAAATCAAACCAGAAAGATACAAATATTAGACAAATGTTTACCGTTTGTGTGCCCTTGGGAAAGTTCTCGGTGTTTTTAATTTCAGTTTTTTGAGCTAAAATATGGGATAATAATATTACTTTTTTCATGGGATTGTAGTAGTAGTGCCAGGCTCATAGGCTATTTCTCTCAATAAACTATCAATATAACTTCACTGTCACACACTGTAATTTGAGGATATAGATATTGAAAGATATTGAAAGCATAGGTTTTAGAAAACTTATCATATCCAGGGCTACAGACCTTAATTATCAATCATGATTGGACCCTTGCGGGCTTATCTTTCCCTGGCTTAGTTCTCTGCGTGAAAACATGGACTCTATCCTCTTGAATATTAAGCATTTTTTTCTTCTTAATGCAATTCTAGACTTAGTTCATTTTTCTACCAAGATTTTTTTTTTCATTCTTTGTAGTTTGGTGTTTATAAAACTAGGCCAAAGTGAGAAATGTTCTGTTCTTTGTGCAAATTAACTGCAATTTAGCAATGCAGACACTCAGCTGTACCATCTCCAAATTTAGGAATCTCAAAGAAGTAAACACAAAGGGAGAAGTCTTAAAACACATTTTTAAAAAGTACTCTGGCTAAAATGTGATTTAGCCTGGCATGGAGGTGCTCCCCGGAAATATCAGCACTCAGGAATTTGAGGCAATACCTGCTGTGAGTTGGAGGTTAGCCTTGATCTGTCTCAAAAAAACAAACAAAAACAAAGCAAAACAAAATCTGGTTAATCTAGGAATCTAGTTTCTGCAACACATATATATTTGTTTGTTTGAGACAAGGTATCACTACATACTTCAATCTGGTCTTGAACTCACTATGGATCCTGGGCTGGCCTCAAACTTGTAGTGACAAGATAAATAGAAAGGCTCCAATGTACATAAACCCTTTTTTATGTTTTGCTTTTCTTTTCTAAATAAAAAAGTAAGATTCCTACAATCACATGGAATAATGCAAACTTTAAAGTTCTCAGATAGCAGAGTGCATCACAATGAGAGTTTTCTGGAGAGCTTGGGAAACACTGTATCTGGGATTCACCCACACCCACACAGAATCTTGCATGACAGAGCTGGGGAGAGCTTGTAAAAATGTGAGTTTATAAGGTGATGTCAAGTGATGCTAATGCTGTTGATTCGTGGCCCTTGCTTGAGGTACCATTGGTCCAGAGGTCATGAATTTGACCCCTTCTTTTCTCCTGTTACTATGAAAATTACAGTATATCCAAAAGAGAGGAATCTAGATGTCTTAGTTAAGTACTTCACCAGTAACTGCTTATAATTGTATTAGCTTTTATTTTGCATTGTACTAGTTGATATTGAACAGTGGTCAGTTGCCCCTTTCCAGGACTCCTGTGATATCAGAGGCCATGCAGGGCAGAGGGTGAGAAAACTAAACCTTCATGCTGGGATCCCTGCTTTGTCTCTCTTCTCATCGCGTACCCATAGTCAAGTAACAATCTTTCTGTGCCTTGTTTCTTTGGCTTTTGTCCCTCATAGTGAAGATCAAATTAATATAGCCCTCTTAGAGTTTCTTGGACAATAAATAAATGACTACATATCAGAAAAGCATTTACAATGGCACCTGAAAAGAGAAGATATGGATCCAAGGTAAGCATGACTGTTGTCATAAAAAAGGCTTTTTTTAGATGCTTCAGTTTGAATGATAAGACATTTTGTGTTCATTTTTAAATATAAATTATACTTGGTTTGGACAGTTTACTTATACTCTCTTTTTATTAACAGAAATGGAGAAATAGAAACTATTGAAGTTATTTTTCCAAATTTGTTCTCCAAGTGTTACTCACTCAAAGTAACACTTTTTACTCTTTACTGTCAATTTGCTGACAGCAGTATGCATCATTCTGGATCGTGTGTTTAATGACTTATTCAAGGCCTCTTCTAGACTTCCCGGAACACACTTCTGACTGCCCATTGAGCTGTGTTATGGATTTATTTCACAGTATAGAAAAACACTCATCATGAACCTCACACACATATACTTGGTAGAAATGCAATGTCACGTTCCAGTTTCAGTGAAAAGTTACTGTTCTCACTGTAAAATTTCCAGGTGGAAATCCAGGCCCTAAGTAAGAAAGGTGGGTATGCATTCCAGCAGAGAACATTAGAGTAAGGACTGGGTATAGGAACCATGAGCTTTACTTCATGTGCTAGTAGTAGGGATTAACTTTACAATTTTACTAATACAAATATTTCTGATTACCTTACAGCTTCAAGAGGGAAATCTAAGCATACATATTTCTTCCTTTTCTCCTAAGGATTCATAGAAATAAAAATATGGAAACAAATCTAATAATAAACTAATACTGTCTAGGAGCTTAGAGATTGATAGAGAGGCCACCAATGTGCAAGCAATTAGATTAGTAAAAATTTTAAATATTAAAATCTTTTGGAACATAGCTATGGTGGTTCATGCAATCCCAGCACTCTGGAAAACTGGCAGAAAGACTGCAATCAAAGTCAGCCTGGATAACTTAGTGATTTAGCAAGAGCTTATCTTAAATTAAAACCAAGCCAAAAACTAAAATCAAAACAAAAACAGGAAAGTTTTAAAAATCTCAGTGAGAAGGTCCTATCTTCAGTCCTCCGTAATGCAAACCAAACAAAAAACATTTGACGTGTTGACAGTTGTGACAGGCACCGTGCAGCTACACTCTGCAATGTGCTAGGAGGAGCTGGCAGAAAGAATGAAAGAGTATCTGTTAGACAAATCCCAGAAGAGCTCTGCATTTACCTATAACATGAACAATAGGGCTGCAGCAAAGATAATGCTTGGAAATCTTTCACTGAGCACTCCGTTTAACAGTAACCCCATCATCCCCTGCTGCTGCCTCCCACGGTACAGATTTTGTGAATTTTATTGCAAACTTTTAAAAAAAGTTTCAGAAGGGCATTGAATAAAATGACTACAAAAAGCAAAAGATATAAATACCTCAGGAAAAAAAATTCTCAATTTGGTATGAAAGATCATTGCTTCACAATACTCAGTTCCAGGTCTTCTTACTTAAAACTAGTGAAATACGAGTTGAAACACCACTGTACTTTCCAATAACACCCAAACAATCAAAATATTCAGACAGGTCCTCTGTAAGAAAAGATCTGTCATAAATATTTACAATCTTGATACGCAAGAATAAAGGGTAGAGGAGATCATTATGAGGAGAACAAGAAGTGAAATTTAAGAATAAGAAGAAAAGGAAGAAAGAAAAAGAAGTGAACAGAAACAAACACAATATCTCAATAGGAAATTTTCTTATTGAGATATTTTTAGAATTGGACTCCAGAGGCTGGAAAGGGGTTGATTGGATAGGCAGACCTTCCAAGGAAAACTAGAATTGGTAGTGTACATATAGATTCTATCATGAGCAAACTAACACACTAAAGATCAAATACTATGTCTCATAAAAATAAATCCCATTTCATTGGGAATAGACAGCTAATCTAAATTTGTAAATCTTAAATTATATAAAATATTCATAAAATTTAAGAGAGAAATGTACATATCCAATATAACACTGGCCAATTTAAGGCATAGCTCAATTGAGGCTGAGAAAGATCACTTTTATAACATTTTGAGGTTTTAGGTGGTAATTAAACAAAATAAAGACAATGCATAAGAATCAGAAAAGAAGAAGAGGAAACAGTCTAGTGTTATGATCATTGGATGTATTGGAAAAATAATACAATTTTTAGCATGAGTTGAAACATAAAACAATTTTTTCTTTATATAAGCTAGAAGTAAACAGAAAATATATTGAAAGGCTGTTTACAAGTAGAAAAGACTTCAATATCTGGGGAAAATATAATAAAGTAAACATATATAATAAGTATTGAGATATATTAAAGAATGTTAAAATATTTGGAGGGAAATATCATGCAGATTGTTAAGTAGTAGTATTGGAAATCTGTGAGTTCAATGTATATTTTTATATAATCACAAGTTGTAATCTCAGGCAGAATTTTAATGAAAACTCACAAAGCAACTCTAAATTTTATATGAAATTGAAAAAATCACAAAACCCAATAGCTTCAAAGATAAAGGAATAAGTGAAAATATTTCTGCTCTATAGGGTATGTAAGTGTAAAGATAAAGTAACTATGAGGCTTAATTTTCCTTTTTGAAGATAAGGGGAGTAACTTTCTCCCTACCTTCTATTATATCATTTTCTTTGTAAATTTGAAATTGTAAATGTGGGCCAATCATATTCCAAAAGCCTCTTACTAATTTTCAAACGCAGAATGTCTTTCTCAAGGAATTGGAGCCATCCTTTTAAGATGTCAGTGTTAAAGGACATAGTAATCCTAAAGTCTATGTCCTTCTGGATGTAAGTTGCAAATTTGCAAAAAAAAAAAAAAAAAAAAAAATATATATATATATATATATATATATATATATATGTATATACGTGTAGGTAAACATATAAACTATTTTTAGAATTGAGAGTACTTTTTCAAAAAATGCATCCTGGTAATCTGTTGACTTACTTAGTAATGGTTATATAGTAATTTTATGAGTACACTTAATATTACATAATAAATTTGATTTTCTGCATATATTGTATGCAATAAAACTTAAAAATAAGGGGCAGTATTCTTTAGTAAGTATAGATATTTGGTCTGGAAAGATGAAAATGTTCTTGAGAATGATTGCAAAACAATGTAAAGGTAGTGAATGTCAATGAACCATATACTAAAATGTGGCTAAAATGATAAATTTTATGAGATGATTTTTTACCATAAATGAAAACTTTGAAATAAGGTAAATGAAAGCAAAATAATATATGAAGAAAAGTAAGGATATGGCTCATAGAGCACTGGTTGAAGTACAAGGGAGGTATAATCTTCCTTATCACTGCCTTGGATGATACAGAAGATGCTGGGTCATGTCGTACAAGGTGGGAAATAGCCAGAGGATGCTGAGCAGAGCGTGCATACCACTGCTAAACTGGTAACAAGCCAGACAGAGACCTCAAGGGAACAGGAGACATTTCTTGGGCCTCGGTTTGTGACGTGTTATCTAGTGAAGGTAAAAATTTTCAGCTTTAATCCATAGTCTATTTTTACTGGGTGACAGTATGTCTTTTTTTCATATCCTTCCTTGCCAACAATATCTGAAACATATTTCTTCCTTATCTCCTGACCTTCAGCGCAAGAACTGGGTGCACAGTGACACAGGAGCAGCAAAAGTACTATGATGTCTCCAAAGACAAGCATAGCCAGTGATCTGTGTCTTACACAAAGAAGGTATTCATTAAAACATGAGGAAGAGGCTTCTAAAACTTCTATAGATGTGACCCAATGGAAAATGACCCAAATCTCTCCCACTTCAGCAAGCATATTAAAGACTTTTTCCTTTGTTAGAAGGAAGTTGACCATTATCTATTCTATCACCCACTCTTGGTCTTCTTCCTAACCCCTTCTTAAACCTTTTACCTGTAAATCTGTAAGTCAGTTTTAATTTGTACTGTTACTGAGAAAGCAGTCCCCTATCTGGTATCAGTAGTGATTTATAAAGTTGTTATAGCATACATAAAGTTAAACAAAGTAAGAACGGACAGTTTTCCAAATCAAAAAGTAATAGTGACAACAAAAGCATAGAGGTAAATACAAGGATGTAGGGGTTCTCAGGTGATTGAGTACGGCTGATAAAAAAGGAAGAGGAGGAAGAGGGCTGAGTTGTCCGTGGTTAAGGAGGCTGCTATGGATGCCTCTAAACCTGCGGCTCCAGATGAGATTTCAGTAACTTGGATTAAGATTGTTCATTGGGAATTAGTATTTGCTTCCATAGTACTATGGAGACAAAAAGTACTCAGTCATGATAATTCCTAAAATAATATAGTCATTATCATTTCAAATGTATATTAAGAGTACAACTTACCTCTCAATAAAACACAGTGTCAATTTTTGTGAATATACAGAAGGACAACAACAAGGAACAAAATCTTAGGGATGACCTTAGCAAAATAGCAAAGCTCAATAGAGATTTTTCTGACTTAATTAGACTTGACTTTGACTTTTGCAGACTTACACTATTTTCCATATTTTTGTTTTTCATTTTAAGGCAAGTATCTTTTACCATGACTGTTTTATTTATTGTACTTGGATATATATTTTTTTCCTTCAGTCAGTTATTATTTTTACATGACTATTAAATTGTGAATGGTGATTTTAAAGACAAAATAGATCAGGACCTTTCTAACTGAAGGCTTGTATTTCACTAAGTTACACCCAAATGGGGTCTGGGGGTTTAGCTCAGCGGCAAAAGTGCCTGCTTTGCAAGCAGGCTTTTGTGAGTTCAATCCCTGGTACGGATAAAAACGAAAAACACCAAAAAAAAAAAAAAAAAGTGAAGTTACACCCAAATGAGCTATTAGCATAACTATGGAAGATAATAAAATAAAATCTCTGTCATAGTACTTTCTTTTCAAGTGCCCTCCTTGCTATTCTTACAAGACTTCTCTTACCCTTAATTTCTCTCATTTCATTTGCTATTCTTCACTCTGTATTCCTCTGCTTACTGGCATTGCAAGTGATTTTGAATGTTAATTGACAAACTGTTTCGAGTTAATAACAAGAATATATCTGCACTCTTATTTAAATAGTACTGTTTTAACAGCATAGTTTCTATTGGAACTTTTCTTTCATTTGTGAGAACAGTCTAAGAGATGATTGTCTAACTTTAATTAAAGAAAAATGTCAAAAGCAGTATATTTTTATGATACTTTTTAGTGGTAGTACAATTCCTTCACATATATTAAATTTACCCAGAAAATATAATTGTTTTGTTTTAATCTTGTTGCTTTCCTGTTTCTTCACTCAAAGGGCCCTGATGGAAAGTAAAATAGGATTTCTGAGAACTATGTTCAAGTGAGTTCCACTAAATTAATTATGAATTTCAGACCATTTGTTTCTCAGCTCTCTTAAGGTACAAACATATCAAAAATCATCTGGGCCTAATTTACCTATTTCCAGAAATTATGCAATCAATCAGATTTGTAGAATGTAAAGGAAAACACAACATTTATTAGGAAATTAATAAGCTAAATTTCTTGAATTCAAGTACAACTTTTATTTTAATACTCACAATTAGTAATTATCCAATAAAAATAGAATTTCCAGGAAAGACTATTTACAGCTGAAAATTACCAGAGGGGCCTCTTCTTAAGAATAGAGAAATACCTTCCTCAGACTCTGACAATCTGTGTTGAAAGAATATTTTAGCATCTTTCACATATCTATATATGGAAAACTATTAGGAAGTAAATGGGCTGAATCAGGAAAGAAGGAGATACTGTGTTTTCTGGCTAGGAAGTAAACATTCTTTATTAGAGTGTGTGTTGCTCTGGCCTGGCTTCTCTTTTTTATTACACACACTCAAAATTAGACACACTTGCCTTCAAAAGTTCTGCACTGTTGGTCTCTAAGAAGTGAAGGAAAATGAGAAAATTAGATATTGTATAAGAGAAAGCACTGAATTTCAAGTAAGAATCGGTACCTGAAATTTCTAATGTTCTAATTTCCTGACGTGCAGAAAGACAGCAATGTCCCAAGAGATATTTTTCAAGAAAGGAGCTGAAGGTATTGGTGAGCTTCTCCTCTCCTTCATAGCTCTTAACTCATAGAGGATAAATCAACATCTTCCGAGAACAGGACATTATTGATGAAATAAAATTTGTTAAATAAATCAAGAGCATATTTTTATTTTATGAAAAAATAAAACAATCTCATAACAAAGTAAGAGATAACAGTAGTTTAATACAGTGTGTATCATTACATTCAAAGTAGTTAGTTGCTCAGAGTACAAGACAGAGACCGAAAACATTTTCATAAAGAAGAAAAAAACAAATAACACAAAAAAACTAAGATAAACTAGTAGTATAAATGAAGTAACTTTGCAAATATGTTAAAATGTTTTTAAAGCAATGCAATAGTTTTTTTTGGGATGTATTTGCACTTTTATTTTCTATTTGTCTACTATTTTGTTCCTTATGTATAATATTATATAATATAATAGTATAGTATTATATACTATATAATGGTGTCTGTTACATACTTTATATAAGTAGTATATATTATGTATACTATGTAATTAGCATTTATTATATATTTTTATATATTAGTATATATATTTACTAATATATATTTTCCTCATATAAAAGAAGCCATGTGAAACCAAGCTTGTGTGTATGATTTATTTCATGTAACATCATATTCTCAAATTGTGCCATTTGCCTATGAATGCTTTAATTTATCTTTATTTATGGCAGTGTAGTACTCCATTAAATATAAATATCACATTTTACATATTCAAAGTGTATTTCTTTTAGTAAATTTCTTGTCATCCTTGAACAGGGGCCATGCTAATCTTTGTATCATTTCAATTTTAGTGTTCACGCTGCTGAGTTGAACACCATTTTAATAAATCTAATGCCATAGGTCATAGATTCAGAATATCTAAGCTATCATAAGCATATCAATAAATCTGCAACTGACCAGTTTCTTCTGTCTACTGCTTTGATGGTAAATGCTACATATTATTTGTGATGATTTGTAAAGTATCCTTAAACTCATACTTGGAAATATAGGTATTTATATAAGTGTTTTATGGGTTGTAAATTACTTTACTTTCTGAATTTGTAATGTGGGACCTGGCACTAGAAGAATCTTTGTTTTATGATCTTTGAACTCTTCAAATAGGAAACTCCTAAAATAACCATGTATAACAAATGCAATATCCACATCCCTTAGCAAATATCTTAGTGAGAGAACTGGCATCATTTGCTGAAGCAGCATTCACACCTGGTTAAATGTGAAATTATCCACAAATTAACAGTTCTTCTAGCTAAAAGTGCTCAGAATAAGAAATTAAGAAGACACTATTTTTTTAAAAAAATTCACATTGTGTTAATGTATAACAACATTGTTGTAATTATTTTGAAGTGTCCATCTTGGTAGTATTTGTGGCATTCATAACCTCATATAAGCATCATAATTATTGCCAAAACTGTTCTAAATCCTCAAACTGAAGTTCTGTTATGCAATAGCTCCTCATTTGTCATAGCCCTTTCCCTCTGTTCCTAATACCCACTTCTCCTTTTTCTGCCTTTTTGCATTTTATTTTTCCATATATTTGATATAAGTGGAATCATATAATAATTTTCCTAAGTCTGACTTATTTCATTTAGTAAATGGTGAATATCTGGGAGTTGTATATGACTGTGGCAAGATGGAAAATGATAGACTGATATCTCCTCAGGGAATCCTAACTTCCACCATTTTCTTGATCCGCAGCTATATACCAGGTACTGATAAACGACCTCCAAACAATATAAAGGAAATATTACAAGTCTCAACTTGCTTGATGTCCAACACACTGAGTTTGTGTTCTCTAAACTTGAAGAATGAATTCTAAGGGACAAAGGATGTTAAGTGCAGGAAATTTTACTATGTAAGAGACAGTGCTAGAGAGACAGGAGAGGCCCTGAGTGGGTTGCTGTGGACCTCACTTTCCAGAGGAAGCTTTATAAAAGCAAAATAATGAAGTGGGCGCAAAATCATGTGGTGGGTACATTGTGGAACAAAACTATGGGAGTACAAGTACAGCTTAAGTAATACTGATCCAGTGGTGAAGCAAATCATGTAGCAAGTGTACATGGCAAGAAGAGCACTTTTTTTTTTTTTTTTGAAAGAGATGAGTCAGGCAGTGCTGATCGCCTGTCTGGATGACTGATATCTACTTAGATTTTATTTGAACAAATGATATCCATTCTAGTAAATTGGTTATACCTTGGAAAAGCATGTAGGCCCAGTCACTTTTTCTTTATCTTGAGTCCTAGCATTCAAGAGACATGCCTGTAGAAGACCATATGGATGGGGCTCCTGGAATGCGGAACAATTACTTCCACATTAGCTTAACTGGGCCCTATCTCCATGTACTAATATGTACAGAGCTGGCTAAGCTATTTCCTTCTCCTTTCAATTGGCTCTAAGCAATGTGAATGGGGCTAGCTGAGGCACTAACGTGTATTCCTTGAAGCAAGCTGACAGTTTCCTGTTTCCATACCTAGTGTCTCCCTATAAACAGTTGATCACAGGAGGTTGGCAGAGCCACTTATCTTCAGGAATGTCAAGTGGGTTCAAGCTTCAAGAAGAGAGGCTATGGCTTCCCAGGGCACAAAAGTTTATATATCAGAAACCGAAGCAACAACCTCCTAAACATTTAAATGCTACCGCAATTGACTTACTCAGATTGGTCTTTCTGCATGCCCTTCTCTCTACCGATTGCAGAAGTGCTTTCTGGTCACTCGGCTAGCCCAGTCCACATTACTCGTACAATTCTTGCTATTCTTACTGTCACATATCCTTCAACCACTCCCTTTGTGATGAATTAATAAACTCTGGATGAAGTCCTGGGGTGAAGACTTTGTCCTGTGAATTTTCACCTGGATCTGACTTAGGACCCCATGACTGCCCATAACTATGAAAATGTTGTACTGTCTTTTTTCTCTTTGTGGGTTGCACAGAACGTAGTAAATTGGAGTTAACTCACCGGGATTCCAATAATGTTTCAAGAGGATTATAAATATAAACTTCTCAGACCACAAAAAGGATAGAAAAAGGTATTACAATATTGGGATTATAATATGTATTATCATCCACTGTAATATATTCACTGAAGTTTGTTCTCATATTCTGCATTGACTCCCTCAAGGTCCTAGTCCTGTCTGACTGTATAATATTTCTATCTAACTTAGTTATCTATTTAGTACCCAGTCCATCTTGATTTGCTTACGAAAAAGGTACAATTTTCCAACTATTCTAACTAAGATTTCTCTTAACTTTTATTTTTTAAGCTCCTGTTGTGAGACAGGCCATGCTGTACCTCAGTAAGCACTTGAGAGATGCCATTTTTGTCTGTAGCCAAATTCTGGAGCCAAATAATGTATCAGTCAGAACTCAGTTGTAGATAACAAAAACACTGTTGATAGTTTAAGCAGATACACAATGTAATTTACACAATTAAAGGCTTACAGAATTATTGAGAGAGCCAAGGGAGTTGCATCCAAGATGAGATTCTGGGGTTCACTCAATGATACATTATTCATGCTGGCCCATAAAACTGTTTTCTCTGATTTAGCCAGGAAGCCAGAGATCAAAAAATGACTTCCAGTTTGTAAAAACAACCTGGAGTGAAAGAAAACTATCACCAGTTTTAGGAACACATCATCGTATTTGTAATCTGGGTTATCAGACATAGCAATAAAATTCATGATCTTCTATCTGAATGTTAGTTTCCATCTAGATGTCCCCCCAAAGCCTCACGCAGTCATGCGGGCAGTGGGACCTTTAAAAGGCGGCTGAGTCTAGCATTTGTGATTGTTTCATGGTCTAGGGCTGGGACTGGCAGAATGAGTGGTGCACTTGCCGAGGGCCAAGCACATGGCATGCGACATGAGGGCGGGAAGAAGGCATGCTTTCCCCTTTTTGGCTTCTGTCACTTGGAGCTGCCACGAATGATTGCCTCTTAACCATGCCACCCTACCTTGGAGCCAGCTGAGTATGAACTGAGACCTCCACAAATTATAAGCTAAATGAACCTTTCCTTCCTTCATTTTGAGAATCAAGTATTTTGTCTCAGGAGTGAGAGAAAAGAAACCGAGATAGAATTTGGTACCAGTGGAGTAGGGTTGTTGCAACTATACCTGACCATGTGGTTCAAGAACCTTAGGGAACGGCTTGTGGGAAGGGTTTGGAAAAGTTCACAGATGTCACTGAATGACTAGGCATGGAACAGGGGTTAGGCAGTTCTGTGTGGGAGATTATGGTCAGAGCTCGGAACACCAGAAAATCAGTGAAGACTGGGCTCAGGAGCTCTCTGCTGGAAAGGATTACATTGGCTGTTGGACTCCAAACAATGTGTGTTATGGCTTGAAAGAAAACTTTTCCACATTTTTCTCCTGTTGAGAGATGGTGCCTGGCTGAGATAAAAAGAATGGAACTAACTAACTTGATGAAAGGAATTCCAAGACAGCCAAATGTTGCAGCAGTGCTATGGCTATTGTTGGAGGCTTTTAGCCAGATTTATCTTACAAATAAAGAGAAAAAAATCCTAGAAAGATAATTTAAAATGTGAGTTTGGCTAGAATGAAAGCTCTAGTAAAGCTGTGGACCATAAATATACAGCTGAGATCTCAACTGCTGAGAAGGAACAAAAAATTAAAAAATGACCTGTGAGTGTCGCAGAAAGCAGTGTGTCTCCACCTTGTTTTAGCCTCAAAACTGAAGAAATGAAACACTTTCCTTTGAGAAAAAGTCACAGAGCATAATGTTCCAGAATGGTGGCTGAGATCACACGAGGTTCCAAAATGGTGGTGGCTGCACCAGGTTTCAGAATAGTGGTGGCATAGATAATTTGTTCCTCACAGTCAGTCTCAAGAACGCTCATGATTTCAGGTACTCCCCTAAAGCCAAGAGAGAGGAAACTCTAGCTACTGCTCCACTGGCAACAGACCTCAGCATCATCTAGGTGGAACTGATTTTAGGTGCACACAGGATGCAAGAGTTCTGTGTAAAGGCTTCCACTCTGATTTCAGAAGGCTGGGAGATGAGGCAGAGGGCCCCCCAGCGAGTAGTGCATGAAGCTGTAGATATGAAGCCAAAGGTCCAATGCAGAACCCAGAAGTTTGGAGAAGCCAGGAACATGGATTGTCTAAAGAAACCTGCAAAGGAGGGAGCACTGTCAGCCCAAGAGAGAAGCCATGGGAGTTACAACCACCAGAAGTGCCATGGGGATGTAGTTATTCCAGACTCACACCCAAATTGCTTCAGATGTTGAACATGAACTCCAGGACTTAATGTTTGTCCTACTGGATTTTGGACTTCCTTTGGTCCCATTTCTTTGCATTTCATTGTTTGTACCCTTTAGAATGGTAATGTTTATCTTGTGCCATTGAATATTGGAAGTACTTAACTTTCTTTTCATTTGTACAGGGGCTTACAAGTAAGAGTTTGCCTTAGATCTCAGAGAAGACTTGCATTTTTCAGCAATATTGAAACTGTTAGGACTTTGGCAACTCTAGTGGATGGACTAAATGCCTTGCTCATAAAGGAATGTGCATGAGTCTTTGGGGGACAGGGAGTGAAATGTTATGGTTTGTGTCTAGATTCTCCCTCAATGCCTCATTCAGTAATGGGGTTGGGTCTTTTGAATGCAGCTGAGTCTAGCATTGTCTAGTTCTGGGTGTGAGTGCTGCACCCACCCAGGAGTTGGTAGCTGGTACACAATGTAAAGGAGGGAAGGGGGAATGCTTTTCCTTTTTGCCCTTGTCACTTGCAGCTGCTATGAACAGTTGCCCTTTGCCATGCCACTCTGCCTTGGAGCCGGATGAGTAGGGACTGAGACCTCCACAAACTACAAGTTAAATAAACCTTTTTTCCCTTCATTTTGGGCATCAAGCATTTTGTCTCAGCAATGAGAGACAAGCAACCAAGACAATGAAAGTCTTCTAATTTTAATCAGTATCTATGATATGGATGCCTCTCATGCTATTTTCTTTTTCAAACTAATTTTCAAATTCAAAGTCACAGAGAGTATGCTTCACTGATGGAAACTAAACTGTATTCAAACCAGATTCAGACGCAAGGACAAGTGTAGCTTTGATTTTTCTATGTCTCTTCAATATAGAAAGTTATATTAGAAAGTCTGGAACCCCAGATAATTGAGGAAACTTGCCATTATCTTTAGAGAAAGCTATTATAACTATGTTTTAAATTCCTGGCTCATGTAAAAGGATAAAAATTTTTTTTGCATACATCAAAATTACTAAATAGTAACTGAATCATAATAATGTTGGTAATATGGCATATGCCACCAAATCATCAGAAGCTAGTCAAGTGATCTGTTAACTAAACATTGATTTTAAAAGATGTTATTAATTACTTACATTAATTATATTACTTACATTACTATACATTATTACATTACTTACATTACTATAAAGAGCTTAAATTGCTATATAACATATAATATTTAGGGCCCTAAATATTTAATATCTTAAATATATATATATATATATATATATATATATATGTGTGTGTGTGTGTGTGTTTTCTTTCTAGTGTTGTTAAAATGTTTCAAAGTAACTTCATGTTTTTGTTTGTTTCATTTTGTTTTGTTTTAAGATCTCATCAAGATGACCTGCCTGCCCTGCAGGGTAACCAAGGAAACCGGTTGATAAAGCCAGTTCCTGGGGTTAAAGCACTGTCAAGTGAGAGCGACACCCATTATTTTTCTGTGGTCATGGCCAGTCCCCAGGATTGCCCTTTGAAGCAGGACTCTAAAAACTCTCACTATTTCTTCCAGAAGAGTACCCAATGGCAGCACCGAAAGTCTGTTTCATGACCAAAGTTCATCATCCTAAGGTAAAGAAATTGGGAAAGATGCATTTAAATATTTGGAAAGATAAACATTCGCCAGCACTGCAGATCACACAGTTCTGCTATTGATCCAGGCTTTGTGAAGTACTCTTTGTGAAGGCCAGATGAACGCTTAGAAAGCCATGTAGAAGAACAGTAGAAGAACAAGGAAGCCCAAGCCATAGAAACAGCTAGAGCATGAACTAGGCTGTATACCATGAATAATATTTAAATCGATCCATCCGGCATCAAGTTTGCATCATTCTTCCTGCTCTGCCAAGACTTTCCTTTATTGTTTATATTTAATAGACACTGTCTTAGAAACACTACAGAATAGAGTCCAGATATTTTCAGTCTTTGATGATTAAATGCATATGAGCAAATCTGTTCTTGTTCTGATTCACCTTTGTAAAGCATGAACAGAGGCTACAAGTTTCAATTGGATTGCTGTGGAACATTTAAAAGCAGCTGTCCTCTGCTTTTATTCACTTTCCTTATTGTGATTTAACTATAAAGTACTGTGAGTGAAGGTAGTTTCAAGGCTTGCTGCAGGGATAAGGGTGCTCTTTATTTTATTTTATTTTATTTTATTATATTTTATTTTATTTTGTTTTTTGAGGGGAAAATTTTATGCCCCCCCCCCTTTATGGTGATATAGTTGCACTGGTTAAATAATATCTAAACCATTCTTTTGGATACACTCTTTAGTCAAGTCTAACTTTATGTAGATGCTATAGATACATATGCTAATTGTTTAAAACAAAATGGAAACATTAACAAACATCACAGCCCTCACTAATAGAATTGTGATTTTTGTAGTCAAATGTAGATTTTCCCTTTCAAAGAAAGTTTTTGATATTTTGTATGGCTTCTGGAAACTTTTATAAATCTTTTTTTAATAAAATATTTTCTTTTATTCTGAAAAAGAATAATTTAGCATATATCTTCATAAATCAGGTGATGACTAACATAATAGAGAAATGAGTTTATTTTAAAATTATTTATCAACTGAATTTTTTCCTGATCCACTAGCAAATTAGATCATAGCTCTCATATTAATGTTTTCAAAATAAAAATAAGTGTATATAAAATACACACATTTAAATTTAGATCACAAATCCTAGTATACTAATTTTCAGATGGTCATTAGTATGATGAAACAGCAAATGATTCACTAGTAATTATAGGAAGAGCTAATATTAATTGGCTGCTGACCATATACACTAAATATTATCCATGCTAGTCATTTCATACTCAAAATGACATAAGAAAGAGTTAATACTGTGGATTAAAAAATATCTTATAGGAAGAACACAAAGCAGTATTTGGCCTGTAGCTAAATCTTCAACAGAATTTGAACTCAAAAATCTGGCTCTAGTATCCTTGTATATAAACATTTCAGCTCACACCAGCACCACTAAAGGGAAAATGGGCTAATATACAATGTGTAGGAGGATGGGGAAGAAACTTACCCTTTCTCTTACCTTCTTTCCTTCAGATTTAGACTCCTCCAACACAGTCATGAAAGAAAAAGATGCTCTATTTTCTCTCCAGATAGGACTTACTCTGAGGCTGTTTCTTAGCAGGGATGACAGCACATATCCTTCAGGCAGAGTAGTTTTAAAATATTTTGATTGTTTTTTTCTATAACTGTGTCAGTGAAAGTACAATGGTGTACCCCAATTCTAAAAATGGAGACTCAATAAAATCTGCCTCAAATTCATATTTGTCCACATATATCCGCTGATATCATTATAAATAGGAATCAGCAAATACTTCTTCCAAATTCTATTCACACACTTTCTCTAAAATAAAATCACTGTATATATGTCTCTTAACTGCTGTTACTTTGTTTGCTGTTATTCTTGTCATTATAAATGGTAAAGGTAAGGAAGGGTCATTCCCTGTGAATTTCAACTCTCAAGGGCTTTAGGCTATTTTTGACAGAGCATCTAATGTGAGTATATCACTCTTACAAAAATACTAAGATTCTGCAGGCTTTCTTAGGTATCTTCTCCTTTTTGTCAACATTGGCCTTATAAAATGTCTTGTCTTTTCTTGCCTTCAGAAATATTTTATATTTTTCTTCTTGTAATTTAACGATTTGTAAATTATATACTCTTTTGTATTTTTACACAGACATATTTGAATGTAGAAATATTTGCTAACGAGCTAAAATTTTTTTTATCATTTTTGTGAATAATATTTTAGCTGAATTATTAGTTATGGTCAATCATTATTTGATTACATATGTTTACTCATATATATCACTTTCTTTAATTTTTACCACCTCTTCACCTTTTTATTCATCACATTCTGCAGTCTAGATGAATATTTTATTTCAATAATTTATTTTTCATTGCTGAATTTAAAATATTATATGTATATTCCTTATTCATTTTTAAAACCTCTGAAACAAATTCCTTAAAAAATAGTGTATTTGTCATCTTCTTGATTGCTGGGGCAAAATATAAGATAACTTCAATTTAAAGGAAATTAGTTTTTTTTTTTTTTTTTTTTGTTTTTTTTTTTAGGTTTTTTCAGTGGGTTCAGTCCATATTTGGATAACTCCAATACAGAAATGGCCTGGCAGGATATGACTGACCCCACAGAAAGGAAGCAGAGACAGAAGAGAGGAGCCAGGGACAAAAATACATACTTCCGGGCCAGGTTCCCAGTGATCTACCTCATCTAATGAGGCCCAATTTCCTAAAAGCACCATCAACTACTAAACTCATCAATGGATATTCATGAATGAGTATAGTGTCCCCATATCAAATCACCTTCCAAACGCATGAAACTTTAGGAGGACATTTTAGATCTAAGCCATATCCTCTAGGCATTTAAACATTATTTCATTTTATTCTTTGGGTAGAGGTTTTGGTATATTGCTCAGGCTGGTCTCAAATTTCTACTCTCTAAAGAGACTATAGATGAGTACCATTACATTCAGTTCAAATATTTTATTTTTTGAGTTGCGCGATTCCAGAATCTTTAAATCCAAAACATTTTCCTTTCCCATTGCTGTTGTTTGATTCTTCCCTATTCTGAGGCACCCCAAGCAGAGTTCTGATTCAGTTATGTTGGTTTCTTTTTATCTACAAGTAAATGCTCTCAGGTGATTTTTGTCTTCTCTTTGGCTTAGCTACATTTGACCTTACATTATTAAAATTTATGACTAAGACATCTAAATTCATTTGATGTTGTGAATCCTTCTCAGCATAAGTGTAGAAATAAAACTTAAATTGAGAAATGGAAATAAAATTATGTCCGATGTGATTAAATTAAAAGAATTTCCTCTAAGAATACTGGGAGAAGTTACCACTTTTATGAAACTGTATCTTGCTCAAAAATGAACTTCAGTTTATTACTTCCAGTCTTGATTTCCCTGATGTTAAATTGATTCTGAAGAGCTAATAACAGTAACACATCAAAACTCAAAGCCAATCTAACACTTTACGCTGCAGTAATTTTAGTGTAAAGGGAAAGTACACAAGAATATTCAGCAAATATTTAGTCTCTTGGGGGGAACTAAAGGACACATTATTACCAATAACAGCTTAATAACACATTGAATATTTTAAAATTGTTTTTGTAGCCTCAGTTCATTTTAGACCATTGGTTTCTCCCTTGTGCTTGTGGCATAAACATAATGAGCAAAGTGGAAACCTAAACCAGGATAATTTTCTCTGTTTTACAAATAGAGTGTAAATTTACAAAGTAAATTTCAGAAATCAAACTTACTGATTCACTTTTGTGCTAATGATTTACCTTTCAATGTTGAATTTTTATTCTGTATTTCCAGCCAGTATTTACTGATAGCCTTTTCTGAATGAGACACTTCTTTAGGCCCTAGCATTAGAGAGAAATAGAGAAGTAACTTCTAACTCTTAAAAGGTCACAGTCTAATAGTTGAACAAGTCATCATTTGATTCTTACCTAATTTTGTGAGTGATATTTTGGTGTAATAGATATTATAAAACAAAGACAACCTATGGAATCTAAACTCAGGACACTGAAAATAATTTTAAATATGCTGTAGTAAATAAGCTTAGCTAGCTATCACTGCAAATTCTAAAGATGGAATAAAGAGCTAATCATTTTTTCCAGCTCACTGGGGCAGATGGATATCTTAACATAATTTTGGATATCATATGACTAAAGGAAGCCATGGGAGTGATCTGTAGTTACGAATGTGGCCGGCAGGATTTTGCAGAATAAGAAACGTGGTAGTGGTAGAGTGAAAATACCTAACGAAGTCAGTAAAGGTGTTATTTTACATACGTTTTTTATGGGAAATGGAGGGACGAAGGGACGTAGGCTAAGAAGGCCAACAGGGCCAGACCTAAGCACTTCATATACTATTCTGAAGAATTATCCTAAATTCTAACAAGCTGAAAAGTGAATGTGTAGTATGGATGAATTGACAAGACTAAGTAGGACCAATTCATATTGAGTCGTATATTCTCTGTGAAGTTCTTTCTTTTATTCCAATTCAACTTATTAGTATCTTCTTGCACAATAGTCAGAATTGAAAATGTCAATATATTGTGTTGATCAAGCAAAAATTATTACAATTTCAAAATAATCAAAATAATTCAATATGATAAAGGCAGCCTTGCATTTCAATACACATTGCAGAGTAGAACAGAGAGATATTTACTTATCATTTGTTTAATAAACTTTTGCTATGCCTACTAATTATAAGACCTTATTTTTCAGAAAAAATAAGCACAGAAGAGGCATAAATTGTTTTTTGCTTATAAAAACATTTTCTAAGCAGAGAAATAATGATATATAAGTAAACGAAGAAATACATTCGCAATATAATTGGAGATAGTAACATGCCAACACACACAAAAAAAGGAAAACAAGTGGGTAATTGTGAGGAAAGCTACTTGAGACTGGGCTGTTGAGAACATACTTTTTAGATGATATCTGAACTTGGACTTGAAGAATTTGAGTCACTCATACAGTGTTCTAGAGAAACGGTGTCTCAGTCAGTCAAATAGGGTAGTGGCATAATGGTAGATTAACTTGACATGTTTTCAGAACAGAGAGAAGGCATAGAAGCTGGAATTTTGTAAATAAAGAAGAGAGATTTATGAAAAATCCAAAAAAGGAGCCAGAGATTTATTTACATGGAATTTGGAAATCAATAGTGGAATTTAGATTTTAATTCAATTTCAGAAAATAGACAACCGATGGTTTTAAAGGTGAATGAATATATTACTAGTTAAATTAATAAAATATGACTATAAGATCTAGAACAGAATAGTATAATGGGTGTGTGAGATCAGTAAGGAAGCTATTTCAGTAACCCAGGTAGAGTATGGTAGAAATAAAAATGATCACAATTGACAGATTGGGCATATATTTAGAAATAGTCTAGTTAGATCTTCTTCACCTAGTGTTATAGAACATGGCTTTATTATATGAATAGAGGGGGAAAGAATATTTTTTATTTTGTAGGAACAGACTTAAAATAGTATAATTACATAGTGATCATGACATCCACAGAAATCTGGAAGACTCTGGAAGGAACATGTTTTGAGAACGAAAATAAAAATTTCATTTTGACTTGCCTAGTTTTAGATGTTTGTTAAACATTTATGAGCTAGCACGTACGCTGTGAATGCATAGGTCTAAGGTTCAGGGAAAGAGGCAGTATTACAAGAACAATTTGGTGGATAGTACTGTTGGATCGTTTGTAGACATGGTTTGCTAGTTAAAGTCATTCCAGACACTCCTTACGTCAAACAAAGAGTTGGACTGAAGAAACCAAAAACGTATCAAAAGTTAACTTCAAAAGTGAGAGGTGAAGGGGTGAGAAAACAACCAGCTCTGTAAGGCAAATTCGGGGTGAACAAAAAGAAAAGGACAAAAGTAAAAATCAACGTGCATTCTGCATCCAGAAGAAGTTCCATCTTCCTCTTTCCATGATACATCAAGGAGGAAATAAATAATCTTGGGCTAAACTGGGGGAGAAAATCATCTTATATAACTCTGCCAATGAGTTTTTCTATAACCCTTAGTCACAACTATCACTGCATGACAAGGACAGAGCGGATTACAATAGCCCTAATAATTCAAGTGAGATGGAAAAATGTAATTATTATAAAGGTAAAACTAAAATCATGAGAGCAGGAGAGAGATTCTGAACCTGACTGACAGGAAACTAAGCTTTGGGCTAAGACAACCCCTCAGAGGTGACAGAGCAAAATAGTGGCAGTTTGAGAATAATGACAAGCAAGTTCAGCGAGGGGAAGTCTTTGTGGTGGGAAGAGGTCTGAGGGGGTAACGATCACAGAAACCTGTACATATTAGTCTCTTTCCATTTTTGTGACCATCAAATGGTGATGTTGGAGTGAAGAAAGGAGACTGGATTAAATTATGCAAGATTAGCCTACAGTTCAAACCTGGAAGTACAAGTAGCAGATTTGGAGAATTCTTTGGATTCTTCAGATTCATGACTGTCAAACTCAGAACAGTTCGTCAGTTCTCAGAAAGTAATCTAACCACTGCTTGACCAGCTCAGGTTCACACACACAGCTGTGACGCTGGGTGCCCTGAAAGCTTTCTAAGTACTCTCCTTTGAACTGGGACAGGAGAGAAATCTCACCTAACTTGTATTCCACTATACATTTGATCATAAGAAGGAATAGTAGACTAGGAATTAATTTTTCATACTTCTTTTGAGAAAGATAAGAGCTATAAATGTTCCTGCAAGAACTTACAAGTGCTAGTTACTGTTTTACTTCTGTAGTATCTTACCATGTCACATTAGGTTCTCCCATCCCAGGGACGGTTTCTCAGGAATGGTAAATTAGTATTTCTGTTAGGTCATTAATTAAGCTCTGTCTCCCTGTATTCCGTTTCATTCCCTCCCCCCCCCCTGCTTCCTTTAACTCCCCATTGCATTTTTCTTTCTTCTCACAAACTTCTCTCTTTTCTGTTGCCATTCAAAATATAAAAAGAACATGAAAACTTTTTTATTTGCCATATTTCTCAGCCTATTGTCAGTTATCAATATTTATTTCTTCCTCTTCCTGGATTATAGGAAAAATTGAAAACTTTTTAAAGACATTGAAAATTGCATGTCAATATTTTCTTGGTTCTTTGGAAGTTAATACGAGTAGTCATTCTGTTCTCATATTTCTTATAGGTTAAGTGCCCATGGAGTCATACCTGAAGCTAAGTGCACATCGCAGGGAGAAATCCACTTGCTAGAGAGATCTCCAGCATAGTGGCAGAGATTTCTATTTCAACTAATCTAAACTTTTGACACACAAGTAGTAGAATGACAAGGACACACAGCAACAAGACATCACCAAAATTTATAACTATCAAAAATTTAATTTGACAAACACCAAAGTAAAAAAAAAAAAATCACTAATATTTAAAATGATTGATGAGATGAGAGATTAGAAAAATACTGAATTAATGAAATTATTAAAGAGCTTAACAAAGATATAATTAAGCATCTAAATGAATAAAGGAATACAATACAGTATGTGAAATGTTACTTCAGTGAAGGTTTGGCTGTTATGAAAAGAAACCCAGCGAAGATCCTGGTAACAAAAATTCAATTTGAAAGTTTTAACAGTAAAAATCTCAGTCACAAGACTGGATATCTTAAGGAAGGGATGTAGTATATATAATAAGTAATAATGAAAAAACAACTAGACAGTATAAAGGTGATACAGGAGCTCAATTAATCTAAAAGAATAAATTTAAGAGTCACTGAACTTGAGGAATAGGGATAGAAGCAAATGGTAAAGCAAAATTATTAACCAAAATTATTATAGAAAAGATTCCAAATTAAGGGAATGAGATGGATACTCAGTAAAAAGTACATTATGGTTCATATTATGAAATTCAAATGGATACAAACAGAAAAGAACCTCTCCATGGCATGATAGTAAAAATATTCAGAAAATCAGAACAAACAGAGAATGCTAAAATTTAGAGAAAAATATAACTATCTATATGGCCAAAAGCATCAGAGTACTAAACAGATTTCACAGCATAAATTCTAAAATTTAGTAGAGATTTGAGGGAAAGTTTTCTAATTACTTAAAGAAAACAATTGCAAACCCAAAAACTTGTGTCCTAAAAATTGTCCTTCAATATGATGAAGAGATAAACATCTTCCACACTAAGGATAAACTAATAAAACTCAAGAGAATCAAACAAGCATGGCAGAAGAGACTCATAGGGATCCTAACAGAGATAAAGATAACAGCAACATCAAAAAGTCCAAGGGGAAAACCAAAGCTCTTTGGGAGAGTAGTTCAACAAAAGGAAAACTGAAAAGATTCAAATGCTGAGGTAACAATAGGATGATGGGAATCAGTACGTACGTTTCAATAATAACAGTAAGCGTAAATGGTTTTAACTCTCCAAACAAAAGACAGATTGGCAGGTTGGGTTTAAAACAAAACATGGTCTAACTATATGTTGCTTGCAAGAGACAAACCTCAACTATAAAAACATGGGTAAACTGAAATGAAAAGATGAAAAAATGATATTCCAAATGTTTGGAGAGCTGAAGCAGGAGTAATTATTCAAATAGCAGATAGTTGATTTTGAAACACAACTGATTCAAAGGCAAAGAAACTCACTATACACTGGTAAAGGGAGAAAATTAACCAGAAAAGATAACTGTAAAAATAATACTCTGTCAACACATCCAGTTGCATAAAATAAAAATCAGCCAACATAAAAAGACATATGGACAAAAAAGCAAAATGAATGACTTCAATACGCTGCAATAACAAATAGGTGAACAAGACAAAACACAATAAAAATATGAGTTAAATTATATTGTAGAATATATAGACTTAACTAATATCTGCAGAGTGTATTATCTAACAATGCCAGAAGGCACTAAAATAAATTATATTTTAGGGTATAAAGTTTTTGTTTACAAATACAAAAATACTAAAATAATCTCTTACATCCTCTAAGATTACAAAGAATAAAACACAAAATCTACAGCAGAATAAACACAAACACATAGAAATTCAATAATATACTGCTGAAATTATCATTGTATATCTTAAAAATTAGTGAAAAAAATTAAAATTTTCTTAAACTTGAATGACCAAGGAATTACAACAAACCAGAAGCTGTGAGACTCAGTCAAAGCAGTTCTAAGAAGGAGGTTTATAGTGTGAGGGCCTATATTGGAAAAACAATGACCCCAAATAAATAACTTAATGAATGATATATCTGAAGTCATTTGTAAAACAAGAGAAATCTAAACCCAAAACTATTAGAAAGCATGAAATTATACAGATTTAGAGTTGAAATTAACGAAACTGAGATAAAAGTACAAAAATTCAATGAAGTAAAGATTTAGTTGTTATGTTTTTCTGCTTATGAATTCTTAGCCAAACTTAAGCAATTAATCTAAACCCTATTAAAATACCAACAACATTTTCCACAGATCTATAAATACAGTTGGAAAATTTATATGGAATCAGAAGGGACCCAAAATACTCAGACCCATCCTGACCAGTAAGAGCAATGCAGAAGGCACTGAGATTCTGCATTTCAGTTTCACTACAACATTTTAGGAGGAAAAACAGCATGCTACAGCACAGAAACAAACACACAAACCAAAGGAATAAAACAGAAAGCACAGAAACCCACAGATTGCAAATACTCCAGTTGTCAGAATAAAAATGCATTAAAATATCTGATTTCTATATATAGTCACACTAAATGATAATAAAGTATAGCCTTATGCACTGTGCAGAGACTTGCATAAAACAAAAACAAAAAATCGTAGTAAAATAAAGTAAAAGCAATATAGTGGTGTTAATGAAATGACAATTTTTGCTTGTTCAAGAAAAATTCTCCATAATCAACTCACATGTCCATCAATAAAAGAATAGTCAAATATGTTGCATGAAACAGTGGACAAGTTAATCTATTCTTTCCTTTTTATGTCAAATTTTCAGAATCAATTTACTTTCCAGAAAAATTAAATCAGTTTTGTGAAAGGATATAATGATATTAACATAAAATAGTAATATATTTAGAATCTTTGCTAATTTTTATTTAGTATAACTAAATCTTTGCTAATTTCTAGTATAACTAGAATCTTTGCTAATTTTTATTTAGTATAATTTTTATTCAGTATAATGTTTTATTTAGTATAACTGACAAAATCATACATATTTAAAATGTACATACAATACTATATTTTAAGTTATGTATGTGTTGTGAAGTGATTACTGCAGTCAAGTGAATTAACATACCCATTACTTCACATACAGCAATTCTTAATTTCCTGCACTTAGAAACATTTTATAATAGCAGAAGTCAAAAATAGTTTTTTAAAATTTTTAAATGAAAAAAATAAAAATGAAGATATAGAATTTCAAAACAAAGTAATAGGAGATTAACACTGGTTAATATATTGTGTATTGTTATCTTCAAAGGAGCTGTTCAGATTACAAGATATGGTCATAAAAATGATCAAACAATTGAACAACAAAAACAAAATGAAAGTATGAACATCTTTTTGATGAATAGAGATTAGTAGTATAATGTGCTGAGCATCGCACTCCTAGACACAGATTAAAATAGCTAAGGGAACACCTTTCTAGATAATTTCTTGTTATCTCCATACATCGGTTCAGTTTTAAAAATAAAAATATCAGTGACAGATATATTGTTTCATAATCAGCTATCAGTTAACAGATTGTAGTGGGGAATTTTTCACTTCAGTAAATTTATGTTCACATCATGATTGCTTAATGGTATAAATCAATAACTGTTTTTGTCCCATTCCCTATTACTCTGTCTTTCATAGTCCTTCTCCTTTCTCCTACTCCTTTCTTCTTGTCTACTAATAGTAACCCTTCTATTTTCATGTCAAATTTTTAAAATTCCACATATTAAGGAAAACATGCAATAATATCTTTATGAGTCTGGCTCATTTGGTTCTGTATGACTAATGATCTCCAGTCCAGTTCTGTACACTTTCCCGCATATGACACAATTTCTTTCCTCTTTATATCTGAATAATACTGCATTATGTATACATACCAAAACTTCTTTATCCATTTATCTGTTTATGGACACCAAGATTGCTTCCATATCTCAGGTATTATGAATTCTGCTGCAATAAACACATATTCAGACATCATTACAGTATGTGATTTAATTCTTATACAACGGGAGCAGTAGAGATAGAAGTTATGCTAATTCTATTTTGAGTTTTTTAATTCCATATTGGTTCACATAGTGGCTACACTGATTTAATTTGCAGCAGTGTATAAGGGTTTTTTTTTTCCCTACATCCTACCCAGCATTTGCTGTTTTGTGTTTTTCTAATTCTTACTAGGGTAAGAGGGAGTTTCCATGTAGTTTTGATTTTCATTTTCCTAATGGCCAGACATGTTAAATATTGTCTCCTAAACTTACTGACGACTTGTACTTCTTCTTTTACAAGTGTCTATTTAGTTCATTTGCTCATTTATTAATTGGATTATTTGAATTTTTATTGATATTGGTAAAATATTTATATATTGTAGATATTAATCCTTTGTTGTAAGAGTAGTTGACAGGCTTTGTAGACTTTGTCTTTTCACTATTTTAGTTATTTCTCTTTCTATGTGGAATTTTTTTAATTTGATGTAATTCCATATTTTAGTCTTCCTAGTGTTTCCTTTTTTACTGTATCTCTGCTTGGAAAATCTGTTCCTGTGCCTACGACTTCAACTGTTTCCCTTATGTTTTCCTTTAGAAGTTCAGAAGTTTCAGGTTTTATATCTACATCTTTTGAATTAATTTTAGAACAGAGTGAGTGTCAGAGATCTAGTTTCAGTCTTCTACTTAAGGATATTTGATTTTCCCTGAACTTTTTGTTAAAAATGGCATCTTTTCTTCAGTGTATGATTTGATTCCTTTAAGTAAGATAGTTCAAGTTATATAGATTTTTTTGGGGGGCGTCCATCAACCTTCTCCATGGGTCACTGTGTCTATTTTGTTACCAATGCAGTGTTTTTTATTTTTATTTTTATTTTTATTTAAGAGGAAAAAGAGAAAAACACAAAACAAAACAAAGCGGTATAAGGGTACACGTAATACAGAACTACAAAAAAAACAAAAACAAACAAAAAAATAGTAAGAAATCACCTGTTAATAGATTACATATTATCATCTTAGAAATATTTGCTCTAATCACAGTATCAGAGAGACTGCAAACAGCTTTGTTCAATGATCCAAAAACATTAATATAGTCAGCTATTTAACACCCCTAAACACACTTGCTGTTATATTCATTAGAGCTCTTTTTTCCCCTCTCTTTTTTACAACAAAGTTTACACATTTTGGATTTTATTACTCCTTAGTTCTTATTACATTTTTGGGGGGGAGAGAATAAAGTCAAATATGGCAAAACAAAGCTGTCAGTCAAAACCAAGGATAGACATAGCACAGGATGTAGAACAGAGTACAAGGTTATCAAAATGGTTATCAACGTTGTCTCTTGGTCAGTGCAGTGTTTTTATTATTATGATTCTGGACTACAATTTAAAATCAGACAGTGAGATGCTTCCTGCCTTTTTCTTTTTGCTTAGGGTTACTTTGGCTATTCATATCTTTTGTATTTTTTTTTAGGGCTTCTTTCCCAGTTTTTTGAAGAATGGTGTTAGTATTTTAATAGAGATTGCATTTCATATGTATCTCACTTTTGGTAATACAAACATTTCAACAATTGCAATTTTGCTGTCCCATGAATATGGGAGGTCTTTCAATCTTCTAGAGGTGTTTCACCTGTTTAAGTTGATTTCTATGTGTTTTCATATGTTTTGAAGATGCAGTTAATAAAATTGCTTTCCTAATTTATTTTCCAGCTGCTTTATAGAAGCATTATTTATATTTCTAATGTTGATTTGACTTTTGTGTACTGTACACCGAAAGAATGTTTTATCTTGTAAAATACTATGGGAAGGATGAACTGGAACTCAGTGAAGTACTTCTGATTTCTGGCATTATGGAATTAAAAATGTAAGAGTTGCTCCCATAAAATGCAACAGTAAAACTAAACAAAGTCATCTGAACAACTACTTAAAATATTTTAATAAATTAAGTTTATTGTTACATTTAAGTTTATTGTTACAATTACGTTTATTGTTACCACACCTTCATAATTCCTCCTAAGATTTACAATATACTGGCAAGTGTTTACTCATTAAAGGTAATAAACTTACCTAGAGAGGTTGGAGAGGACATAACATTCTCAAGTAGGGTTGCTTCCATCCCCCAGGAGCTCAGTCAGTATGGTTTTTCAATTGGAGGAAAATGCATCAGGAAACAATAAGTTCATTGTTCTTGTCAGGTCATAATAGATTTGGCTACAAACCATGTCAGTGATAATTTCAGTGATGAGTAGTAGAATGACAGTTTCATTGGCAAGTGAACAGGGTAACCAGTTGCTGTTATTTTTGGAGCAATAATGGGGGATAGAACTAAACCAATGTTTGCCAAGGAGTTTCTGAGTGTGAGACAATTGCAGGGGACAGGATAAAATTGTCACTTTACCTGGGATGGTTAGAGGCTATTTCAGAATCCAAGTCACTCACATTCCCATGTCTGACAGATCCTACACTTGTGCAGGGTAAGCAAGAGAATTTGGTCAGGAAAGATTTGAAATGTCTCAGAATTTGAATTCACCATACCATAAATCAGTCCATTATAGATCAGGAGCCTTAAAGATTTACGGATTTTAGTGCAATTTCTGATCAATCTTTGGCTGAAAACAAAGTCTTAGTAGTCACACGAGCGATCACTGGTTTTAATCTAAGAATAAGACCTTTTAACAAATATGAACAGAGGTCATTAACAGACAAACATCATGGAGCAGACAGATAGAAAACGTTTTATCCAGGAAAATTACTGAAAAATAGAATAACAGCAATAGCATTTAGGAAGGTATTGAGCAGAAACTCTCAATTGCTTCAGTATATTATCTTAATGTCTAATATTTAAGAATATATTGCAAGACATTCAAGAAATATGAAGTGTGAGTATACTCAGGATAAATGTAGCAGAGAAATAGCCTCCTACTGTTCTGCAATGTTAGATTTTAAAGACACATATCAAAGCACATATTGTAAACGTTAATGAAACAAAGAAAACCACTTTAAGAAGGAAATATAACCACCATGAATTAATACATTAAAAAGATCTTAAAAAAAGGGACAAAATTTATAGGATATAACTTATGAGGTTGAGAAATATAACAACTGAAATGAAAAATTCTCTACACGGAATAAACAGCAGTTTTGAATTGACAAGACTAATAAATTTTAACATTGATTGACAGCAAGTATTCAATCTGAAGAAAATATCCTTAAAACTTGAAGGAAGATGAACAAAGTCTTAAAGATCAGCAGAATAAAAATCAAGTATACCAACAAACATTTAACCGGGGTTCCTTGGGGCTAGGGATTTAGCTCAGCGGCATAAATGTCTGCCTAGCAAGACTCGAGGTTGTGAGTTACATCCCTGGTTAAAAAAAAATGGAGTTCCAGAAATAAAGGAGCGGGAAAAGAGACAACGTTGATAACCATTGTTGATAACCTTGTACTCTGTTCTACACCATGTGCTATGTCTATCCTTGGTATTGTCTGACAGCTTTGTTTTGCCATATTTGACTGTATTCTCTCCCCCCCAAAAAAGTAATAAGCACTAAGGAGTAATAAAATCCAAAATGTGTAAATTTTGTTGTAAAAAAGAGAGGGAAAAAAAAAAGAAAAAGAGCTCTAACGGATATAACAGCAAGTGTGATTAGGGGTATTAAATAGCTGACTATATCAATGTTTTTGGATCATTGAACACAGCTGTTTGCAGTCTCCCTATTTGAATGTCCACCTTGTATTCTTTGATACTGTGATTTGAGGAACTATTTTCAAGATGATAATATGTAATCTACTAACAGGTGATTTCTTACTGTTATGTTTTTTTTTGTTGTTTTTTTTTTTTTTTTGTAGTTCTGTATTGCGTGTACCCTTACACCGCTTTGGTTTGTTTTGTGTTTTTCTCTTTTTCCTCTTAAATAAAAAAAATTTTTTTTTTCAAAATAATTTAAAAATTTCCCAATTTCATAAGACATAATAACCTTTAGAACTGCCAGGCCTTTGTATCCACATTTTTTACAACCATAGATTAAATGAATAGAAAATTAAGAATATTAAATAAGGAATTTCTCTCTGCTGGGCAGGCAAAAATTTTTTGAGAATTTTTGCCATTATTCTCTGAACAATCTAGCATAACAATTACTTATATAGTTTACCTAATTTCTTAAACACTGGTAGCAATCTAGACATGTTTTACAGTTGTGACAGGCTACATGCAATTGCGGTTCAGTTTTATGTAAGGGACTTGGGCATCTGCAACGCTGAGTCCAGTAAGAGGAAGTCATGGAAACAGTACTCGTAGATAGAGCTGGGTTAATATACCAAGAAGCGCAGTGGACTCTAAGTAGAATGAACTACATGATATCTAGACCTAGAGATCACCGTAAAACTGTTAAAAGCCAAAGATAAGTTCATTTTGGAAGCAGGAGGAAAAAAATGACTCATCACAGAGAAAACAGATGATTAATTCAGAAACATAGGTGCTCATAAGGGTGTGAAGTGACATTTGCACAGCATGGAAGGAAAAAGCACTCTGTCAATCGAGAATTCTATAACCAGCAAAACTGTGCTTCGATGATGAAGGCAAAATAGACTTTCTCAAATAAGCAAAGATTGTAAAATTATTATCATCAGACTCACCTCAAAAAGATTAGTTGAAAGGAAGTGATATCATGTGACAATTATTTCATAAGAAATAATCATGATAAATGAAAAGTATCTGGAAGTGTATGAATGATTATAAAAGTCCTATAAAATATATTATTTATAGTTTATTCTATCTTCTTGGAAAAACATAAGATGATATAAAGCAATGACTCTAACACTATTATAGGCATATTGAGTGTGTAGTTTTAACACACATGACAGTGAAAGAACAAACCATGAGGAGTAAAAGAAAATAAAGCCATGTATCCTAAAAGGGCAATGATGCCGTCTGATAATTGTATTATTAGGCAATTCTATCCTGCAAACATCTTAGAGTAGACTTTTGCAAACTAAATGATTTAGAGCAATCACTTGCTGCAGTCTTTTGAAGCAATGAAGAGAGCTTGTGACACAAGATGTATGAGGCTACTGACTGTGAAACAGCGTATTTATTTCAGTAAACTTTTCTATAAAGAGATAAATGACAATAACATATTCTATAGTAAAAATACAAACCAATAATCTAATACCTTATTTAAAATGTCCACTATTTTAAATAAAATATGGAAGGGAATGAGAAAAATAAGGCATGAAGGATAATAGTGGGAATGGGAAAGAGCGACAGAGAGAAAGATAGACCTATAGATTGAAAGAGAAAAAGAAATATAGAGCAACAAACCATAATTAAACAGTACAAATGGTCATTTATTCACCATGTAATATAAAATAAGTAAACTACAAGTATTTTCTATGTAATGATTAATCCTATAATGATAATATCGCCTGGAAATGGAACTGGACACACAAGATGCTAAATTAATTATTCTATTTGTGAAAGTTGACAAAACATACAAGTAAAAGTTGTGTTAAGTTTTAATAGTCACTTTGTATATTGATACAGAGTCATAAAAATATGGATGTCTAGAAATTATATTCCTTGATTTATGTTATAGCTATGCATATATGAATGTATTCTATGCTTATATATTAATCTGTATGACATGTTTTGTATTTCTGTATATGCTATATAACTCACTATATATTTAAAGATACGATAATTAAGGAGTTGATGGACAATCATACTGCCTGGGTTTGTGATAAAGTTTTATTAGGTCAAGGCCATGGCCATTTATGAATTAACTGTAGTTAATTTCATAATATATTACATTGTTGAATAGTTGCTACAGAGGTTGTGTGACTTACAGTGAAACATACAAAGATTTGCAAAAATTTGCCTATTTCCAATGTAAACCACAGTGTGACATTTTACTCTTGGGAGGGTTGCAGTTCAAATTTTATCCCTGCCAAGCCGCTGATGTTGACGTGTTACCTATCCTGCTTGGTTTATCTCTTTCTCTTTCTCTGCCTCTGTCTCTTTGTATCTATCTCTGCTTTATGTCTGTCTCTGTCTCTCTACCCCTCTGCCTCTCTCTGTGTCTCTATCTCTGCCTTTTTGTCTCCCTCTGCCTCTCTGTCTCTCTGAGTCTCTATCTTTCTCTACACACATGCACTAAATTCTGTATAGATCTTTAAAGGAAAATGTCTGAAATAACAATCCTGCCTGTAAGTTTTCATCTTTCTCCTAGATCTTGTGGTTGGGCAACTCTTCACAATCTCATTATCAATCCATTATCTTAAAGGAGACTTTATTTCCAATGTTTCTAACTGCTCCCAGCAAAAGGATTGTTCTAATTGCCCTGGTCTGCTATTATCAGAACACAAGTCACGAATCCCCTGTTGCAGTGTTCAGAGCACCTCATTAAAGTAAATTGTTGTAGTATAAATCTAATACGTTATCCCAAAGTCTCACATATAGATGAGAGGTGAATCTTTTGGAAGGTGACTGAATCATGCACTTGTAGGATGTGGCTTTCTGGTTGGAAGAAGTAGGTCATTAAAAGTATGATCTGCAAGGGTGTATTCTTGTACCAGCCCCTCCATTCGTGCTTTTGGCTTTCTGAATTCCATGAATGGGTTGAGCAGCTTCCCTCTACCAGGGTTTTCGGCCATTCCATTTCTGATTTGGAACTGCTGACCATGGATTGAACTCTCTGAAATCATGAGGCAAATAAACCTCTCCTTTTAAAAATTGTATGTTAAAATTGTATGTTTCATGCATTTTTACTACTAATAAGAAAGGTAATGTGGCCAGGGATGAAGCTCAGGGGCACAAGTGCCTGCCTGACAAGTGCAAAGTTATGAGTTTGATACCTGGTACAAAAAAAAAAAAAAAGATAATATATAATCTCCAATAGCTGTATGAAAGGACTTCCCCGGATCAGAACATGCAGGTCATATCCATCTGAAAGAACCAAATTTCTTTGAGTTGCATCATTTATTTGCTTGTTAGCCATTGTGTGCTGTGTTTCCATAGAAGTCCTGAGGCTGGCCATATAAATAATTTGAGAATCATCAAGCTAGAAATAGTTACTGGAATATCTATTATCCATAGTCACCACTTTAGAGTAACCAGAAAAGCAAGCTTTGGAAGATGTTAAAGGAGAGAATGAAAAAAGCAGTTGGAGAAGTAGCTTTAATAAGCTTCAAAGAGGTAGTTGAAATAAATGTGAAGCATGCTGCATGGGTGGGTGAACAGAGGTTTCCTGGTCATGAAAGTACTAGTAAGAAATGCAGGAATATGTGGCTCCAGCAGAGAGGCATGAGTAAAGGAACAAAGTATTGGAGCAAAGGTATTCAACTGGATGCACAGACTCTGATATATATATATATATATATATATATATATATTTTTTTTTTTTTTTCCACCTCCATTGGTCAGCGGTCAAATACTGACGACCCCTTTGAAATGATATCTCCAGATATTTTGCACTATTTTGGTGAAGGCTTTTCTTACAGAATGTGTTGCCATGAGAACATGAACTCAGGCAGATTTTTTTTAACAAAGAGATGAAAGCATTTCAAGGCACGTAATGAAGCCCTCAAAAATTCTCCCACTGTGAAGTTCCAAGCCATGTTTCATTTAAAGCCTGAAAATAGTAGCAAAGATATAATAGACAGGCAGGGAACAGACACGACATTGTGATATTATTATCACTAATAATTAGAAGAAATGACATCTGTATTACCATGCTTCACCCTGCCTAGCTAACATCTGTTCAGCACTATTTGGTTATACCTTACAGCTTCGCAAATAACCAAAAGCATAATCACTTATGAAAAAGCAAGATAATTCCAATGATATTCTAAATCTCTCATATTTGAAACATTTTATCAATTGAATAGTGCTGTGGTTGAAAAAGATAATATCAGTAAACTGTAATAATTACTATACTTCATTCAGAAACTGGATCTGCAATTGAGCACTCAAATCAGATACGATCACATGTGGCCCACAAAGCAACTTTATAAAATCTGAAGCAGTCCCTCCCTTTGGAGGAACTTGGTTTATTTGTGTATTTGTGAAGAGGTGGTTAATGAAAATAAAGAATAATGGAACTATACTAAAATGAATTATAGACCGATACTTGGTAAAGGGAAATTTGATTAGCTTTTAGTGGCTACCTTTTTTGGCCAGATACCAGCGAATTAAATGTGATATTCCTGAAATCAATCTTGTATAAACTTTAAATATTGTGAATATCACTTGTCTGACATGTGTTTCTAGAAAAGCCATCTGATGTCAAACTATGGGTTAGCGGGTTACATTTCAAAAGGATTTGTGATTTTGAATACAGGTATATAATTTAGGTCTTTTACTAAAACTAGTGCTACTATTATTATGAAGTAAATATCCATTATTTGAAATATATCCCTTATCCGAGTGTTTTCAATTTCAGAGTATTTTTGGATTTTAGTATGTTTACCCATACTTTACAATTGAATATTCCTTAACAAAATGTCTAGAATCCTAAATGCTTCAAAATCTGAAAGTTTCTTAGTGTTGATGCTGATTACAGAGTTTTGGATAAGGGGTGTTCCTCTTACACAACTACTAATAATAACTGAAATGCATTTGTGGAACACCTGAGAACAAAGTAGGAAGGATATTAATGAAGGTATACTGCCGCCAAATTATGACAATAGAACTTTTTCCTTGTTGAAACAACCTGAACAAAAAGTCCAAATGTAGTATGTTTCGGTAATTGGTGAGCAAGTAAATGAATAAATGGTTATGTAGCAGTACATGTCCCATATCACTGTTCCACATTCTTCAAAATAACTCATTGTTCTTGGCAGAACCACATTACCAAAATTTCTTCATAATCAGACAAATTCTTATTAAAATTCTCTATCCACATTTTTAAAAAATGACTTCTGGGAAGTTAATCAATCTTCTCAGCTTTAGTTTCTTTAGTTACAAAACTGGGAAATAATTCATCCTCTACAAAGTTTGTGTGAAAATTAAACAAAAGTAAGCATGCTGAGAACTTTATAGATTGGCAGGTCCCTAATAGCCATTTAACAAGTGTATGATAGATACAAATTTAGATTTTTAAAAATTGATCAAGTCTTCCTTTCTTTTTACTTTTGGTGCAGTTCTTCACAGTGTTTCCATCCGGAAATTTAGGATTCATTCTCATGCGTCCCTCCTTTTGAGTTATCTGTAAAATCATCCTCTTTGTTTCTGTCTCTGATATTATAGATATTGCCCCCTGTCACTGCAAGAGTCAAGCTTTAAACATCTCTTGGTTTCTTCATTGTCAGAAGTACTCAGGACTTCCTGGTTTCTACTTCTAGACTGTAGGAGTAATTTCCTAAAAGCACCAAAATACACATTTTCCTGACCTTTTTCTTTGCCACTGAATTTGTCCTATCAACTGGTTTGGAAAAAAATTCATTATAAATTTTTGTAACAACAAATTTGCAACCTGGTTTTTGTTATTCTTTTTGACCAATTTCATCATTTTGCTTTAAATGAAAAGAAGAAAAATCGAAATATTCACATCTTTCTGTGTTCATCCATCGTAGAAACAGGCGGATCCATCAAAAAGGCCTGCAAAAACATGCAGACTTGAAATCGGCATTTCTTCATTATCATAGCCTCCACAAAAACAACTGCTACCTAAGACAGAGGATGTGTTTAAGTACAACTAATGACAGAAATAAGCCATTTAGTTCAGTTTAAAGTCTATTCACCATCACATGGGATGTACTTAATCTGGAAACAATGAGTAGTTAACGAGCTAGCAGTTATGCAATCCATATAGGATGGTGTAAATCACAACACAGTGCTTAGAAAAATGAGGTCACTATTTCTTTGAACATGGCTAAGTGTTATACCCAGCACTGCATAGAATGAATGGGCTATCTACTGAAAACTGCTTTGCATCTCTTCAGACATTTCACAGTTGTATTTATATATTCCTATGTGTAGAAAAGGTTTTTCTTTTTTTTTTTTTTTTTAAGACTGGCTGTTATTCTTTGCTGGTGATGTGGAAACTCAGGCTTCTTTACCTCCTGGTCATGTTTGGTTTTGTTAGACATAATGCCATAGTGGGTGGGAGGAATGCATGATGTATAATTTCTAGGGCCTCAGGAAGAACACATTTCAGAGCAATGTTATTGGTTCATTTTTCCTTCCAATGATAATCTCTGGATGAAGGAGTGTGTCCATACTGCCCCTGATCAGCCTAATCAATGAACATGTTACTTTCTCAGATCCTTATTTGAACTCTCCTTTCTCTGTAAATCTCATAATTTGAAATAACTACCTTTCTCATTGGTAAGAAAACAAAATAAACATCTACATTGAAGTTACTTTCAACTACTTGGAATTTCAGTATGGGATCATTTCAGGTGGTAGAAGAAAGTCCTACCTTCCCTTCCCTTCCCTTCCCCTCCCCTCCTCCCCTCCCCTCTCCTCCCCTCCTTTTCCCTTCCCTTCCCTTGCCTTTTCTTTTCTTTCTTTTCCCTTCTCTCCTCTTTTCTCTTCTCTACCATCCTCTGCTCTTCCCTCCCTCCTTCCTTCCTTCCTTGCAATTACCGGTATCAAGAGGTTTCCATCAAGATTAAGAATGATAATTCAGAAATTTTTCTTTATTTTCTCTATTTAACAACTTCAGTCTGATGTTTAGTGGGTCCCACACAGACCAGATAGACACCTACTGTTTTAGCTTGTGCTGAGATATCTCTCTACTCATATGTAGAGCTTTCAGAGGTGCCTAGATCTGGAGTGTGTGATGCTGGGATCAAGATGTGTGATTACTGAATTATTCCAGTGATGGGCTTGGCATAGTTTTGCCAGTGGATAATGAGAAGGCCCTCCCTGGGTATGAATGCTGCTCGCCTCATGGGTAGGTCTCATGGACAGAATATAAAGGACCAAAAGGGGCTGCTAGAGTTGCTTCCCGCTCTCTTGTCACTTGCAGCTTGCTGCGTTTCTTCTTTATTATCTTGAAGCCGTCTGCCTATCATGGACTGCTTCTTCTCTGAGATGATACCCTCTTTGGAGCCACACATCTGTGAACTGAAACCTCTACAAACTATAAGCTAAATAAACCTTTCTTTCTTTAACTCTGGGTGGTGGGCATTTTGTTTCAGCAAGAGAAAAATATAACTAAGACACCCACCTCAAATATAACTCGGATATTTATATATGAGGTGAACTGTAACCAAGGGGGGGGGGGGAAGCAACATTTAGGCTTTTAAAATCAGATGTCCTTGATATATGGGACAGAAATGCAAGAGCTATGAGGTTTAAATAGTATCATGAAATTCTGAGAAAAATGGGATCCCATTCTATAGAATAAAGGAGTTACAAAAATATGGATCTCTAAATCCCTAAGAGAATCTGAATTAGAGCATCAGGGAAAGAGAAATTCCAACAAAATAATGAATAAAACAATGGAGAGTTTGGCAAGGAAAATAAAGAAATAAGCTAAAATATGTGTAGAAGTAGACAGGACGTGCAGACATACAGTTTACTCTGCAAACCCAGAGTACTGTAATCTAAGGCATCTGGTGTCATGAGGGGTTTGCACTGAGATTAAAGGACGGGGATAGGCATTGGCTGAAATCTTTAAGTGTATGTGACACTGAGGGAAGTTTTTTTCCCTCTCAGTGGATCTTTTTGCCTGCTTCAAGCAGTCTCATGATTTTTAGTATCATGTGTTTGTTCACAAAACATAAAACCCTACATCTACGTCTGATCTCTTTTCTGTACTATAGACCTAAATAATTGCCTGCTAAACACATTCACTTGTGTGACCCACAGGCAATTTCAGTTCCACTGCCCAAGACAGATTTTGTCTTCAGCTTATGGTTGATTTTGTCACTTTTGTTTTCAGCTTATTATTGATTTTTCATTACTCATGTGGATTACTCTTGTTGTTTCCCCTCCCAATCTATCTCCAGCTTTCTCCGTAGTGCTTTGGCCTGACCACTTTTTTATGAGTGACCCAGTAATTGGAGTAAACCAACCAAACTATAACTCTTGCATTGAAAGATACGGGCAAGTTTATAGTATTACTCTCATGGATTTGCATGAATGCAAAACAAATGCTGTATATGGTATAAATTTTACTCTAGATTCTCAGAGATCTCCACATCTCAGCTTATGAAAAGTTCAGTGTCATGAACTATGGGAGCTGTTTCCCTATATAAACATATATAAACTTTCTGACTTTTTGCATTCAAGAATGATTAAAGAATGACTTCCTATCTGTACTACTTGATTGACACCACAGATAAATTCCATACCTTAGTAGTTATAGCTTCATGGAGTAGAGCAGTTCAGCTGTCTCTGGGATAGCCTTGATCATGAGGAATTTTGAACTCAGATACCAGAGTCACAGCTTTCTCCTCTATTCCCTTGCTCTTCAAGTAAATTTCCTCTGTCACTTTATAAGTGGGCTTGTCTCCTTGAAGGATCTATGCAGTGGAAGTGCTTGTATGTCTATCATTCTTAGAAAATCATTGAATTTGTTTCTTTCCCATTTTAGAGAAATGTTCACAAAAGCTTTCCTATCATTGTTAGTCCATTTTGTACACTGCTTCTGAGGAACTTTTTCATCCTCTCAATCCAAAACAAAGCCCATCAGGTATCATTGTGTTTGGAGTATCTGAAAATGGCTGCTTTGAATTCTAAAATATACTTCGTGAGCTGTTTCCTTTAAGAGTGGTTTTGAAGGATGATTCTGCCTATTCTATTGCATGAACTATAATAATGAAAAGAAAACAAAAATTATATTTACTGATGTTATTCTCAAATGTCCACAGATTTGTCCTTTTTTGACATAAGTCTCTCTCTCTGTCTCTCTCTCTCTCTCTCTCTCTCTCTCTCTCTCTCTCTCTCTCTCCCTCCCTCCCTCCTCTGTCTCTCCCTGTCTCTTTCTACTCCCACTCTCCACATTAGTGATTGAATGCAGGACCTCAAGTGTATTAGGCAAGCATGCCACTCCTGAGTTACATATAGAGCCCTGTGTAAAGTTTTATTTAAGATAGTGTCTCACTACATTGTTCAAGTTGGTTTCTAACTTGAGATCCTTCTATCAGAGCTCCTGGGTAGCTGGGATTAAATGCATAGGACTTCATATCCCATCTTCCCAATCATGTCCCAATCAGAACTCTTGATTGAGTGCCACAATGTTCATGCCAGAAGTTCAACGATCATTACAGGAGGACAAGAAAATAATCCTTTTATTCTATGGTATTCATAGGGTAAAAATGGATCTCTTTCTCAGGCCTTACAGTAATGTAGCTGTTTTTCACAAACATAAATATGTATTTTTATATGATGTATATTGTGATATTATTGATGTAATATCTAAGGTACCCTACCTCCTGTTTCTCAAACACAACACACAGATAAAGAGAAAGAGAGGAGAGAGAGAGAGAGAGAGAGAGAGAGAGAGAGACAAAGAGAGACAAAGAGAGACAGAGAGAGACAGAGAGAGACAGAGAGAGACAGAGACAGAGAGAGAAAGAGACAGAGACAGAGAGAGAGAGAGAGAAACACATACAGAGAAATACAGAGACAGAAAGAGAGAGGGAGACATACCCCATAGCTACCACCAAAGGCTGTTTTTACTTCTAATACTATGCCTTCTGCTACAGTATATTTTCCCTTCATCAAATAAGCTAGTACCAAAAAGAATGACAGGAATTTGACAGCATCTGGAAAAGAACAAGTGGTGACATTAATTTATGAAACATTATGCTGCACAAAGATCAAACTGGCAAATGTTCATATAATATATTCAGATGAGCCTAATTCTATCTTCTGTGCCATGCTCACATCTGAACAAAAATTTCAATGGAATTGGATTGAATTTTCTGTTTCATTTTGTACCCCTGTAAGGAAAATGTAAAATACTCTTTGAAAAATATTTCCTGTCATATTGATATAGGTGTAATTATGGTTAGTTTGCATTTTATGCTACTGCTGAATCATATGTGTGTTTACATGTAACCCAGTTCTCTGTTTTCTACATTATTTATCTTGTTCTATTCTGGTTTGTATTTCTCTCTCTTCATGACATACATTCACAGTCATGTGTGTGTGTGTGTGTGTGTGTGTGTGTGTGTGTGTGTGTGTGTGATTGCATGCACATATATGGCGAGTACCTTGGTTAGAATGAGGTTAATTATGCATTTTCATTTTCAAAGTTCCAGCTAAACTATATATACATAAACTATTTTACCCCATTTTGCAGAAGAGCACTAAAGTTCAAAAAGTATGTCCATGTTGTCAGATTTAAGAGCGAAGTCACAGCGCTCAGGGACAGCACTCAGGGACATAAAGAAATCAGCATTAGCTAGAATTCTTATTGTCTTAGTTACTTTTATCTCATTGCTGAGACAAAATACCTGATCTTCAAAATTAAGGAGGGAAAGGAATATATAGCTCACGGTTTTTGGAGCTGGCTCCAAAGGAGGATGGAATATCTGAGGGGCAATCATTCATGAGGAGTCAGAAAGAGCAACAAGGGCAAAAAAGGGAAGCAAATCCCTTTTCTCCCTTATATTTCATGCAGGCTATTTAGTGTAATTCTCTTTAAACGAGAGGTTCAGTTTTAACAAACTGTGTTTGAAAAGCTTGCCCTCATGACCACACAAGTCTTTGGGAGGACATATAGACACAAACCATAACACTTATCTTTACACATAAAGCCAAGGTATTGTATTATAGTATATATCATATTAGATTATATTAAAATAAAAATTCTACTGTTTTTCTTTGCCACAAAGATGGTCAATTTCATTATAAATTAATATTGTAAATGTAATAAAAAGTAGACTGCCATGTTTTAAGTTGTTGTGTTTTATTTTTCTTTCTTAAAATCAATAAATCCATTGGAAAAATTATTTGATTTGTCTCGATAAATAAGTGATATTTCTAAATCAGTGAATGACAAGGCATCAGAGAAGGGTCATCTTAAAGTCAGAGTTGATTTAAATCACTAAAATGAAAGCAGTTAAAAGTATCCTGCCTGTTTATACCATTTAATAGAGAACACAGTATCTTCTCAGAGAAACTTTCATTCAGTTATAACAATTCATCAGTATTAGAAGAAGGAAAAAGGAATGTGGTGGAAGCCAAAAGAGGAGGAAAAGGGGGAATTAAGGGGAGGAAAGAAAATAAAACAGAAACCATTAATGTCTTGAAGCAACTGCTTTATCAGATTCCCAGGTTGGTAATTTTGTGTACTATACTACTAGGAATTGTTACCTTTGCTAGCAAGAGGAAATGAAGTAGATGGACAACTACTGCTAAATAATTAGGGCCAGAGGAGAAATTCCAAGGTTCTGGCAGTGAAAATTTTGTGAGAGTTGGATAAAGAGCTCTCATTGTTAGTAACCTTGGAAGTTGCTTTAATGATGCCTCTAAAAATGCTCTTCTTTGAAACTGACATATATACCATATTTTATGAGAGAAAATACAAAGTGGGTAGTTAGGCTTGTGTATCTCATTCTCAGTTATTAAGAGTATCAAGTTGGTGTATGTAGAAATAAATTTTTTTATGTTAGCTAACATAAACATTTCCTATTTTAACTTTACCATCCATTCAAATAGGAAAAGTTCATTATTTTTAAAGAAAATATGCAGGTATGGATATAGATAAAGATATAGAGTGATAGCATCCAGTAAATACACTAGCTGATTTTAAAGTTCTTGTGCTCTACTACCCTTTAACATGATCTCTACTTTCAGAAACTTTTTCTAGACCACAGAGTACAAAGCCAATGTTTGTGACAAGTTTTGTAAAATCCATGAATCAGGAGATCCAGCCAAGTGGATGGAATCCTTGGAAGTCTCAGAATAAAAGTTTCACATGGGATGAAATCTTCACTTGGCTGGCAGAGTTCATATATGAGAAGAAATATTTTAGTAGCCAATAGCTAAAACTAAAATGTTGAGGCATGTTAATTATTTAAAAAGTTAATAAAAATGAGCAGTTCTGAGGAGGAAGGAAGAAACTAGAAAACAAAGGGGGATTCAGTTGTGGCAGCAATGAGGAGACTCAGTGACCCACTGCTAGAATTGTTCATCTTTTTAAAAGATGTAAGTGTTACTTTGACTTTACCAAAGCCCACTGAAGCTCTTTTTCCTGTACTTAGGAAATGAAGTTTGCTTAACATGAGTATCCATACAAGACTGAAAAATGGGCCCATCTATAAGGGATAGTGACCATTATCCCAAGAGCACCATCTTTCTCTTGGTTCTCAGAGTTGTCTTAATTCAGATATAGAATATCATGAGATGTTTATCTTTTCCAGGTCTTATAGAAGTTATCCTAGAAATTTCTACCATAATTGTGAGAATTTCATGAACCAACAAACCAATGTGTTTGAAAGCTCTGCTCCAATTTTCTGGTTGCACCCAAAATAGAAAACAGAAAGTGCCATTCTTCCCAGAATTCAAATTTTATTAGATCCCCTCCTATTCTTATCTCAGAGAACATTTGAAAAATTTTAACCAAGGATGTAAACTGACTCTCAGTTGCTAGTGTTAATACAAAATTAAATATATATATACTGTCTAAAAAACAACAACAAGATGATGAAAAGGTACTTTAAATAAAGGGTGAAAATTTTAATTTGAAAATCATGAATACATTAGTAACTAATTTTAAACACTAATTTATTTAGGATATTGGAAAGAATAGGGACATGTGGCAACTGATTCAGTATATCAAGCTGTGGGTGTTCAGTGGACCAGACTGTAAAGAAAGACCTTGACTCCTGCCATAGAACCCTTGAAAGGCTCACATTCCAGGGATAATGTCAGATAATGTAGACAATGCCAGTGTTAGCTGTAGTGTTAGAATTCACAACTATAAAAGGTTTGCAACTGTTGTAGGTAAATAAAGAACACACATGAAATTGAATATCAGAACCAAATGTGATGGGGTTCTGTGTTTCAGTGCTATATCCAAACAGGTGGCAGCAAAGCTGAAACTATGAATATCAATCAGCAGGCCTCATGGGTGGGTCCCAAGATCCCTGACATCAGGCTGCAAGCAGACAAAATTCTGCAGCTGTCAGTGTATCTGATGCTTGAAGTGGATTCCATGGATTTTCACTGGTAAGCAGATTTTTTTTAAATACCTGGGAATTTGTTACCATGTAGCGTTGCTCCAAATGATTTAACTTCTGGGTATTTTAGGATGATTAGCTGACTAACTTTCATAAGAATAGCATATAATGAACTAACGTAAGTTACAATTATTTTCTAGAGTTAGGGAAACATTCAAGAATTGGAAAATTAGATAGCTCAAGTGAGATCATAATGATCTCAAACCAAATCATGCGTTCATTTATTAAATCATTTGTCATTTATCAATGTGATGTGTTATATATCAAGTTTAATAAGACAAAGCTTGCCATTGTGATGTTCTCACACCTGTAGAGCAAACATATATACACTCAACTATTGGCAAAAGGGCAGCACACAAAGAACACAGTAGAAAGGTGAAGATTTGTCGGTTGGAATTCTAAGAAGGAACATTTATCTAAAATTTTAAACAAGAGTATGACTTTTTCCTAATGCTGGCCATGTATGGTTTTATATGGAATGAAAAATAGACACAAAAAAGGAACATCTAGTGTCAGGAATGTTCAAGGAACCTTGTGCAAAGAAGTGCGGGGAACACTGCTGTTCTTTGTGGATTCTTTAGACCCTAAATGGGATTTGCAGATGGGATAGCATATCAAGTTTACAATTCTAATTGAAGCCAGTTAGATAGAACTAGAATCTTCATAAATAACTTACAGAATCAGTTGGGTGTGGTGGTTCACATTTGCAGTCCAGCACTTGGGAGGGTGAAGCAAGAGAATCACTGTTAGTTCAAGGCCAACCTGGGATATATAGTGAGTTCAAGGCCACTCTGAACTACACAGAAAGAAACTGTCTTTAAAAATGTAAGGAAGAAGATCAGTAAATAATGGAAAACTTAAAAAAATTATAACATTTTAAAAACCATAACACATTTTTGCTAAAAAAGAAAAAATATTATAATGGAGAGAACTCAATACTAAGAGGGACAGAAACAAACTAAGACAGGGATGGATGGTATTGGACTTTTGGACCTCAAAGAAAATTGTATGGAAAGTCTTATGAAAAATTTGGAGTTAAAAGTAAAGTTGGAGACCATCAAATATCCTCAATCATTGGCTCCTCTTAAAAACAACATGTTTTGGTCTAAAAATAAACTGGCACTTCCAATCTACCCCTAATCCTTTGCAGACTGACTTCTGTGATTTATATGCTCAGTCAGTTCTTAATGTCACCTTCTTCCTCAACTCATTTTTGACCTCACTCATTGCAGTCTACCCCATTTGCCTGCCTCCTTCTTCTTCCCTCCAGTGTCCAACATTCATACACATTGTATCAGTCATTCCTTAGGATGTAATACTATCAACTTGGTAAAATAAAACAAAAAGTTGTTGCTTTTCAAAATCCTGTAAGTCAGAAATTGGGTAGGAATCCATGGGTAGTTCTGTTTCTTAGGATGCACTGGCATGTTGATGGCACTCAAGTGTTTGAACTAAGAGATCAGTTGTGACTATAACATCCAAAAATGGACTATCACTCAGGGTCCTCTATATTCTCATTCAGTAGTCTAGTTTGGGTATCTTTAGACCATGATATGGTTTGAGACTGGATGTTCTCCCAAAGCTCCATGCAGTCATGGGGGCAGATTTCTAGAATTTGTGATTGATTCATGTTTCAATACTGAGATTAAGGGTGTGAGTGCTATACCCACCTTAGGGTGGGTGTGGCCTACAATACAATATAAAGGACAGAAACAGTCTCCTCTACAAGCTCCTCCCTTTTTACTCTTGTTGCGTTTGCTGTTTTCTACTGCCGTGCACATTGCCTTTCTGCCACACCACCCTGCCTTTGGAGCCAGCTGACTATGGACGGAAACCTCCACAAACTGTGAGCTAAATAAACTTTTTTCTTTAATTCTGCGTGTTTGATATTTTGTCCTGGCAACGAGAAAAAAAGTAATCAAGACAATCAGATTGACATTCAAAACACTGGAAAGAGACTGCACTTTTAAGGTCTTGTTTTGTAAGTTCTAGAATGTCATTTTCTTCCAAAGAAAGACAAAAAGCATTATCCCTTCATTTAAAATAGTGATATTTACTTCAAGGATAACAGAAATTGTTGTTAGCTATCTACTACACACAAGCACTTAAAATTGTTCTTAGAAATCACAATCATATACTCTTAGACAAGACAAATTTATATCCTTTTTCCAGATTGTATCCAAGATTAATTTTTCATATTGGGTTAATGTCTTATCAGTGCTGTAGAAGTGGATGACATATATAAATATAAATTTAATATCTCACAGATTTGAAAGTTAGAAGCCTCAAATAGCCTGTTTGTATAACTAAATACTGGGAGAATGTGTTTCATGATTCTACTCTAACTTTTGGCTATTGCCAGCACTCATCGAAATTCTTTGGCTTATAGGCATATCACTCCAACTTCTACTTCTGTCATCAAATGGCAGTATCACTGTGTTTCTGAATCCAAGCACTCTTCAACTATGTATTAGTTTTATTGTGTTAGATGCTATCTTAATGACCTTATTTTAATTTTATGAACTTTTCAGAGAAAATGTTTCCTAATAAGATCACATTCTGAAGTTATATATATATATATATATATATATATATATATATATATATCCCACGGATTACTAATACAGAGCTTTCAGTTAAAAAGTTGATTACAGCTTTTGACTTGATGTCCCACATTGTTCAAAGGAATGCCTTGTCAATATTTTATATTATTATTTTCCCAGGTGCATTAAGATATATTTGGTATTGAGGTAAAACAGCATATATATGCAGTGGAAAAGGTTATGCTTTGATCTATGAATGTATATCAAAATGATTAAATCAAGATAACCAGCATATTCATCATTATGGCAATATTTAAATTTTAGGCTACAGTTTCATTGTTATTCTAAGATTTATTGCTCTTTTTTTTTCAATAGTAGTATATACCCCCGCCCAGGCTCCTCTCAGACTTTTTTGCAGTATGCAATTTTTCAGTGGGTATGAGGAAATAAGAAGCATGAATAATCCCATTAAATAGGAGTGGAATAGCACTTGGTAAGAATTATATAAAATTTTTTATCTTATTTTTACAGCTTAGAAATCTGCTTTCAGTGGTAGCTAAATAACTTGCATGAGTTTATACTACTCTGTATTTACACTCTTCTTCTACATTAACATTGATTCAAGAAGACAAAAAGGAGCATGACCATATTACATTGTGTTTCTCCCATCTTTAGTTTAGATAGCCTATATCTCCAAAAATGAAGCTATAATGTCATGTTGTTCCTTCTTAATGTCAAGTTACTTTTCAAAGGAACTCATAATTTTGTATTGGTTTATATTGAGAATCAATTTTCTGTGAATTAGCTAGTAAATTGCACACATGTGCATACACAATCCCTGAATTATTCATCACAAATTCATGAGAATCAGTAGTTCAGCAGATTTCAAACACGGTACTACTTGATATTGATGACCACTAGCAATTAGTGTTTTAGGAACTTTAGTTTTGCCTAAGAAAATCTGACATTTGAATGTTCTGTTACTTAGAAATTCAAACTATTAACCTGCCAATAGGAGAGATAAAGAAGAGTTTGAAATTCAAAATGCATGCAGCACAAAGTAATGTAACTTTTCCAGATAGTCTTCATAAATCCATTAAATGCTGACATTGATATAAGCAGCAATGTTTGATTGTGAGCAAACCACATGACCTATTTGGTGCTTTTTATCATTGCAAATTAAGAATATTTAAGGGACTAATCCTTTACAATTATTTATAAATCTATGAGTTCATGATCATTCTTCACCATGCGTCATGAATGACTATGGATCATTTCTTCCAAAGCCAATTTTCAGATTACTGGAGACAGATGTGTGATTGTTTTTCCCTTCATGATATTGCTATATCCCCAACACAACTTCATGTAATTGCCAATCTATAATTTTCTAGAACTGTACTGTTTGAAATCCAGTCTTCTAATGATCACAATGGCTTGTGATTTCCTAATAGCTCATATATCTTTACATATTTTTGTTATGATATTTTTGAGCAATATGACCTTGTTATTTTTATGAACCTCTTTTTCTAAGAGTGCTTTTAGTTGAAGATTTTTTCTAAATCACTTTGGTTAGTGTTTATTGATACCTTGAATAAAAAATTAAAAATAAGTTCATAGAATTTCCTTTATCAACTTCCATGTGTCTTTTTTTCATGACAAGGGTTTATGTTCCTATATTCAATGCAAAAATACCAAAGTTGTGGACACTTCTTTTTTTTTTTTTTTTTTTTTTGTCTTTTTCCTTTTCATCGGTACCAGGGATGGAACTCACGACTACCTGCTTGCAAGGCAGGCACTTATGCCACTGAGCTAAATCCCCAGCCCCGTGGACACTTCTTAAAGTTAACCCTATCCTCAATATTATAGCAACTACAAAAAATATAAATGCATTCTATTCTTAAAGATGAGAGTGGAGCTATGACACAATCTAAGGGTTCTGAAAACTATATGTCAGGAAGAGTAAAATGATAATTTTAATAGACTTGGAGTTGGGTAGAGCCCCAATATTTGTATGCTCTGAAACTGAAAACCCTCATTGACAAAGTAAGAATAAAATTTACTATTACATTGTGTGTCTGTCTGGATTAAATTAGATACTTTATATTAAGTGCTTAACACTCTGCATGGTAGGTAATAACTACTTAATAAATTTTATATATGTAGCATTACTATTACTATACTATAAAATATTGAATGCAATTCTACAAATAGAGTCTGGACCTGAAGTTTCTGCCTGAGTGGATGAGAGTAAGTTAAAAAAATGGTCTTGCTTAGAAAGAAGTACTGTATCATTTTGGAAACAGTAATACAATGCACATTTCAAATTAGCTCTGATTGAGGAACAAGGGAAGAAAAAATTATATTTTTATAAGCATAAAGAAATGAAATTAGTTAACTCATGTTCCCAAAGAGTACTCATGTTATCTTGTTTAATACAGGAAACGCAATTAGCTTGTCAAGGAAGGTTTCATTATCATTGTTCATTCTAATTGGAGACAGAGAGGGGAGGAAGAGAGTGAGTGTGTGGGAGAGGTGAAGGGAGCCTTGTAGGCTGCAGATGTACAAATGTAGCAATAGCCTCATTGTCATGCATCCTGCTCTGCATCAGATACAGCAAGAGCACCATGGACACTTCGTAAACACAGGCGTACACTTAGAAGGTAAATCTTATATTGACACAGAAAGAAAAAATGAGAATTCTTCAGAGCTTCAAAGACAGGGATGACTTCATCTAAGAACTCAGGGATAAAATGAAAATTTTAATTTTTGGTGAGTAGTTGTTTGTTCAGCCTCACAAAGTCCATTTTTCTCCCTGACTGATCTTATTTTCAAGTAGAATCATCACATGTCTAAATGTAATTGCCTAAATTGAATATATGTGACTCACAGACGTGTTTACATAGTATCCTTTCAGCTCCAGAGACCAAACTACTGATTTTATCATCATCCCAGTGACTCGGCCACCTCCATCAAACATCCAGAACTCATTTTTTTCTCATTAAGAAATAAAATTACTGACCACCTGTGCCACTGAAATCTATGACTAGGGAAAAGGTGTAAACACTACAGCGTTGGGGAAAACAGTTTACAGACCTTCACAAATCACAGTTTCTGAATCTTACAGATCTATATTGTTCCCTTTTGCTTCTTTATCTTCAATGTACTCTGCATGTCTTTGTCAGAATAATATTCCCAAAGCACAGTTCAGACCGAACACAACACAGACCAAAAGCCAACGCTAACATTTTTGTTTCTTATGAAGTTATTGCAAAGTAAGAGCCATTTGAACTGGCTCTTACCTGACTGGATGTATTTTTATTTGGTGTGCCATGGTGGAGACTGTTGTGGTGGAAGGAAAACAACACAACAGTGCAGACAAAATGAATGTGAGGAATAGCAAATAATTCTATATTGCTGAAGAACAGTGTAACTATAGTCAAGCTAATGCTGCAAAGATTTACTTTTGAAAATTCTTTAATCACAGATTAGTGATACTACATTTAAAGAAAGGGTAAATAGGAGAGAGAGGACAAAAAGAGGAATAGATGAAAAGAGGCAGAATATGTAGGACAGATATAAAGAAAAGACAGTACTAAATTAAGAAAGTGAACTTTTAAAGTCCAAAATGATAAACAGAGACGAGATTGTTGCTCTACATTTTACTCTGTCCTTTGTTGGTGAGAAAACTATTCATTGTTAACAAAAAGTCTGATTCAGGTTGGAAAATAAGACATCTCCGAATTATTTATTTCCAAGTTTTCCAGTTTACTTTCATAACTGCTAAAAGGGGAAAAAAGAATGGGGAAAATGTGAAAACAATGAAAAATTACCTCTACATATGAAGTGCAACCAAATATTAGTGCTATTGAAGGTTCTGTCAAAAAAATCACTCAGGATTAATGCTACCTAACCTGTACCTTGAACTCTGTCTAAATACATTTACATCAGCACCTTTGCGTCCTTATCACTGCCTATGTTCAAATGCCATAGAACTTTATCTCCTATAGTCTCCCTTCCTTTGCTTAGCAGCAGTCCCACTGGCTTTGGATTGCTAGGGCAAGACAAGCTCAGCTTTTCTCAGAGTGCAACTGTGGACCAGAGTTCATTTCTTGCCTCTTCTGAAGTCCAATGACTAGAGGACAAGTTGTTTGAGCAAGGAGAGATCATTATTTGAAAAGCTAGCAAAGAAAATAAATATTACTGCAGATAAAGAGACTCTTCTTTAGGAGTTTCAGGGTTAAATTCAGAGATAGATGATAGATAGAAAGATAGATAGACAGGCAGGTACCAAAGTAGTTACAAATTAATGGATATTTACAAATATTAGGTGGTTTGCTTTTCTGAAGCATAGAGTCCTGCTTGATGATCTGGGTTCTGTTCATTCTAAAGGTTATTACAATCTTATCATTCATGTCTTTTTAGTTCCTTTTCCCAAAAATAGTTCTACAATTAATTGTAGAGATATAAAGGCTTCCCTGATCTACAGAAGAAGATAAAAAAGGGTACATTTTCCCTATGTGAAGACAAGAGACAATAAACCAAACTGCACCCCATCCCTGAGGGTGGGAGAAGATAATAGTTGCTAGAAAATAAGTTTTAATCCTGTTGTAGTCAGGGGTTGTGTGGAGAAAAATTAGAATCAGGACATGGAGTTTATAATATTGTTTTATGATGGTCACCCCCAGTTAACACAATAATTTACAAGAAATCTATCCACAAATCTAAAGACATAGAATACTTAGCCAAGGGCCCGAATCCCACAGCAGTGTCTCACATGAGTCCAGATGAAGACCCAGAGCTCATGACAATGCCTTCCAAGAGTCCAACTGAAGGTCCAGAGCCCACAAGAAGGACTCACACCAGTCTATTTTATGGATCTATGCTGGGAAGGCCCAAAGGTCAGCAGTGGAAGCTAGGAAGTTTATGCCAGCAGCGTGAAGGAGCTGTGCTTGTAGGTTGAGGGATCTACTTTGGAGCCGAGAAGTTATACTCACACCAAAGACCAGGACTTCCCTGAAAAGTGCCACAGCCATCCTCAGTGACACCTGAGGCCCTGAGCTCCTCTGTTGATAAGCACAGTGAAGTACATGGAGACCAACTGGCACACCTCTTCCCCTCCAGAGCCAGGAAGAAATGCTTGATGTGAGGACCAGAGCTTCTCTAGGAGAACCAATGGTTCTAACAGCAACACGCAGGAGAACCCAAAATGCCTCAAGGCCTCAACGCTTCTCTTCTTCTCCATGTCTCTATTTATGCTGGCAACTTTCCTCAGGTGAAACATCAATGCTCAGCACCACGCCGATGTAATCCAGCTGGTGTTAAGTTTTTAATCCATAGCAAACCCATTAGATGGTTTTAGTCAGAGGTGTCACCTATAACAAAACTAATGGGAGACTGGTGATATAGTGCTCAGTTATGTGACTTTAAAAATTAGTGATTATTACAAAAGAAATTAAGCTATTATGTTTTATTCATATTTCCCTTTGGTATCAAGCATTACTAGTCCCATCATTGGAGGTTATTGTGGATTTGGGGATGGGGGTGCTTTTTATAGTTCTTCTTCTTCTTCATCTTTGTCTTTGTCTCCATCTCCATCTCATTCTCCATCTCCTTCTCCTCCTCCTCCTTCTCCATCTCCTCCTCCTTCTCCTTCTTCTTCTATAGGTGTTTGGAGATAGAATCTTGTATGTAGTTCAGGCTGATCTTGAACTCACTATGTAATCCATAAATTTATGACAATCCTGCTTTGGTCTCTTGCATGCTATGATATCAGGCATGTACTACCATGCCTAGCTCAATTTTCTAATCTGTTAAAAATTAATATGTTTGCTGTTCATTATGATTACATTCACCAACACGGGGAGCTGGATCCTATACACAAATCTTGTCTTTTTACTTCTCCTTATGCTTCCTTCCCTTCCCCTTCCTTACATTGCTCTTTCCCCTTCCCATTTCCATAAGATCTGTCTTCTTGAACTTCTTTCTTTTCACTGACTTCTCACCTCAAATGAATTTCTGAAGGAAGTTTTCCCAGTGTACAACGTTAAATTTAGCCCCTGATGATTCCTTACTATTCTTAGTCATTATTCATTACTTTCATTATTTTATATTCTTTCTTTCTTTCTTTCTTTCTTTCTTTCTTTCTTTCTTTCTTTCTTTCTTTCTTTCTTTCTTTCTTTCTTTCTTTCTTTCTTTCTTTCTTTTTGAGATGGAGTCTTGCAAACTCACTATATAGCCCAAACTGGCTTCCAACTTGCAGCAGTTCTCTAGATTCAAATTCTGGAATGCTGGGATCACAGGTGTGTGCCATCACTCTTGGCTCAATTATCTTATCTACTTTATGACTATATGATCATTATTAGTTGTTTTTCAATAGAGTCTAAGCTTTTTACGCAGCTTGGAACATGTTTGTTTTATCTGTATACAACAACTAACACTGGACAAAAATGAAAGTGATGGTTTTTCTTGGACTCATCATGTAACTGAAATTTCAGGGAAACTATCACCCCAAATCATGAAAGACAAATACATCCAGAGAGTCACAGCTATGCTCTCCTCACATAGAGCAGAAACTGCTAACACCGTGACTTGGTGTGATGATAAGTGTATTGAAAGGTGAATTTTTGCCTAAAGTAGATAAAAAAGTTGTAAATATTAGAGCATCTAGATGAAATTTAAAGAGAAAAATAATAAAGAAAATCCAGGAAACCAATATCTTGTTCCTTAAAAGATAAATAAAATTTATATAGTGTTAAATGTTTAAATTCTAGTAATATAAAAGTCTTCACTACAGATTCTACTCACATTAAAACAATAGCAAGAGCATAGTTTTAACATATTTATGGCCATTTATGGCTATAAATAATAATTTAGATGAACTGGGCAAATCCATTGAAAGATATATTCTATAGAAACAAAGATAGAAGCACCAAATTCTTTTCATATCTTTTGTGCTAATTTCCAAGAAAAATTATCATAGTGAATTATTAACAATTTGGTATCCAACACAAAAGAAATTCCTTCACTCTAACTGTTACACTCCAGAGGTCCAAATTTAAAATGTTGACAGAACCATGCTTTTTCTTAAGGTTCTAAAGAAAAATTTTTCATCTATATTCAGCTTCTGATAGCTGAATGTTTTTTTTTTATTTTATAGATACATCATTTTAATCTCTGCCTCTGTCTTCATGCTATTATCTCTGTGTACTTTGCTATCCTTTTCTTAAAGGAATGTTGTCACTATGTTTAGAGTCCTTCTTAATTCAATACCTAACTCCCACAACTTAAGGGAGAGGTTTATTTTGGCTTACAGTTTCAGTGTGTTCACTACATGGTCTGTTGGCATGGAAGAACTTCATGGTGTAGGAAAACTATTTACTGTATTACAGCCAAGAAGCAGAGAGAAAAGGGAGGACTTGGGGAAAAGAATAACCCTTTTAGCTCACACTTTTAGTGATCAACTATTTCACAAGATCCCACCTGTCAATATGAGAATTTTGAGACATTTTAATGAGAATATGAGACATTTTAAATTTAAACAATAACGTTCCATCCCTGGCCTCCAAAAGTCTCCTGTCTGTCTCATTACACAAAATACATTTAGCCCATTTCCGAGTGACCAAAGTCTTAACAGTTTAAGCACTGCTAAAAAACAAAAACAAAAACAAAAACAAAACAAAACAAAACAAAACAAAAACCTCCAAGCCCAAAGTCCCTCTTGAGACTTAAGGGAATCTCTTAGCTGTGAGCCCCTGTAGAAATAAAGAATAAAGTTCTAACATACAATCGCATACTAGTTCTCATTGCAAAAGTAAGAATGGGACATAATAAAAATTGGACAGAGGCAAGACTGAGACCCAGCAGAGAAAACAGTAAATCCTACAGAAGCATATCCAGTATTCACAGAAGGTTGTGGTAAGATGTGAGCTCTTCAAAGAGCTTGGACAACTTTGTCCTTATTTGTAGTTTCATTTCATGGACAAAATGCTTTAAGTCCTGTTCACTGCATGCAGCTTTCCTCAGTAAATGCTTCATGTGACTGGTATCTCCAGATTCCTAGGGGATCCATTTTTCTTTGGGTTTCGCTCTCAGAGATCCACATATTGCCATCTTATGGGCTACTGGTAGGGAGTTTGATCCTGTCACACATTTTATCTGCCAACCCAGGTCTTTTTTGAAATCTGAATGGAAGCCTTTGTAACTCTATAATTTTGCATTTTGCATGCCTCTAAAACAAGCACCACATGGATGTTTCCAAGGTCAGCTGCCAGCTGGAGCAGTAGTCAGGCCCTCTTTTACTGTGGCTGCAGTATTCTCAGAGTCCTGGATGACTGGATTTTAGAATAGACTTCCCTTATGTTACTGAATAAGCAGCCGTCTCAGGGACTCTCTAATCAAAGGTTCACATTTTTGTACCTTTTAGATTACAGTGAATAGAGTTGTATTTATTTCTGAGATGTTTTCAAGACATGCTTCTATTTGTCCCTAAAGTACTTTGCTACTTTAGACACTACCTCCACCCTTAAAAAGACCTCCATTTAATTAGTTCCAAAGGCTTCTATTCTAGAAGGTTCAGTCAAGGCAGTAATAGCACTCTTGGTACTGAAATCTGTTTTAATCATTTTTTTGTGTGTGTGTCTCTAGGAAATTACTGACACTAATATCCACATTTTAAAGGAAGAGAAGAGCTTCCTGTGGGTCAAGTAAGTCCAGCGGAGGAGTGGAACAGTCTTCTTTGCCTGGGGGCCAGGCTCAGCTCCCTGTTGGTCCAGGAAGTCCAGCGGAGGCAGGGCATCCTGCCCCAGCCCAGCGAACTGTTTTCTTTGCCTGAGGCCCAGGATCTAGCTTACTGTCAAAACCGGTGAGTAAGGAGGGGGCAGGGAATTCTGTCCCAGCCTGGCTGACCTCTCTACCTCACTTGGAACAATACTTGAAGCTCAAAAATATAGGAAAATGACAAAACAAAAGACCAAAATGCAGTCTCAAGCATGCAGCCCATCCCAAGAAAGCCTAGGAGCCATGTGCATAGAAGAAAATACATGCCACATACCTGAAATACCTGAAATAATAGTAACTGAAATAAAGAAGCAACTCTGGGAAGCCTTACAGGAAATCAAACTAGAAATAATCTCTCAGGTAAAAGAAGAAATGATAAAAGAAATGAAAGAGATGCTGAACGCATCTAAAGAAGACACAGTTAAAAAGTTTGAGGAGATAAACAAAAAGGTAGAATCCCTGGATGAACAATATAAGAAACAAACAGAATATATAAAGCAGATACAAAAAGATATACAGGAAATCAAAAACTCCATCGAAAGTTGTAAAAAGCACCTCAATGAATGTGAAGATAGAATTTGACACCTTGAAGACAAGATTGCAGCCAGTGAATAGGAAAGGAAAGACCTTTAAAAAATAACAAGAAATCAGGAAATAACAATTCAACATCGGCAAGATGACGCCAAGAGGAACAACATAAGGTTAATTGGGATAAATGAAAAAGAAGGGAACAACATAAAGGATATCAAGAGGATATTTAGAGAAGTAATAGCTGAATATTTCCCAAACATGAGATTTGAAACCGCTATCAAGATCAATGAAGCATATAGAACTCCAAATAACTATAACCAAAATAAAACTATACCAGGACACATCGTAATGGCCATCCTAGAAATCAAACAAAATAATGGAATATTAAAAGCTGTAAGAGAGAAAAGACAGATCATCTATAAAGGAAAACCTATCAGAATCACAGCAGACTTCTCAGCACAAACAATAAGATCAAGAAGAGCAAGGAGAGAAGTATTTCAGATCATAAAGGAAAATGATTTCCAACCTAGGCTGATGTATCCTGAAAAACTGTCCTTCAAAATGGATAGAGAAATAAGATCCTTCCATGACAAAGAACAGCTGAAAAACTACATGATCACCAAGCCAACCCTGCAAAGAATACTGAAAGACAGCCTAGATGCATCTAGGAAAAAACCACTAAACAAAGCAGACAATTAAACAGAACCGAAAGACAAAGATGTAACAGCAGAAAGATAACATGTCAACAATAAACCAATATATAACAGTTATAACCATTAATGTAAATGGTCTCAATGCACTAATTAAAAGAAACAGACTGGCAGAATGGATCAAGAGACAAAATCCAATCATATGTTGTCTACAAGAGACCCATCTAATCAAAAAGGATACCCACAGACTTAAAGTCAAAGGATGGAAAACAATACTTCATGCAACAGGAACCCAAATATAAGCGGGGGCAGCTATTCTGATATTTAGATATGTTTTGTGAATTAATATATGGTCTATTTTAGAAAATGACCCATGCGCTGCTGAGAAGAATGTGTATTCTGTTGTTGTTGGGTAGAATACTCTTTATATGTCTATTAAGTCCATTTGTTCACAGGGGCAATTCAGTTCTTTTAGTTCTTTGCTGATTTTCTGCCTGGTTGATCTGTCCATTGGTGTCAATGGTGTGTTAAGATCTCCTGTTAGAATTGTGTCACTGTTAACTTGGTTTTTCATTTCTGTTAGTACTTGTTTTATAACCTCTACTCTCAAAGGTTTGATAACACAGAGGAAACCTCTACACATCGAAACATATTGAAAACCTCTACTCTCAAAGGTTTGATAACACAGAGGAAATGGATAGATTCCTAGAAGCATATGAAGTACCAAAGCTAGGTCATAAAGATGTAAAACTACTTAATAATCCAATTTATATTAATGAAATCAAAAACGTAGTTAAATCCTTACCTGCAAAGAAGAGCCCAGGCCCAGACGGATTCACTGCAGAATTCTACAAGAAATACAAAAAAGACCTAATGCCAACACTCCTCAAACTCTTCAATGAAATTGAAAGGGAAGCAATCCTTCCTAAGTCATTCCTAGAAGCAAATATTACACTAGAGTAAAAACCTGAGAAAGCCCCAACTAAAAAAGAGAACTACAGACAAATCTCCCTAATGAACAAAGGTGCAAAAATCCTCAACAAAATATTGGCAAATAGGATGCAGCAAATCATCAAGATCATACATCATGACCAAGTGGGATTCATCCCAGCATGCAAGTATGGTTCAGTATACATAAATCAATAAATGTAATACACCATATCAATAGAGCCAGATGTAAGAACCACATGATCATTTCTATAGATGCAAAGAAAGCTTTTGATAAGGTCCAACATTCATTCATGATAAGAACCCTGCAGAAAATTGGAATAGATGGTCTTTACCTCAATATAATAAAGGCCATCTATGAAAAACCAACAGCCAATATCATACTAAATGGCCAAAAATTGAAGGCCTTTACTTTAAAATCAGGCACAAGACAAGGATGTCACTTATCACCGCTGCTGATCTAATATAGTACAGGAAATACTAGCCAGAGCAATTAGACAAGAGAGAGAAATAAAAGGCATAAAGATAGGAAAAGAAGAAGTTAAGCTATCATTATTTGCAGATGACATGATACTTTATATAGAAGATCCCCAAAACTCCATTGAACGATTGCTAGATATAATAAATAAATTTAGTAATGTAGCTGGATATAAAATCAATACTCAAAAATCAATAGCATTCCTATACACTAACAACAAAGTCACAGAAAGAGAAATAAGAGAAGCCACATCCTTCACACTAACAACCAAAAAATGAAATATCTAGGAATTACTCTCAAGAAAGAAGTGAAAGGCCTGTACAGGGAAAATTACAATACACTGAAAAATGAAATTGAAAATGATTTCAGAAAATGGAAAAACATCCCTTGCTCATGGATAAGAAGAATAAATATTGTGAAAATAGCCATTCTCCCAAAACTTTTATACAGATTCAATGAAATCCCGATAAAAATACCATCAACATACCCCATAGAACTCAAGAAATCACTCCTAAAATTCATCTGGAGTGAGAAGAGACCTAGAATAGCAAGGACAGTTCTAAGCAGCAAAGGCAAGGCAGGAGGTATCACAATCCCTGACTTAAAGTTATACAACAAAGCAACCGTCATAAAATCAACATGGTACTGGAACCAAAACAGAGCTGACGATCAGTGGAATCGATTGGAAGATTCAACCACAACTACAAATACACTCAACCACCTTATTTTTGAAAACGGGGCCAAACGTTCACTGGGAGAATGACAGTCTCTTTAATAAATGGTGCTGGAAAAATGGCTCTCCATATGTCGAAAACTAAAACTAGACCCATGCCTATCACCATGTACTAAAATAAAATCTAAATGGATCAACGATCTAAATATTAAAACAGAAACACTAAATCAATTGGAAGACAAATTGGATAAAAAAACTTGAAGATACAGGAGTAGGTAGAGAATTCATGAACAGGACTCAAACTGCATGGGAAATACTTCCCAGAATCAATAACTGGGATCACCTATTATTAAAAAGTTTCTGCACGTCAAAAGAAGTCTCCAGCAGTGAGAAGAAAACCCACAAACTGGGAAAAAATCTTAGTGAACTGCCCCTCAGACAAAGGACTTCTGTCTAAAACATATAAAGAATTAAAAAAAAAAAAATCAGACACCCCAAATTCAAAGACCCAATCCAAAAATGGGCATCTGAGATGAATAAACAATTTTCAGATGAAGAAATACAAATGGCAAATAAATAGATGAAAAAATGTTCATCATCATTGATCATTAGAGAAATGCAAATTAAAACCACACTGAGATTTCATCTCATTCCTGAAAGAATGGCCAAGATCAAGAAAACCACCAACAACAAATGCTGGAGAGGCTTTAGGGAAAAAGGAACTCTCCTGCACTGTTGGTGGGAGTGTAGACTAGTGCAACCACTGTGGAGGTCAGTGTGGAGATTTCTCAGGGACTGGAAGCCACATATGACCCAGCTATACCACTTCTAGGCATATTCCAAGAAAAACTAAAAGCATTGTACCATAGTGATATATGTGAAACCATGTATATAGCAGCACAATTTGTAACAGCCAGATCTTGGAAACAACCTAAGTGCCCATCGACTGAAGAATGGATAAAAAAGTTGTGGTATTTTTATACAATGCAGTACTACTCAGCTATAAAGAATGGCCACATTGAGACATTTATAAATAAATGGATGCAGCTTGAGACCATACTCATAAGTGAAATAAATCAAACTCACATGTATAAATACCGAATAGTTTCCCTAGTGTAAGAAATGATAAGAATACATAGGAGAATGTGGTAATCATGATTCCCAATCATATTGGTTTGAAGCCATATAATGTTTTCACTCATTAACCACAATGGTTTTAACCTGGGTTGTTCAATTTTAGTATCTATGATAGCACTAATAGCTATTTTGAAGAAAGCAACACAACATAAAAAGCTAGTGCAGATTTAATATTATCTTGTTTTGAAGTCCCATCAAGCTGTTTCTACTGGTTTTAACATGTTGTATCTTACTATATTTCACTATATGCTATAGTATAAACAAAATTCTTTATAGGCAAAGAGATAATATAGAAACCGTTGTTTGTTTTCTATTAGCAGGTTCTAAATATCTTGTAATTCTTGCATTCTCTTGAAAGGCTTCACATTGTCTAGATATGCTTGATATTATAGCATGCAAAGTTACACTCAAATAACTTAAGGAAAGAGGCACTATGATGACTACTATTATGTTAGATTATCTGGTAGTGAAACACAATGATGCTTGAATTGCTCGGTTCTGCCCTGCGTTGTTCTATTACAATGTCCTCCCTTATCTCAATCTCCCCCCACTTTTTAAAAAAATAATCTATTTTCTCTCTTTTTTTAATTAAGGGAAAACTAAATTAAAAATCATGGGACATATTATAGCAACTTTTTTGTTGTCCTATTAACCTGACTTGAACCCCAGTATTGCTCTCCCTATCTTGTTCTGTCTGATTATTATATATTGTATTTTGTTTGATAGTGTCAAGTTTGAAGGTATAGGCAACCACTTTGAAGGCAATAAGATATACTATTATGCCCAATATGAATTGACTATTATCCTTTTTTTGAAGTCCTGTGAAGTCCTCAGTGTAGGTTTTACTGGTTTTGTTCTGTACTGTTTTGATCAATTCTATTATATCTGATGATACAGACAACTTAATTTAAAAATAGCAAGAGGCACAATGGTAACCACTTTTGATCACCTGGTATTCTATTTTTGCATCATGTGCTATGCCCACCCTTCTGTTCTGACTCTGTTTTGCTTAGTCACATTTGGTTTTATTCTCTTCAAAAAAGTAATAAGAACTGTGAGAGTAATAAAAACCTAAAAGTATAATTGTTACCGTAAAAAGAGAGGAAAGTAAGGTGGACTAAGGGATATGACCGCAGGTATGTTTGAGTGTGTAGGATGGAAAACCATATAAATGAACTTTTGTTGGATCATTGAATGGAACTGTCTCCAATTTCAGTGTATGAATGTTCACTTTATATGCTTTAATTTAGTAATATGGACAACTATTTCTGGGAAGATAATATGTAACCTATTAACTGGTGATTTAGTACTGTATATATTTTTTCTTGAAATACTGTATTATTTGTACCCTTTTACTGCATTATTTTTTATGTCCTTTCTTTTTTTCTCTCTTTAAATAAAAAAAAAGGAAGAGAAGTTTTTGGGCTCAGAGATTCAGTGGTTTCAGCCCACAGTGGACTGGATTCAAGGTAGAATGATACTGCAGAATAGCATAATGGAGGTATAGCTGTTCACTGCATGGCATCTGGGAAGCAGATGAAGAAAGGAGCAGTTGGGGACAAGAAAAAGACACTTCCAGGATATTACCCCAGTTATCTGTCTCTTTGAACCAGGCACCATCACCAAACATGAGCTACTGTATTTGGGGGACATTGTAGAACTAAGTCATAACCCTTACATACTGAGGTTCTAGGCAGAAATAAAGCTTGGAGGGCACCAATATTGAAGCAATAATTATAAAAGTTCCAAAAAAAGAAAGCATCAAACCTAGCCAATTCCATTCTGAATTATAATAAAGACTAGACAAACATGTGAATTCTATAGAACTTCTTACAGAAAATAGAATGAGAGAGAATGTTTCTTAGATCATTCTATGTGACTAACATTACTTTAGCAAAAACTAAATAACTACATTATAAGGAAGAAAACAACAAATAGTCCTTACAAACATATACACAAATATTCTCAATGTAATATTAATAAGGCAAATAACAATGATATATAAAAAATTATATTCCACAACCAAACTGAAGTTATACAAGTCTATCAATGTTTAAAAACCAATCAGTATAATCTACTATATTAGAAGAATGAAAAACAAAAAATGATATGAATATATGAATATAAGAAATAATTTGATGAAATCCTATATCAATTAAAGATAAAAATCCAGCAAAATTAGCAACACATGAGACTTTTTAAAATTTTGTAAGATAATTTTAAAAATACCCACAGCTAAGATTATATTTAATGGTGAAACAATCCATACTTTAAAGTCCGAAATAAGCAAAGATATCTTCTCTCACTCATACAAATATATAGATACAGATATATATATATATATATATATATATATATATATATATATATAATTGTAGTCAGGGGCTGTAAGGAGAATGATTATGTATAGGATACATCATTTATAATATTACTTTATTATGATCACCCAAGGAATTAAATACAAAGAAAGTACAGGAAATCTATCCACACACTAAAGACCCAAGGAAATTTAGCCAAGAGCCTAGATCCTATAGCAATATCCTACATGTGTCCACCTGAAGACCTAGAGCCCATGACAATGCCCCACATGAGTCCAACTGCAGGTCTAGGGTCCACATCAATCACTCAAGCAAGTCTGTTTCATAGATCTGCACTGGCAAGGCCCAAAGGTCGGTGGTGGGAGCTAGAATATCTATACCAACAGGGTGAAGGATCTATGCCAGCAGGCCTAAGGTTCTGTACTGGAGCCGAGAAGCAGCACTCAAAACAAGGACCAGGGCTCCCCTGAAATTACCACAGTTATCCGCAATGACAATGAGATCCTATGTTCCTCCAATAGTGAGAACATCCGTGTATATATCAGGAAGCCAGCATGACAAGCTTCTCTTGGAGATTAAATAGCACACATCTCCCCCTTCAGAGCCAGGAAGTGTAAGGAACAATCACTGTAAGGAACAAAGGTCCCCTAACGTAAACCTCAGCCATTCTCAGTAGCAAGGTCCCGAGCTCCTCCAGCCAATATCAGGGGATCCAGCATGATAAGCTTCTCCAGAAGAATCAACAGATACAACAACAACAACACTCATGATAATCCACAGCAGTTCTCTTTTCATCTCCAAATCTCCATTTATGCTGGCATAAATATTTCTTCAGGTGGGCCATTTATGCTCAGCATCATGCTGATTCAGTTCAGCTGGTGTTTATCCACCAGTTGTCAATCCACTAAATATACAAATATAATTTGCAGAAAAATGTATTCAGTTGAAGATGTTACATAAAAGACAATTATTGTATTTTTTCATTCATGTATATGGAATCTAGGTGGGGAAAGATGACATGTAAGGAGAAAGAAGACACCTATGGAAGAAGAAAAGGAACAAGTGGAGGGAATAAGAAAGGTTAATTGGGATGGATGTGATCAAATATGTTACATGTAAATATAAAAATTTCATAAACAGACATTATTTTATGTCAATAATTATAAGAACAATAAATTTAAAAATATGATAAATATAGAAAGTATAAGTATTTGAAATTAGTAAAATTTTTTGTACTCAAAAGAGAAGAAGTGGATACATAGAAAATTCAAGGTAAAGTAAAATCTCTCCTTTAGCTAGTAAGCAAACAAAAAATTCATAAGTGTTTAATATATAAAATACAGTTGATTTCCCATACAGTAGTAACAAACAATACAAATTTAAAATTTTTCAATGACTTTTATAATAGTATTACAAATGTGAAACAGTTAGATATTAATCTAAAAGGATCAGCATACATTAAATTACAAAGCACTATTAAAAACAAAGATGATTTAAATAAATGGATAAACATTCTGTTAATGGTTTACAAAATTTGTAAAATATCAAAATACTAATACGTTAATTTTTCCAAACTTGATCTATGTATTGCACATAACTCTAAAGAAAATTCCAGAAAATATTTTGTATATAGTGAAAAGTGATCCTAAACTTAAATTAAAAAAGCAAAAGACTTATTATGCATCAAACCATGGGTGAAAACAAATGTAAGATATCAACGATATCAAAACTTTTTCTAGGACTATTGTGTATTGTTAATGCACATGCCATATTAACAAAAGAGCAGAATATTGAGCTAAGAAAAGATCCCCAAAAAAATCAACTATAGATACTTTGCTTTCAGAGATAAGAACATAGTCTCTATTCTTTGAATGTAGGCTGTACCCAGTAACTTAACTCTACAGTCTTAGAAATGGGCAGGGTGGCAACTTTAGAGTAGGGAGACCTGCCAAGTATTACTTCATCCTGGGGTTCAAGTTTAGCATCAGTGAAACTAGTCATGTTCATAGATGTACCTTGATACTATGTGATGACAATGATACTTTACTATATGATTGTCTCCTAGAACTCATAATCACACAAGATGTTCTCCTAGAACACATAATCACATAGTCATAACAAGAACATTAAAAAAAGTCCCATTGGGGAAGCATTTTACAAAATGCTGAGAAACAATATTCAAAGATGTTAAGGTCATATATAAGCAAAGAAATCTGGAATGAGTATCATAACAAAGAGGAACCTAGGGAGACAATATTACAAATTTTAATGTGTTGTTGTAAATGGAATACTACAATAGAAAATTAACAGGTTAAAAACTAAGGCAACCTGAATTAAATATGGGCTTTACTTAATAAAAATGTACCAATACCTCTTCACTAAGTATTGCAAACATATCATACCAATGTAGAACACTAGAAGTGAGAGAAACTGGGAATAGAATACATGAGAATTATTCGCATTATCTTTTTTTTTATTCTAAAAAAGAGGGGAAACAGACAAGAAAAACAAAAAGCAAGAGAGACAAACAACAATCACAAGATACCCAAAACAATAACAATATAGACTTTCAAAACAAGATGCTAGGAATTTAACAGTGGTTATTGTTTGGTTCTCCAGCTCGCGAGTGCAAAAGGAGACAAAACAGAAAAAGAAAAGAGGCCTTTCTTGCTGGCACAGGAGGGCTGCAAAAGAGGCAAACACCTGGTGGGGAAGCCTTAAGAAAAATATTCCGGGCTTTATTTGGAATTGAGAAGGGGTACAGTTAAACGAGTGGGTCGAATGACAGCTGATTGGAAGAGCTATGGCACATGCACAAAAAGCACTAGATTTATCTTTCGGGCTCGCGAGATTGCAGAAATTAATGCCAGAGGGAGGCGATGTCCAGCGCTGAAGGAAGGAGCTGTCCCGTGCCATGTTAACTCGAACAAGGAGAAACTCATCAGCTGTGGTATTACATACTATTATCGTCAGAAAAGTTGCTTGGATTTAAGTTCAGTGTTAGAGTCCTTGTAATATGTGCCAGGCCTTGGGTTTCATATTCAGTACCACTAAACTTACAAAGTAACTTCTAGTTAATAAATACATAAACTCAGAAGCATATTCCTTTAGAACATCATTAGAAACATAAGAATACTAAAAGCTTTTATAAGTCCTAGAGAGATAAATACATAAAGCATTAAAGCAGTAAGCAGACAATTGTATTAGCATAAATTTAGAATTGAGGACTTTGTGCCCCACTTTGTTATTTCTACACTCCAATGATCTCTTTCAGTCTGCTAATTTTTCCTAAAACTTTTCTTACATTCTCACTGTTCTCTGCCTCTGTGCTTTGTTCATGTTTGTTTCCTATAGTAACTTTTTCCACTAAAAATGAAAAATAAAATCCAACTGATCTCTTAATACCAAAAACAGACTTCATTGTTTCTATCAAATTGTTCTTAATCTTTTCATCTCATCTTTCCAAAGAGGAATGAAGCTCCCAAGTTTACAATCATCTTAAATAATTTTTATAACATGACACTTTTGTGTATGTCTTATCTGTTTATAAATATATATGTTTATATATACATATTCATAAGCACACATACTTGTTTTGCAGCACTGGGAATCAAACCTAATGCCTCAAGTTTGCTAGACAAGTTCTCTACCACTAGTTACATCTGGAGCCTGAACTGCATAAATTCTATGACTATCAGCATGTAGTAGTTACAGGATAAGTAACTGCTCAATTTACAAAGCAAGAATGTCACACTTCAATTCTATTAGATTTTACAGATGTTCTTAATTGTGTCTTAATTTCTAACCATATATAATACATGGATCCTTTGAGATTAATTTCACATGAGCAAGGTAATTGATGTCAAAGGAGAAAAAACCAACATGTACTTCACTACAGGTTTTGACACGTGCATTTTCTTGAGCCTCTGGGCATCAAAGCCTCCCCTGCAAGCTTTGATGCATCCCTTTGTCACTAATGAAGATCTTCTTAAAGCTCTTGTTCACACATCCAGCTTCCTTTGAAAGATCTGAACAAATGTCAATTGCTTTCTGTTCCAGTTCATCACTCAGGATGCCTGACAGCATCCAGCCTTAATGAATGCCACCAGATGCCTGGTCCTGCAACATCGCTCTCTCCCCTTCTTGGCTCACAGCCCACACTAACACTGCTGTGATGATGTGGGTACAACACAGTCTGTCGAACAGATGTAAACACAAGCTACCCTCCATTTAGCAGTCAATCAATTTAGCTGAAGCCACGTCCTTTTGGCCAGGTGTTTATATACTTACAGCTGTTCTTTACTGCCTGTGCATTCTTCGCCAGAATTATCTGTTTTTCTAAATACATGTAGTGCTTATATTCCTTAGGAAGGTTTTTAATAGCCATTCTTACCCCACATTTGTCTAGCTGACAAAAAGTTCAAGCAAAATCATGTTTAAGGATTTTTCTTTTTTGGACCTACAGAAAATTAGTGAAACTTATGTAACACTCAGATTGGTTCCTTATATGTATGGAAGGAATTGGGAGAGAATGACTGTAGAATAAGTTCACTGTTACAGGCCCTAACGTTCCTTTGGAACTCAGGAGTCACCTCTCCAATGAGTGGCTTCGCCCTGTTTCTTTGATATGTGTTGAGGAAATTCTCCTTGCCATTTATGAACAATAATTTGTGAGGTGATGGGTAACATAAAATTGCAATTCCTTTGTTTAAATTTATCAAAAGTTCCCAAGTGTGGTGGCCCACTCCTGTAATCCCAGCACTAGGAGGCTAAGGTAGGAGGATCTTTGCAAGTTTGAGACCAAGTTGGGCTACAAAATAAGCCCAAGGCCAGCCTGAAGCACAAAGCAAGACCCTGTCTCAAGAAGACAATAAATAAATAAATAAATTTATCAAAAATTTCAAGTAAGAGATCGTGTAACTTTAAATAAAGTCCATCCCCTTCTAAGCATGGGGTCATAGAGACATACATGTCCAGAAGTCTATTCTTTAAGTCAGAATCCTGGGATATTTTTTGTCAGTTTATCAGTATTCCTGTAAAGGCTGGCATTCAATGGAAAAAGTTTTCTACTAATTACTGGATCCACAAAATACAACCACGTTTTCTAAACCACACACTTACTTCCATTCTGGACACTTCTTTCTGCCTACTCTCCAAATAACAATTTGTTTCTTCCTGGACAACTACATTTTGTCTTCTTTAGAATGTGAAAACAAAGACTTTTCCTGAACTCTACTGCTGAAAATGAGGTCTGGCTGCAGAAGTACCACCTGTGCCCTGGATAGGCATGCAGAATCTTACCCTCAAACAGACCCACAGAGATAGACTCATGTCACTTATGATCCTACGACTCAATTCATTACTAATTCTTGGAATAGAGGACAAGGAGGGAGTTTTGTTCTTTTATGCTAGTAACACATAAATTACTTTTCCTATTGTAGTTAATTAACAACAAAGTTGAGCTTCTGGTCTAAAGCAAAGCTTTACAAACTCAAATGCTTAAAGGCCATGAAGGTATCCTAAATGAGAGACGCTGATTGGGTAGGGTGGCTGACATGCTGGGGCTCCCACAGACTAAGAAAAATATTCTCTTACTTTCTGAAATAATGCAGCAAAATCTCAGCAGTCCGATTTGGATTCAAGAGGAGATTTGGGTTTTATTTTGTTCAAAATCTTCAGCAACTAATGTATGACTTCGAAAACATAAAAAAAAAAAAAAGTACATTTTAACACAATTAGCGATGTGTAACCACTCATGTAGAGCCTTGCAATAAATGTTTTGGATACACATTGGAAGGCAACATATTAAAAATAGCTGAAATCCTGACCACTTATGCTCTTACATAGATTATATGATTTCATTTTTCTTTGACATTTTTCATTCATAAAACCTAATACAAACTATTGCCAAAAATTGGAAGAAATGCTGTGTACATAAAGAGTTCTGGGACTCTGAATAAATAGTAAATTATTCGGTGCTGTCTGCAGTTATTCTTATCCCCATGACCACACCCTTTATAGCATAACTTTGGAGCTCATTGCATCAAGAATTGAAGGAAGGCTTATTATCTTGCTCTTGAATTTGATCTGGCCCTGTGTTTTGCTTTGGCTAATAGAATGTGAAATATGTGATATACTATCTGTCTTAAGTCTCAATTCTTCTTTCATTGAGATCTTGACTTACTTCCATGAGAATAAACAGAATAACCTACTGGAGGGTAAGAAAGCACAGAGGCAGGTACCATTCGTTGCAGTGAAGGTCACTTGGGGCATCTGTCCATGAGACAACCCATCAGTTGATTATGCAGGTTCATAAATTAGCCCACCCAAAACTAAATAAATTGCCTAGCTGAATTTCATTTAAATAGTCCAAGGAATCCCATAATTTTAAAAATTAGTCTTATTTACGTTTTGGTAAATTTCTTGAGTCTGTGAATTGATGATCATCAACATGTTAGGAAACATCTTGACTATTTACTCTGTAATTATTGTTACCTTTGGTCCAGTCTTTCTAGGACTGCAATTACATGTATCCTATACCATTTGTCTTCTCCACATTTCTTATGAATCTTTTCTTTACATCAGCTTTGTTCTTCTCTCTATTTTGATATATTCTCATCTCTGAGTTCATTATTCCTGCTTACTGCCAATTAGCTCTTCCCATTCACTGAATACTTTTTAGTTATATAGAAAATTTATTTCTTCAGAGTTTTATAGTGTCCATTTCATTTTTATTAAAATATTTTCCAAATTTCTGTTGAAGTTTTTATTCTTTTGACAGTGAAAAAAAGTTGATTTGAGGCTGGGGAGATTACTCAGTGTTAGAACATTTGTGTAGCATATGAAAGGCTCTGATTTCAATTCCCAGTGCCACAAACAGAAATAACAATAACAAAAACAAAACAAAATGTTACTTCTCATGTTTATTTACAGTAGTAATTACAAATTTATCTACTAATATTGATTAACATACTGACTTCTTTTATATGATTTTTTCTTCTTTTGGTGTCTAATTTTTAAAATTGATTATTTTGAATTAAAAGTGTACAGACTGATAATTGTTTCATTTAACTTTTTAATCACTGAGAGTGTGATGAAGCCAATTCATTTTAGAATAGAATGTAGGATTTCATAATTGTATCCAATCTCACTATGAACATTCAGAATTCACCCTCTGGGTTTTCAGCTAACATCAAATGCTCCTTGCAGCCCTGTCTGTTGTAGGGATTGCAATTTAATTACTTTCCATTGCTTCAATAAGTGCAAAATCCTGTGGAAATAAGCAATAAAATATGTTAGAACTTATCAATAATTTCCTGACATGCAGTAACTCAAATCCAAATCATTTATTACTTTATATGGAACTTTAGTTCCTCAAGAATGTCACATCAGCTCCATTACCGTATATTTGTGGCCATCAACAAAAGTAATCAAGGCTCTGAAAAATATGTTCATTTTCAGAAAGTCTGTGTCAAGTGAATTCATTTGTGTTGGAGGAATCTACTGCTTGGTTTTTTTCCTGGGAAGGGGAGTAGCCTGTCATGTTGTATTTAATGATTATCTATTAAGACTATTTACTTCATCAATAAAAACAAAACTGAACTGTTTCTTGAATTCAACTAAATAAAAAATACCAACATTCAAAGTTCTAAGAAACTCACTTTCCTCATTTTAGCCTCTTAACTGTTAATTAGAACGTGCTTTCAGTACGCAATGTTCACACGTACATTAGGGAGTGGACAAATGGACTCAGCATGGCTGGACAGTTCTTCTCTTCCCCTCTCTACATCATCCTTCTTTCTCTAGTCTTTTCCCCCAGAAAGATGATGTTTGTGATACATAATGATTGCATTCACTGTGGGTAGTTGGTATATGTATGTGATACATTTTAAATCTTGGATCTCTCCCACCTCTCTGTGTCTTTTCTACCTGGAAAGGATCTACAGTATCCCTGTTACCTTTTATGAACCATTTACTTTGTTCTCTACTTATAATTTGCATTTCTCATATGAGATAAACCATTTGGTATTTATATTTGTGTGTCTGATTTATTTTGCTTAATATTGTTTTCAAGGTGGATTCCTTTTCCTATAGTTCTCTCAAATTTATTCTTTTTCATGGATGAGTAGTGTTCTATTATGTGTAGACATGATATTTTCTTGATCCTTTTATCTATTGATGGACAGATAGACTTCACTGAAGATTTAGCTATTGTGAATTGTGCTGCCATAGACATTGGTGTGCACAAAGCACTATAATATTGTGTCTTAACCTCTTTTGGGAACATGCCTAAAAGGGAAATAGCTGAGTCCAAAGGAATTTTTATTTTTAGCTTTTCAGAAATTTCCATAATGATTTCCACAATATTTGTATTACTTTTCCTCTCCACTAACCTGTAAGAGGTTTCCTTTTTTCCTAAGACCTCACCAGCATTTGTTATTAGTGGATTTTTTTATGGGTACCATTCTTTCTGGAGTAAGATGAAATCTGCTGTTTGTAAGTTGCATTTTTCTAATGACCAGTGTAGTTGAGCAGTTCTTATGTATTAATTGTTCATTTGTAGTTATTCTTCTGAGAAAGCTCTATTAATTTTAGTTATCCTTTTATTTTAGTTTTTTTTTTTTGACATATGATGTCTGTCTGGTTCACATTGAATTTGATCACCAGTGTAGCCCAGGTTGACCCTGAAATCACAGTGATCCTCCTGCTCGAACTTCACAAGCATTGGGATCACAATGTGCATCACCATGCCTGGCTTTCAGTCACCCATTTTTTTGATTGGGTCTTTTATTTTTGAGGTCTACTCTTTTTGAGTTCTTTATACATTCTGGATATTAGTCTTCTTTCCAAAGTGTAGCTGGTAAAATTATTTCTGTAGGTTTTTTTTTTTTTTTTTTTTTTTTTTTTTTTTTTTTTTTTTACTCAATCGGTTTTTTTCCCTTTGATGAGCAGAAACTTTTTTTTTATATAGTCCAATTTTGTATAGTCCCATTTGTAGACTCTTGTTATTATTTCTTGTGCAATTTGACTTTTTTTAAAAGAAAGTCCTTGCCTATGCATATGACTTCAAAAGTTTTATGTATTTTATCATCCAGAAAGTTAAGTAACTCTATTTTAATGTTTAGATTGTTTATTGCCCATTTTGGTTTTAGCCTAGTACATGGTAGAAGAGCTGAATCTTCTACATGTGGACATCCGATTTTCCCAACACCATTGGATATAGAAGCTACCTCTTCTACAAAGACCCTATGTTTCTATCCCTTCAAAACCAGGTGATTGAATGTGTCCAGGTTTTTTTCTGCATCCTTTATTCTGTTCCACTGACAGTTTTTTTTTTTTTTATTACAACATTGTTGTGCTGTTTTTTTCACTGTTGTGAACGCTTTGTAGTATTATTTAAAACAAAATATTGTGGTTTACCCTTCTTTGTTCTTATGGGGTTGCTTTTGGTATTTGGGATATCTTATTGTTCAGTTTAAATTTTGGGATTTTTTTTTTTTTTTTTTGAGTTGTGTGAAGAACGCTGTCAGTATTTAGATTAGATAGCATTAAACTTGTATCAGTTTTGGAAGCATGGTCATTTTTGCTTATATTGGTTCTATCTACCCAGAATCAAGGGCTAATTTTCAATTTTCTGATGTTTTCTCCAACCCCCTTTGTGTAGAATATTTTAGACTTTGATTTAGAGGTCTTTTACTTCCTTGATTAGGTTAATTCTTAAGTATTTTTTTAAAGAGATTAAGACAAAAGAGGATATAACAAAGCAGATCAGATTAGAATGATACAACAAATTGATTCTGTCCCTTTTTTCTCTTTCTGTTGTTTGCACAGACTAATGTTTTGAGCACTACAGGAGTGGTGATCATGAACATCCTTGTTCTAATTTTAAACGAAATGCTTTCAATTTCTCCTCATTTAATTTATTTTTCTCTGTTGGTTTGTCAAAAAATTTTAAATCAGATTTTGGCAATATCTATATCCTGCTCTGTTTTTTTCAGATTTTTTAATCATGAATGGATGTTATATTTTTTCAAAAGAGCTTTTCTGCATCTATTGATATGATCATGTGGTTTATATAATTGCTTCTGCTTATGTAATGCATTACATTCATTGATTTGTGTATATTAAACCATGCTTGCATCTCTGGGATGAAATCAACCTGGTCATGATGTATGAGCTTTTTAAAGATTTATTGCAGTTAGATTTATCAATATCTAACTTAAAATTTTTGCATCTATGTGCATGACGGAGATTGAACTGTAGCTTTCTTTGTAAGGTGGGTCTTTGTCTGATTTTAAGTTTGGAGAGCTGCTGGCTTCCAGGAAGTGCGCCTTTCCTTTCAATTTCATGAAAGAGTTTGAGAGGGTCTTAGTGTCTTTGAAGGTCTGATAGAATTCAGCAGTGAATCTATCAAGTTCTCAGGTTTACTTAATTGATAGTTTTTTAAATTACTATCTCATTTTTATTTCTTGTTATTGCTTGAATTGTGCAGCATTTATATGTTTTCTTGGTTTAGTTTTGGAAAATTTTATGTGTCTGAGAATCTATCCATTTCTTAAAGACATTCTAATGCATTGCATACTATTTTTCATACTTGTTATTAATAATACTCTAGATTTTGGTCATGTCCATAGTAATTTTGCCTTTACATTGATGTATTTACTCTTCCTTTTTGGTAAGTTTTAAGGGTTTATCTATTTTGTGTATTGCTTCAAAGTGCTAGCTCTTTGGTTTGTTGATATTTTGCATTTTTTAAAATTATTAATTTCTACTATGATCTTTATAATTTCCCTCAAAATGTTTGGGTTTGTATTTTTTTTTTTTTTTGAGGTTCAACATTAGGTTGTTCATTTGTGTTTGCACTGATGTTCTAAGGTAAGCAGCAACTACAATAAACTTATCTCTTACAACCTCTTTCATTACGTCCCATGTGTTCTGGTATGTTGTATTGGCATTTTCATTTGATTCCAAAAACTGTTAGATTGTTTTCCTTGATTTCTTCTGTGACCCAGAGAGTGTTTACAAATGTTATCAAGTTTCTGGGTGTCCATATATTCCTGTGGTTTCTCTTCTGAGTGATTCCTAGCCTTCAAAGCATACTGATCTCACAATGTACAGGAAGTAGATGCTTTTGTATTTGTTTAAGCAGAATTTATAGACTTAGAATGTGGTCCAGAGAAATTTCTGTGTGCTGCTGAGAAGAATGTGAATTATGTTGCAATAGAGTAAAAAATCTGCACGTATCTGTTAATATCTTTTGTTGGAAGTTCTAGTTTAGCACTGAGCTTTCTTTATTAGTTTTTGTTTAGCTGATTTGTTTATTTGCAAAAGGAGGAGGGATCACCCACTATGATTGTGTTGGTGTTTATTTGTTCTTTTGCATCCGAGAGTATTTCTTTTAAGGAGTTAGGTGGTTTATTCTTCACTGTACATATATTTACAAGAGTCACCTCTTTCTGTTGAAGTGTTTCTCCAACAGAACTGATGTATAGTAACTTTCTTTACCTGTTCTGATCAGTTTTAACTTGAAGTTTACTTTGAATAAGAAGAAAATTTCTACTCCTGCTTGCTTTGATGCATAAAACAGTGCTTTGTATCATTTGATAACTTACTCTACTTTTTAATTTAAATAAATTTCTTGAATTCCATAGACTATTGGATTCTTTTTTAATCCAATCTACCAATTTGTATCTTTTAAGTGGCAAATTGAGCCCACTTACATTGCGAACTATTACTGAAAGATACTGCTTATTCCTGTCTTTGCATTACTTATCTGTTGAAGATCCTTATATCTTTTCATTTTTGTGCAACTATTTGCCTTCTTTCATATATTCGTTTCTTCTAATCTTTGATCTTATGTTAGAAGATCAGCACTTGAAGTCACACACACACACACACACACACACACACACACACACACCCTCCCCCCCACACACACATACACAGCTTTTCTTTCACAAATATAGCTTCAGCTTTGATTTCTTTGTTAAAAAAAGTCATGCACCCAAATAAATAGCCAGGGTCTCGTGGTTGTGTGAAGGAGTATTTCTCCTGATATAACATATAAATGTTGGCAGTGCTCAATGATGCACTATCAAAATTATGAATATTTAGCTTTACAATAGCTTTGTTGTCATGTTTTAGTTAAAGCATGTTGCCAGATTCAGAGATGACAAAATAAATATACACGAACAAGACAGCTTCTGTTGTATGTCTATTAAAATAATTTTATTTTGAAATATCTTGGCTTCAGAAATACATACACAATGTATTTCTTGAACAATCAGATATTTAAAGAACTGCTTTTGTGAAATTATTATTTCACACTTATTTTCTGTCTTTACCTTTAGATCTATTTGGAACAACATATGTAAATTTTTCTGTTAGATTTGTCATTCTCTTCTTCCTAGAATTAATCACTGGCCTAATTTAATATTTACTATTTATATGCATATTTTATTGGCTATTTTAATTATAATTCATCAATATGTATGAACTATACATAGTACTATGCTAATTTAAGTGCTTTCAAATTTATATAAACATTATATCTTAAATATTTATCTTCTAAATTTTTGTATCTTCATTACAAATTTGTATTTTGAAAGATTTTCTGTACTATATGCATCCTTGTTATTATTGTTGAATCACATTTCAATATAGAATCTATGGATTTTATCCATTCTTATATTTGTAGAGATTTAGGTTGACTCAAAGGTATCTTTTTTAACTCACCTGGAAGGCTTTGGCAAACTAGTGAGTGCACTGACAACCTGTCCCTCTACCAGGAAGGCTGGTGAGAGTTCAGAGAGCATCCCTGGGCAGGCCAGCAAGAGTGTGAGCAAGCTTTTCCTCCACACACAGAAACTGAAGAGAAACTGAGATCCTCAGTGACACATTAGGACCCTTGCTGGGGTTTATATCTTGGACAGATGGGTTGGTGGCCTGGAAAATCTGAAGTCACAGTAACAATATGAGCTAAAGATTGGGTCATATCGTTTCTCCCAGACTACTCAGTCCAGAAAGAATCCAGGACTCATACAACTGGCCCTGCAGGAGGAATTCAGGTGACTAGCCCCTCCCCTACAGGGTAGGACCCAGCAACTGTGTGAACAAAAGCCACACAGTAGGACACTGACTAAGACATACATGATGGGTGGTCATGACTACTGGAATTGGATAAAACAAAATATGAACCAAAAGGCAAAAAATGACAAGATGAAAAGCAAAATGCAATCTCAGACCTCCAGCATATCAGGAACATTGGCATAGAAAGCACTGGAAGACGCGTCCCTGAAATTTCTGAAAAGATAGTAAATGAAATAAAGCAACAAATCCATGAGGCTAAGAAGGAAATCAAATCAGAAATAAACTCTCAGGTTAAAAAAAATGACAACCACAATGAAAGAATGGCTCAGTGAGCTAGAAAAGATATAAATAGAAAGATATAATTTTGGTCTTTTTCCTTTTTATCGGTACCAGGGATCAAACTCACAACTGCCTGCTTGCAAGGCAGGCGCTTATGCCGCTGAGCTGAATCCCCAGCCCCTGACAGAAACTTTGAATGAACAATGTAGGAAAGAAATAGAATTCATGAAACAGATTCAGAGATATGCAGGAAATAAAAAATTCCATTGAAAACTAGCAAAACAGCTTGAACAAAACTGAAGATACGCTTTCAGACCTTGAAGACAGGAGAAAGCTAGAAATCATGAAAGGAAAGAGTTCTTAAAAATAACAAGGGAATGGGCTGGGAATTTAGCTCAGTGTAAGCACCCGCCTGCCTAATGTGAGGCTATGAGTTTGGATCCTCGATAATAACAACAACAAGAGTGAAAGGGACCATAAGATAATGATTCAAAGCTCCAAGACAATGCAAAGAAAAACAATATAAGATCAATAGGTGTCAATGAGAAAATGAGAAGTCAATGAAAATGACATTTAAAAAATTATTTGCAGAAGTAATAGTAGGAAATTTTCCAAGCGTGGGAACAGATCTGACATACACATAAATAAGGCAAATAGAACCTCAAACAGTCATAACCAAAAGAAATCTACACCCAGATATATAATAATCAAGATCCCAGATATTCAGCAGAAAAATAGAATATTAAAAGATGTTATAGAAAAGAAACAGATAACCATCAAGAAATGCTAATTAGAATCATGACAGACTTCTTAACAAAATCCTCAAGTCAAGAAAAGCTTGGAATGAAGGATTTCAAGTCCTAAAAGAAAACAACTTCCAACTCAGATTAATGTATTCTGCAAAATGTTCTTTCAAAATGAATGGAAAAATGAGAAACTTCCATGACCAAAAACAAACAAACAAACAACAACAAAAAAAAAAACGGAAGAAATTCATGTACAGAAAACCAACCCTAGAAAGAGTACTGAAAGATGTTCGAAATAGAGATGACCACAACTCCCCGGACAACAACAGGAAAAAAAACAAAACAAAAATAAAAACAAATACTGTGCAGGGAAAACAATTACACAGATGGGAAAATCAGGGAATGGACAAGAGAAAAATAACACGACAAAGTCTGTACATATCAATGCAAATGGCATGTATTCACCAATCAAATGAAACAAGATTGAATGAGTCAAGAAACAAGAGCCAACATTGTGCAGTATAAAAAGCACATACTCAAAAAGAAATTCATAGACTGAAAGTCAAAGGAAAACAATACTGCATGCAATGAGAACCCAGAGAACAGCAGGGGTAGCTACTTTGTTTGCAGATAATGTAAACCTCAAAACAAAAATGATCAAAAGAGATAAAGTCACTACATATGTGTTAGAGGAAGACTTTACAAGAAAAAGATAATAATTATGAATATATATGTACAAAATATGAGAGATAAATAAAAAAAAGATAGTAAAGGAAAAAAGTTAAATTTTCATTGTTTGCAGATGACATAGAAGACCCTGAAAACCTCACCAAAAGACTACTGAAGTCAATAAGCAAATTCAGCAGTGTAGCTCTGTACAAAGTCAACACTTAAAAGTCAATAGCATTATTATACACAAAACTCAAACTTACTAAGAGAGAAATAAGGGAAACAACGTCTTGCATTAAAAAAAGGAAAGAAATATTTAGAAATCAATCTGATAAAGTATGCAAAAGATCAATATATTGAAAATCACAGTACTCTGAAAAAGGAGATTGAAGAGTATATCAGAAAATGGAAAGATATCCCTTGCTCATGGATAGGAAGAACTAACATTGTGAAAATGGCTAGCCTCCCAAAAGTGTTATACACATTTAATGCAATCCTGGTAAAACAATAACAACAAAAGCAGCAAATGTTCACATGCCTCACAGATCTAAAGAAACATTCCTAAAATTCATTTGGAGACGGAAGAGACTTAGAATAACAAAGGCAATACTGGGCAACAAAGGCAAGGCAGGAGGCATCAGAATCTCTTACTTAAAGGTACATTACAATGATACTGTGATAACATCAGCATCATACTGGCAAAAAACAGAAACAAAACAGACCTGAGGATTAGTGTAACAGATTAGAAGATGCAGATCCAGCTGCAAAGACACTCAGCCACCTTATCATTGACAATGGGGCCAAACATGCTCACTGGAAAAAAGATAGTCTAACAAATGGTGCTGGAAAAATTGGTTTTCCATGTCGCAAAGAGTGAAACTAGACACGTTTGTCACCATTCACTAAACTAAAGCCAAAATGGATCAAAGATTTAAATGTTAAAACAGAAACGCTGAGTCTTCTAGAAGACAAGGTCTGTAGAAGTCTTGAAGACATAAAGTTAGGCAGAGAGTTCATGAAACAAACACAAAGTACATGGGAAGTACTTCAAAGAATCAACAACTGGGATCTCAACTTATTGAAAAGCTTTTGCATATCAAAAAAAATCTCCAACAGAGTGAACAGAAAAACCCACAGAATGGAGAAAAATTTAGCTAACTGTCCCTCAGGCAAAAGACTTCTATCTAGAATATATAAAAAAATTAAAAAATATCAGGTCCCCCAATTCAATGACCCCAGGCAAAAATGGGCTTCTGGGTTGAATATGCACTTATCAGATGAAAAAAATACAAATGGCAAATAAATATATGAAAAAATGCTCAATATCTCTGTCATTTGAAAAATGCAAATTAAAGCAAAACTGAGATTCCATCTCACTTCAAAAATGACTGTTATCAAGAAATAAACCAATAACAAATGGTAGTATGAATGTGGGAAACAAGGAAACTTCTCTCCTGTTTGAGTGTACACTGATACAACCACTGTGGGTATTAGTGTGGACATTCTTCAAAAAACTAGGATTGGAGGTCCTGTGTGATTTAGGAGTTCCTGTCCTCTGTATTTTTCCAGAAGAACTGAAAACATCATACCATTATGATATATGTGTACCCATGTTTATAGCAGCACAATTTGTAATAGCCATATCTTGGAAACAACTCAAATGCCTGCCAACCATGGTATGGATAAAAAAGACGTGCTATTTTTATACAGTGCAGTACTACTTAGCTATAAACAAGGATAAACTTGAGGATTTTATTGGTATATGGATATAACTTGAAGCCATACTCATAAGAGAAATAAATCAAATTCATGTGTAAATATTGTATTGTCTCCCAGTGTAAAAAACTAAAAAGTGAAAAGATCCAAAATATACCATAGATGCTGTGAAAGGGAAAGGGAAGGAAACCACTTAAAAGGAAACAATTGGATATGGGAAAGGAGATTGGATATGGGAAAGGAGAAAAGAAAGGAAAATACAATTACCATAATTTCTGTTAGTTCATCAAGAAAAAGTTTCGTGATTTCATTGATTGTTTGATCTTTATGCCTATATCTTGTATTCTAAACAGCTACTTCAAAGACCACAATATGCAATAGATTTACTGTTGTCAATTTCCTATCATTTTGTTTTGAAAATTTCTATCATTTTTATTTTTTTCATTTTAAAATTTAAAAAATTGTTTTTTTAACTTTTTTTAGACTTACTGCTCCTTAAACATTCTTGTATGAATGCTCTTGCTTCTCTTTCATGAGAAATAATCTAGGATGTTTTTCTATGAGTGGAATTATTTGTCTATGTTCAACTTTATTAAATTGTAACCATTTTAAAAAAATGATTTATCATCATCTTTCAGTTTACATCCTCCCAATTGTAAGTTTTTCAGTGCCTAATATCTTCATCCACATTTTTATTTCTCCACTTGTAAATTGTAAAGAGTAACACAGCATCTGAAATTTTAAATTTATAATTTCTGTGATTATTATTTTTTTTTTGGTCTTTTTCATTTTTATTGGTACCAGGGATCAAACTCACGACTGCCTGCTTGCAAGGCAGGTGCTTATGCCGCTCAGCTAAATCCCCAGCCAATTTCTGTAATTATTAATAACTTTGATCAATACTATGATTTGAATGTCTCCTGTAACTTTCTTGCCATGCGATGACATCTCCTATATGTGCCACACATCAATAATGCCCCTCAGCAAATATAATCCATTGATGTTGGATTTTGCAGCCTTCAAAATTATGAACCAAATAAAACTCCATTCTGTATAAATTATCTAGTTTATGCAATTCTTTTAGGAGAAAGTGGACTAGCATATGTTTAGATGTTTATTGATCTTTCAAGTTTACACTTATGCAAATTAATTCTTTCATTTCTTGTTCTTTAGGTTGTCTTTTTTATTGATTTGTAAATGATTTTTATATATTTGTCATATGTATTTATTTAAGCACGAAACACAATATATCCTAGTCAATAGTTTTTCTTATAACTTTTCCATGATTACATTTTGTAGAGATATTTTAAATTTTATGGTAATCAAAATTTATTAATGACTTGCTTTGTTGTTATTGTTGTATCTTCTCTAAAAATTGATACATACCCTGAGAACATTAAGATATTTTTTCATAGTTTCTCTTGACATTTTACTGCCTTAATTTTCATACTTAAAATTTTAATATACTTCAGGGCTATTTCCGTGTATCTCAAAAGACAACAATCTAATTTTATTTTTCACAGAGATTATAAAAGACTCCTTTCATTATTCGATAAGCTATTTTTCCACAGTTTTAAATGCATTATTTTTATATATATAATTTTTATGGTTTTAGGCATTTTATTTTTGTAAGTATGTATATATTTATCAGTTTGTTAACATAGAATTTTAATTATGTATCTTTATAACATGTTTTTGAATTTGACGAAGCAATGCCTCTTTTTTCCTCAAAATTCATTTCACTTTTTAACTCTTTGATGTTCTGCATGAATTTTAGTAGGTATGTTTGAAGTTTCTTAAAAATGTATTTCAGTTCATGCTTCAGTCATTAAGAAATGATGCACTGGCTTTCTAGGCCCGTAACAAAATACCAGTGACAGTGATTTAAACAACACAACACAACACAACACATCTGACATGGTTCCAGAGTTAAAATCCCAGAAAAATAATTGGCGGATTTGCTCTTTTTTGAGGCTTGTTTTCTTGAGTTGCAAATGGTCACCTTCTCCCTGTGTCCTCACATGGATTTTTCTATGTGCACCTGTATCTGAGTTGTAATTTCTTTCGCAAGGACACCAGTATTTGAGTTTGCATCTAACCAAATTAGCTCATTTTACTTCATTTCTTTGAAGGCCCTGTCTTTAAGAACAGTCACATTCCAAACTACTGAAGGTAAGGAGTTTAATATATGGATGGTGGGCGTATGTAGCATGGCAATTCACATTTTTATGAGACTGAATTTTAACCAAAATGTACATCTTAAACATAATACATGTTCTATTTATTTAGGTCTTTTATGTGATTTAATATTTTCATAATTTTTTGAAAAGCTTGCTCATATTATTGAAAGAGATATACATTATACTTTGTTCATATAAATTATATATATTTGATAATTTATGTCTGATTTTTGAATCTCATGTGTAATATTTGACTATAGCAGATTATATACTTTTTCTAAAATTATATTTTATTGTATACTTATGAGACTTTTATTATATAAATTATGACAGTTCTTTGTTCTTCTATACAAATAGTTTTATTCATGGAAATGACAGCTTAACTTATTCCTGAAAAAGCCTTATAGCCTGTATAGCTTCTTTGGACTTCAGAGCATTGGTTTACATCTCCAGTACAATACTGAATAAATTTCTTACAAGCTTCTTTGGCAAGTCTTTAATTTCAAAAAGAATACTTCTAGTGCTTCATTTGTAATATAATTATCTGCAATAAGTTTGGATTAGCTACATTTTTCCCAACTAAAACATTTCCTTTTTATTTTCATGACCTAGATAGAAGTTCTTGGTTATTTTAGTCAATGTGTTCAAATATCTCAGTTCACAAACTTATTTGTTATATGATTTTGGAAAAAGATGGCCAAATTTGCTTTTGTGTGGGAAAGATGGCCACAGTAATTTCATCAACTACAGCAGAGTTTGCAAACAAAAACAAAATTTGGCCAAATGCTTCTGTTTTTGAAATAAAGTATTTGCAAACAAAAGTTTTCCTGGACCTACTGAGATTATTTTGTATTTCAATCAGTTAGTATGGTGAATTGTATTATTTTATTATATTGTTAGTAATTATATTAATAATTATATTGATATATGTGAGTTATTATATGTAGAATATTGTTGGATTCATTTGCTAGTATTCCATCTTGAATTTTTGTGTCTATTTTCATAAACGAGTTTGGTCTCTGATTTGAACGCCTTATTTTTTCCTTGTTTTGCCTTGATTTCATAGCTTTTTCAGGCTGAAACACTTGGGAATGGCCTTTTAAACCAATCTTAAAAAAAAACTATGCATAATACCAATTAGTCGTACTCACATATAAAAATGTCTAAAACTGTTTAAGAATTGGTACAACTTTATAAAATATGCAAAGCTGTTGTGTTTTCATATTTTACACTTTTCAACATATTTGGTAATCAATATTTTAATTATTTTTATCTTTTTTAAATCTACTGACATATTTAGTGTATTGACATAGTTTTAGCTTATCTGTATTTGTAATTATGCTTAAATTTTCCTTTCTAATGTTGCCTACTTTTTCTTTTTTCACTATTGTATATCTGAATTGTTACAATTTTTAGTATTTTCACTTTACCTGTGTTTATTCTAAGTGACAAAAAAGATCCATTCTTCACTAAAACTGTGTTTTTATTTCTATATTGCTCACTTCTTGCCTCTAAGCGGCTTTCTTACAGGAATATGTTTCTCAAAGTCTTTCTGAGAAGTGCGTTCACATGACTTAACCTCAACAATGTGAGCAAAGGGACTCATGGTCTTGGAAAACGTGGTAGTTTTCACTGGGAAAGTAGAAAACTCAAGCTTTCCTGAGCAATGCAAGGAATGGGCTTACTGACATTGACATGAGAGAGCCGAAGACCCTCCAGGTTTTCCTTTACTGGGAGCCCTCTCCTAGGACATCATGATGACTCACCAAGATCATCAGGAATATGCTAGTGAGAGGGACATCAGCATCAGTTAGATCAGTGGTGGCCTCTTCTGCAGGCCAGGCTGATGTTATGGAAGGTGTTTCAGAGCTAGGTGTGTTATTCAAAAGAATGGTAGCACTCCAGAAGGAGCATACCTGGGGACTATGCCTAATAACCAGAGTTTAAGAGCCACAGTTGCTGCAGTGTCAGGTACGTTTGGAGAAGCATCCTAAATTGTATGACTTCTGCAGTTATATAACCGGATCATGCAGTTGTAGAGGGTGAATATCCCCAAACCTGTCTTTTACAAGCTGGAATTCCAGGAAAGAGGGCAGTGCAGTTCAGTCTCTTCAAAGCCAGAGAGCCAGTAGCGTACATTCCAGTTTGCATCCAAAGGCCTGACAGCCGTGGACACCAAAGCCAGATCAGCATTCTAGCTCAGTAGTATACTTGTATACCTGGTCCCTATATAAGGAAAACATGAGTAGGTGCTTCCAGTTTTCGCAACAAAGATCATGTGCTGGAAGGAGATGTTTCCACTTTGTAAATGGAATGATTCTACTAAAGAAATAAGGGGCATCTCAAATATTCCACGAGGAGTGTGTTTACTGTGAACCCATCTCATGCATGGCAACACCTGCCCTGTTAGAACTAGGACTCTAGGTGGTTTTGTGTCATACACTAGCTATAATTAATGATTTAAAGACACAGTCATAATCCAATGTATTTAAGATCGTAGCATAGGGTAAACCAAGATAATGACTAATATGTGGGAATTCTCACATTTTCCTTTTAGACGTGGAAAGGAAGTAAGACAAAGGTAACCAAAAATAAAATTAGGAAATCAACTACCTTCTCATAAAAAATATTGTACTGATAAAAGCTTTATTTTTAGATGTTGTGTGTCCAATACACATTCTATAATGTTGTCATAAAAGTGAATAAGTAAAAATATTTCTTAATTGAAAAGGATCAATAGGAGCTCTTTTCCCAGAGAGAACTAATCTTTGTAAAACAAAACAAAACAAAACAAAAAAAAAAAAATTAAAGTGTAACAGTGGTGCAAAATGGAGAGCAAATCTCAGTGAAGGGTTTGATAAATTTCTGTAAATTGACCTAATCTGGGTACAGAATAGTTAGATGAGACATGTGAGGTTATTCGCAACCTGGATTGTTCCCTTTTATGTTGTCCCCTGTAGGTACAAACTATCCTGATTCAGCAGCATGGATGACTTGAACTTTACATAAAGGCAGTCACATGGGAAATACTCCTGCATAACTGGGTTCTGTTACTCAACAGTGTTTATAAAGTTGTTCATGTTTGTGTGTGCAGAAATTCGTATTTATTCTCGCAGGTGTATACATTTCCATAGTATGAATGGGTCACATGTTATTTACCATTCCACTGCTAGTAGATATTTGAATCATTTCTATTTTTTAGCTATTACATATGACACATCTACAAACATACTTAAGCATGTACATGTTGTGTAAGCATTATTTTTGCTATATGTACAGATGAAGATGATGTGCATGTTTTTACTTCTACTTTTTTGTTACTGGGAATCTAATTCACGACCTTTCCAGGGAGGTGCTGTGCCACTGAGCTGTGTCCCTCGTCCCTCACATGTTTATATTTAACAGATGCTGCCATATGGTTTTCCCAGTGACTCCACTCCGTGCTCCCATCGGCAGTGCATGGGAGGTCTCCGTGCTCAGCCACTCTCCGTTCCGCTGCTATTCAGTATTCTCCTGCTAATGCTCCATTTCAGTTATTCTGGTGATGTGGTAGTTATGTTTCTTGTGATTTTAATTTGCATTCCATAACGCATAGTAAGTTACATATCTCTTCTCACAGTTATTGATCATTGGAGACATCATGTTTTTGAAAGTATATATTCAACTTTTAACACACATTATCTATTGGATTTATTGCCTCATTCTTAATGATCTTAGAATTCTTTGTATTTCATATAATCTATAATTTAATGCTTTACCATTTGTTTGCATAGATAAATTCTCTTATTGTAGGCTTTCTTTTTCAGTATTTTAATGGTGAATTTTTACTATAACAATTCCTTAGTTTGAGGGAAGTTTAATTGGTTATGTTTGCTGTATGAGTGCCCTTTTTATTTTCTGTTGTTTTGGTTAAGACCAATAAAATTGAAAATAGGAAATCTGTGATTATTCCAATATCCCAAAGGTGAGCTTTTATATTTTATTCTAAAAACTTCATTATTTTAACTTTACAAATAAATTGCACATTTTACAAATAAGTAAAAACATTTGTAATTGACCTCTGTGTATGGCATAACACAGAGACTGATTGAATGACAAACCTCATTTATAACTGAAAGTTTGTGAAGGATGCTTTAACAAATGAACAGTCTCAGTAAGAATACAAACAATTTAAACTATAAAGAATGTATATGCTAATTAGCATAGTGGAAAGCTGACCTAGGTTAAGATTTTCTTGCTGAGAATAATTACATATCAGGAAGAGCAAAGGCTCACTTTAAGCCTAGACTGTCTAGTGGATCGGAGAGAAGACTGTCCTTTCTTGGAAGAGAAAATGATTATTCCTTGTTTTTTGTTCTGAGAGCTGTCTATGAAGAATTTCAGAAAGGCATTAATTGCAAAGTCATTTGCTTCATTTCAGATGTAGTAAAGAAAAATCACAGGCACAAGGCAAGAATTAATTTACAACTGCCTTGCCTGGCTGTTTAGTACAGAAATGTAATATGTTAAATAGTAACAAAATTGGATTTTTAATGTAAGAAATATTCCTAGAGGCAATAAAATTAGTTTGTATAACGTGGAATATACTTAATAAAGACATCAATAAGTCTCAATTTCAAATTAGCAAAAAAAAATCCAAAGGAGACAGGAAATACAAAAGTTGTTCATCAATTAAAATTGTCTTTATCTTCATGGATAAAATGCAAAAGAAAGACTGACTGGAAAAAAGTTCTGATCACTGCTGGCAACCTTCTCAGAAGCACAGTCTCTGCCTGGTACTGCACTAAATTGTGCACTGTTGGGTTTGCCCTTTTCCATCACCCCTTGCAAGTGCAAATTACCCTGATTCAGCAAGCATGGATGACTTGAACATTACACAAAAGCAATCGCATGGTAAATGCCTTTATAACTGGGTTCTGTTGCTGAACTATTTATAAAGTTTATTCATGTTTGTGTGTGCAGAAATGATTCATTTGTATGTATTTTCTATTAAGCAAGGAATACTAACTAGTAGTGTAAATGTTGGGAGTGGTCACTAACAGTGATTTTTAAATAAACTGTATAAAGTAGAGCCAGGATTTTATAATTTTTTTAAAAAAATTATTATTTTAAAATTCTGTACCTTTGAAAAGAGGAAAATTCCAATGCATTTGAGAGTCTGTGTCTGTTTTTCTTTTCTTTTTTCAGTCACAGGATTACTCTAAATATACTCCTAGTCTTGAATAACCTGAGAGGTTGTGTTTCTTGTTATCCAGACTTATTCACATTGCTTAGTTCTGTCAGGGATCTCAAAAGTTTCTTGGTTGAAATTTAGGGCATTGACAGAATAAATTACTGGTTGATATTTCTAAATACATGAAATCTGGAATTCTTAGCCCCTACCACTTACCCAATTACTGGCTGTAAATCACTCAGATTTCATAATTGCTCAGGGCCTTTGAAATATGTACTACACCACACACTGCAATGACAAACACATGGACTGAACTTTCTGTGTGAAATTTCATCTTATCCTTAAACATAAAAATGAAGAAGAAGTAACTATCTCTGTTTTGAAGGTTAGTAAATAAATCCAAGACTGACTATTGGATGAAAGAATACGAACTCCAGTGAGGAATGTGAGGGTTTACAGCAGTTATGTAAAAGGTAATGTCAAGTTATGACATTACCATCTGCTTGATAGGGGATCAGCAGACTAAAAGTAAAAGATCTAGTGAAAGAAATTCTTAGAAGAAGTCTTATTTAGTGGCACACATGCACTATATTCAAGGACACTAAATTTGGTCTTTATAAAAAAAAAAAAAAACTTGCTGTGTCTTGTGAAATACAAACCACCACTGTAGGACACATTATAATTTGATCCAGGTTGTACATCATTACATTAGTATATTGCAAGCTTGGGGTATCTTATGTGGTAAATTGTGCCCATGAAACAAAAAGTATGTTGAAATTCTAATCCCCACTACCTGGGAATATTATCTTAGGGTCTTTGTAGATGTATTCAGATTAAGGTGAATTTTTAATAATTATCCTAAAGGCATTATGCTAGTACCATTATAAAGGAGAAAAAAAAAAAAAAACAGAGACAGAGACACACATAGATAGATGACCATTTAAAGATAGGGCAAAATTGTACTTACATTGTCCAAATTGAGGGATGTCTCGGGCTGCAGAAGTGGAAAGAATATAGAGAGGATTTTACCCTGAACCTGTGGAGGAAACAAAGCCCAGACACTACCATAATTTTTTTTTTTAATTTCAAGAATTCAAAACTGTAAGAGAATATACTTCTGCTGTTTTAAGTCTATAGTTTATGGTATTTTGTTATGGTCACCATAGGAATACAAATACAAGATTTGAGGATAAGACTGACAAGAATAACTTAACCTCAAAGAAAAATAAATAAAAGATAAATTGTGCATGTCTGCCTTCCAGAGGCACTCTTACTTAAACTCTGCCTCTCTGAGGATCACTCATTATGGTATGAAGCCACGCCACATAGTGTGTCCATCATCTTGTAGTTTGAGGCTTGACACACATGTGTAAGATAAGGCTGGAGGAAATATTACATATTCAAATCGTGATATAGAGAGAACAGACAGCCAAGACAGACAAGGACTGGCCACAGTGTAGGTATCGTAGAGATGGATGGCGATTGAGCAGGGGTGTGACGTTTCATTTCCCAAATGAGTTATAGAACAGCAAGGGGAGAAAAGAACAATTCAAATGATGGATTCCTCCAGGAAGTTACTCTCATTATAAAAGAAAATTGAAGATAACTACTGAGAATGCACATATTTCCAGAAAGTGCCTTGATCATGAGCTCAGTCTCTGTATCTGCACACTGGTCAGGTTACATGCCATTTTTGTTGCTACTTACAAATGGAGAATTTGCAACTATTGAAGATGGAGGACTTGCATTAACTCCACAGAATATGCACAAGTAGTGTGTGTGTGTGTGTGTGTGTGTGTGTGTGTGTCTGTGTGTGTATGAACTCATATTCAAACTCAGGACTTCTGACATTAGGGAAAGTTTGCTTTTGTACTTCATGTTGCAGGTAAGGTAATTTAGTGTTTTGGAGGAATATTATGCATATGTTGCCCCACACTGAGTAACACAGACAGTTCAGGAGCTACTAATTGGAAAACAATCTATCAATTAGTTCCTTGAAGAAATTATAAATAAAATCATAGATCTATAATCTGGTAATATTAAAGTAGGTATTTTTGTGTGTATAAATAGGGAAATATAGTAAGACACTGTGTAAGTGTAAATTTTCACACACAACTCCAGCCCTTTGTATTCTGGTGGACTTTTCATCAAGATTCCATTCAGAGTTTTATACTTTGCACTGAAAAAGGAAATCAGACACTTTAGTTATCTGGTCTAAGGAAGATCCTGCTCTGACACAAAGTAAGTAGACTGCGCCAGGTAATTTTCTTGTTGTGATAACATATAAGCTTGGAAAAGAAATAAATCATAAATGAACTTAGATTCAACTGCAAGTGATTTTATGTCTTCTAAAAAACTCTTTTAATGGTGTCTCCTTGTTTTTCCCTTAAGAAATTATTTTACTGCATGATTGCCATTGCTTCAAGTGAAATGTTTTTAGTGTCCAATTTAAATTGTTTCTGCCTTAGGTCTAAGGTCATTGCTTTCCATTACATTACTATTAAGCACCTTAAGTATTTCCTTTCTCCTTTCAAATAATGAAATGATTGCGCATTTCATTTGAAAATGTGGCATCATTCTTCTAGTATGAAAACTTAAAACTCTTGAAAATGACAAATGATCATGCAGTTTCTTACAGAAGCAGGTGAGTTTCCCAGTTTATGATTTTTTTCTTTATTTCTTTTATTTTTAACTGCAAGAGTAGTCTCATTAAGTCACCAAGTTTCCCAGAGTGGATTCAAATTGCCATCCTCCTGCCTCAAACTCTCATAGTCCTAAGATTACAGCTGAGTGTTTGGTGCTTCTAGGTTTCATTAGTTAAGAAACAATTCATGGGACTGATACAAGTAGCAAAGAATACACCACATGCATAATGGAACCTCTCTTAATGGAAAGGTGAAGCACTCTCAAATTTTTTTAAAGAAAATGTGAGTTATAAGGTATGATAAAAGTATGTTTAATGTTTAAATCAAATCAAATAATAAAAACAGACACATTGCCATTTACCACCCTCAAAGCATCCCATCATCACTTTAACTACAATTATTTCACTGTCCTTGTCACTTTTGAAGGAATTCTGGAAGTCCTCTCTTATGAGTGTCATTTTGTGGCTCCCTCAATGTCTTGAAATGACGCAACGTGTTTGTAGCAATTTCTGTAAAATAAAAACATTACGATGTGTCCACATCTTATTCTTTGGATTTGGAACTATGTGAAAGTAACTTCTTGCAGCTCCCTAAAATCAACATGAGCACTAAAGTTAAAGATTTTGAATTGATTCAGGACATTCAAGCAACCATGATGCATAGCTAAAGCAAATCACGAAAGAGGGCTTCCAGAATTGCTTCAGAAAGCAAGAAGAATGATTAGAAATTTGTATGTTTGAAATGAGGGGGAGCATTTTAATAGATTAATGTCAATGTGTCTCTTAATGTAATATTAAAAAGTCATCATATTTTTGTTCACTCCATGTACAGTAAGTTCCCGACTGATAAACAAGTTCTGTTCCAGGAGAATGCTTGTGAATCAGATTTGATCTTTAAGTCTGATAGAAGTTTTATACACCTATGACACAAATACACAATGTAAAGCATAAGCACACACACATGGACACACACACGTGTGTGCACACATGTACACATACAAACACTGAAATACCACAAACATGGCAGACATGTGAACTGCTTCTGCAATTTGCTTACATCTACAAATGTTCTCTAATGTGAGGTCCTTTCGGATCTATGAAACTTCACAACACAAATGTTCCTAAATTGGGAACTTAGCGCAAGCCGTTTAGTTTCACTTCTCTCTTTTACACAAAAGGAGGAAATATCTCTGCAGAACCAGATGCTTATCAATTGGCCTTCTCAAGAGCCCAAGGCTTTCACCTGCAAACTCTATACGGAAAAAACATAGAATGACAAGAGAGAGCAAAGCTATAATAGCATCACGGCAATGCACACTTTGATTTGATGGTTTCAAATCTGTTAATACAGTATGTGTTTGGGGTGCGCCATGAGCGATACGGTCCTGAGTTTTCTGCACATTTAATGTCTGGTGGATTTGTTCCTTGATTGTTCATCATATTTAAACTAGAGCTTACTCCTAATCAGATTTACATTTTCTTCTATTTTTTTCAATATTTAACCTCCTCTGTCTCATATTCCAACAATATCGAAAAAGCATGTAAAATATCAAATAACAAATACTAACATTAAAATATTTCTTATATTTCTGTTGACAGGTAGATGATTAATAAGGTCTTGGAAGAAGTCTCAATATGTCCAGTAGAGAAAAAAAGTTCTCTGCTAGGATATCAACCAAAAAGCGACTTCCATCTGCAGGGGAAGGGTATCACATGCTGTCACTTCCACTGTGTACAATGTGCTGAGAGCAGCAAAGGACCTGGTTTCAAAAGTAAGATTCTCTTGCCACTGACACATAATAATGGCAACTCTTCCTAAAGAAAAGACTAGAGGCTGAAAAGCCTGCTGAGAGCAGGAAAAGATACAAATTCCAATAAATATTAACTATTAGAAAATAATGCCGAATCTCTAAAGGAAAGCATTTGTACTAGTAAAGAGGGGTTTGAACCAAATAACATGCAAAGAAACAAAGATGTCTTGCCTTGTGCGTAAACAATGGCATCTGTAAGAGTACAGATAAAAATTATGAGCCACAATAGGCAAGTTCTCAAAATTGCCACAATAGGCAAGTTCTCAAAACAAGCGATAATGGAAAGTCGAGATCTAATTTCAGGAACATTGAATATCAACCCAGTATCTGTTGTAATTGATCCTGGATGGCCCTCACCCATTTTATCCAAATTCAGTGCAGTCTCTATTTAATACTGGTAGAATATACCCATTATGCCTTGTGATACAGCATAAAATAGAGAATTTACATGCTCTGATAAGAAAACTTTTTCCAGGGAAAAAAATTAAGATAACCTCTCAAACTTTGCTGCATATACAATAAAACTGTTAAGTGTTACGAGTGAAGCTGTAACTCACTTCACTTACATCATAATGCTTTCGCGGCTGTTGACGGATTTTAATTGTTAGTGCTTTCTTTGGTCTTTGAAGGAAAAGTGTTTTCAAGTCTAATCCATTATCCTTGTTTTTGAGACATGTGCTTTACAAATCATGATTGTTATTACGTTACCTTACCTTCTAAAATCTTTTTAAGTTGCTGGTTGTCTTTTAACTCTGATATTCAAGGTCACCCAATAAAGCCAATTGTGAACGTCCCAGAACTCCTCTCTTCTTATTCTACCTAGTCACTTCCTACTTAAGCATCTGAACTTATACTTCGTATTTTCTGATGTTTATGTGTTTCTCTTAGCTGAGGTTATGAATCACTCACATTCACAAACTATCGATATCTTATAGGCCAAAACCTCTTCTTCCTTTTCTAAAATCCTATTTTTATGTTACTTTCCAGATGAGATCTATAGTCAATTTTTAAAACTTTTATTTATTTATACACTGATATACTTTTTTCCCTAAAGGGTCATAAGTTTCTTGGAAGTAGGGTCTCCATAGACTGAGGCTGAAAATTAGTCAAGTATACAATAAAAGCTAGCTGAATAAATGAGTGTGCTGGTCATTCTTATTGTCTTATATCTTCACATGGAGAAATAAAGAGTCATTGGATCTTCACCATCACAGACATACAGAAATATGCAAACCATTAGGGACAACTATAGGCATATACTTTATAATTTTATGAATATAACTGCAGACAAAATATAGATAGCAAATTATTTACCATTAATAATTCAAAATGTAAAGCCAAGAAGCTTGGCACTATGCCTGTACCATTTATGGAAGTAACTTTGATAGTGCATATTGGAGCACTTGCCAAAGATGCCTTAGTTGGAAGGAGGATTGTGGCATTACATTTTGATATAGAACGTTGTCTCCACTGAAATTACAAAAAATTGAAAATGTGTGCCAATATTTTAGGAATTTTAATATATGTTTTCAAAATGTTCTTCACAATATAGTATTTTGATATTTCCACTAACAAAAGATATTATAGTCAAATGTATTTGAACAAACATGCAAATTAAATATGTCTTTGAAATCATAATGTAAAGTGCTTTAGGAAAGATTTTCATAAATCTTCTCAAAAGGATTGTTGATGCTTGGGTGTGATAGCAACATCTGTAATCCCAACACTTGGGAAACCGAAGAAGAAGGATCACTGTGAGGTTGAAACCAGCCTTGGCTGCATAGTGAGTTCAAGGCCAGATGAATTGCACAGCATGACCTTATCTCAAAAAAGATATATATATATATATATATATATATATATATATATAACCTTTATTTACATTGTCTCTCAATTGTAATTGTCCTTTGAACAGTGTATTTCATGTAACAGCTACGAATCATTTTTCTAAAAGAGGTCTTTCATTGAAAATGTTTTAGAAAATAAGTACTCTTTCTATTTGTATAGAATATTTATAGCCCAGATATTATGATATTACTTGGAATACAAAACACAAAAAAATGTTTCTTAGCTACAACCTTAAGGATGTGATCTTTACAATATTTTATTCTGGGTTAACACATGATCCCATTACCTGTGACTGAAACTCCAGGACAAGGGTGAGAGCGGCCTGCACTCGGCGTATCTGTGTGCACCTGTCCACTGCATGTGCAGAATACAGGTGGTGGGAGGAAGGGGACGGCAAAGTGTCCCCTCACAGTCCAACTGATGGCAAGAGTGGAAGGAAAGCTAAAGACGTGTTCATTAGATCTCGGAATTCATGTCTGGGCTAGCAATCTTCTTTCCTTGATTATATTTGCTTTAGTTTTAATTTCCTTTTAAGGTATTGTTCAGATTAATATATATATGAGATTTTATAATGAATTCTTAAACAAGTGCACGTCAAGTTCTTCAACCATTTTGTAACTACTTAAATGATCTTATTTCCATAATGTTGGAGAGCATATTCTCCTGATATATCTTATATCCTTAGAACTATATTAAAGCATATTTTCCTGATATATCTCATATCTTTAAAATTATATTAAAGCAATAGCAATATTACAGCAAATTAATTAGTGTCCTAGTTTAGAACATTTAGTTCCAACTATCAGATTAGCTAGATAAAATGTATAGGAATAAATCTAAGAGGTTTACATTTAGTTATGTTCCTGTTTTGACTAGTACCACAGAATTAGGAAATAATGAGCCATGTTATAAAATTTTGTAAATAGACAAGTGCAAAGATTAGTCTTTTATCCTCATATAAAGTATGTAAGATCACTGAAGACAGCTGTAGCTATTTATTTATGCACTTATATATTTTAGTTTCCATCTATCTCAATGGAATATTATAAACTAAGTAATCTATAATTTTAAATGTTATTTTGATAAAATTATTAACCAATCTGACAAAAGGTATGTTTTCTGGACAATTAGTTAAATTATAGAAATATTTTACTAGTAACATTATCATTTTATATAACCATCTCAAACATTTTAATATAGCATAACCATAAGAATAATAGTATTTGACATATCACAGGTGTGGAAATGACTTGACCCAATATCAGTAAATATCAAATGACTAAATATGAAAGACTACCATGCATGGAGCAGAGTGACAAAGGAAAAAAAAAAAAAGAAAAGAAACAAAATAAACCTGTCTCTACCACATCCACTGGGTCACTGGGTGTATTTTAAACCATTGAATAGAAAGCACAGTAATTCTAAATTTCATTAAAGAAGATGTTAGATTTCCAGAATTTTATGAATAGAAGATAAACAATCATGTTTGTATTTGGACCTTAATGTATAGGACCACTTCCATGATTAGAAACCTACGAGTGGATCCATATTCATCAACTGCCTCTCTCCATCAGAGGAGCACAGCTGTTGGGGGAACATAACTGTCTTTCCTTAGGGCAGCTATCCGTTTAATGTCACAATATAAAAGAAAGAGAAATGAACACCCCATTTTTATAACACTTCTGATGGTCAAGTATACTAATATAAACAGAAATAAGCCAACTAAGATCTTATTTTATTTATTTAATTTTTTTTTTGTCTTTTTTCTTTTTTATGAGTACCGGGGATCTGACTCACGACCACACACTTGTTATGCAGGCGCTTATGCCACTGAGCTAAACACCCGGCCCCTGACTCCAACTAGATTTTAGAAAATGATACAGACTTCACACAGAATGAAGCTCACTAAAGTATGGGAAAAGTTCCTTCTTAAATGTTAAAGGAATTTACAGAATAATACTAAGACATAGTGATCTGCTAAATAGAGGTTCTAACTACTTAATTCTAACCTCAGTTAATTAAGAAAATGGAAATTCTAATAGCAAAAGTAATAAAACAAATAGCAATAGCAATTTTTCATATATATTTTCCATATCAATCTTATTGGTAATAATCCATCAGGGTGTATTAAATTTTTAAAAAAAACATTCCTTATTATTCTGTAATATTAAAGTGAAAGTTATGAGATTTTACTCCCCAATTAAATATCTATCAGAAGGTCTGATACTCAGAATTCAGAGTTACACTGTTATTTTTCAAGATGGGATAACTCAATTTTACCTGAAGAATCTACGGAAAATTCATCACTTTGAGATGAGATAGCCACGAGCTTATTCTGAATGTCTGCTAACTCCCAGGTCTTTGTGATGAAATAATTGCTCTGTTTACCTTGTAATAAATTACCATAGCAAACTACACTTGAGTAACTGACTCTTAATAGTAATAACACTTTTCACTGCAAGGTCCAGTATAAACCGTAGAATTACAATGGAAGAGTCCCATGCATACTGAAACTCGGGAAAGAAGAAAAGGGTCAGTAAAGGACTACTGTTACTAAAATTATTTAAATTTTCCTTGTTGTGAAAATATAGCTACATGGATTCAGTAGTTCGATAGTCAAAATCAAGTTATGCACTTCAAAAATGTGTAATTTATTAATAAAATGGACAAGATAATATTGTAAGAATCTCTGTATAATTATGACAAAAACTTCAGTTCAGTAAGTATTTGTGTACAACATCTCCCAATGTAATACCAACTTATTATAAATGCCCAGGAGACCTTTTCTATGTAAAATCCATGAAACAGTGCTTGAGGAAGATAATAATAATGAGTAATAAAACATACATTGAAGAGAGAGTGAATCAAACTGGTGATAAAAACATGACCTTCCTCCATAAGGTCAAATATTTTTATTTAGATTTAACACTACAATACACTATATATCCATTAAAAAAGAAAACTCTATATAAATTATTCCTTCCATTCATCAATTCTTTTCCATTACAGCTTTGGTACAATGTGACTTAGCATATAATTTTTAAATACTTTTAGCATCACAAACTCAACACAAAGTACAAAACTAAACCAAATTAGGGATATTATAGTCTACACAGTGGTATTCAGTGGTAGGAGAAAATCTTACCTTGATGAATTCATGTCACTAGCTAAGCTATAAAGGCATACCTAGCAGACATGACAGAAATATGCACCATTGACCAGCTAATGTGTGTATTAGTCTTTGTTTACTTTTTACAGAATACCAGCAGCAATCATTTGATTGTTGAGAGAATACTTAAGTCCTCAGTCGTTTTTCCCGACATGCCCCTCTTCCTGTAAAGGCCATGGGTAACGTTTGATGAAATATGCCACAGACAGGGCTCTCAGAATTTGACTTGCCAACCAGCATTGCTCATACTTGCACAGTTTGTCCGGCAGCTAGCCGACATCATGGGGATGGTACTGGAGGGGCAGTGTGGAGCAATTAGCCTAAGGTTGTTCTGAGGGGTTGGTGCTGTGATATTACAGTAAACAGGGATTCCAGTGGCTGGGAGTGACCCTTGGCCGGCCTGGTTAGGTAGCATGATTGGCTGTTGGTAGGACTGCTGGGGCAATCCTTGAGAACCTTGGGTCATTGGCACCTGTAGAAAGACATAAGCAAGAGCCCAGTGTGAAAAGAGTATTTTTCAATGCCCAGTGAACACTACTGTGTTGCAAAAGTTATTCAGCTTTTTTTCGCCAATCCCGGGCATTAAATGCACAGCACTGCACATGTTAGTTATGTCCCTTAACACTAAATTATATCCCCACTCCATGCACATTTTAGTGTGAGATTTAAAAAGTCATGAATACTACTTCTGCCATTTATTAGCTATTTTTCACTTCAGGAAGTCACTTACCCTCTCTGATGACCTTCACTATTTGGACAACACCTATTTCAAAGATCAACTGGAAGTTTGCTGGGATGGTACACTACACCTCGGGCAGCATCTGGCCTGACTGAGCACTCAGGAAAAAAATCGATTCCAAGTCTCTCTCTGAATGTCTCTGTCTGTCTGTCTGTCTGTCTGTCTCTGTCTCTGACTCTCTCCCTCTCTCTCTCTCTGTCTCTCTCTCTCTCTGTGTCTCTGACTCTCTCCCTCTCTCTCTCTGTCTCTCTCTGTCTCTCTCTCTGTCTCTCTCTCTGTCTCTCTCTGTCTCTCTCTCTCTCTCTGTCTCTCTCTCTCTCTCTCTCTCTTTCTCTCTCCATCCAGTATGGATTTTTCAGCAAAAGTCTCTCTCACTTTGGAAAGACATAAAGACATGCCCCATTTCTAGGCTGGGATTTGCTTGGAGACATCCAGCAGAAGTGGGGCATGACCCAGGTAGGACAGCCAAGAATAGATTCTTTAGAGCCACAAATACTTAAGGCAGCTAAATTGAAAGACCATACATTTCACTAACTTTTCATTTCCAATTTCAGAGCATTTCAATATATAAATCACAAAAGAGTGTATGACAATTATTAAAATACTCAACTTGGGGTTTTTTAGAAAATGTAGTTGCTAAGCCCTTTAAGTGAGTATGTGTGCCATTTTAAAATCTCTAATAACTTAAAATTATGTCAAAATGAAGTTTCTTTGGATGAGCATAAAAATGAATGGGAACTCATTATGAGGACTCTGTACCAATAGGCAAAATTTCACTAAAGGACTTCATCAATAGAACTACAGTAAATTGTCTTCCATAAGTAGAAAATTTATACAGAAACAATTTTAATGGGTATCCAAAAGCGATAACACATATTTGTTGTTTTCTTTTATAATTTTGATTCAGAGTTACTAGCAACAGTGGCAGTGCCAAGCACCTACTACCTGGCCAACCATCAACACAGGAAAATGCCCACAGAGTTTGCTTTGAGAAGTGTCATTTTTCACTACAAATTCCCCAGGCTGCCCTTGTGCACCTGATAAGAAGACATCGTTGGGTAGGAGACCATCATGCTTTGCACCGGAGTCCCTTGCTGGGCGCTCATCACACTCTGACTCTGAGGCGGTTGCTGTACTCCCATCAGGCCTTGGAATCCTTGCTGGCCTGATACAACTGGCTGATAGCCTGAGAAGATAAGTGATCTTTTTAAGTGCTTGTGTTGCTTTATGGAGACCAGAGCATTTCGTACCAATGCAACCTCAGAAATCTGAGTCTCCTTACCATGAGCATATTATCCAGATTATTTCCAGTGAATTCATTTTTTTTTACATCTAAAAGTGGACAAGACTATGGCTTTAAAAATCTCACTGATCTTCCTACTATTTTATACTCCAACCAACAAGCACATTGGACAATGATATATGCTTTATGATACCAACATAGAAACCACATCAATTGACTGCTGAAAACTGTAAGTTGTAGCTTTAATTTTTTTGGGATTGTTTTTTATTTCAATAATATTTGGAGTTTGCAGATTTTAACAATTAAACTAACTTTCCCCCTAACTATTCCATCTTCCTGTACTATCTAATTTCATATACCAAACAGCCTATTAATTTTGAATTCATCTTATTTTTAATGCCCTACTGAGTCATATGACTCACTACTCATGAACCTAGGGGAAAAAGGCACTAGCAAGTGAAAGGAATTTCATATCTTTGTTCTGCTTTATCATTACCTCCTAAAAGAACATTCTGGTAAAATAATGGGTAATCATGTATATACATTAATTAACATATAATACATTTAAAATTTATATTATAGTGTCCACCCACATGGGTCAGCTGGTTGCTTTCTTCTTTTTAAGTGGACCAGAATTGGTTTATTTCAATCATTGTATATATTCCTCACCATAAGTGGTTTACAATATATTCTTAAAACAATCCTGCAAACTCTTCTAATAAATGTCTGGCGGGAAGGTAATATTTCAGGAAAAATCGCATAGTTGTATAGAGATAAATTCACTTTATGCTGTAAAATAAGGCACTTCCAAAGTTTATATAACTCATTTGTCTTAAGTATCCCACAATAAGTGGGACTGCTATCCTAGAAGAATTTCAGAGACAGTAAGATTTTTTGAAATCTAGGTTTTAACCCAAGCTAAGCTTTACAGGCAAATTTTTAAAATAAAACCATAAGTTAAAATAACCTAGTCAATGTGTATCATTGATGAATAATATGGTTCCTGTGCATGGGTTTTAACCTCATATTAAAGAATAAAATCATAGTCCACAAGAAAATGCTTTGCCCTTTTGTTTTTTGTATAAAAATGTACCTCGTCTCTGTTCAGTGGAACAAGCCTGTAATGCTGCCTATTCAGTAGACTGGGGCAGTATCGTAAGATCAAGGCCAGCCTTGGACACTTTAGAAGGGGGAAACTCAAAAAAAAAGTTGGGGAAAGGGGGATGCAACTTGGTGGCAGGGTGATTGTCTAGAATATGTGAGGCCTTTGGTTCAGTCCCCAAACTGCAAACAAACAAGCAAAAAAAAGCCCTATCCAGAATCTATCTATCTGTCTATCTATCTATCTATCTATCTATCTATCTATCATCTATCATTTATCTCTTCATTCATTTCAAAAACATTGCAGAAAAGTGGCTTGCAGAAGAGTCACTACATTAGGAGACTGGCAGTTGCCCAGATGGGTTGGGAGTGATGTGCCCTGGGTGAAAGTCGTGAAAGAAGAAGCTGGGCCCAGGCCATGTGGGGAAGTCTGCTTATGCTTCCAGCTGGGGGACAGAGACAGTGTTAAAAGTCATCAGCTGACCTTTACATCTCACCATATTTGACTCATCCTAATTCATTCTCCTAGAGGGTATAACTACTACGACATTTTACATCCTTGTAAAGACAACACATGTTGCCAATGGAAAGGGGGGAACTGGCTGCTTTCCTCCTGGCTTACTTCTGAACACAGTACGCTGCCAAAACTCTCCTTTCATATGCTGGCTGGTGTCTTTAATACTTTCACCCCAAAGTGCTGCAGTCCTAATGTATTTGTAGCTTATACAGTAAAGAAAAGACATCAGATTTGGGTAAAACAAATGGAACTAAAGTCATGTCACTGTGACAATTACCTCTCAGAAAGACTTGTATGCAATAGTATTCAAGAATAATTTCTTTAAAAAGTAATTGGAAGAAGTTTTCATTTAGTCTTTGATGTGTACATTTTCCCTTCTAATTCATATATCCAATTGTCTTTACAACATGAGTCTATCTTATCATTTTATTCTAATATTCCAAACCACATCAAGTTCTTTGTAGCATAAACTGTTACATACATAAGAGTAAATTTGTATGGTTGTAGAAAAGTTATGAACAACTGTCTACCATTAGTTCAATAGTGAAGAGCAGGCAATATGAATTCACTTTCAATTTCATGTAAATTTGACAAAAACAGAGCTTTATTTCTGATTGCAGTTTCAAACATTGGTTGAACATGAAAGATGCATCTTAATATTTTTGGCTTACATTTGATTATAAGTTAAAGGCCAACTGTTGTCTATGGATCTTTTGCAGAATATTTCTCTGTGCACAACAACAGAGAAGAAGAAAAGAGCAGTGGAAAGAGGGAAGAACAAAGAGGAAGCTGTGTGGCCTAATATATGAAGAGTATTTCTATGCTAGATTTGCCTATGGAACCCTTTCATTCTTTTTCAGTCTTTGTTGAAAATTAATTGAGGTTTTGAAAGAAGAGATTCATTTATCACACCAGCCTCTAAACTAAAAAACCAATGTGAAGGGAGAAAAACAGAGCTGTTAGGACATTCAGAAAACAGACTGACTTGGCAGGAAGAGGAAAGAGGCATCTGGTGGATGGAGAAGGAATAAATGGGATGCTTTCATCCACAGGGGCTCAGAGCCCATGAGAGTGCAATTCACCTCCCTGCCGGCCCAACGCAGCAGCACTGTACGTTCCCCCAAGGCATGATGATTTGTGAACTTTGATATTCAGTTATGCATAGCAGTGGCTAGCTGCTCTGGACTGGGGTCCCCTGGTAAACACACATTAAGGCAAATGAGGATTTATATGGGGAGTAAATACACTTCAGTTTCAAAATGAAAACTTAAGTGTATGGAAAAATCACTTTATATTCATGAATCTCACTCATTTCTCAATGCACTCTCCAGGCAAGAAATATACATCTGGAATGGTTTAATTGGGAGTGCCCATTTTTATAAATTATGTCAGAAAAGCTAGCTCCTTAAGACAGGCGGCTGTCTGGAATGTAAATTTGAGTCCAACAATAGGAAAAGAGAAATGAGATAGTAGTGACCTAAGAATGAACCAGCAGTGTCTGCCCAGGAACACAGCACGCCCGAAAACAGACATGGCAGTGCTGGTGGCAACCTGCTTATCTTGTCTACTCAAATGAGAAATACGTTCCAGTTTGTCAATTCTTAGCTGTGAAATGATCGCTTTTTCATATTTATTGAGGATTAGCAAGATATAATGCACCATACAAAATAGAAACAGCAACTGCTTACTGCCTTGTAGGCTTGCTGAGATGATACAGGCATTAGCTATTTTTATTTCATTTTCAGTCAACATTGATTCAATTTTCAAGTCACATGTGTCATTTAGTTTCTGAAAATAAAAAGGTTACAAATGAACAAATACTTGGTAGCAAATAAAAGATTGCACTCTGCTAAGATGGAGAAGTTATAAACTTTGTGAATCATGTAACAGAAGTGTTTCATTAAAGTGTAACAGTTTTTGGATACTATTTGTAGCTCAAAGGTATTTTGTTAATATTCAGGCAAGAAGATATTTCTCTTGATGAAGAGCAATTATAAAACTCAGAGTATAAATTAAATAATGTAAATTGGTTCAATTGTGACTGACATTTTAACCCTTATTTAGATGCTTTGTTACAGATAGAAAATTTTGGAAATGAATGGAAGTACTAGCCTATACTTTGGGATTATTGTTACTCCTACTCTTGTGGATACAGAAATTGAAGACGGAAAGAGAATAGCTATAAGAATGAATTTCTCAACAAGTTAGTTCTCACTGTCTTCCCCCATCCACCTAAGAAGTATAATTGATATGTGCTTATTAAGTGAAGCATTCTCAGTACAGTGGACTGTCTTTTCAAATGATTCGTGTTAATAATCTGCTTAAAATAAAAATTTCTTATCTTGGAAACAAATATCTCTCCAAGTTCCTAAGGAATCATAAAGCTGCTTATGTCTGAATCTTATCTCTGCTATTTCAATATGGTCTGAGATAAAATTATAGTAGCTTAGTAATTTTTCAACTGTGGTATAGCTGGTAACATATATGTAGAAAAAATGTTTGCCCAGGACTTCCCTCTCCTTTTACTGAAGTTGTAGGTTTCTATAGATTTCCATTATCTAATACATACTTTGTTCTGTTTCTTGCCTTCTTATTATTCCTGTACACTTTCATCTGCTTTGAATTTTTTCTATATAAACAGTCTATACGTGTTGATCACTAAATTTAAGTCACAGTGAGTTAAATGCTTTTATATGATAATATTAAGACAATCATGAGAGGTAGTCACTACTACTAAACTTTTAGGGAAGAGAAAACTGTGGTTTAGAAATATGTGTTAACTGGCTAAGGTCATACATCTACTGTGAAGGGAAAATGGAATTTATGTTGTTTTCTGACTTCAGCACTCTCAGTTTCACTCAGTAAATTGAAGCACTATTTACCAAAAATTCTTTCAATTTTCATAACTCTAATATCTTTTCAAGTGGCAGGTATTCAGTGACCATTATTGCATTGTTTTCTTCTTAGGAAGAACAATTAAGGAGAAAATATTTATGCTTCATAGTTTGTTGAAAAAGACCCTCTTAGTACCAAAAAAATAAAGGAAAGAAACAAGGAAGGAAGGAAGGAAGGAAGGAAGGAAGGAAGGAAGGAAAGAAAAGTAAAACTCAAAACATGATTTCCCAATGAAATCATATCACTCAAAAAAGGCTTAGCTAGTGTGACACGAGACAGACCAAGGATAATGGCTTTTCCAACAGATTCCAGGTCCTTCATTTGCTTCATGAATTTCTAGTCATTGATACTGTAACTTTCAACATTAAGACCATTTTAAATAATGGCTTTCTTCAGGGGCTGGGGAGTTAGCCAGCAGCGTAAGTGCCTGCCTTGCAAGTGTGTGGTCATGAGTTCCATCCCTGGTACTGATAAAAGAGGAAAAAGACAAAAAAAATGGCTTTCTTCATGATTTTTAAAGAGACTATATGTTTCTGTTGGTTTTCCTTTTCTTAGAACAACTTTAAAATCTTGAAATAGAAGGTAAAAAGAATTTAATTCTATATAAACTAATTTAATCATTTGATTCCACTAGGCCACTATTATCCCTAAAAGTCACCTAGCTTTTTTTTTTTTTTTTTTTGTCTTTTTTCGTTTTTACTGGTACTGGGGATCAAACTCATGACTGCCTGCTTGCAAGGCCAGGCGCTTATGCTGCTGAGCTAAATCCCCAGCCCCCATCACCTAGCTTTTTAAAACAGATGATATTCAAAAATATTTGAAGGATGAAAAATTGATCAGAACAACATTAAACAGGGATTCTACAAAACATTCTAGGACCTCAGATGAACTCTGGAGAAAACAAGATTCTTGGAGCAGTTAGAGACAATTGTAGTTCAGAGTTTATAGACTGCAACTGCTATATTTTCAATTCTATGAACACTGTGAGTTTGCTTCTAAGGTTTATGTAATCACTAGGGAAGTATGTCCAGGAGATAAAAGTTCCTTCCAGCTCCGTCTACTTACGTATTTTGCTGTTCCAGGTTGCTCTGAATGGGAGAGAATAGAGGTGCAGCTTGGTGCCATAGAGTCCCCACGGTCTTGAAAAACCGCTTTATGCCTTAAAGAAGGGAACTGATGTAATGATTACTCCTGGCCTGCATTTCTTCTCTCATGTAAAATGGACGCAGGCTCAGCAATCAGGGACTCTGGGACGGTCAGGAAACTGTCTGACTTCACTGGCTGACACACACACACTGTCATACTTCCACAGAAACATCAGGTATAACAACGTCGGTCAAGTGGGGTCAGTTTTGAAAAATACGTTGTGAATCTTTTATGACATTTTGTCTCTATGCCAGTCTCCCAATTTATGAACTACAAAACCCTATGTAAGATCTTCAAAACAAGAAAGCAGTACAGACTACATAGGAAAGCATGTTTTTATTTTAAACACATCAAACAATTAAAATACCTAGTAGGGAAATCATAATTAGGTACTGTTCTGCTATTATGTATAAAGTAAAATAGAAAAGCATTGTTCTAAAATTTCACGAAAGGGAGCACAGGAAATCACTTTGTTTTTACCCGTTGAAGCCCATTACAAGTCCGTTCACCCTTGATGCAAGCACAAGCTTTCACCTGATCTGTTGGTGATCACTGCATACATCCTGTCCTATCCCCAGCATTTACTATTCAGTGGTTTTAATTGCTTAGTAACTTGCTGCACAGGCAGCTGCAGGGAGCCTGCCTGGGAACAGGGGTAGTGTGGTATATATGCTAGTGAACGCCAGTCTGTCCTAGTGAATTTCAGGAAAGCTATGACAGGCTCTAAGTAGAATCATGCTTCCCGAAGCAGTACTTTTTTTCTTCTTCTATTTTTGCAGTCACTCTTTTGCTCATTAGCTTTCCTACTACACAGAGTGTAATTCTTAAAAGCCTCGTTACCATCCCCGGAGAACATCCACGCATGGGTCATTTTCTAATGGCAGCACACATCAGACGAACCATCCCATTACAGCAGCTTGGGGCCTCTTCACTGCAATTATACCACCCTGATCCATGTTATCGCAGATACAAAGCTCGTTTTCTTTCTCTCTCTCTCTTTTTTTTCTTTCTTAAAAAAAATCAGGGCAAACATGAGAGACATTGTTAAATGACTAGGGGAGTGGATCATGCACAGAATTTCAATGAATGCCTCTGAGGGAAGTAGTGTTGAATTTGATTTTAAATGGAAGAGGCTGTCATATTATTGAAGTAATTCTCTGAACTTTCCTGGCCCATAGTGTTGTTCTGACAGCCAAAGAGCTCCAGCACCTCAGAAGGAGAAAGGCTGCCTAGAAGAATCACAAATGCTTCACTTGCTTAATTAAGTTGAGCAGCTTAGAAGGAAATGTGACATTCTTACACCTCAACCAGCAGTGTTAATTATGGGCACACTTAAATCCCACCTGAGTGGCAGCCACTGCTGCAAGGCAACACAAGGGGCTTTTCCCCAGACCAAGTTTGGGCCAAAGAAAAGATAGAGAAGGCTGTGACAACTGGCCCTGTGATAATATTCCCCCAGTGAATATTTCCCTTGATGAACTGCTATTGACCAGCTGACTAGAAAGGGATAAACACGATGTCAAAAGTCATGGGGTCAACATCACTGTGATCAAGTTACCATCACTGCTGCATGGTTACAAGCCACAACTTAGCTTGGGCATCTATCTCAAAACGAATACTACAGACACAGATATAGTCCATAGAAATCAACTTCTCACTAGAAGAGGAGAACCTATTTCATACCCAGTGCATGGTGAATTCAGTGTCCTCAAACATCACTATTCCTAAGAAATGAAGTCTATTTTCTTCAATTTCATGATAACAGGGTTCTTACCCAGCCAATTTCTAGTGCTATATTTAACAGTCATATTTGCTCCAGTGTTAGCATTTGTGAGGAGGAAAAAACAATGAACTCAGGCAGAGATAATGAAGCAGTGAATTAAGGCAGAGGTGGTTGGAGGGTAGCAAAGAGACAAAAACACCCACTTAAGAATATAAAGTGTCAAAAACAGGCACCTGTGAGTTTCAGTGAATCACCTGTTTGGTGGATATGAAAAGTGAATAGTTATACCACAATCTTGACCATCACGGTCTCAAGAGAAACTGGCTATTTAAAAACTAAAGGACAGAAATATGAAAAATGTGCTCAAAGAATGTAAATATGTAGAGATGGTAGCAGGTTAGTAATAGGTGCATGTAGAAGAGGACAGAAATAGAGCCCTGGGCCTTCAGAACTGTACTATGAAATTGAGATTTAGTGCTGAAAGATTTGGGTGCCATGTAAGGTATATACACAAAAGGCAGAAATTTTTTCAAGATTCTCCAGGAGTCACTTGTAGGTTGAAGAACTAGAGAATGGGAATCTACCAGGAAGCACCAGCAGTAACCCAAGGCAGAGACAATAAAGACATGAGGAAAACCATGTGGAGAGGAAGGGGAAAAGATACATACAAGGGGGATGCTGAGCATAGAAGGTGCTAGAAACTGGCATCTATGAGATCCAAGGAGAGGTCACGGGAAGGGAAAACCCAATAGTAGACCCCTGTTCTGGTTTGGGTAAGCAACAGCATTCATCAGGACCAAGTATAGGAGGAATGAGTAGATGAGATAATCAGAGAACAAGCAAAAGGGTTTGGCATTTAGGGAGAACATTTTCTTAGAGATATATATTTGTATATATATTACCAGTTCATAGTTTTTCTCAGGATAATGAGAATGAGTGTAGAGTGAGATGGAACTAAAAGACACAACGATATTTAAGTGGGTTTTTTTTTTTTTTTTTTTTTTTTTTTTTGTCTTTTTCCTTTTTATTGGTACCGGGGATCAAACTCATGACTGCCTGCTTGCAAGGCAGGCGCTTATGCTGCTGAGCTAAATCCCCAGTCCCACAACGATATTTAAGCCCTGAGCTGAAAAAAATGACAACTGAACAGACCAGTGAAGAAAAGCAGAAAAATTAGAACTAGAAGACAAAGTTATGAAGAAAATAAGGCAGGAACATTGCAATAAAGAGAAATGTGATAATGACTAAAGCTTAGAACTGTGACAGAAAAGAAAGGAAGTAGATCCTAGGTTTGGAAAATACCAGAGACCCCGACAAAACCAAAGCCCAAGATGAGTAGATCAGCCAGAGAGGAAAGGGAAGGGTTCTTGGGAGAAGCTTATGCGACAGTGAAGCAAAGTACTGGTGAGTGGGGGCCATAGAGTTTTGCTTCTGTCAATTTTCTAACATGAAATAAATGTAAAGATGTGATTTTTTAAAAAGGAAAATGAAGAAAACAGTAAGCATCCGGAAGACAGTATGATAATCTACGAATCTGCCAGGATTCACAACACATTAAACATCAGGGGTTGCTTGTACCTAAGAAAGCTGGGGCTTGGATGACAGAATCTTTGTCTGGGGTATCTGAGCTTTCAATCCCACCATCTCGCTGGTCGAGGCTCATTTGCTGCAGTGGTAGAGTGCCCTGGACCTTTCCACTTTATCAGGTTTGTTGAAGACACAAGACAGTTCAGAGAGCTTGTTAAGGGTCACAACCAAATACTACCACATGATTCTGGGAGGGCAATACAAGCTAATCAAAACGACTTGTGACAAATGTAGAAAAGAAAGATATCCTTGTTTATTTTAGGAACATGATTAGTACTCTTCTATCTACACTGAATTGTAATAACTCAAATAAATCTTCATTAGAGATGACTAAGAAAGACTAAATTCCAAAAGGTTTTTGCAAATCAAAAGAAATCTCTAACAGAGTGAAAAGAAAATCTGCAAATAGAGAAAATAGCCAACTGTCTATCAGACAATGGACTTCTATATAGAACATATAAAGGAAGTTTAAAAATTAAGGCCCCCAACATTCAAAGAACCAATCAAAAAATGGATTTTTGAGACAATTACACACTTCTCAGATGAAGAAATATAAATGGCAAATATATATATATATATATATATATATATATATATATATGAAAAAATGCTCAGCATCACTGGCCATTTTAAATGTAAATTAAAACAATACTGAGATTCCATCTTACTCCAGAAAGAATGGCCAAGATCTTTGATTTTGTAACTTGAACAACTACTTCTAAACTAACAATATGTAATATATCAACTAGTGATGATTTCTTGATATTATTATTTTGAAATTCTGTATCATTTTAGCCTTTTTTTCTGTTTTGCTTTTTTTTTAAATAAAAAAATGCAAAAAAAAAAAAGAAAAGAGAGAAATCAACCAATAAAAAATGCTGGAGAGGTTGTGGGGAAAAAGGAACTCTTTTCTACTTTTGGTAGGAATGTAGGCTGGTGCAGCCACTGTGGAAATCAGTGTGGGGATTCCTCAAAAAGCTAAGATTAGAGGTTCATTTCACTCAGATATCCTGCTTCTGGACATTTTCCCAGAAAACTGAAAACATCACACTGCACTGATATATGTGCACACATGTTTATAGCAGAACAATTTATAATAGCCAAATCTTGGAAACAACCCAAATGCCTATCAATCAAGTAATGGATACAAAAGATGTGGTATTGTATACAATGGAGTATTATTTATAAAGAAAATTTGCATTGAGGCTTTTATAAATAAATGTACCTGACTTGAGACCATACTCATAAATGAAATAAATCAAACGCATATGTGTAAATACTGTATAAGAAACTAAAAGAATAAATATGATCCAAAATCTAAAGTAAATATTGTGTAAGGGTAAGAAACTGTTCAAAGAGGACGAGTAACTGGGATAGGGGAAAGGAGAAAAGAAGGAAGTGAAAGGGAAAAAGACATAAATTTGTATGTAGCTAAAATAAATTTGTATATAGTATAGATAGCTAAGATGATTATACTATTAGTTCTATTATTTCTTAGAAAAGAATAGTTAATACTCATATGATTAGATATATTTTACATGCCTATATCTGTAATCTATGCAACTCTTCTGAACACAATATGTAATATTACAACCATTGTTAAATTACTATCATCTTGTTTTGAAAATCTATGCCATTATTGTTTTGCATTTGTTATTGTTGCTGTTGTTTGTCTTCTTTGTTTTTTATTTTTCTTTTCTGGCTTTTTTTTCTCTTAAATAAATGAATAGATAAATAAATAAAAATAAATATTTCCACAAGCTTCCACTCAAAATTAACTGAGAGAATCCATATAAGAAAATACACTGTGGGGAGATGTTTCCATCACATTGTTTGCTTTGATTTTCTTTTGCAGTTCATATAGATGTATCAGTCAGTTTTGAATTCCAGAGTGTCAAAAAAGCTAAAAAAGTTAATTTGTTTACATTTCATTACAACCCAAGAACAATTATGCATAGCACTTTAAAAAGAACAAGAACGCCACAACTGAGCCTGATGTAAGCGTATGCATTCAACCTGTCACCCGTGTTTTCCAGAAGAATTCCAAAACATTTTTAAAGTTGTCAATACAGTTAAAGTTGAAGCAACACGACTTCTGATTCTGTGTTGTGCTTCACTTTCATCAATATTTCAATAGATGACCCCAGAGATGATATCACAAAGCTAGGCAAGAGTGAAGATTTGTTTTCTGTTCATTTATGTAATCAACTAACTCGTGCTCACTCTTGTTTGTGACTGTACAGAATATCTTTAGTCCCACTATGTGCGGAACTGCTATTCAAAACTAGGTCATATTGGGACTGAGGCAACATCAGAAGTAAACAGGGTTGGCCACATGGATACAAATGTGTTTATCTTCCCAGCTGGCTGGAATTGGAAACTCTGGGCGCCATTTAAATCAGATTTATAACAAGGAAAAAGTAAAACTGAAGGGCAAACTGTGTGTCCTGAAAGCTTTTTCGCTCAGTCCTTTAGGGTAGGTTGTCTCCCCAGAACAGTGCAGTTTCGTTTCTTTAATGGCTTGCTCCAGGAGAGGGATAGAAATAATTCACATCATGTGGAAGAGTAATCTTTGCTTCTCATCATGGTTAAAAACAGTTTTAAGTATCCAAATGAAGGAATATTTTATGATGGTTGCAAACTTTACTGCCAAATTTGCTCTAAGAGTTCATAAGGTTTGCTCTACAAGGCAAAACTGGATCTCACAACGCTCTCTGGAGGGAGCTGTCTGGTTCAGGGCCTGTCCTGCTCTCTTCAGCCTTGTGAAGTGCTGCAAACAGCCTACCCTTCTGCCCTCACCACCCATTCTTTCCATTTACTAAACACCAGACTACCCACTGCAGGTTCTGTGTAAACGTAGTCTCATCGGGACCCAACAAGATCTACATATAGGTTTTTAATAGCCTTGTATTTTCATTATTTGTCACTCAATCTGGCCTCACCATCTTGGCTTTGTCTCTGGCTGCGTACTTCGTCCCCCAGATGGAACAGTTTTGCTCTGTCTCTGAATAACCTGGAGGGCCTATTGAAAGACAAACTATTCACCACCAAAACCCAGACATTACGATTTTATAAGGTTAGAATAGGGGCTGGAAATTTGAAATATTTTACCCAATTCCTAGAGGATGCTGATGTTGCTGGTCTAGGGATCGTATTTTGAGTGTCACTGCTGCGCCTTTATGAAGTGGGTACAATTACTTGTACTGAGAGAACAAGCAAAACTCAGACATTTCTGTCTTGAATTCCTATTGTTTGCTCACTTACTCTTTGCCTCATAGAGTAAGCAATGTATCTGGCAAATTGTGTACTATATGAATCCTTCTTTCCAATTTCACTTTACTTATCTGTAACATGGGTACAGTTCTTTCCAGGGCTGTCAGCTTGGGCTAGTATCCCTCTTATGAGATAGTACCAGTGGCTGATCATCTGGCTGCCAATGACCAATATATATGACTAACTTTCCCTTGCTGTCTACATTCTCCATCTACCTTGTATGACCTCAAGTCACATATTATTTACGAGGTCCTCTGGAAAAGAAGCATTTATATGACTTATTTCTGTCTGCCTTTGCATATTATATTTGTGGTTCATTGATGATATTGGTAAAGAAATTATACTATCTCACTAACCCCACATGAATACTGCAGTGGAACATAACAGAAAATAAGCAAATAGATATAAATGTAAAGGGAATGAACAAAGAAACTATTCTTCACAGAACAGAAACTCAGAGCCCGAAGCATGAGGAGTAGCAGAAATAAAATTTATCATCATGGTGGAAAAAAGAAAAATGTTATCAGGCCATAGCTGTTTTCTTTTATCCCTCTTGCTTCTGGGGGATAAAAGTTCCTTCTAACAACAAATCAAGAGAATACAGCAGTTTTCTAATTCTTCCTCTCACTTTTGAAATGGGAGCAATTACAGGATTACAGGATGAAAGGTAGAGCAGAAGGGCATGTGGGAAGTAGCTGAGGGGAGGGAGGAAGGAAGAAAGCATGTGAGACCAGTTCTGATGTGTTCGTGAGCCAGAGAGGTACTTGAGAAATCAAACTAGATTCTTCTAATATTGTGTTCCTTGGAGCACAAGTGTGAATTTGCTGACGAATGGTTATGGTTCACTGTCCCTGTATCCTAACTGTCATTTGAACTACAAGGAAAAAACAAAAACGAAAACAAAGACCCAAACTTCATCTACTTTCACTTGCCTCCTCCTTGAGGTGATACAGAGCTACTACTCCTTGTTTTTCTAAGACCATTTTTAGTCCTTAGTCAACCTGTGTCATATGACCTCACTGTGAACAATAGACGGGAAGATATCCTCCTGGTCCAACAAGTTCTGGATAGTGGAGAATGCTATTTGCATAGGATCACACAGTGAATCTCATAAATCAGTCTGAATTCAATTTTCCTGTTATTCACTTTTCCAACACACATCTCATACTTTCTTCAAGTATGATAGGCTGGACCACTTGGAATATTTTTGCTTCCTATGTATTCCCAGTAGGAACTGTGCTGTGTTGTAACAATGCACAAGTGTTTCAGAGTTGAACAAAATTATCATTTCCTTTATAAATCAAACCTGTTCTGCTGTTACTATCCTATTATTACTGGAGCCTCTAGGAAACATCTAGTCTACGTAAACTGTAGCTCTCCTGACATGCTATTGGTAGCTACCCACAAACTTTTTGACAATAATATCAAGAAGGCCAGTAAGAGAAAAGGATGAAAATGTGTTGGAAGTCCAATGAACTTATAATGAAGTACAAATATGAGATTAGATCATCTTTTTTGAAATTGTCACTCTTATGTACCCCACTCTTTGATCCATGCTTTACTATTTATTTTCTAAGAGAACAACCTGAAGAGACAGGTAAGGGGTCATTATAGACCACATTTCTGCACACTAAACTGTGAAAAATAAGCAGTCTAATTTTTTCATGTAAGCTATAATTGACAGTTATATGAGTTATAGTATTCATCGGGTAGAATTATTATTTTTATTTTACATAAACAAAAGTTTAGTATAAGGAAGCAATGAACAGACTTTTAAGGCCACATAACCCACAAGAGTCAGAATTAAGACATAGATATTGTAGTGATAATGTTCCCATGAGCTCAGGGTCTATTCAGGCAGCAAAATTCAATTTAATGATTCAACTGAAGCATTATTAATAATGCAGTATCATCAATTGAACATACAAATTAAAGAAACCAACAATCTAAGGGGTACCCACATGTTTTCAGTGGGAAACTGTTGTTTTCTTTAAGCCGTGGTAAACCTGTGCTGCAAGAAGCAGCAGCATTTAAAGCCTAAAAGGCTAATATAAAAGGGACTCCACTTGCTTACTTTCCTGTCTTTTGACCTCTTGCTAATAAAGCCTCCCATTAGTAAAATCCACCTCCAAGCCACAGGGCATAGGAACCTGAGAGATGGAGCTCATGAATTCAGGAGAGAAGGTTACACGGTGTCTAAGCAAGGTAAAGATAGGCAGACAGAATAACCAGCATAGCCCATTTCAAGATTACAGAAATACATTATTATGTCAGGAAGCATTTCCCAAGCAACTGAGCCAATCTACTCAAATGGAGGTTTTAAAAAAGCATTGAACAGTGCTTTTAGTAGAGCACTGTCTTTTACTTTTATAGAACTATTCCCCCAGTTAATTTATTCTTTTTACAACTAATAACACATCAGAATATGCACTTAGCGTGACTGTTTCAGCAATTAAGTAAATGTTAACTCTCAAATTGATATGTCATTAGATATTACAGTAGAATGTTTGACTCATTGCCCTGATGCTTGTCTTTCCATTTGGAGGAAATGGCAACATTTGTAGGGAACTGATGATAACTTAAGCAGCACTACTAAATAATGTCACTGTTTAAATATCCTGTAGGGCAAAAGGGAAAAAAATAGTAGAATTTTGATTCAACTCAAGCAGTATTATTAATTTTGTTGAATTTGACATTTTCCTTTAGTGGCTACAAAACAGGTTGGCTGAGATCAAATGGATAGCAATGAGTGAAGAATATTTCAGGTGAAACAAAAGGAAAAAAAGATCTAATTTACTTCTACAATGATTATATAACATCGTTGCATGCTGCAAGCTCATTTGCAGAAATGGACTACAAGCAGTCTGCTGCAAATTAGTGTCACATTTCATGTATTTATCTATAATTTATTAAAATATTTAAAGCAACCATAAGCAAGGTGAAATAATATGAAAGGATTCTTAAGTGATGCTAGAAATACCTTGTTTGGTGTAAGATCTAAGAAGTTTTGGTTTCCTTGTGGAAAAATTATAGGCTCCATAATGAGACAGACAAGAAGATGAAGGTTAATTCCCCCCCACCCCCCACTGGCTCGGTAGCTGTGGAAAATTGTCTAATATTTTCAAGCTTTGCTCTTCTTGTCTATAAAAGGAAAGCAAACAATTTTTAATTTCTTGAGGCTTTTGCAAAAGTCAAATAGGTACTAGTCAATATTACTTGTTCAATCTTTGGTGTTTACTGCATTGGAGCTGGCATTAGTTATTGTAAAATGGTGTGCAGTAAAAGCAGGCATTTTTACTTTTGCAGAATTACACCTTAAATGAAGAATAAGATAGATGTTGGCTACATCAGGATAAGCCCCATTCATCAGACAGGAAAAAAGATACAAATAGTGAAAAAAAAAATAAATTAAAAAAAACAAAAACAAACAAACAAACAAACAAACAAACAAAAAAAACAAAAACACAACCCTGGAAATACTCCTTCTAGCCAGCAATGTCCAGGTTTCTAGTGGGTAAAATTCTAGCAAGTGCCAAGGTATGGTCATCATGTGCCATCCACATGACAGAGATATACAGTTCATACAGTGAATGTGCTTTTCTGCCTTGGATTACATAGAAATTGTAATCTCTAGCAACAAAAGTAACTGAAAATACTCTGAATAGGAAGGTGGACAAAATAGTACCGGAGAGAGGAGATAAGGAAAGTAGGTTGAGATTGGTCACAGATGTTCAAACAGGAATTATCTGAACAGGTTGGCAAGCCCAGACACAAAGCCACAGATTTCTGTACTGTAACTTTAGGATACTTAGGCTACTGTAATATATAGAGGATCTAGCCATTAGTATTACCCAGGACACACAAAAAAGAGGTTTCTTCTTGCTTTCATAAAGAGGCAAACCCATTTTCCTCTGCCTTTTGTCTCCAGATCAAAGTTATGTTTATACCTCCCATAGTGCTTCCATCTGAATCTCCAAGGAAGAAAGAGATGCCCTTCATTTGAAGCCACCTCAGAGCCAAAAGGCGTAAGTGTCCTCTAGATTCAAGCAGGGTTAGCCTCTGCATTGAAAGACAAAAAGACTGAATTCCTCTCAGTTCTTTACCATCACATTAAAAAAAAAAAAAAAAAAAAAAAAAAAAAAAACCACACACACACACACACACACAAAGATATGAGCAATGGCCCCTTTTCTCATTCCCTTGGAAGGTGCTTTTATTACTGGCCCATCTCCTAACTTGTTAGACCAGACAAGGCTCTCTAGCACCAGGCAAACCTCAGTTCCTTGGAAAGGGTTAGAGAATCTCTCACCTCAGAAACATTGCTAGCCTAAATAGTTTGCAATGTTTAGTGCAAGACCATTAAAGTAGCAAATAAAAAATAAAAGCATATTTTCAAATAATATGTTGTGAACTGTATTTTAGTATTTTTAAAAGTGAGGTTTAATAGTATTCATAAATATATGTATAAACCAAGTTTAATTTTTCCGATTAAACAGATACCATGTGATGTTTAATTGACTTTGTATTTATGCTAAAAACAAGATTTGTGAACAGATAACTTTTGAAATGTTAGGTTTAGGATCAAATGAACAATACAATGGACATTAAATTAGGGACACATTTAAATACCAAAACAGGTAAACATAATTGATAATTTGATGTTTGAAATGTTAACACATTATGCATTTAGAAAGCAAAACGGTTTTGATGATTTTTGTGTGTTGTTTCTAATTTGTGAGATAAGACAAAAAGATTCCTGCTGCTCAGTGCAAGCAGTTGTCGACAAAAATTGCATTAAAGGTTATAGATAGCTTTACTCCTTCCAAACACAAAAAAACAAACTGGAATAAATGTCATCGTTTCCCTGTTTTAAACTTTTAAATGTCCTTATTTATTTTTAATTACTAACTTTTACTTAATATACATTCAAAAAACATCACATAAAATGGAAATTAAAAATTTTCCCTTTTAAAATACTTTTTAAACGATTTATATATATATATATATATATATATATATATATATATATATATATAGTGTATTTGCTAATGCAACTATTATACTATAATTTTTCATGGCGTTTTTTTCAATCTCAAATACACATGAATCAGACAATAAATAGTATAGTTACTATGTCTATATATACCATCACATATACAAACACATACATAATTAAAACATAGATGCATGAATGCGTGTTTGCCTTGTACGTACATGAATATACATAAATGTATAAAAACATACATTTTTATGACTATAGTAAAGATTTCATTGAAATGAACTTAGAAATATTATTCATTTGATTTTCCATAAATTTAATTGTAGTATTGTTTTCTCTTTAACCAATGATTCACTGTGTGCCTAAGCTGAGAAATATGAGCTGGGAATATAGCTCAGTAGTAGAAACACTTGTCTGGCAAGTACCAGGTCTTGAGTTCAATTTCCAGTAAAAAAAGTTGAAAAATGTATAGTTTAGAGTGGAAAATTAAAATAATTTGTCAGCTAGTTAGGTTTCAATCAGTATCAAAGGACTAAGTGACAGAACCATAGGATGCTTGTTTATGCACTTTATTTACTAGGTTTTCATGCAGATTACATCTACAAAAACAATTTTTGGGGTGGGATAAAGTGGTTAAATTAAATTGATGCATCAATTGTCTTTAAACTGAATGGAAACTTCCAGAAACACTTAAGTGCATAATTTAAAATTTCCTGTTTAATTTCCTTACTAATCTTTGGAAGAGAAAGAACAGACCAGTAAAATAATAATCATCACTGAGAAAATATCTGGTCAGCTTCACTGACATTTAATATTTATAAAGGAAAATGGGTCATAGTAAAAATCTGATAAAACTGTTGAATCCTTTTTTCCTAGTCAGTAGTACTCAGGCACATAAAAAATAAGTTTGCCTAAAATTATCCTGGTTTTAGAAACTCCAGAAAGCCAGTCGTAAAATTCATCATTCAAAAACCCTGATCCAGAGCTTTCATGCATCTCTCTCCCTGCCGAAAGCTCTGAGAATGGAAATCGATGAACAAAGTTGATAGCGGGACTGGTGGGGAGCCGTGCATCGACCTGCGGTGAGTGAGGGAAACTGGGACTCTTCCACGGTCTAGGAGGCTCCAACAGAGGACATTCTGGGACCGGGCAGACTTGCCAGAACAGGGCGCTGTAGTGACTTCAGTCACATATCCCCCTCTCAAGCGGGATTGGTGAGCAGTGCCTGGCCTACGTGACGCTGCTGGCTAAGACCAAGTAGGCTAACACAACCCAGGACCCAGCACCTGGAGGTACACCCTAGCGCTGAAGCCTTCAGTAGGTTAACCTGGAGGGGTGGGCCCCACATAGGCTGCCTGGTCTGTAACTCCCTGGTGCACTGCAGTGGGTGGAAATACCTAGCTGGCACAATTCAATCAGACTGTGGCCGACAGGGAAGGAAGCTGGGCCTCCTATATATGCTTGCATATATAAAGAACAAAGAATATGGGAAGAGGGAGCAACAAGAAAGGCTCCTCGGCCCCCAATCCTGAGAAACAGGCAATAGCAGACATGGCACCAATAGACATAAAGCGCTATCTCCAGAGCCTCATAGATGAGTTCAGGAATGAAGTTATTAATGACCTGAAGCTAGACATAAGCAGAATAGTTAGAGAAATGCTAAGCACCACCCAAGAAAAAAAAAACAGATGGAATGCAAGAACAGAAAAAGAGGGGAGAATTGTTTGATGGATAAAATAGAGAACACGTAGAATATGTGAAACAGGTGCAAAGAGATTACCAGGAAACTAAAAACTCTATGGAAAACCAGCATAACAGCTTGAAAGAAACTAAGGACAGATTATCTGAACTGGAGGGCAGATTTGTAATATGGGAGCATGAAATGAAAAATTTCTTAAAAATAACAAAGAAACAAACAGCAATAATACAAAGACCAGAAGATGATAAGAGGACCTATAACTTAAGAATTAAGAACATAAAAGAAGAGGTAGGTACACAAACAAATGAACTACAAAAGCTACTCGCAGAAATAATCCAGGAGAATTTTCCCAATTTAGCAAAAGGTAAAGATACTCAGATATATGAAGCATACAGGACCCTAGCCACCTACAACCCAAACAGAGCTACACCCAGGCATATAATAATAAAAATACCAGAAATCCAATATAAGAACAGAATATTAAAAGCCATCAGAGACAGAAACAGATCACTTACAAGGGAACACCCATTCGAATTACAGCAGACTTCTCGGCATAAACCATCAAAAAATCACGAAGAGCATGGGGGGAAATAATTCAAGCTTTGAAAGATAATAACCTCCAGCCAAGATTGATATATCCTGCACAACTATCCCTGGAAATTGATGGAAAAACAAGGTGCTTCCAGGACAAAGAGGAACTAGGGGAATATGCAACCACCAATTCAACTCTACAGAGAATGCTGCAGGATATTCTAAAAAAGAAAAATACCAAGAATCCAGAAATAGTGGCAGAGAGGCCACAATGAAGGGAGCAGAAAACAAAATGAAGAAGACAAACTGACAGCTAATGACAGAAAAAGAGCTCAACAGAAATAAGGCAGAGAAGATTGGATGATAGGAACAGCTATTTTGGAGAAAACAACGTCATAATAGGTAATGCTGATTTAGTATCATCTTGTTTTGAAGTCCCATCAAGCTTCTGTTCTTCTGTCTCCATAGGTCTTAACATGTTGTATCTTACTAGATTTTATTATATGTGATAGTATAAACAAAAACTTTTATAGACAAGAAGATTATACAATCTTTTTCATTTTCATTTTCTGTTAGTTGATTCTAAATACCCTGTAATACTGTCATTCTCTCAAATGGTTTTACATTGTTTTGATATATTTGATGCTACTGTATATGAAGTTATACTCAAAGATTTCTAGGAAAGAGACAATATGGTAACTACTTTTATATTGGGATTATCTTGTGGTGAAATACTATTTTGCTTAAATGGTTATGTTTTGATCTGTGCTGACTTGTTATGCCCTCTTTTATCTCAATTTACCTTTTATTATTTACTTTTTTATTTTTATCCTTTTAATTAAGGGCAAAATAAATAAAAAATAGCAGGATATATTATAGTAACCCACTTTGATTTTCTATTAACTTGATTTGAAGCCCTGTATTGCTCTCACCATCTTGTATTGACTGATGTTCCTCTATTCTGTTTTGCTTGATAGTACCAGGTTTGAAAGTTTAGGCAACAGCTGTGAAGATAGTGGGATTCATTATGACGCCCATTCTGGTTGACTATTATCTACTTTTGAAGACCTGTAATGTCTCCCATGTTTTGGTTTTCTTGGTTTCGTTCTTTACTGTTTTGTTCAATTTTATTATAACTGATGATATAGGCAATTCTATTTGAGATAGCGGGAGGCATTCTGGTAACCATTGTGATCACCTTGTATTATGTTTTTACACTATCTATTATGTCCACCCTTTTGATTTGACCGACTCTTTCTGTTGTGTCACCTTTGGTTTTACTATCTTCCAAAAAAAATAATAATAACTGTGGGAGTAATAAAACCCAAAATGTGTAATAGTCATTGTACAAGAGAGGAAAAATAATTGTTCTAAATGATATAACTGCACGTATATTTAAGTGTCTAAGATAGGCAATGATATTACTGAGTTTTGTTAGGTCATTGAACAGAACTGTTTGCAGTCTCACTGTTTGAATGTCCACTTTATATGCTTTAATTTTGTAACTTGAATAAATATTTCTAAGATGACAATATGTAATCCATTAATTAGTGACTTCCTACTGTTTATTTTCTTTCTGAAATTCTGTATAACTTGTACCCTTTTTTAACTTTTTTTTCTTTTTTTCCTTAAATAAAATAAAAAAAAAACCTGATCTAGTAGGAGAGATGATCAATTTTCATTCTTTATCATTCAAATGCTACATAATTCAAACTGAGTCTGTTTCTCACTCCACTCCTCCAGCAAGATTCTAAGTATTAAACTGAGATGGAAAGAAAGAATTGAGGAATCTTCCAGGATTACATTTCACCCATAATGAACAATGCAGCCCTGATAAGTTCAGGCACCTAAGACTATTCAGGAGAAACAGAATGTAGGGTGAAGACTTCCCACAGAGAAGTCTCTATGAGTTATACCCAAAATGGATATTATCCTGATAAGAACAATTCAAAACACATAAAGTATATCATTTATTTTTTTTTTCATACAGTAATTTTCCTGGCCATATTTATAATTGCTTCTCATAGGAAAAACTATCTTAACACTTATTAAATCTATAAGCACATATTGAGGTACATTCTCCATTTTATCATAGGTACATCATAAGAAATTTACAAGGACCTGAGGAGTTAAGCTTTTATATCTACCATCAACATGAGCTAGCAAGATTTAAAAAACACTTGATTAAAATGGAGACCTCTGAGAAACATCAGCTGAGTTGATGCTGTCTTGATAACTATGTCAGAGAAGACAAAGCTACACAAGACTGTATTTATATAGATGTAGCCAAAGACACACATAATTAGTTTCATTATTAACTTACCAAAAACATGCATAGCCGTTTCTTTTGAGAATAAAATTTTAATTAAAGAATGTTGGTTGCAGCAGGTAAGGGCTTTTGGAAAGCTTACATGGATAAAATTTTATGAACAATAACTCCTCCATGGCCTGGCAAGATCAACATGAAGAAGACATGGAGCTATAAGCATTTAAAAGTAAATGCTTATAGCTGTTCTCCCTACGTATGAATGTGATGCCTGATAACCATGGCTGAGCATCCAATGATGGCTCAGTGAATGTGCAACTCAAGCCAAGACTGATCAACATCTGGGAGAAAGAACCAGGAACGGTTGTTTTCCTTTTAACAAATAACTGGGCCATGAGAGAATATGCTATAGTAAAGACCCAGACTTCAAGACAGGGTCTTTTAATACACCCTGTAGGGTCCTATAGCAGTTCCTCTCTAGTGACAGCTATTTCCATTATCTCTAACATAGGAGGAGATACAGTTAATTACATAAGTCTCAAAACATGAAGATTAAATGATTATATACCCTTAGAACAGTTTGACATATAGGAAGCACTCAAGCTGCTTATGGTTATAATTTTTAAAAATGATTTAAAGTTGGAAATTTACTGAGTGTTAAGAATATGCCAACCCCAGAATTCACTGAAAAGGTATCATATACAAATAATATGTTTTCTCCTCCTGGTGACATCTTTTTTAAACTTATTTTAAAGACACCATTTTGACTATTAAGAATAAAAAAAAAACTCACTGCTTATGTAAAGATATGGCTAAGATAGCTAATTTTTAAAAAATTTATTTTGCTTTAATAAAAACTGAAATATTTATACAGTAGGCAAAAATAACTGAAAGAGAATAGTTCCAGGCTATTTCAGAAGTGCAGTGCTGGCAGAGCCACAGACCCAGGCCGCGGCATGCACCATGAACTCTGTGATTAGCAGTCTCTCCATCCAGGCTAGTTCTAGGCTGTGTCTAAGAAATCTGTGATCACCACACAGATGATTGCCAAAAAAAAAGTGGGGTAAGATGAGAGGAGGATTATATCTCATTGAGTAAATTCACTAGACCAGAGAGAAAACATGAGAATGGCATAAGAGAGCTATGATAGAGAATCTGAAGCTTATGGGTCCACTCAGAATAATGCAGACTCGCCTCTGAATGCAGGAAAAATCATGACTGCTAAAATGATTATCATGGAGTTCACCACCACTGACTAATTGTTTGGCAGTCCGAATGTCAGCTCACAGCTCTTCCTCATTTGTATGGCTCTGAGAAGGTACTTAACCTCTTTGGTCTCCATTTCCCTACTATTAATATAACTATAAAATTCAAACTGAACTGCTTTATTAGAACAATTAGGTAAGTAAATAGTCTCATACAAATTTCTTAAAAACTTTGAAGATATTTCCCATTTCACTATCTTTTTATCTCTCTTCCAAGAACAATATATACCGCTACTGGGTACTTCAACTGCTGTCCCAAAATAATTCAAGTTAAGTTGTCAAATTATCAAAATGTATATTTCTGAATGAATACAATAACCAGCTGTAGTCAAAATTAGAATTTTAATGAGTTTATATAACAGCTATATTTGGTACTTACAAAGATAATATGGAACCTGGACCAAATTTGATATTAAGTCATTTTCACAAAAAGAATCTTGCCAAATGTGAATTGGATATTCTTCGTATCTGTTAATGTGAGTCTATATCAGTATAATTCAGAAGAAGGAACAGACCAAAACAAACAAACAGAAAATCCCACTTTATCTTGAATACATAACCCGAAAGTCTTCTAAAAATACTTTGTCCATATATTTGACACCATTTTAAAAGTCACTTTTCTTTTTTGTTTCTTGACAGTTCTCACAAGAGACTGTTTCTGTGTTATTTTTCTTTGCCTTATTTTTCCCACTTTTCTTACTATGTATCCTCCAACGTAATTCAGTACCTACCAATAACAAATGTGTAACAAATACATTGTGTTAACATTGACAGAATTGTCTTTTGAAGATTCATAACATCTTGTTTCTCATCTGTCACACAAGTCATAGAGGCTATGCACACCAGTGTGCATGTGAGCCAAGTAACTGACCTAAAAACTGGGTGGAATCCGGAACTATGACCCGCAACAATGCTGACTGCCTGTCCTAGTCAAGTATGACTCCTGGTCCTAGAGGGAAACGGTCTCAACAAAACTAGAGAAAATACACGCTACCAGCAGAGGCTTAGATCACATACCACATCATCTATGTGGTTTCAGGTAAGGCCCATAACTCCAGGTAACTCCATTTCTTTAGATTAAAGATGAAAATACATTGTGACCCCTCCAGCTTCATCAATTTGTATCTCAATGTTTTGCCAGTATTTATGGGTATTCTCCTAATTTACTTTGAAAATCATATATGTTCTAATTAATAACCATTGAATAATTCTATTTATCACACCAACAGCTAATTCATTGATCAAAGTGACATAGTCTCCCATTAAAATATAAATCAAAGACACAAAATGTCTATTAGGACATAAAGAACCATGATAGGTAGATACAGTGAGCAGATTACTGCCTACAATGTTAATATTTCACTTTTAATTCTTCTATCAGGCTATTCAAAAATGGTGCTTAGCAATTATGATACCAATAAAGCATGACAGAATCATGGGCACTCAGTGAAAACCCATAATCAAGTGCTTTCATACTTCTAAAGTTTGAGTATGTCTCTAGACCTTTTCAAGAGTCTTCTAAAACCATGGTAGCAACTGTTTTGATACAGTTAATGCTTTTGTGGTAAAGAGAGTCACAACCTATTTCAGAAAGCTCCATATCCTTCAGTAGGAGCCTATATTTCCAAGAATAAGGACAGGCTGGGCTATAAAAGCACCAGATTATCTGTCCCTGAGGCTAAGAATTCTCAGCCACTGTCCTGATCTCACTGACATATATTCTTAAGAAACTAACACTGGTAAAACGAAACCTACATTTTTAATGCCAAGCTAGCAAAAAGAAAAACCATGAATAAACAGAGTAATTTTAGAATTCCAAGGGAGTGAAGATGCTCATTTCTCCTATAAGATCATTGAGAAACCATGTTTGGGACCAAGCTTGGAAGCAGAATATCACATAAAAGAAGTTAAGCTTTGGTTGCAGAAGAATGGAAAGAAATATTTTTTCAGATGAGTATGTTACAGACAGAAAGTGAGACAGAGGGAGAGGGAGACAGAGGGAGAGGGAGAGAGAGACAGACAGAGACAGAGAGAGGAGAGAGAGAGAAATTTTGCAATAATTATTGGTGCTTCATTTGCTTTCCACTTAGGCTTAACTTGACAGTCAAAATAAAAACTTTATTTTAGACCCTTGTAATACTTGTAATATATAAAATTCCTAATTCTTTTTCAAACTAATCTTTTAAAATGAATTTAATACTGTAAACTTTAATGCCACTACACAGAGAATATGACAATTTGAGAAAAAGTTTTAATAATAAAATTATTATAGCAATATTATAATATTGCAATTGAAAGACATCCTAGTGGAAAGACAAATAAATTAGAGTGATGGGTGTCTATTAAACACTTAAAACTATAACAGCCAACATGCCAAAAGTGAATTTTTAGTACAAAACCAATATTTGAATGGAATTCTGTAAAGCAAATAATCACACATAAAGCCATGCTTTTTTTTTTTTTTTTTTTTTTTTTTTTTTTTTTTTTGTGGTTTTCGTTTTTATCGGTACCAGGGATCGAATTCACGACTGCCTGCTTGCAAGGTAGGCGCTTATGCCGCTGAGCTAAATCCCCAGCCCCTAAAGTCATGCTATTTTTTAAAACTTGTAGTCACCTTTTATCTGTGGTCCACTTTCAACTACCCATAGTCAGCTATGATTTAAAAATATTAAATGGAAAGCCCCAGAAATCATTAATTCATAAATATAAATTGTGTGCTGTTCTGAGTAAGGTGATAGAATTTCACAGCATTTGACACTATCACACTGTCCAGAATACCTACTCTGTTTATGCTCTGTGGCTGTTAGAATCACTTAGTAGCTGTGCAGGTTACCATATTGATTGTTATGGCATCACAGTAGTTATGTTCAAGTACTCATTATTTTAGTTAACAATGGCAAGATAGTGCAAAATTAGTGATACTGGCAAATCAATATGCCAGAGAGAAGCCTTAAAGTGAAAAGGTGAACTATCTCTACTCAGTAAGACCAGAAAAGTTTTATGCTGAAATTGTTAATATCTACAGTAAGAATAAAACTTCATCTATAGAGCTGGGAAGGAGGAAAAGGATATCCATGCTAGTTATGCTGTTATACCTTAAACTACAAAAGTCACTTCTGTAGTGTATGCTAAGTTTTTAAGACAACATTAAAAAAAGGACTTTATGTGGGTAACATGAATGGAAAACAAGTTCCAGTACGTTTTTCCAAAAAGCATCAAACCTTTTAGAAGACTTTAGCAAGCAATGAATACCCTGAACTCAGGAACATAAAACTGATCATTGCTAGTAATGCGTGGTTACACTGTTTCAAGGATAGATTTTGAACTGAAAAATACAAGAATTACTGGAGAGACTCAATCAGCTGATGCCACATTTCCCTCATAGTTGAATTATTGTACCTATAAATTGTAGGTATTGTACCTATAAATTGTATTATTGTACCTATAAATTAAGCTTTACTATAGTGTGTGCATTTGTAGGGAAAAATCATAGTGCATATAGGATTTAGAAGTATCTGTGGTTTGGGGCTGTGGAGCATATGGTCTCTACATATAATGACATTAGTGTCCATCTTTTTTATTCAAAGACTAACATTTATCAAAATTAATGACATTACTGTAAACCAAACATCGTCTGTTTCTTTTTATAGTGGTAGTCCCAGAAATATTTTTTCCCTAGAGAAAGATGTATACTCTTAATATCTTAGTGCTGGATAATGTTACATAATATGCATATTTCATGTTTTGTGAAAGTGACTATTAATTTAAAAAGTGATGGTTCTCCTTCTGCATATTATTTGGAATAGAATTTCCATACTAAATAAGTTCTAGAAAATAGGATACCAGTTCCCTTTCATGAACTTATAGAGAGAAAAGAATACAGTAAAAATCTAGGAAAGAGAAATGGGCAGATATGGCAAAATTGCACATAGTTTTACCAGGTAAGAATCTGAATCTGACTCTCCATATCCACTCTCACCCTCTCCATTTTCTTTTATTGCACACACACAAAGTTTGTGCTTATAAGATTGCGAAAGTTATGACTTGCATTTCAAGAAAATGCAAGGTAATAGGCAGGTGGTTAGTACAGGCAAAAACTATACGAAAGTGGAAGAAATTAGAATATGAAACTCAGGAGAGGACCACAACTGAACTGGGGATGTTGAGAAAATCGCTAAGTTGACTTTAGGACCTAAGATTTTGGTTAAGGGTTAAGATGGTACTTCTACTTATAGGTTGGAAAACTGGATTGAAGATCCTGAAATTAGATATAAAGAAATGTCTTATAAAATTATTAGTAATTTCTATTGAGTATCTTGATAAAACATTAGCATTCATTAGCAATTGAATTGTATGGTAAAATAAAAATTCCATGACAGGATATGTAAGTCCCTTTTTCATCACAAATGTGGAAAGAATTTAGGCTAATTTAAACATTTTCATGTGCTTTGTGAGGAAAAATTTGACTCTGAAACAAAATAGTTTCTAATTGTAGGACTTAGCTTTATTATTTATTTTTTCTTCTTAAAGGGAATTACTGAGACAATTACAAACAAGAGGTTTTTATTAGTAGTACACAGGAAGTAATGGTAAGTTAGTTTATAAGTACTGAAAATCTTTTCAGCCAAACTAATAAAATGAAACATTGCATTGCCTATGATGCGGACTAATGTCCTGCAAAAATATTAAAAGACTGTACTTTCTTCATTGGGAACTGCATATAGAATGTCATTATGTAACATACATTTACCTTTCAGGAGCATAAAGTACCTACATCGAGTGCATTCTGAATTCAGATTTGAACGCTGTCAAATCATAGAAAACATGAAAGTTGGTCCCAGAGATCATTTGGGGCAAATATTTGATTTTCAGAACTTGATTTACTAGAATGATTGTCTAGAGTTGACAATAGAGATGATAAATATCAAGTTTCTCCATCTCATGCATAACAAACCTAATGGTTTGTGCTTAATCCTATCTTTTTGGAGACTATTTTCACTGGAACACTAAAGCAGTAAAAATCTAAATGAAGTTTAATCTCAACTGCAAGCATTTAATGTTCACATCATTTCTGTGATATGGAAATATAAATTGCTGCCATAAAATAAGCAGGATTAAAAAATATCCCATTTCTTGATGAACTTAGAATATTCCCTTGCAATATATATATGGTGAGCTTCTTAATTTCATTTTAGGAAATGGGTTATGATGCAGTACAATTTACACAAATAAAAGTCTTGCAGAGCATTGCATTTATAGAGCATGAAGATAACTTACTGTTCTGGCAAATGATAAAACTACTTATAGTGGCAGCTGTGATTTATTGAAGCAATTCAAGTACACTTGGAAAGTATATTAGCTTTGCCTCTGCCCACAAAGGGCACATTTGCACAGGGTAGGACACTCCAATGATAAATTACAGGCTAGAACCAAGTGAAGGCAATTGGCACATCAAACATCTAAAGCCTCCAAATTCTAGCATGATGTATATTCCACGATGAACCCTCACATGCAGTGGTGTCTTGACTGGCAAAGAACAAATTAGCATCTGATGGTAGTGTTTGTTGACAGTAGTTGTTGTTCCTTTTTAATAACAAAGCTTTAGGTGTTTACATCAATAAGGAGATTGGTACCTCCGTAATGTATTCAGAATTATCATAAGTCTGTGTGCCATTACAATTTTAGTAGTGGAGATTTACAAATTAGTTCCAGAATAAAACTTGGCAGAGCCAAATGAATAAAATCCAAAATACTCAACGTCCTCTTCAAAGTACAAAAACATGACTCTAGCTGTGCGACCAAGCATTGAAAACTGAGAATGCTAAATTTCTAATTGAAGGCTACTGAGTGGAATATTCTTGACCAACTCTGTGTGGCACATTATTTATTCATCAGGCATTGCTCACTATGTGTCAAGCACTAAGTGCCAAAACTTTAATTAAGCAATTTATTTGGATCATTAGACTTAAGCCTTGATGGGCTAAGCCTAGACTATCTTTGTTTTACATATATAAGAACACTGAGGCACAAGTTATTAATTTGTTCAAGGTCACATAGTTATAAATGATAGAAATTTGAACCCAGGTAATCTAAATCCTTAGTGTTATGTTGAACTATTCCATCTTATAGGCTAAACTATCCATGTATAACAATTATTGAGGTTAACTGATTTAAAATAACTTATATCTCCCTTTTCTTAGTAACTTTTATTCTCAGTTGAAGGAAAATACTTACATTCAATTTAATTTACTAACCATTGACTATATTCTGCTTTGGTTTACATTTATGTATTAATCCTTTATTTCTTAGAATAACTGAATTTTGTTACCTGGTAAGAAAAAATGTGGGAAATTTTGTCCCTTATACACTCAACTGACAAGAAGACTTAGTGACTTATGTCAGTGCACTGACGCTTCCTGAAGCAATAAATTGGAAGACCAAGGCAAATGAGAACATTCAGTTACCTACATGTTACAGCATTTTCATACTAACATGTTTGCTTTTTGTTCTCAGCTAAGCCTCTTAACTATCGCTCTGAATCGATCTCAGACACATTTCTAACAAGTTTTGTTATCACATTCTCAACCCAAATCACAGTAAAAGAAAAAATGTGAGAAAGGTTAGCTTGCTTAGAATTTGACATTTTGGCAGATATAAACCAGAAAAAAGAACTGTACTATTGGGAAGAATTATAATTGACTTTTGAGAAAGAAAATTCTAAATGTAAGAAAAAAATATATATATACATATATATACATACATATATATAAGTATATATACAATATACACATATATAAGAATATACATAATATGTAAGTATAAATATATGTAAGTGTATGTATACATATATAAGAACACACACGTACCTATGGGCACATGCATGTGTGTGTGTCATTACAAAGGTTTTCAACTCTGTTACTGAAGTTGTTGTTTGGGGAAATCCTTGTTATTTGAACATATGAAATCCCAAAGGATCAAAATGGCATCTGTGTGGAATAATCCCAAGTCTGCATCTCCAGATATTGTCAAATTTCTATCTGGTGGTCTTAGTTGAGGTTCAATAAGCACTTGTTTAAATGAACAAACAAATGCTCAGTGACAGAACTGTTGTTCTGCTGCATTTTCAAATCTGATACATAAATCATGTTCTATACACTTTACTGCTTACAGATTTACTAACACTGTTGGTTGGAATGTTATTATTTCTAGACTTCACATAGTGCAAATCCACTTTATCTTAGATTGTCCTTTCCATCATTTAAGAATAAAACACTTTACTGATTCTTATTTCTACTCAGATAATCTTCCCTTTGGAGCATATTAAAATATATTCTTTAAAACTAGAGAATGAAACACACAGTGGACTGGAGACAAACTTTACTGCTTTCCTCAGTGGGAGAAGGTAATGTAAGAGGGCTATTCTCAGGAAGTAAGGCCCTATCTTCACAAGAGTGCTATTACTTTCAAAAGAAGCAACACCTATGAAGGCACAGAGGTCTAATGTGTAGAGCTTATAAATATATTTACCTTACAAGTAGCCAAAAATATCAAGCCAAATACTATTTTCCCCATTAGTTTGCCTATACTTAACTATCATCTATCTATCCATCATTGATCAGATCCCTAACTAGAAAGAAAATAAACATTTGCTGCATCGGATACTATTCCTGGCAGCCTAGATGCCTTTAAAAGTATGGAAGGAAATTTACACCCAATTTGAACCTAAAGGTATTCCTATCAACATGGATTTCTTTAAACATAAGGAAGTCAATAAAAATCAGAGGAATTTTCAAGTGAATTAGCTTTTGACTAGCAATTCTTAAATATTAATTGCTTAAGAATACATCTAGGAAAACCTGATCTGTGTAAGCAATTAAAATCTGTTGTGTTTAGAGAGGAAAGCTTTGGGATGAAACTGGAGAAACTCTCCCTCTTCACAAAAACTGTGGGGTCCATCTTTGGGGAGTGGTGGTTATCAAGGTTCAGCAATTCAGAAGGACCCACTTGTCTACATTTCTTTTTTTTTCATAATTTACTTTTTGTCTATATTTCTTATAATTGCTCCCCACAAGTCTCCTAATCCTAATGCCTGTGGAACATCCCTGGAGAGACAATGTGTTAGGAATCACAAATGTGTACTTTTCCTATGGTTAATTTTCATCACATTATTGCACTGTTTTAGGAAGAGTTTAACGTCCACAATGTTCTGATGAGTTCTTGAATTTCAAAGTCTTTAAAGTTTCAATTTGCTTTCACAACGCTCCCAAATTCTGCCCCATAATAGATCCCTGATCAATTAGTGAAGTTTATTCAGGCTCCTTTAAGACCAGCAGCCATCAAACTCCCCTGATTTATTTTTTTTACTACTTACTCTCCTTCCATAACTATTCGCTTCCCAAATAAAGCCATCTGTGGTGATTTTACAGAAGCTCTGCCTTCCCTGGAGGCTCTTGCATTCCCCAAATCTAACTGGAGCTTCTGCTATAAATCTAGCAGAAGCAGCCAGATGGCAGTTGTCGTCATACAAGTGCTGGCTGTCACCAGCAGGCGCATGGACAGAATTCAAGTAGTCTGCCTTCAAAACAATGCCACAAGACTTAGATTCACCAGTGTGAGCTGAGACAGAAGGGCAGCTTTCTGTGATGCTGAGAGCTGGCACTACTGATTCACATAACTTACAGTCAGTCACTGTCACTGCAAACTATGACAACAACAACAACAAAAGGGAGGAAGGGACAAGAACCAAAATGTCATTATCATTTTAGCCTGTTTTTCACAGTCGTTTTCATGTCATTCAAGTGAACCCTAGTATGGCTTCCCGGGCTTCTAAAATTCGTAAGATACAAAGCTACAAGGTGATGTTTAATGTATGTCATCTAGTTCCTGAAGGTATCATGTAATTTTTACAATGTTAGGTGTGCTTCCAAAAGGAAGCACAATGTTACTATCTCTTCTGAGGTTAAATCAGGATGGTATAAACAAGAAAGAAAAGAAAGAAAACTTAAAGTGTGTCTATGACCTTATAAAAATACTTTGGAAAAACATATTGGTTTGCTGGGTTCACTGTTTCTTCAGTTCTTCAATTTACAAAGAACAGACAGATGTTGACAAGCTAAGGAGAGGGGCTGGGCTGCTGGCAACGGAACGGGGAGAAAATAATTTCAGGTGTTTAATCCACATGAAAAGGAAAAAAGTGAAGAAAAAGAAAAGGCAAAAACTAAATTTCTTTTCTGTTGTACTGAGAACTTCCTAATATTCCAAGCTGAATAGCCACTTCAAATACTCAGCAAGAGAAGAAAAAGTCTATAGCACATTAAAATAACTGACGGAATCAACAGCATAATTTAGAAATCAACAACTGTATGTTTATATTTTGCATCATTGCATTGAGAAAGGAAAAAATACAGAGGGATAAGCTGATTAAAAAGGCATTGAGCTTGAATCTCAAGTGATGTGAGTTTATTGATTTCCTGGGCCTACTGAGAGAGTAGGACTTAATATCACATCAGTTCATCTCCAGACTTGCGAAGTACTGAGAACTGGAATTTAGAATAGATTTACCTCTTTATAAATCATACATCATTTGTCCTGCCCTTTTTAATAGGGGGAGAAGAGCATTTCGAACTCATGAGGGCTTATTTAGAAGCACACTTAATATATCTGTCATAAGTACTGCCAAATTAATACTTTAATTTCCATAGCAGTTGCCAAACATGCCATTCCATTGCACTAGAGTTTAAAAAATATTTCTTATGCAAATTTGAAAGGCTGAAAATCAGTGCAAAAATAAATGCTACTAGCCATCTACAATTAGTTCATTTGGGCAATCACATTCATATCTACATATGTGCACACTCAAAGCTACACACACACGCACACACACGCGCACACTTTCATAAACCCACTTCCTCTTTCTTCACTGAAAGACCTATGAATGCCCATCTATAGCTGGTGTAATGATCAAGTGCCCCTTCCACAGCTGAACTGTTGTCCTTAGCAAGTGACTCATTGTGGCGTCTTAAAGTCAGGAACTGAACTGATTAAGGCCTGAATCTCAGCTCCAGTGTGGTCCCTGTGCCTGGCACACAGCAGGCTTGAAGGACTCTGGAGAAGGAGGTGATAAGCAAATGTTTCCATGGTTTTTTATCTTTTCCACATGGCTGTTGTCAGGGAAACTGTCTCTTTTTGTCTGGCATTTTCTAAAGAGGCACTAGGGGTAGACTTCAACTTAGAGAATAAGAGCACCTTACATTGTGTCATTTTAACAATACGGAATTAACAACAAAAAAGCCTTTGACAGAAGGTTGCAAAATATCCTGAAAAATTTCCAGAATTTCTCTCAAACAGGGAAGGAGAAGCAGGAAATTCACTGATTGTATTATGAAATATGTGTTGAACATCAGAGGTGAATGTGTGTGTGTGTGTGTGTGTGTGTGTGTGTGTGTGTGTGTGTATATACATACATATATGATATATTTGAAACTTTTCATTGCCATAAGGAAACTAGAAAAATAAGGATGCCATAGGGAAAAAATCGGAAGTGGTATTGCATTTGGGGTTACCTTGAGTTGTCCTCCAAGGGCCCCCAACAACAGAGACAATGACAAGAACATCTCTGGGTCACTTAGACATATTATGATCAAGTACTGTTAAAAGGGTGCCACTATCAATAATGGGATTTTTAACTGTGCATTGTTGCTAGTATATAAAAACATGATTCTTTTAAGTTATCTTTGCAGTCTGCAATATTGTTAGATTAGCTCTGAAAGGTTTTTGTTTTGTTTTGCTTTGTTCATTTGTTTCGTTTTGTATTTTGTTTATTTTTTTGAGATGAGGCCTCCCTATGTAGTTCATGCTGGACTTGAACTTAATCTGTGGCCCAGGCTGACTTTGGAATCACAGTCATTTGTCTGCCTCAGCCTGCAGAGTAATGAGGGCATAAGAATGCATTACTATGCCCAGCCAGTTCTAGAAGCTTATTTGTAGATTGTTTATAAATTGTTATGAAATCATTCATGTCATCTTCAAGTACAGCTTTTCATGTTTAAAAAAGTTATGCCACAGAGACATTGGAAGAAACCAGAGACCGTGAATGTAAAACAATGTGCTTTAAAAAATAAGAATGTGTATTCTTAAGAAAGCAGCATAATTTATTAGTACAATACATATTTGCAACTATAACATGCACATTCAGAAGTCTGAAGGAAGAAAAATACACAAAAATAAAAATTTGTTATGTCACAGCTTTTATCTCTTACACTACATGTACTCATTTTTTTACAATTTATAAAATGTTCTATCCAGCCATGGTTGTACACACCTATAATCCCACTACTTGGGAGGCTGAGGCAGGAGGATCACCTAAGTTTGAAGCCTGCCTGGGCTTCATAGTGAGTTCAAGGAGAACCTAAACTACCCTGTCATAAAAAAAAAAAAAAATTATATACACAAAATAAGACATGTAGAAACTATAATTTTGATTATTTTTTCTGAATTTTCACCACAAATTTCAGCTAAATGGGAACTTTTTTTCTTCTAATTTATTTATTTATTTTGTTTTCAGATTGTTCTTTTTGGCTAATCCCAATCTCACAAAACCCCGTAAGCAAAACATTGAGAAATAGTAGGCATCAACTAGGCAAATCAGGTCTCCTTCAAATTCACTGAAGATCACCTTAAAGACTCCAACCTCTGTATTATAACGACACACACTAGTTCACAGTGCTTATACAGAGGAGTAGTAGGCTATTGGTTTATAGATTGCTTTCCATAGGAAATAAAAGTGCATTTAAATGTACAGGGAGCTTAGCTTGACACATGGAGCAAATCAGAATGTTTGAAGTGTGTGCTTCACTCCAAGGCTTCGCATTTTTCAAAGTGTGTTCATGCTCTATTCTGGCTATACTTTCTTACATCCATTTTGATGTTCAGAAGAGTGATGACCTATAGTGATTCATAAAAGGTGTAATGGTGCTAGGCCTACTGGGAAAAAAAGAAATCTAAAAAAATAAAAAAATAAAAAAGAAGGAAGAGCATCTGGGAGAATATTTAAAATGCAATTTAATAAGTCTCCAGGTACTTTCAAGGAAATGATGTGAGAATTTAAGGGAAGACACCCCTGGGCAATTATGAATTGGTGGGAGTCCTTGAAGGGAATCAAACTAGTGCTCAGAGTCAGCATGTATTGGATGACAACTCTGACAGTACATGGATGAAACTAGGGGAAACAATTATTGTGGTTTCTGGGATTTAGAAAAAAACAAAAGTATGCAGGCTCCTGGGATTTGCTAGCATACTTTCTTACTGAGCCGATGTGCATAAAAGCCTCTGCTATTATACAGTTCTGTGACAACTGTGGCAATTATTGACTCCATTTGTAACTATAAAGCCCTTATAAGGCTCTAAAGAGGATGTAGGTATCACTGTGTACCTTTTAGAGTTATACTAACTAAATGAGGCACACATAATACTATACCTCGGCTGGGTTTCAGTGTCCTGGCTGACTCCACTGGTAATGTTAAAGTATCACTCACTCAGAATAAAGGGCCAAGACTACATCAAATGCAGAAGAGTTAATTAAAAGTTTAATCCCATGCAGATGGTCTGGAAAAGAGACAATTTAGGATGTAATGAATAAGTAAATTCATGCTGATCAATTTTGCTGAGTTTTTATTCGTATTCATGCAGTAAATAGCCATATCTGCACATACTAGAAAGAAGAAAGAATTTTAAAGAGAAGCATCTTTCAGGTCTGATAAATGTGAGGTAGTATCTTTTAAATTTCATTATTGTGTATTACTTTATATTCAAAGTTGGAATATCACTGAATTTTTAAGCAAATGTGAGTTTCTTAGAAATAAGAAATTTAAATACCAACCAAAAACCTAAAAACTTCCCCATGGGTACCACTGCATCTGGAAAGTTAGGAAGCAAGATAAAAATAACACTACCCAGGAATTTTTAATCACGCAAATTTCTACATTAAGTCACGGACCCCGGGGCCCACTTTATTCTAGCTCTAGGGATACAAAGAAGAACAGGAGACAATGTGAGAGTGCAGTGCTCTTTGTGCAGTACGTCCACAAAGGCGGAACATCCTACAAAATCTTCCTTGTGATCTGAACATTAGATTATGAGTGCCACTTAAAGGATGACATATCCTGTCTCAGAATAGAAAGGAATGTGTATGACACAAAGAAACAAAATCAGTAAGTCCATAAGAAAACAAACAAAAGCAGACAACTATAACAAAACTTGTGAAAGGGCTTAAAATACAGCACCAGAGAGAAAAAAATGAATGAAGTAGTTCTGGAAAGCTGAAGCTGAGGATCAAGCCCCAACAATGAGGCTGAGCACTACAAACATGCTCATATAGGATCCTGAATAGGCTGAAGAGAGGTATAAATGCTAAAACATAACCAAACCCGAGGACACATCACGGAGACAGAACCTAACTAAACAGATCATCATCGTAGTGTCAGAGATTCTCTACCTTGATTCACCTTCAACCCACAGCATAAAAATAAGAAGAACATGAGAAATAAGGAACTATGATGATTGCAATATCCCTTAACCTCCCCAAAACTGATTTCATGGACAATGAACTAGAGGAAACTATAGGCAAAGAACTAAAAAACCAAAATGGTCACAATGGTTGAAAAGATAAAAGAAAAAAAGTATAAGTAAATACATAAGATGTTTATCCAGCTTAAGGAGGGTTTAAGAAACAGATACAGAGTTGTGCCAGCAAAATATTCAATAAGGAAAAAGCAACCAATAAATTACTTGAGTTAAACTAGATAATGTACAATATAAATGATCACTTTGGAAAAGAACTAAAATGTAGACAAGAAAGAAAGAAAGAAAAAGAAAGAAGGGAGGGAGGAAGGGAGGGAGGGAGGAAGGAAGGAAGGAAGATAGTGAAGACAGATACGAAAAATTCAGTGAAAATGATGAGTAATAAATGACCAAAGTGAGGATACAGTGACAATAGTAGAAGACAGGCTGGTGTAGCCGATCACGGACTCAATAATACCCTGAACCCTACAAGACACCACGCAACTGAGCAACTGGGATCCAACCGCTCTAAGGAAAAAAAAAAAAAAAAAAAAAAAAATCAGAATTATAGGAATAAAAGAAAACTTAGAAGATGAGTAAAAAAAAGTATAACAGTTTATTCAATCAGGAGTAACTATTTTCACAGACAGCAGAAGTCAAGCCCAAACAAACAGGAAAAGAAAGAAAACATATACATACTGATAAAGGGAACAATTTAGGAGATAATGACTGTAAATATACTCTGAATGTTAGCACATTCAAGTCAATTATTGTGGAATTTTTATACCTAACTCTTACAATTAGGCAGGTCAAACAGACTAAAAAAAAAAAAAAAAAAATCATCCAAGAAACATCAGTTTTTAAAACAGATCATCGAACAAATGCATTTAAAATACACCTAAAGTGTTTCATCCAACAAAAAAGAAAATACTTTTTCTCAACAATACGCAGAACTTTTTCTCAAAATAGTCCATATCTTAAGCTGTAATGCAGGTTTAGGTAAATAAAAAGAAATAAAATAATCCCCTGGATACTACTGGATCCCAACAATATAAAGGCAAGAATAGATACCAAAAGTAAAAGGGTTATGAAAATAGAGATTGAGTAATACATTATTGAATAATCACTGGATCACAGGAGAAATCACAGAGGAAATAAAAAATTAATAATCAAACAGTAATGAAATTATAACATACAAAAACCTATGGGACCCAAGGCAGACACTTCTAAGGGGAAGTTTTAATATGTTTGTAAATCCACACATTAAAAGTTTTGATTGATTCCAAATAAATAGTGCATTTCAAGGTCCTAGAAAGCAAGAATGACCTAAATCTGAAGGTAATTAAAGGAAATAAATTATAAAGATCAGAGTGCAAGTTAATGAAATTGTGACTAATCAATGAAACAAAGAGTTGATTCTTTGAAATGATGGGAAGGGAATTTGAAAATGGTGGAGACATCTACACTCACTCTTTTGAAATCTACGTAGATGTATTTTTAAAAATATTTATCTACATGATTTTGTTTCTTGTCACGTCTTTCCTTATTATCCAAAATTCAGATCTTTCTTATTTCTTTTAACCAGCCACTGTTTTCTGAGAATAGAAAATTATCATAATTTGTCTTTTCATCTTTTTGATTTAAGTTTTTGTTTTGTTTTTTTGATTTTTTGAGACAGAGTCTCTCATGTATTCACTATGTAGCACAAACTGATCTTGAATTTATGGTGATCATCCTCCCTCTGATCCGTGAGTGGTAGATACTCCACCATGGCCAGCTTTGTCTCCCATCTTTATAGAAAAGCAGAAATCAGAACCACAGAAACTATAAAAGTAAAAGGCACAAAAAAATGCAATGCACTAAAGCAACTACTGCAAATATAAATCCCTTTGATTATAATCTTCTCAGGGGCAGAGAGAACCTGGTCATTGGGAAGGTTTGGGAGACTAGAAGTTTTCGGCCTAAAAATAGTAGGATTATGGGTTCTAACAACGTTAGGGTTTCTCTTCACCAAATGTAACATTTTCCATCTCCTTTCTCTGAATGGGATTATACCAATTAATGGGAGAAGCACTTGCAGGTTTAAATATAAAACTTCTCCAAACTGAGATTATAGGAACAGCCTGTCCCAGAGGGATTTGTCCTTGTGACTCACACTGATCTTAACAAAAATCATACAGACAATAAAATGGTCATGTAACTGTTTGATAACTCACCCTCTGCTTCTGATAACATAATAATGTAGACACAAAAAATATAAATCACTCTCTTAGAGTTGTCAGGTATAATAATCTTCACATTATTTTTCCTAGTAAGCATGAGCACATTATTTTCTCCAAAAATATGTACACATAAAGGAGTTTTTAAATATTAAAATGTTTGAATATCATGACAATTAAACAAATTCTTTTTATAATCACCAAGTTTTGCCAAAGGCAAGTTAAGACATACAAATTCCTGCTCCTTCTAAATTCATATATTTTGTTGGTCACACAAACATCCCAAATTATTTCTGTAGCTTTGATACTGTTTTCCCATCTTCAGATAACCCCAGGGGGAGAAGGTCCCCCTGGGGTTGAGGAATATTATAAAGTTGAGGAATATTATAAACATAAAGAATGAGAAAAAGGAATTTTGAAGTAGAACCTGTCTCAATTACCTTGACAGTGACTGCTTAATAAGTCAAGCTAAAAATACACAATTCACTGTCAACCTCACTCAGTTACCCTTGTTAAATACATTTATGGTTCCCATTAAAGTACATTTTGCCCTATCTCAGATGGTTTCAGAACAGCATTAAGAAAGCAATAATGTTGTTTTATATTTAGAGATGTAAATACCAACAGAATACTATTACTATGGAAATATCATTTCTAAAGGAAGAAATAAAAAAAACCTTGGCATACTACTCTTTATTACATTTTTAGGCAGACATATCACCAAAGAAACTTGACTTTGGTGTATTTTTAAATATATTTGTGTTGCACAGTTAAGCATACAATTCTACCAGAATGTCATTTAGTCCACTCCACTGCTTTGCACTCATAAGAAAACTAAAATAATTGGAGGAAAGATCAGCCTAAGAGGGTTTCAGGGCTAGGTTATCCTGTTTCTTAATGATGGAAATCAGTTTGTAGAGTGACTACTGGGATCAGCTAATGACAAATATCTGCATAGAAATGTCACAGTGAGCCTCATAATTTGTATAATTAGTATATGAAATAATGAAAATAAATTAATTTCTGTGGGAACATTACATTAAATTGTGGAAACTCTCATATCACCTACACCATAATCCAAATATGCTATTATTCTGAAAGTGGGCTTCAGTGTTTGAAATTTAAGAAATTGTTGATGTTCACTTGCTGATATAGGTTGTTTGTTGGGGGCCATTGTACTCAATTTCTTAGCATTTAACTACAATTTTCCCCTTATTTATATTTGAATTAGATGGCTGAGAGATTCCCATTTATACTATTAAATATTCGTGCAACAACATTTGCAGAGGCATCAAATTCTCCACCAAGGACTGATAAACTATGAAGGGGAATGGCTAAAGAGATAGACATATTCACTCTTGCCCTTCTGGTCTTTCTGTCCCATCTCCCAGTCACTGAAAATACCAAAGAAAAAACAGGTACACATAAGACGCATTTCTTCAATAATCATGATTTCTGGCTATTTCATATATCATGATATATTTAACTTCTGTTTCAAAATTTAGATGTGTAAACATTAATGCATTCTAAATACTATGTATAATTCATGGTCGAGATATTTTGATTATGAGATAGTAGAATTATGGATAACATACCAACAATACTAAACCAGAAAGTTACTTTGGGTAGATGCCTTTCTTGTGTATCAGTCTGTGTAGGGAGGGTCACATTTAAAAACGTTTTGTCCACGACTTTGTTCTTCACACTGTGGCCTAGCATCCACCTCCTTGGAAGCCTACTAGAAAAGTAGAATCTCTAGTGCCAATGTACAACTACAGCATTTACTGCTGTATTGATATGCATTTTATCATGACCTAGGTCACTTGTATATATTAAAGTTCGAGAAACCCTGGTTATAAAACTCTGTCCTTTTCTCCAGTGTAAAGGATGATGAATGGCACTGACAAGCTCAAGTTAAGAACTGACAGAGGTAACTACATGACAGTACCTAAAAAAATGGTAGGTTCTGCTCGTCTTTGGAGCACAAATCTAATGTGCTATTTTAAAGTTCGTGTTTCTGGTAATATGACTCCATCTCTACAATCACCAAGGAACTCTCTGGGCAGGTATGGTTTCTTGGACACAGAATAGTGGTTAGAGTACCGCCTCTAGATCCCTGGGTTACAGTACTGTTATCATACTATCGGATTGCAAACTGCAACAAACAGAATTGCCATTTCCTGACCTGATTCCTCTTCCCTCATCATTCCTCCATCCATCTTTTATTTACATCCATCTTAAAGTCACTGCAGCCTTCGTTATCTGAACCAATTTGAACTGGACAGTCAGAAGGCCTGCTGCATGGCTTTTTCCAACTTTTCTATCAGGGAAAAGAAAGAACACGATGACTTTTGGAGAATCTCCAACTACTCTCTGATGAAAAGTGACAGTTTCAAAATTACTAGAGACATTTCTACTCAGACTTGTTTGCTCTTGCAATTCACATGTGTTAAATGACTGAGTTCCAGATCTTAAATCTCAGTGTCATACTGAGTAAGCCTGCTGAATTTCTAAAACGTGTGTTTAACACTAAATCCATTACCACTGAGTAGTAGAAGGAGCCTGTCCGGTCCTGAGAAGATAGACTCCATACTGAGAAGGAGGGTGAGTTAATCTCAGTTCCCTCACTTAGTAGAATGAAATATTTCAACTCCATTTCTAATTATACTAGCAAGATCTGAGAATGGCTGATTAAGAGAGTGTCAAAGAAAAGTCTAAGTGAATTTTGTTTTGAAATAAGTGTTGGGGGCCAAGGATATAGCTCAGAGGCGTAAGCATTTGCCTGGCGAGCTCAAGATCTTGAGTTCAATTCCTGGTCCAAGTAAATAAACAGTTAAAGGAAGTGTCATTTTTTACAAGAGATCCCAACTCTAATATTTCAAGCCAATTGTAACATTGTTAACTCATCACAGAGATCTGAGAAAAACAGCATAGAAACACATTAAACAGGCTTAAGGAACCCTCACAAAAGCTGCTTGGGGTTTTGCAATATGAAATATTCTTAAGATTTCTTTTCACGGTTTTCTTATGAACTGTAATTTGAAAAGTAAAATATTTTCATGAAAAGTGATCTATGAAACGTTTTTACCCCAACATGAAGCATTTAGTGATACTTGGAATTAGGAAAGGGCAGATGAGGAAAGAAATCTTTTAAAGTAGAAGTTATAAGCATCTCTCTAGTTTTTAGAATCTACTCCAAATCACTTACTGAAATTACAACTAAAACTCATTAAGGGTCTGTCAATTTTGTCCTCTTTTGTACCACTTTGCCGCCATTTTGTATCTTGTTACACTCTCATGACACTGGAAAGAACTGACACTCCTTGTTCATTACTAGGAAGCCAGAACTCTGGACTGTCTGTTGTAAACCATCTCATTACCTGTCGATCTAAACCTACAGCAATGTAAGTAGAATAAGCCACAGGGCTGAAAGTCTAGTACGTGTGAAATACAGCAGCAGCTTGTAGGAAGCGCTCCCTCACACTTCACTCTTCAAGGGTCTTTGACTTCCAGACTATTTCTATGGAATGCGACTAAATATTTAGGGAATAAAATATTTTGGACTCATTTAGAAAAGGAAACAAGTGATAACATGGTTCAAATGGATCCAAAGCCTCTCCTCTATCCCTGGATTTCAGAGACATTCATTGAAGGCAACTTTTGTCTGGAGATTTCTTTTAGGACCATAGGGGTCTTATAGTTAGAACTGTGAATGGCTACCTCAGAAACTGACAGGTCTAGAGAAAATAAAATCAAAAAACATATAGGAAAATTTGAGAACTAAATAAACAAACAAGATCTAACTGAAAGGTTTAGAACATTCTAAGTGACAGTGGCAGACTATAGAGCTGTTTAAAGTATTCATGGAACATTTACAAAGATACACCATATCCTGTACCACAAAAAGTTAATTATTTTATAGGAATCAAAATCATAAAAATGATATTAACTACATATAATTGAAAACCCTACAACCAAAAACAGAGAAACAGGAAAATTCCAAACACTTGAGTATTAAGTACCATATTTATAAATAATTGTGTGCCAACGAGTAAAAACCTTTAAAACTAGTTGCAGAGTCAAAGGTGCACTTTAGTGGTTGGAGTGCTTGTCAAATATCCCAAAGTCCTGGGTTTATCTCCAATAAAGCACATACATTCTCACACACCCACACACCACCCCCTCACACACTACAAGTGCATGAAAATGAAACCAGAGTATACCAAAAGTTACAGAAAAACCTAAAGCTGGGCTGAGAATAAAATCTGTATCACGTCATGATTACACTAGAAAATATAACAGGTCTCACATACATGTTTTAGATGTTTATGGCAGTAAAATACAGAAATATAACAAACTTACAGTAAGCAAAATGAAGAGAATAATGAATAAAGCTCAGAAATCAATGAAACATAAGACACAGAAAAAAATCAATGAAACAAGGAGCTACTTCTTTGAAAAGATCCATGAATTTCATAAATCTACGAAGATTAACAAAACAAAAACAAAGCATTTAAAATCAATATCAGGAATTAAGCAGAATTATCACAACACATCCTAAAGCTACTTAAATGATAATAAACAAATACAGCTACCAAGTTATATCTTTAAATTCTACAATTTGAGAAATGGGTCAACCTCTTGATACTACTCACAAACTTCCAAAACTCAAAAAAGATGAAATGGAAAATGTGAACAGATTTATAAAGGAGTAGAATTCATAATTTAAAAGCTCTAGAAATTATCATAAAATAAAAAGTTAATGAATTGATGTGAAAATCACCATGATCAGGTGATCTCACTGGGAAATCTACCAACCATTTAAAGGAGATTTAGCATCATTCATGCACCACTTATTTCAAAAAAATAGCAGGGACAGGAACACGCTCCATCTTATTTTACCTGGCCAGTATTATTCTAACACCAAATCCAATTTATTTTTTTAATATCCATTTGTAAAAGTGTTTAAGACTGCATACACTCATTTTTGTTTCTTTCAGATATGTCCAACATTCTAGAGAGGCAAAAATATAGCCATATATATATATATATATATATATATATATATATATATCTTTAAGTATGAAAAGAAACTTTCAACTTAGAAAAATTATATAGAAGGAAAAAATTTCTGTTCCTTTCCAAAGTGTGATTGAGCACACAACGTCTCAACTTCCCTCTGACATTTCTGTTATGGATTGACTCTGCAAATATAGAACCCTATAAACCGGGGAAGGGAGGTAAAAATTCAGAGTTCCTATTTTGCTCTGCTTTTAGGGCCATTTGCTTTAGTTCTACTGAATAATCAATTAAATGTTGCCTGCCTTAGTATCATAATCATGCTGCTTTGATTCCAACATATTGGTCCTATACAGTCTTCCATGTTAGGAAATAAAGGTAGAACTGATGTTTCTTTACTGTCCCAAGAAAGCAGTTAACGTACAAGGTTTTTAAAACCAGTCAAGACTGAGTGTTTCTTTCAACTCTGTCAACCTTGGCATGGCGGTAATTTATTTTACCTCCCTGAGTGATAGTTTCTCCCATCAACAAACTGAGGAAGCTTACATTGTACTTGTAAATTTGTAATGAGGATTAAACTGTTGGCAATACTGAACACAGCAAATAGCCCGTAAGAGAGATTGAACAAATGGTAGCAGTGATTATTGCTAATATTTTTTAGTGGCCTTAAAGATGTTTTCAACAAGTAAAATAATGTCAATACAAATGCAGTAGAATATCTGACTACTGAAATAAACCTAAGTCGTTAAGGACTAAAAGATTTGTTAATTGAAACCTCATGTGTTAACCTTTGACCACTGAAAAAACTGTTCTCAGGTAAGACACTCTCACTTTCACGTATTTTAATGTCATAACTACTTGAAAATATGCAGTCATTTTATCTATACTAGGTAGTAATTGTTCTTCTTTGTAGCTTGGTGTTATCAACAATTATAAAGAAAATGAATCCTTCACTTTTGGGTGTACTTGGCAATGCTGGAGTTGTAATAAATAATATTTTCCATTAGAGATATTTAGAGTTTATAAAATTCCTATGTAGGTTGTGGTAAAATTCATATATCACTGTGAATCTATCATTCGATTTCTCCCAAACTTCTTATTATCAGTGAGTTCTACTTACCATCCTTACTGACATTTTTCTTCACTATGTATAGGACTTTGCCTACTTATTTAGAGTATAAACAGAGCAAAATAACCAAGAAGAATTATGTCTCCTTAGTGGGACTCAGTGCAATGTAAGTGTTCTATTTAATCAATTATAAAGTGTCCACTTTCTTTCATAAAAATTCACAGAGTGTAGTTTTAAGGCTGAAGGAGATGTAACTGACAGAGGTCTCAATTCTATGAGCAACTTAGAAGAGAGAAAAGATGCTGTTTATTGCAATTAACTAAAATTGATGGAGTGCCAAGGGGCAAATTGAGATTAAAACCTCATTTGGTTTTCAAGGACATATTGTTGCCACACTCAAAGCATTTATCATGCAATAGCTGAGGATGTTATGACACTGACCAATTGATGTCAGTGTCAGACGAGGATGGGAGAGAATCAGGGATGCAGAAGACAGGAGGAAAAGTGAGTCAGAGTTACTCTCTGGGACAGGAGTGTGTATTGAGTATGACTTAAAGACAAAGAAGTTCTACTTTCAAATTCCTCTAAAAACCCTGGTTTATGCAGTTATCTACAGAGGCTCTTTGTTCTATTAGACGGTCTAGTAACATAGAGTTGCTTCTCCAAATTACTCCCCCATATTCTATTGAAAAGTCTCTTGTGCTAGACTCTGCAAAAGGCTTCCTACTTGTAGTGTTTGTATTATCTATGTGCTGTCTCAGAGCCACCAAATAAGTTGAATTTTATTCAGCAGTGATTCTCTGTGAGGCTGGGAACAACATCTATTTTCTCTAATACATGGTAAAGTAAGTGCTTCAGTGGAAGCTGTGTTGGGATTTTGGATATTATCTGGTGTGGTGAGCACAAAGACCAGAAACTCAAAGATCTCAGCGTTACGTGTGAGCTGACACTGTTTCTCCTTTCCTTTTCTCACTTCCACAGCCGCACAGACCACATTCAGTGCGTTTGGGTCCTTGACTTCTGAATCAGTGCCTTTGCATTTATGTTGAACTCGATGCCACCCAGAGAATGCACTTTTCTTATCACAGCACTATTATCTCTCTTGGGAAGTGGCATTTGCTGGTAATGTGTGATCATGGGGTTAGTCTAAGCTGCCAACCTGCCCAAGCATGTAGCTGGGACCAGTTAGGTCTCTCCATCAGATAAAATTATAAATTATTCCACCATGTTTTATTAAAGAGAGAAAAATGTCACATGTATTTTTTTCTTGTGATATAACTCAGTGAAGTGAGTGGAGAGGAGAAATAGCAATATGAGTCAGTAAAGAACTAGAGTTGTCCTAAATTTAATTCTGTTAACTCTATTAGCAGCTTAATCCAGCTTTCTCTCTTTGTGAGAGTTTAGCAGATTCCAGACAATCTGTAACCATATACCTTTATATGAGACTCTACCATAAGACTGAAATATCTCTTGGAAACATGTCACACATGCCACTGAACTTAATAAAAACAAGATCATTATAATTAGATAACTGCACCTTCCCACTTCTAAATGCATGCATAACCAAAAGAAAACTTCTCCATGGCTTCAGGAATAAGGTCTGTAAAATTATACATTAACATTTTGCTGAACATAAGCAGGAAAAATAAGGCATCTCAAAATGCAAGCAACACACTACCAGAGCATATAGCTAATCTGATAGCAGTTACCACCAAGATGACACAGATAGCAGCATTTCTAACTATCAAGAAAATATTATCAAATATTTTTAAAATAAAATATAATTTGAAAATTTGTTCTTATTTTTGCAAAGATATAAAGTCTATTGAGAGATCAAGTAGATTTTTGCTGAACTAATACAATGTTGAAACAAGGCAAACTCTGGTTTGTTGTTGTTTTTCTAATTCCTCTCCCTGAGTCTTAAAACAAATCATAACATTAACTAACGAACATACAGCCACTCAAATACAGAATAATTTAATTATTTATCTAATCTGGCAAAATACTAACATCAACTTTAGCATTCTTAGTCTGTGTGTGGCACAAATCCATGAAAAAGATTTTTGGACTTTTTCATAACTTATAAAAAGTACATATAACGTGTATATTACATACATTTATGTGATACCTATCAAATATGCATATAAATATATTCAGTGCAGAGATCAAATCACAGAGCAGGCATCTAAGCACAACAGTACAGGTCATGTGCTCCTTTCTATGACCTACTTACAGAAGGCAGATCCTCCTAGTTGGGCCATCTTCAGCACCACAGTTAGCAGGTGTGCCCACAGTTCCTCAGCAGGGGTGACACCAACCTCTCCCTAGGACGGTCGGTCACACAGCCCTGCCAGGTCTCTGGGCTCTCTGCATAACGGCATTCCATTAGGAGTGTGACACAGTAGGGAAAGAGACCGGTTCACTGTGAGACCTGCTACTCACTCTCGTACAGTGTATCGGCCCCCCTTCCCACTGCACAGTGTGCCGGCTCCAGGAGGCATGTGGCCATCGTGGGCGTGAACCACGGAGCAGAGCTCCATCATTGTCTCAGTAGTCTTCTTCTAAAGACAGTGTGCTGGCTAGGATGTGATCAGAGCGACCTAAATATGGATTCCTAGCTTCAAGAACAGAGAAAGTACTCTTTTTAAATCAAAAAGTATGAACTACGAAATTAGGGATGTTGTTGTGTCTCTGCTTTCATACCAAATGAGAAGTACATAAATAATTTGTGGAGATTGAGTTTAGGATGCACACCTGGAATGCCAGGCTCTGCCTCCTCCTTATACCTGTTGCTTTTCCACATGGTGTTGATCAAATGTTTTGTTAGCTTCTCTGAGAGGGAGAAACATGCCATTGTCAAGTCTGGGCTCTAATTCAATGAGAGCACCTACAAACTTCGTCTGCAAATATAATTAAGTTGGAGAAAAGTATGGAAAACAGATTCCAAGTACCTGCTTGCTGCGTTGCTTGTGGCATCTGCTGACTCCTCTGAGCACTAAACTGAACGGAGGCCATGGGCCGGTACTGCTGTGAAGATGAGGTAGGGTACTGACCAGATGGATAGTAATAAACAGGCATCTGTGGAACATAGGGAGAAAAAAAGCAGGATGAGAACTGGACATAAGCCATTTGGCCAGCTGTGGTAGCATATCTTGTAACCCTAAAACTCTAAAAAAGGCTGAGGCAAGAGGACCTTGTGTTTGAGCCCAATCTCGGCAACTGAAATTTAGTGACACCCAGTATTAAAAGCAAGCAAGCAAGCAAAAACAAAGAGAGAAAGAAAGAGAAGAGGGGACAAGAGGAAGAGGAAGAAGAACGAGGAGGAAAAGGAGAGGGAGGAAAAAGAAGGAAAAGAAAACAATGAAAGGAAGGAAGGAAGAAAAAAGGAAAGAAAGAATGAAAGAAAAGATTTTAAAAATGCAATGTTATTGTATGAAGTAATTTGATTATAGTAGACAGTAAAATAGACTCCAAGAAAGTTTTTTATGGCCTTTGTGCAAACACTCCTCTTGTGATGAGGTGGGATCCACTGTCCAAGCCCTTGAACCTGGGGCTCTGTGACTTACTTTGCCCAGCATAATGAGGCAGAAGTAAAGTTTCACACTTGGAAGTCTGAGCTTTAAGAGGACTGGAGACTTAAGTTCCTGCAGGAAGGACCTCAGGCACTAGGTAAAGAAGATCAAACTGCTGTGCGATAGGGAGAGACTATGTGGAGACCAGAGATACCCTACCAGACAGCCACCCACTGTTCAGACGTGTGAAGCAGCCCCAGTTAAGCTGCTCTATGGAACAGGAATAATCTGTCTGGGACAAGCTTTAGAGTCTGTCAAAGCATACTGAACAGTGACTGGGATGTAACTAGTATCTAGAAAATATAAAAGTGGTAATATGCTAGAATTTTGTTTTCTACCACCTTCTATGATTTTCTAATGAATAAGAATAAAATAAAATATTCTAATTACTGTCACTGAAATTAAATGTTTTCTGTTCTGAAAAGTTATATGCCTGCCTTAGGTCATTTATATTATGATTATCATTTTTCATTGTCAAGCCTCTGACCTTTCTCCTATCACCTTCCCTGGACGACAAAAGGGAACAACCTATCAAACAGCTCCCAAGTAGTACATACAAAGAATAAAATTATGAACCACTTACTTGAGAACTTCAATTTTATTTGTTGTTTTATTTCCTGATTAGCTCACATCAAACAAGAAACACTTTTCTCTTTCAATTTTGCTACTGAAAAAATTAACATATTTTCTTGTCTTAGGATAAAATTGAAAAGAGAACATTGTATGACTCTGCAATACTGCAATTGTGTGGAATTACTATGAATTATAATTCTGATTACCTAATAATGTAGATATTGAAGGGTAAGGGCCTGAGTTAGTTTTACAATCATGGATAAGAACCTGGCAACTAATCCACTTATTGTATGCCTTATATAATGATTTAGCCCTATTACTTATTTCCTGTTTTATATAAAAAATAAAATGAAAATTTATGTAATTCTAGAGTGCTAATAGGTTTTATTTATGTTCTGGCTAACTGTGGTCCAATTAAATATTATTACTATTATGCGTCAGATATTTCCCAGTACTAAGAATGAGAGCACCTATCATCTAACTCATTCATCACTATAATATTTACATTTCTTTGAGAAAAAAATGACATTTTGCTCCTTGAAAAAATATGAGTCTTGATTACCTGGAAGCTCCTGAAGGTGATAGTCATTCATGGACCTGCCACTCTACATTTAACATGAAATGTACAAATAAATTTAGGACACAAGGATGGAGTTTGAACCCTTGACAGTATCCTGATGAGCATTAAAAGTATTTGGATGCCTGTAAAACTTTATGTAAAATATATTTTAAAGCTGCTTTTTGTTTTATTTTGTTGTTTGTGTTACTATTGCTTTTGTCTGGCACTCTCCACAGCAGAGCGTGCTCATCTCTCTGGAATCCAGGGCTTCAGTCCTTTGAAGCCAGTGGGTACTTTGTGCACCCTTATCCTTCTTTGGGGGGGAAGAACGTGAACCAAGCTAAGAGGAATCTTTTAAAGAGTCAGCATGAATGCGTTAAAGAGATAAAGATGAAGAGAGAAAGGAACAAATATGTCCAAAAGAGAGTAAATGCTATGTTTTAAACCAATAATACTATAATATGGAGAATCCACAAACGGACAGAGTGGGACAGAAAAGAAAAAATCAAAGAAAGAAAAAGCTATAAAAAATGAACACTTCTCTTATTTCCTTTTTGTCAAGGAATCTTTGCCTTGTCTATGTATCTGCTGTTTACTCCTTCTAGTGGACATTCAGAAAAGCAACAGTGGAGAGGAAACTGACCTTTGAGTTTATTTTCTGTATAAGGTTAGCCCATTTCCATCAACATTCATGGGCTGAACCTCAGTTGAGTTTTTTTGTTTGTTTGTTTGTTTATTTGTTTATTTTCTCCTTTGTTCCATAGTTGTGTAACTAAATTGTGAAAGAGTCACTCAATTGAAAATCACCAAAGTTTGTAAACTATCCTTGTCTTGGGGTTCGTTAAAAGGGAGTTTCTAAATGTTCAGACTGAGCAAGAGCCATGAGCATCTGCACTGCCTCCTCCCTTACTGTGGCTTTAATCCACTGAAGATGAAATGGAGGGGTTTCTGTTTGAGGAACATCAGGACCTTCAAACTGTCTTTGCTTCTGCAGGACTAACACTGAAATTTCTCCACTGCTGAATGATGTTTCTCTTTAAAGCCTCTATTACACATTCTGCCAGTTTGTCTCTTGACAGCAGAAATGAGTAAGGGTGGTTTGATGATGCTAGTTAGGTTCAAATCTAAACTGTGTTTTACCAATAATTTAACAAAAAGTATTTAACTAATTGATAAAATAATTAATGTATTAATGAAGTACTTTTTCTTGTAACTTAAAATTATTTTATGCATCTCTTTAAATTCTACCAAGGAAGACATATTACCTCGCTGGTGACTAAAGATTAGCTGTTTATGAATGACTGAGTGAAAATCGTCTTGTGATAGAGAGTTTTGTGTGACTTGAAGGGAAAATAATTTATTCAAGATGTTAAGGCAGTGAAACAAATGATACAAAGGTGACACTGCATTTTCCACAGCTCATCCAGTGCAATACTTCATAATTAAGATGGAACTTTCTTGGGATGCGTGTGCCTTGAAAATGGACCAGAAAATGCCTCTGTGCATTTTATATCTTGACAGTAATCGCATCCAATATTCTGCAAGGGATGCCCAGGAGAGCACCAGGGATGTTTGGTAGTGAACAGTAACACGTAATCCGTCTTTGAGAAGACAGTAAAAATCAGTGATCTGTGGTGTCTTACATGCTCAAGTCAATTAAATATGATTAATAGCTAACTGTGAAAGCAGGCTTGAGCTATGCGCCCCTTTAGGGAGAGAAAGGACAGTGGATATTGGCTTGCCTTCCTCTTTTGTATTCATAGAGGAGCTCTTGCCTGGAGTACCAGATTAGCTCCAGAAAATGCTTGAGAACTTATAAAGAAAAGAAAACAAATAAAAATATGAACAGAAAAACAACAACAAGGAAAACCAATGTATTTCTTGAGCAGGAAGAGAGGATTCAAAGCCCCTAGGGGCAGACTTTCCTCTTCCCCAGGGCTTTCCCTTTCTGGGAAATCCTGTAGGCAAGGCCAATACAAAAGGAAGTGAATTTTCTTATGGCTGTGCACCAGCAGTTTGGAAAATGGAATATTCCTTGATATTAGCACGAGCAGTTTCATTCAACTGATGTCTGAGCCACCCAACTCTTCATCAGTGACAAATAAAAGAACAAAACAAGTCCTGGCATAGGAGAGTGAATCAGATGGACAAGAAAGACTGATCTGGAAATAGTCTAAGCAGGAAAGTGGAGGTCAGAAAAGCACTATGAGTCAGCTAGATCACATGTGGGATGAAAAAGAAACGCACCTGTGCAGGCGGAGACTGTTGCACAAATCCCTGTGGTGACAGAGGGGCCTGAAGAACTTGCTGGGAGATGGGAGGTCCAGAGCCTGAGAAGCCCCCTGTTGAAAGTTGCTGGCCTGTGGAGGCCATGACATAGTTTGGTTGCTGGGTGGGCTGTGGCATGAGCGAGGACTGATAGACAGGACCTGAAGGGGGTTCAGGAGTCTCTCCCGAGGACTGCCGGCTCAGGCTCATCTGGCTGAACTGTGTGGCCATGTCATCTCTCTGGCATCCGGGTAAATAAATGAGACAATCAATAGATGGGCTTGGCAATGAGAAAAGCACACTGAAGAAGACAACGGACACGTGCTTATAATGGTAGAACAGAAAGGAACTATAAATTGAAAAGAAATTAAAGAAGTTCTTCAGCCAGAGTACAACATGAGAGCATCACAAGAGTAATCACTTCCACCACCCTGAGTCAGAGATGGTAAACTATCTGAACCAAATCTCCCCCTTTCTGTAGTAACACTTTTTTCATTGAGGACCCAACCTCTTGCGATGTTGACACAGTTAAGGAAAGCTTGGTGATCTGCTGTAAAGGGCCTGCTAGTTTTAACTGATGGATCTGCCACCAGAGGCAGAGGCAATTGTATTCATCACCACCTATGCTACTGTAAAGATAGAGCCAAGGCTGTTCATTTTCTGTTATTTGGTTCTGAAAGCCCTGTAATACTTTCATTTTCTTGAATGGTTTTATACTATTTTGTTATGTTTGATACTACTGTATATGAAGGTATGCTCAACTATTTCAAAGAAAGAAACATTATGGTAGCTACTATTAGTTATATCTGGTTGTCTTGTGGTGAAATACTGTGTTGCTTAAATTGTTGTGTTCTGATCTGCTTTGTTATGTCCTCTTTTGTCTTAATCGGTGTAAAATAAAAAAATAGATTGGGATCACTAAGCACTACATGCCTAAATCAGAGAATATTGCTGTCTGCTTTGCTCAAGAATTAGGGACAATGCCCACTTTTTAAACTGTTGCTCTGAGGGGAGAATGACAGAACATTGGAGGATTAGGAACCTAGGGGAAAATCTGCAGCTGGAGCATAGGAAAATATTGTTGCTACTCAGACTCTGACTTCGAGATATTCTCCAAACTCTCATATCAAGTTCAGGTTCTCCTGACTTTTCACTCTGAAAGTATTCAAATCCTGCTTGGCTGGTAAATGCTTAAAAAGAGAATACCAGCTATATAGAAGCACTTTACATAAGACACATAGAACACAGAGAAAAAACAAGATATTTTTCAGAGTTCAATTGACTTGTTCAAGCATGAGGCATTTACACACATACCCCAGCCGCACAGTCAACCCAGAGCACCCACAACTATCATCCAGAGTTGTCTGGATAAACAGTAAAAGCAGTAGACATGCTCTCTCCCAGGAAAATTCATGTGCGTATGATACAGTACCATGGGGAAGTGCTGCGTTGGAGACACAGACAGGAGATGCTGGGGAGGAAAAGAGACTGCTGGGTATTGCACTGATTGGGAGGATGCCTGTAGGCCCTGGACAGACTGGATGGAAAAAATGAAAGGCTGATCAGGTAACAGGAAAACACTAGAGTTAATTTTGTAACTTGAACAACTATTTCTAAGATGACAATATGTAATTAACTAGTGATTTCCTACTGTTTATTTTTTCTGAAATTCTGTATAACTTGTATCCTTTTTCTGTTTGTTTTTTTTTTTTTTTCTCCTTAATTTTTTTTTTAAATCCCTTAAGAAAAACACCACTGTCTCTAAGTTGCATTCAGATTCAATACAGTCCAGGGAAGAGAATCAGATACCAAAGAAAAGTCAAAGCCACCAGACTAGAGTTGGGCACCCTGGAGAGAGGCACATTTGAACATAATGAACACTCCTTTAAGAAGTTAGTGATATTCATTTCATGTTACTGTACATTAAATTCTCTGGGTATAAAAATATTTCCCAAAGGCTAAGAAATAAGAATAAAATCTGAGGGAGTTCATAGTGGCTGCCTTCTAAGACCAGTTCAGGTTCCTATGGAAGGGCAGTTTTGTGTGTTTACAGGTATGAGCAGCCAGCCCATGCTGGAACAGATTTATTTGTTTTCCTGATAGACCATGAGTTTAATAGTGACTTTGTTGATACTAGCATTTGGTCTCAGAGGGGACTCAGTAAGCAAAATGGCATAAAACCCTGAATAAGATTGTGAGTTGAGTCTCCCAGATATTTCTTGATGCATAAAAACAATATCCAAACCCAAGAAAGACGTACTTATTTTCCCCTTTACCTGCTCTAGCGCTCTGGGTACTTGTGTTGGGTAATGGAAACATTTGTTTCTTAACTTAAGGATCAAATGAAATTCTGTGAACCTGAAATCAATGATTCTAAACTGGAAGGTTTTATTTAGCAAGCGTAAGTAGCTCTTGGTGGCACCACTGTAAATATACCCACATCCCCTTCCTGATGCACTGCTCCTCTGAAGAACATGTGGCCTTCGTCTCTGACTTCTTTCCCTTTGTGCCTACTAGCCAGGTCCTCACCTGAGTCACCAGGGAGCCTGCCATCTGAGGCTGTGGCGGCTGCACCTGTTGCTGGGGCTGGGAGGAGGGCTGCTGTGGTGCCTGAGGCTGGGACTGTCCCACCATGGCGCTCCGCAGGGGCTGCTGGCTGGCGGGCGGGTTGTAGATTGCAGGAGTTCCATCAGGATTCACGAAGGGTTGGCCTGCAAGGAATCGCACCACAGCCAATGTGAACTTGTCAATATCCTCTCTCACATAGAGCACCACTCTGATAGACACCTCAAGAGTGACCTAGAGTAAAGGTGAAGGACAGAGGGAATGCAAGCTGCCAGATATTTCACAAGGTAAAGATTTTTCTGCTTGTGACTTTAAACTAGCTCAAGTTAGAGGACAGTATAAGCCAATGGCAATTTAAGAAGCAGCAAATAAATTCAACATCTTCAAGGAGCTTTGCCAAACTCAAACCAACTGCAACCCATGTGTTGCTCAGTCTAGGGAAGAGAATCAGACACCAAAGAAAAGTCAAGGCCACCAAACTAGAGTGAGGCAGCCTGGAGAGAGGCTCATTTGCACACAACGAACTCTCCTTTAAGAAGTTAGTGATTTTCATTTGATGCTACTGTACGTTGGATTCTCTGGGTATAAAAATATTGACCAAGGGCTAAGAAGTAAGAACAAAATCTGAAGAAGTTCACAATGACTGCCTTCTAAGACAGGTTAAAGGTCATATTGAAGGGCAGCTTTGCATATTTAAGGTATGAGCAGCCAGCTCATGCTGGAACAGACTTATTTCTGTTGTCCCCACAGGCTATGAGTTTAATAGTGACTTTGCTTATACTAGAATTTGGTCTGAGAGGGAACTCAGTGAGCAAAAAGAGGAAAGGAAGGTTCACCAGCAAAGACAGGTGAATAAGAAGTTTAAAGGAGGAGAGAAAAGGCCAGTACGAGAGACAAAGAGGAAGATGAGGCCAAGAGAGAATGACTATTTTCTAATGTCGCAAACATCTTACTTGTTCAATTTTAGCTCGCCCAACAACCCCACACATATGCAATTTCATTTTCATCTTAGTGAAAAGAAAATTAGGACTCAGAGGAAACAGGCAACTTATTCAGGGATAGGAAAAAACACTAAGCAAAGAATTCACGAAATAATTTTGCTGAGGAAGACTCCAAAGTCCATTTACTTTCCCTTACAGTCACATAATTTAAGTGAATCATTCAATTTTGAGTAACAAATACAATTAGGAACCAAGAGAACATCTCCCCCAAATAATAACTGAAATTCACAAATCTGTGCTAGAAGTGAGGAGTGGAGAATGAAATAGGTCAAAGTGGACTCATACACCATTTGGGCAAGATAAGAGTGAAAGAAAATGAAACATGGTTTGGCAATCAATTGATAAAACTGTGGAATTGTTTGAGTCCTTGATTCCATTGCCCATAGCCCTGAGACCCTATTGGAAATGGAGAGGAAGGACTGTCTGCAAACCATGTGCTCAGAAATATTTCTTGAGCAACTGAGCAAAATGCTTGGAATGAATGGGGTTATTAGAATGGAGACTGTGTTTCAGGAAGACCCAAAGGTCCTACCAATAGAGACATGGCATAAGAAAAATGCTTATTATTTTCTGGCAAATACTCACTGCCTCTCAGTCCACTTGCTGTTTTGACACACAGGGTTTGCATGAACATTCTTATCCAGTGTCAGAAGCAAGTGACGTTTTGTTATTTAGTAATATCTATGAAGAGCAACCAAGGATCTCAAGTTATATTTAAAAAATTAGTAATGACAGGTAAAATATAAACCTGAACCAGAGGAAACAGAATTTTCCAGAAAAAAATATATAAGGCACTCATACAACCAGAACAGTGTTATGACCTATAAGCTAAGCTAATTAATTAAAAAACGTTAAGTGAAAGAAATCAATCATAAAAACATCTATTGCATAATTTCATTTATTACATACAAGATCAGGAAAAAATAATTAAAAATAATTGAAGTCCAAATAACGGTACATTTGAAGGGAACAGAGGGAACCTATTGGAAACTACATGTTTATAGCTTAATCTGAGTACCATTCAAACAGTACTCAAATGTTTATGAAAATTTATATCTCAGAAGGATACAGGTCATGAATTTCAGCTATAGTTTCCATACAACAATAAATTAAATTTAGAAAGTAAATGTAGGAAATAAACACTAGAAGATAAAAATTCCAGCTATGCATTTCAGTAACAGTAAATTAAATTTAGAATAGGTTAGAAAGACAAGTGAGAGGTGAGATTAAAGCCAAACAAAATCAGATACTTTAGGAATTCTAACAGGGAGCTTAGCACTTTCATATTTATCAGAAGGTTTGAGCCCAAATACATCCCTGTGTAACAAGAAACATTAAATCCTGCATATTCATGAACATGCCTGGCAGAGTACCAAGGAATGTCTAGTATCAATTCTAGTACCAAAAACAACATGATGGGAAAGGAAAACACATGGGCAAGGATTCCACTCACAAAACAATGCCTGGGTTTACTAAATCTGGTACTATTCTTTGTATGTTCTTACTCTTCCACACATTTGATTTCTTTTCACTGTCATTTAATTTTAGCTTTATTTTATTGTTTCAATTTTGTTTTCTTTCTTTTAAATACATTTTTTTCTAGATTGAAAAGCTAGAATCCACCCTCTCTCCCCAAACCAGTCATTTGGAAATCAATAGAAATAACTTCAAAATTTATCAGACTATGCAGTGTCATAATCTTTGTTTTTTCCAATTTTTGTTTGTTTAGTAGTTTAGAAAGAGAAAAGAAATATTTAAGGTACTTTTAAAATAAATCTCCACAGTAACAAGAAATTGTTTCAAAATTGTTATCATTTTGTGTAACTCATATATATATATATATATATATATATTTATATTTATATTTATATTTGTATAGACACACAGATGCACTAGGCTGAAAGTCAAAAGAAAAAATCTTACTACATTACTATACAGCTTGTGGTTCTCACCAAGTAAACTATAATTAGGGTTAAATGCTTATAATTAAGATGAAAACATAACCTCAACATATTCAGATATCCTCTTTGATAAGCTCTATATTTTCTGCTTGAAATATAACCAATAAATGTGCTATGGAGCAAAAGATATTGCTCTAAATAACTGGGCATGAAACACACTAAGGTTTTGCTGAAGCAAAGAGAGATGGAAAGAGAAGAAAATACAAGATTGACATTCATGCCGACCAAGGAGAGGTAGGAAACAGCTGCGGAGCACAGAAGTAGGAGGGGTGCCCAAGTATCCAAAGGGACAAAGGCCTTCCTTAAGGTTAGGGAATGATGGGTTTTCGAGTCAGACAGTGACAACTTCTCTGAATTCTGTTTGCCTCCACTCTGGATAAAATTATAACAGAACAAAAACAATTAGTTTGCACGGCAGCTACTGAAGACCGAAGAGGGAAGAAAGAACTGCGGGGCCTCTGCTGCTGAGCTCCAGGGGCAGGTGTTCATGGCGGACGCTGCACAGGTGGGCCTGCTGGCTGAGCAGGTATGCTGCTCAGGGAACACGTCAGGGAGGGAAGCAAGCTGAGGGGCCTGGAGTTCAAAGCTGGGACAGAGGAGAGGACTTGATGTAGAGTACTCGCTCCTCTCTAGCACGTGACATTACAGTAAAACACCTTCTCCACACTCCATATCAACAGTTGTAATGGGCAGTAAATATTATTCCAATAATATGCAATCACTGAGGCTTTATTCCAGGGAAGCAAAAAGTTCAGTCAATCAGTCAGTCACTTAATAAAAACTGAGTATTGCCCTTTCCTAAAAGGACTTTATACATGTGCTAACGAAAAGGAAATGAGTCCACTGGCAAATCACGTAAGTCAAGTCGTATGCTCTTACTTTCTAACATCAAAGCATTTCTGGTATACACTTGTCAGAGGGGTCATTATTTGAAGAGAGAGACAAAGAGATTTTCCTTTGCTGGTGTTCAGAAGTTAATACTCAAATGACACTACCTGCGGCCATAGCCTACGCAAATTATGCAGGCTACTTTTAGGGAGAGCACACAAAAATGCCCCAGCACATTTAAGAAAAATGTGGAAACACTTTGGATAATTTGATGCGAGAAGTTCTGATAAAAACAAAAAGTGCCTGCAGTATTATGGAAACCGATTAGCAGAATTTGAAGGAGAAGGTCCCGAAACGCTTCTCAAAGTGAGGCCTCTGTCAATAGCATGTCCTGACACAACACAGTCCGGAATCCGCAAAGCGAAGGCAGAGTGACATGGCAAAGCAAGGCGGACCGGCATTGGCTGCAGTTCAGGGAGGCCCAGGCCTGTCTGTCTGCATTTCCAAAATCCCTTCAGTGGAAACAGAAGAGCCCAATAAAGATGAACTTTCTGCTAAGATTCCCTGAAGGGGACGGGGCTCAAGATAGCTAAGAACAGTTCAAGTCCAATAGTTCAGGTTTTGTTTGCAAGAATGAATATGCCATATAGAGACAACTTTGCAAAAGATACTCCAGATACATTTCAAACTTGTATTAGGGGCAACGCTGGGAATACGGGGTTGAGACTGGTTTCAGCGTGCCACATATTTAGTCCTGGTAAGAGCCAAGTAAACTGCTCACGAAAGAAGCTGTACTTTTGTTTCAACTAGTCAAAACATGAGTGGCAGAAGTAAAGTATTCTTTATCTTAATCTTGCTTAAGACTAATGTTCTAGCAATTAAAATTCAATACATGAACCACATTCTCAAATATATGATAGTAGGTGGAAAATTGTTCCACATTTTACATATCAACATGTATAATTGGTAATAGATAATATTTCAGCACTATATAATTATTGACTACTTGAACTATGGCTAAAATTTTGTTATACATTCTGGGGAAAGAAGAAATAAAATACAAAATGAGTTTTGTCCCTTTGCACAAGTAGCTCATAAGAGTGCGGATAGCAAAGAAATGAACCCAAAGGCCATTCATGTGAGAAACAGTGATATGCTCTTGGATCTTAACAGCCAAATATTTCAGCCACATACCATACTTGGCAGAAAAGTACTTAGGAAAAGGTGATAGGTGTGGTTTCTAGGAGTTCACAGTGTTGGCAGAGAAAGATGAGTTTCAGCCCAAAGAAGTAAATTGCCATTTTCAAAGGTGGAGGTCTAAAAGGAGATTAGATAGATAAATACATTTACATGCACATGTATGTATACTGTCCAGTGCTCAGTATGTTATAAACAAGCAGTGAGAGAAGCCCAGAGTAAAGGAACAGAATAGTTAAGCAAGATATGTAGAAGAAAATTAAATTACCCATTCAGGTTAAGCACTAATCAGAGTAGCTAAATCAGATTTAGAGATACAGAAATAAACCGAAGAAGGCAGGATAAAAGGGTTGGGATGAGAACAGAGAGGAAGACTCTTATCTGGCAGGATAATGCCTTAAAAGCATTTGCCTTAATGATTTGTCTTTACCTGCAGACCTAGACTTTAAGGAATTATTCAAGATAACCAGTTTCTTTTTGAATTCATCTCCTTTAAAATAAGCCCCCGTGCTCTACCTATGGATGTAAGGCTGAGGCACAGGAAGCGTGATTGAGGTTGAATTGCTACCTGCTCTTGGAAATCCATCAAGAAAAATTTTCTTCTTTTTATTTTTAATAAACACTTTCCTAAATTCCTTTTTGTCCTCAAATTTATAATTTATTCTCAGTTTTGGGAGACAAGAAACCCAGGTTTTTACAAAATTAACTGCTTAAATAACATATATGTATGTATACTTTAATTTATAAAAATAAGTACATTCTACAAAGAAGAACATAATAATTCACCCTGCATCTCATCACTCAACTCTCTTACAAATGTATAATATGCTTTCCTTCTGGTGTCTAGTATTTGTCAGATCAGACAAACGTCTGTGGAAGCCACTCAACAATATCATCATATACTTTTTTTTTAAGTTGACATTCTTTTTCAAAAGAGATATTTTGATAACAGCTCTTATTGACTCCATCCAATAAAGAAAAAAAATTGGGACCTGGCCCAGCAACACTGTATTACTTTTTCTACAAACAAGATTCCAGATGATAATATACATGTACACATGCACAACCATGCCATTATTGAAAACAATATTCCTTCATTGCGTCCTAAAATTCTCTGTTAAATATTCTTTGAAACATTGTAATTTGCTTAAAAGGAATCATTCAAAATAAACACATTGTACTCTTTTCTTCAAGCTCTGTACCTCAATTAAAAGTGAAAGAATTTCAGCCAGCAGAGTCAGGTCACACTTTAATCAGTGCCTAAAGTGATAGATATGATTTTGGTCTTCTTTCTATTTCCTTTATAGTACTTACAATACTCTAAAAAATTATTTTATTAACAATACAAAATCCTTCTGAGTAGTATCTCATCTGGAACTTGCAAATGATTTTCAATGAAATAAGTATGACTTCTTTTCCTTCCATATTATGGCATTTTCAAAATGTCTCAGTCAAACACCATGTTTTGAGCATATACATAAGTGTTTTATGGAAATGTGGCAATTATTCAAGTAACTATTTTACTATGGATTTTGTTTCTCTGGCTTTTCTAATTACTAGTAGAACTGTATTGTGAGAAGATTGAGTCAGATGAACTTTATGAGATGTTCATCTTGTTTTACATTTTCAAGCTTAGCTAATTGAACACACTGAAACTATGCAAACTAAATCTCAGATCCATTTTGAAACAATTCCATTTCTTAAAATTCACTGATAAAGTTCTCCACGGAAGTGACTCATCAATGTCAAGCTTTCTAAACAAGGGATTTTTGACTGTGAGCTTGAGCTGGGTAACCCATTGTTGTGTGTGCTTTTGGGGGATGATAAGTAGTATTTCTGGCTCCTATTAGTTGCCAGTAGCTTCTCCTTTTTCCCTGAGTCATGATAATCAAAATGTCTTCATATATTGCCATCTTACAGTTGGGGTTATTGGAAGGTTTCCTCCGTAAGACATATGTTTTACAGTTTTTTTGTTAATGTTAGGATTTCAATGCTCTAGGTCTTCTGGAATTAATGTGAAAGTTAACTAAGTCACTAGAGAGATAAAAATTTAAAAAATAATTGGTCATTCATCATTGAAGTAGAATGAATGGTTTGGCAAACCCCACCATAACCAGTATATAACTACTGTCCTTAAAATACATAAACTTTTTCTCTTCACCACTGCTATCCTTTATTCCCCCGTAAGAGTTTGGTGAAGTTCTAAGATGAAAAGAAACTTCTTGTGTTTTCAGTATCCATTATAAGTCCTAACTGATTACTCAAATTTCTGAGATATCTTTGAATACAAAAACTGTTTTGATTTAATACAAGCTAATGAAGGATTAGGTTCAAGAAACACAAGGTTTTGATTAGCATACCCTGACTCATTGCTCTCTTAGCTCTGATCTTAGCTCTCAATACTGCTCAAGACACTGTGATCAAAGAGATCAGCAGGAGATGATGGAGTTGTAAGCAACCAAGAAAGAGCCTCTCTAGGAATTGCCTTCCAGAAATGGAATACAGCAATGAGAGTTGGACAAGAAGAGTGGAAGTGGGTCCCCTGGGCCAGGAAGAATCTGAAGCATGAATTGAAGCTCATGCAGAGAGAAAAGAGAGAAAATTTAACAAAGAAGAAGGAGGTATCTGGCAGCACCTTCTCCCTGAGATGAGATTCACTATCCAAGAGAAGCAGTTCAGACTTGCAGACACACAATGACTGCTGGCAACACCAGAGAGACACAGCAGTGGAGGGGAACAGCAGACATGAAGGACTGCACTAGCTGGTGGTGGGTGCTGGTGGCTTAGTCCTCCCATGCAAGACAGTGACTGGCTTGGAGCCAGCTAGGAGAGGGACTGACTGAATTCAGAACTCAGAACAGCGGCCAGCTCCATCTAGTGGATCCCAGCTAGGCTCAGAACAGCAGGTGTGTGGATGGCTGCCCGCTGATGACACAAAGAGCAGGCTTGCTGAGACTATCCATTACCCTGCCAAAAAGCTACTTTTGACTGCTGGAATAAATCTATGAATCTGGACTCTGTATCCACATATTGTCTACCAGTGAGAACAGAGACAAACTTTGGAAACAACCCAAATCCCCATCAACTATGGAATGGAAAAAAACAAAAACAAAAACAAAAAAACCACGTGTTCTTTTTATACAATGAAGCCACACCTAGCCACAAAGAAGGATAAACTGTAAATGGATGTAACTTGAGACCATACTCATAAGTGAAATAGAGCATATACACATGTGTAAACATTATATTGTTTCCCTCATGTGAGAGCTGAAAAGGTAAATAAGATCCAAAATATACAATGGGTATTGGAAGTAACTTCAAAAGAAATGAGAAACTGGGATGGGGGAATGGAGAAAAGATGGAATGGAAAAACAAACAAACTATATATACATATATACATATATACATAAGTATATGTATATATAAATATATGTATGTATAAAATATATAATAGTTAAGACAATTCTACTAATTTATCTTAATTCATTGAATAAAAGGTTTGTGCTAATATTATTTGGACACTTAAATGTCAATATCCTGTGTTGTGTGCAAATAATTTAAAGATAACATATGCAATGTATTGACCATTTTACCCTCCTATTATTTTGTCTGGAATTTTTTTTCTTTAAAATTAAAAAAATGAAATTCAATGGGGGAGAAAAGAAGGAAAAGAGAGACATGAATGCTTCAAGGAAGTATTCATATCTATATTTTTATAGATATGAAACTATAAATATGGATGTATGTTTGCTCTTCCTGAACAAATGATGATATACACAAAGACATGCATTATGCTCTTCCAAAACTCTTGCTAGCAAATTCATAAAGTCAAACACAAAAACAAACTTCTGATAACCTCATATCATTTTCACAACACGTGAGAACTAACCTGTGTGTGGATTCAGAAGGATGCTTCCAGGTGGGATACCTGTGGCAGCTTCAAGTGGAAGGAGAATGTAGCTGGTGTTGTTGGAAGGGACCTGGCCCCCTGTCCCATTCTCTGGATAGGACACACAGCCGGGTGAGCTGGCCGTCATGCCTGAGACCAGGGGTGTGCTCTGGAGAGGCAGATGGGTGCGGGACAACGATCCTGAGGAGCCTGCACTGCTGGAAGACTCAGAACCTGGCATAGGGACAGGAATTAGCAAATCACTGGAGACATAAGAAAGAAGAGATAAAACAGACTTATTTTTCAATAATCTGTCCTTAAAATATTGGAGGTACGTGCTGCAGGACAAGATTACTGACTATTTCATGTGTTGAGTTCACATTTTATTGAAAACTTTACAAATCATCTCTCAAATGTGTCAATTTTCAAAAAAAGCAAGGGCTTACAAAGTGCTTTCTCTCTCTTTGAGCCTTTTTGTATATTACTGAAATGATAAATTGGCAAATGGTGTTTTGAGCTCTGAACTCAGGGCCAGCAAATTTCCACATTCTTGAGTTTCTGATGCCATAGAAATGTCTTAGTGGGTTGAAACCATAAGAATAGCATGAATAAGATGGGAAGGAAGGAGATCACACCATAAGAAGTTCTGAGATACACAATCATCCTGGTTCTTAAATACTATTTCTTCAAAAATATGGCTGAATTTTGAAGATATTATTATACTTGCTAATGATATATATTTAATGTTGAAAGTGCTGTTCTGAATTCCACTTATTTGAATAACTCTTATTAATACATTCAAGAGTTGGAACAAGGGGGACACAGCCTTCCCAATGACTGATGATTCTTTAGGTAAGAGGTACCGTCCTTCAGGGAACATCGAGAAATACAGTGTTGGAGACATAAAAATATATAGGCAACAGTATGTAGAATCTTGTAAGTTGAAATTATCCATAATTAGCCCTTCTTGTTCTGCATCTGACATGCTCCTGTTCCTTGGGGACTCACTGCCTTTCAATGCAGCAAGAGCCATGCAGCCCTAGCATTGCAAAGAGCCTGGCTGTCATATGTACTACGTATTAATGAGTGTAATGAGGAAAAACTATACTAAAAAATTCCTGTTAATGTAAATTCAAATTAATGATTTGTATTATATAATAGGGGGCAAGGACATAATAAAAAATTCATTAAACCATTAGACCATAAATACTGATTTTGTCATTAAAAATATATTTCTCTATTTCATGAAATACATTTCTCTATTTCAATAATATATGCAATACTTTCAAGATTCTAAAAACTGCCTCTTTAAATATGGGAAACTATAAAAGTAAGTAATAGAACTTCAAAATGGAATTGCAGAGCAGTAGTGCAGTTAGAAAATCTGGTAACTTTTGAGAAGTAGTGGTATTTAATAAGGGGTTAGTATTTGTAAGCACTTGAATAAACACTTTAATAATAAATACTACTTCTGCCTCTAACAGAGAAGGAAGGTGAGTATAAAGAAATTAAGTAACTTGACCAGCTCAAATGGCTATATAATGATAAAGCTAGGATTTGATCCATGCTGATTGACCTACAGCCCAGGCTTTCTTTCTTTTCTTTCTTTCTTTTTTTTTTTTTTTTTTTTTTTTTTGTCTTTTTCATTTTTATCGGTACCAGGGATCGAACTCACGACTGCCTGCTTGCAAGGCAGGCGCTTATGCCGCTGAGCTAAATCCCCAGCCCCACAGCCCAGGCTTTCATGGTAACCACCATGCTTACCTCCAGAAAGTGTGTGCAGATATACATCATAAACTAATAGGAGTTTTCACAACTGGATACCTTTCCTGCTTTGCCCATGGTTTGTTTATTAATAATGATAAGTTTTAGTTAAATTCAGAATGCTCCATCTACATAATTTAAAATGTTGAATAGGTTCTGAATAATGTATGAGGATAAAAATAAAGGGAGTAAAAATGATGCTGAAAATGCTATACTTTTGAGATGAAACTACTGCAATTATGACTCTGAAGTCATAGTTCCAATGCAGATTGTAGTATTTGTTGATGGACTTGCTGTGAATCATCCGATGAAAGGCTGGACTTCAGAGATGAGCTAATCAACAGCAGCAACAGTAGAAATAATACTACAAAGACAGGTGAACTCATATATAGTCTGGGGAGTTAGATCACTATTAAGAAGAGGTAGCGTCTGTGAAGCACGTCCGAAATCTGATGAAATGTGAGCTAGAGCAGGCACAGTGCATGCCTTGTTGGTGGTGGGGCGCGGGGTGAAGGCAGGTTGAAGTGACACTCATACCAGAGTGAAATGATTTTGGCTTTACATGGTTAATCACTGATTTACAAACGTTTTTCCTGCCATCTCAGTGGAAAGTAGTAGCATCAATAGGAAGAAGGATGAGGCTATGTTAATGATTTGATTTCACAGGTTAAAGGAAAGAGGAAAAGTAAAATCAGTTTAAGCTCTCAGTACTTGTAAAGATAGACAGAAAATCAAACATTCTTGAATGGGCAAGTCTGCAGCTTTGCCACTGTCTGTCCGGTCAGTTCATAACCAGTTTTGACAGACGCATAAGCATCAATCATCTAGATGAGGTAGAATAGTATTTTACCTATAGCAAAAAGCACTGAAATACTTGAGAAAAATGAATGCTAAAAGTAACAACAAATGGCACAGGATTAAAAGGATTCAAAGATTTAAATAAACTGAAATTGATTCTTGAAACATTTAGAATTTTAGGGGTAACCACGACAAGTATTTAAACTGTGTGTCTATGCGACAAGTACTGTACTACTCTATCCATAGGAATAGTGTTCCAGAATTTTCACAGCAACCTCATCTCAAAGATGAGGTTGAGTCTCAGGCATATCAGACAATTTCCCCGAGTCTCATTTATTGAGTGGCGGAGACTGAACCCCAAACTATCAACTCGATTCCAAAGAACAAGCTCTAAACCTGTTTACACGTCAATCATCTTAGTACAATGTAGTTAGGGCCAAGGCCTTGATCAAATCTGTGCCAGGTTCTAAAAGACATGAGACAAAAAGTCCATGCTACTTACAGTGGGATGCTCAGAAATTGAGGGTGGACCCTAAGAGACAGCTGTGCGGAGTGGGAGAACTCAGTGAGGTGGCTTGGAGAGAGGCTCTGGTAAATCTCTCAGTTTCTAGCCAGTTTTACAGTCCAGGATTAACTTTTTTAAGGACCTGGGAGCTAAGCCTTTGAAATACAATCATTGGGAAAGCTAAATCCCAAGTTTCTCTGGCTCACTGGAGCCTGGTGAGATGGTTGTGAGGAATCTAATCTTCACAAGCATTAGTTAGCAAACACATTAAGAAACTGCTGACTAAACACGTGGAAGAATTTGTCTCTGACATCTTTCAATCAATAGTTTTCCACTCTTTATTCTGGTGTTTAAAAATTCTCCTGCTTTTTGTTTCTGTGTAGCTGAATTTGTCCCCATCCTCATGTAACAGCCTTGACCCCTGTTGTACTCTTTATAAATGAAGTTTCCTTTGTTTACCCAGCTAGTATATTTTGTCCTTAAAACAGAATAAAATTTTATTTCTGGATTAATAATTCAAGAATATATTTCCAGATTTAAGGCATCAGAGTTCAGTAGAATAACCTGAAGCTTCCAAAATTACAACACAAAAAATTACAACACAAAAAATATCCAGGATGTATAGTAACAAAAATAAATAACAAGGGTAGGGACTAGTAGAACGATGAAATATTTCCTAGTATCCCAAAACACTCTGTGATATAGACAAAGAATGTGAGAACAGCAAGAAAGCTCTTGTATCTAGAAAACAATTTATCACAACCTATAGACACCACATTTTTCCAGAAAAGTTATTTTCAGAGTGTGGTTTTCGAAGAAGCATTACCAGCTAACAACTAGGAACTTGTTAGGAATGCACATTTTCAGGTCCCATGCATCCTACTGACTCAGAACCTGGTGGTGGGGGGCACAGTCTCCAGGTGATTCTGATGCAGCTAAAGTTAAGGAGCCCTATTCTGGAGTTTAGCTTCATGGGGTCAAAGCAGGAATAAACAGATTTAGTATTATTTTTAAATATGTTGCCAATCTCCACTGAGACTATAGTGTAAGTATTAATCAAATATTCTGTCCTCAAAAGGAGGCCATAAGGGCATCATCGATTTCCACTGACCACTGGGATCTGGTAACCGGGGTGAAGGCTTAAGAGAATGTGTTTCTATTGTCACATCTCAGCAGTATGCTTTTTACTAAAATGTAGGAAAACATGTTTCTGACCTGGAAAAAGTCTCATTATTATCTATTTAAAGATAGAACCTGTGTAATTAGAGGAGAACAGTTACTCAAATGTCACACTCCATCCTTGGTTTCTGAAAGATTTAAAAAAGAGTTTGCAATTTTACTGTGAACAATTACGTTAAAAAAGAAACTGGAAACCTGAGCTGTTCTAAACCTCCATGACAATAAAACTGACAGCTTTACTTCATAAAACCATCTTGGGAAACTGTAAGTTTGTTTTGACATCCTACCTTGATATTCTTAAAAAAAAAATTTTTTCCCTTGCCATATCTGCACCTTGACAAGCTTTCAGATGGAGACATTTAAATTAAAAGAAAAAAAAGTGTCTGAAGCACCTATAATATGAAATCATTCTTCAAAGAACATGACATTTTAGTGTTCTTGAAGTGTTTTAAATGTTTCCAAAGAGCTTTGTTTTGGAAGTGATTGGAGGTTGGTGCATGGAAAATGATGATTGATTTTAAAATCCTAAGAGCTCTTTTGGTGTGCTGGAACTTTTAAGTGTACTATTTAAAGTACTTGGTTTCTGCATTTTAAGATTTAAAACTATTTAACCTTTCTTAAGTTTACAAGAGTTTAAGTGTACCACAGTGGGTTTTCTTGACTTCAGCTGCTGCAATACTGAGACATAAGAGCAATTAATTAAAGTAAGAAATCAAGGACTCAACAATTGGTGAATAAAATTCATAGGAAGATAGTATAAGTCCACCTGAATCTTTCCAAGAAGCACTACTATAAGGACGTACTAGCTTCTGGGATTAAATGCTATTAATTTTCTTCTTATGTAGGAAAACATGAGATAATTTCTTTGATATAATTTGTCAACAACATAATTATTTTAAACCATCAGTATAATGAACACAGATAATACAGATCTCCCTTCTTCCTGCCCCATCATGCACGTGAGGGATGACTGGGAAAATACTCACAGCCAAGGTCAGTCGATGTGCAAATGGTAATGGATTCTCTATCACCATATCCTCACTGCCTGGCCCCTCACCTTCTGCCTCAGGCCCACGAATGTTCTCTTTGGCCCCCCTACCTATACCTTAAACCCAGGGCATTTCCCACAAACATAAATCTCAAACGTCTATCCTAATGAGAGTCAGGGATCCTGCTTTTTTGAGTCAAAATAGAGCACTGTGCTTCAATTTGTTTAAAAATCTCTTCAAGTTAATAATTTTAGATCTCACCATCATCACTTGCCTCCTGGAGATTGGCCAGACTAATTTAAATTATCTACCACAAAACATCACTATTCATGTGGGCTAAAACATAGAAAAAAGAAAGATACATGAACTCAACAACCTAAAAATATCCAAACTTCTCAGAGACCCATTTTTCTTGTTTGCAAAGCAAGGATGAAAAATTAATTAGGAATAATGGAAATTAGTAAGAACTAATGTTTATTGGATGATTAGAGCTTGTCATACATTATCCAACCTGCTTTTTGTATATTGAGCCATTTCGTTTCCATAATAATCCTACAACACAGGTTCTACTATTTCCATACCTCAGAAGAGGGAATAAGTACAACTAGCTTAAAGAACATGCCCAGGAATATACTAACAGTGTGCTAATATAACTGGATCCATTAATATCACAGTTACTTTAAAGGATAATTGTGAAGACTAAGTCATGTTACTAAATTAAAAAACACTAGCTAACTTTTATTAAATAGCTGTTATGGGCAAATGCCACGATAATGATTTTTACAAAAGCAATCTAATTTAAATTTAAATTAAGATGATGGCAGAACATCAGTAACTTATGGAAGCAAAATTAACAAAGGTAAGTACACATTATGTCTTTGCATTGAAACAACAGGTAAGGAGACTGAGGATTAGAGATATTAATGATATAGACACATGACTAAAAAAGGCAGTAACCTATGTGGACTATATGATAGCTTTTAATTTCTCAGGATGTGATATAAAGTAATTAATACTGTTACTCGTTAACCCCAAGTCGCAGAGTGATGATCATATGACTTGAGTAAAAACTAGAAAATACCAGAGGACATAAACCAATTCAGTACTAGCTACCTGTTTTGGACAGCTTCCCAGCACTTCTAGTACTGGACGTGCTGTCACCTCTGGTCAGCACCGTGATGCCTCCGAAACTTGCCGTCTTTGTCACAGTGGGCTTCAGATTGCGGTTGGAGCTGTCAGAGTCAGTGCTGCTCCAGGCCCTCTGATGGTCAGACCACTTCAGCTCATTCTCTGAGCTGCTCTGGCGGCTCCCGGAGGTTCTCCCCGAGCCGTCTCTGTTGCCCCTGGAACACAGTCACCAAAGAGATGCACAGGAGCAGTATTCCATTTCGTGTGTGCGGTGAGGAAGCACAGGTAAGGTCCTTCTTAGCAGACACAACTACCCAAGACGACTCTTGCCAACCTCTTTCATTAAACCAGCTGTGCGCCCTCCCCCGCCCCCAACAGTACTACAAATGCTGCAACGGTTCAGAGACAGATAACACGTCACATACAACACACAGGACACAAACAGCAAAAATTAAGAATGTCACATGATCCTTCTGTCAGTGAAGAAAAAACTACTAGAAAAACACGGTGTAAAATATGCTTGTTAATAACTTTTGCAGAGATAACAGGGGGATAAGTTCTCCTGATTCAAAAGAGCAATGAAATAGTGTTCAGAATCTTAAATTATTTTAAAACTGATTCTAACAAAGATTTTTTTCTTTCACTTCAGCCTTAAATAATTGGCTTAGAAAAGTGACACAAGTCCAGAGAAGCTACTTATTAATTCATTTTCCAACTTCTGAGTTTCTGACTTCATCAAGGCTGCGACAGACAGCACAAGTTACAGAAGTTCCTCTGCCTCGCCTCTCCAGTAAGAACTTTGTTCAGTGTATTAACCTCCATTGTCAGAGGGAACAGCCCTGTAAGCCTTTTCATACAGGAGAATTTGTGAAAATAATAGTGTTAACACTGTATGCACCTATAGTGAAACTTCCTAAAGGGCTTAATGAAAATACCAAAAACTTTTTAAATTCTGGAATATATTCGAAATTCGAATAGAAAAAGCATGACTATCCTGGGAGAGATCCGATAGCTGAAAGTGATTTTGAAGCCTCCAGTGTATCTTTAAGGGATATGCCAAATTCCATTTATTGTACATGGGAATTTGATGAAACCTGTATTTTTTGTTGGTTTCGAATCTGTTTAAGGAGTAATTTCATGAATATTTCTGAAACAGATTTTTGCAGCTTCAAAATAAGGCATCATTAAAATACCCTAAGGGTTTCAGGGATTATAAACAAATGCAGGAAATTTAAATCCTGAATAAATATAACTCTCAATTTTATATCAGTGTGCAGTGTGACATAAATTCAAGTCTTGAATCAAATCTCATAAATGTGATCAGAGGCTTGGTTAAAAATTTGTTTCTAAAGATAATAATGTGCTACTGAGGTAACAGAATTATGCATATCTGAAATGCCAACCAAATTATTCAGAAGGTACACAGAAATGTTATATTTTCCTTCATCTTTAATTACTGAACTTTTTCTTTTATTTCAAGGAACTTCAGAAAGTTAATGATCCAAGGAATAATAAAAATCAAGTAGCTAATCTGTGATGAGAGCTTTGTAAAGTGAAGGCATAAGTGGAACAGAAAATTCACCAAAAAAAGGTAGTTTCAAAGGAAACATTGGATAAAAGCAGTCTTTTCCCTGCCATGTTGCATGTTTTCTTATATTGTTTGCTCTCAGTTCCTCAAAGATGGCTGGTTTTAGAAACAAGGACCACCTCCAAAGAAACTAGTTCTTACACACCTTTGAAATTTAAAAAAAAAGCACCTTTTCAAGAACTAAGTATTTCTTTTCTAGATGTCTTTCGTGTCAACATTCAACTTCATTCTTCTCCAATGATTCTAATTTTGTTGATTTATCTTCTGGAAAATCAGGCTAACTTACTCTTTAGTGACTATGAATTCACTGGGAATGTGACAGTAATCTCATTTATAGGTTATTTGGAATATTTATTGCAGAAAAACCTAGCTTACAGATTTGGAGCTGTGCTTAACTTTGAGTTGTGGAGTGATCTTTTGTTTCCATCACAAATTCTGAATTCATTATCCCTCTCTCTATCGCTCCTGAGCCTCCAGGGGAAAGAACTCAGAATTCTACATGTCAGTGTGGCTGAAAATTGCTTTGCAAAGGAGGTGACAACTACTCTTGCTGGGTGGAAGCTTCTGTGTTGTAGACTACATCATTCATTCTGATAGAGCAATTTTTTAGAGATGAGGAAAAATTCCTCAGGATTTGAGACATTTCATAACCAATAAAGCAACCTAAGATTTCCTTAGCTCTTCTACTTCTGCTCAATCAAACTTGTGCATTTTAAAAACAAAAATTTAAGTTACTGCTTTAGGGACATACCATTAATGGAATTCAAACTACAAGTATAATTCTATTTATAATTTCTCATTATCTATGCTTTAAAATATTTTATGCCACTTTATCAGATAATTCATACCAGTTGTTGGGTGAGGTGCAGAACTCAGTTTCCTATCAGTTTGCAAGTGGAATCATAGACTTCACAGAAAAAACACACCCAAAACTACCTGCCCGCTCTAAGTTCAGTCCTGGTTCCCTCCAGTTGGAATCTAGGAAAATAGTGGTGATGGAACACATGGCTCTGGAGGTGGCCTCTTTGAAGGTAACTGGAATTTGTCTCCAGGATAGACATAGAGCACACTCCAAATTCTGTTCTTGTGTTGATTAACAACTGATAGCATTTATTTTTCTTCATTTCTGTACACTGAATTGTTATAACAATTTGTCCAAGTTAAGGATGATGTACACTTTAAATTGCCCTTAAGATTGTGCAAATGGCTTTGTTCTAATTTGCCTTCCAGAGATTCTGTGATTGGTGATTTTGGTGGGTGGCAGAGTCCCTACTTGGGACAGCTGACCTGAGGAAATGGTAGCTGTTCAGGAGTCAGATGTAAATCTCACCAACCACTGGGCTTCAGGAATCCATATTTTATCTACACCTGACAGCCCAAACGAACTAGATCACAGTGTGTGAATGTAGAGGTAATGATAAATTTTATTCTCCCTCCTCAAGTTTCAAGAGAAAATGCAAGATTATTTTCATAGTCAAGTGTGAAAGACTTGATACATGAGGAAGGAACTAGACTAGGACGCTCAACCTGTAAAAGCAGAGGAAGCTGAAAAGTAAGAACTCGGTTTCTCTTTCCGGTCACAGTGTAAGCTATAATTTTAAAGTCCTAAATTTAGATTTACTGCAAAAACAGTCTTTTCTAAGAAGATGATTTGTCCAACTTACTTTGTATTTTCTTTCTTCTAAACTGGAAGAGATTTTGGTTTTTATTTTATGATAGACAAGTATTAATATTCACAAATAAATTAATACTTTTAATATGTATTAGACACTGAGTATATCTGTAGCAATGGGTTCTCTTGCTGCAGTGTTGGGTGCCATGAAGATATTTAGCAGATGATGAGAAAATGGGTCCCTTGCTTTCATAGAGTTTTCGGTTGAACAGAATGCTTAAAAACATTTTTATCCTTTCCCTTATCTCACACAGATCTTGATTTAAGTAATTCATTATAACCAAAAGGAACATCATAGCTATTTATTTTATAAATAAAATCTGTCATTGGCAAAAAATTGTACTTGAAAAATAATGATACACAGTAGTGGTCTAAAATTTAGCTATTCATATAAAATTATCAATTTATTTTTTAATATTTGGAATATATATACAAGCACAAACTTGCACAGAAATTTTCACACAACATAATTCACCTGAATTGATTTAGGAATGTCGTATCAGTGTACTGTCGAAGTTAGTCCTTGGAAAACTAAAATGAGTGGAAGATCCCTGAGGAACTCTGTGCCAAGTGAGAGCCTTCTCTTGTATCCCACATTACCTGACTTGATGCCACACTAGCCAGGTAACAAACTCTACAAAGAGAACTGAACAAATTTGAGTTCATGGACAGAAATATTGTACACTGATACATTTATAGTTAACACTGATTCTGGCACATAATCTAAAACACAGTTTAAGAAAGTAAACCATACCAACCGAAACAGCTGTCTTTTCTTATAGGTCTCATTGCATATGTTATTGTCTTCCAAGAGCCTACTGGAAATGAAAAACATGATTTTTATGATATAAAACCTAAAAGTACTAAATATGTTACTTAAATGGGTGTGTTCTCAACTACCAAACACCTTTTCTTATAAATCAGTCCCATATAACTATGTTTATTTGGCTGATGTTAAATTGTCATATTAATAATGGCTGTATGGCAGGATTAAACTCCTGTCCTAGGATTAAAGTGCTGAAGCAGAGGAAGAAAAAGAATATAGAAGAAACTAAGAACAAGAACAGAATAACAGAAATTGATATAGATATCATAGAGATTTGATTCAATATATTACTTGTGTGGGTTTTTTTAATGGTAACACTAAAGTGATGTTTTTATTTTATGTGCCTGATAAAATACTGACACTCCAGAGTATGAGAATCTAGGAGATACTATTTTTATCGGTGAGGCATCAGTTCAAATGTTGATTCTTGGAGCTATCAAGACTTTTTCATATATCTAATGCATATATCTGGCAGATTTAAAGTTGATTTTAATCTAATTTGGAAATGTATGGAGCATTTAAGTGTAAGTGGATAGAACTGGGAAGTGAGGTAGAAGACATGATTGGTTAGAGTGTTAGGTAACAATATTTGCCTTTAAACAAGTGTAAATGCTAACTTACTCATTTTGGTATAGATATAGAAGTTTGGAGTGCTTTAGAATCATTGCTGAAATGTTAATACCCATAGATTCATAGTTTTAATGAATTTTGAAGTTGCTTTTTAATTCTTCATATGCACTTATTTGTAATTTTATTTCATCTTCTAAAAGAAGCTACTCTCTTGAAGGGTTTCATTACTTTCATATTTCTAACTGCTAATAAGAGTGATGGCATTTTAAAAATCAGTTATCTCTAATGCCCAGTTTAAATTTATCCCAGAACTAACACTGAATCAGTCTCAATTTGATTTAGTTTTATAGAGACACCCATTAAGCAGACACCTGAAACAGAATTAGCTACCACTTTATTTATGAATACCATATTTCTAAACCAAGTTGCTGAATTTGATACATATGAAATGTGATTAGTACAGTTAGCATGAATTCCTTAATTTGCCCTGAAGATATGCAATTAAATAAGTGGGACATTTTAATACCTATATCAATTTAGAAGCGTTTAAAAAGGTATATATCAAGTTTGAAAAATATCTCTTCTTATTCCCAAGATGGTCTGTAAGTTTCATAACCATTTTATTTTGTAATTGCCTCCCTCCACTAACTCCTAAGAAAGGTACAGAGCAAAATCTAGACTGAAGATAAAAGTTTCAAATTAAACCTTTTATGAAGAGCAGTAGATTGTCCAGAACCATTTTAATGCTCAGTGAAGGTAACAGTAGTTCCACCTTCGGAAGGACCAGAAAAATGAAATTTCAACTAAAGAAAATCTCTCAGTCTTTGTTTGGAAGTGACGGTGAGAACTTCTTCCCCAAATTACATAATTTGTAGACACATTAAGTAGCATACATGTGTAAATATACATGTGTGTATGCATAGATATATGTATTTACTCATACATATATTCAAGCACAAGTTTATATATGGGATATAGGTGTATATGGGAGTTAACAGGACAAACATGACAGACTGTCCTCTAACAACATGTGAAAGTATATTTCACTTTACCTGTTTTCCACAAAAAGGCTTTCCTGGGAGCAAACTGACTGGAAAATAGAAAAAGGCATTGTATCAGACGTTCTGGATATGCTGAAGCATACAAAATCCATGCCTGATTTTAAAACTACTTAGAAAGATATGTACAAAAGATGGAAATAAAAAAAAGGAAAATAGGTTAGAGTTAGAAGAATAAACAATTCTCATGCAGCAATAGGTGTCTTTCCAGCAGCATGCCTCCAGTTTTGAACAGATTAAGCCTTGTTGAGTATCATGGTCAGAAGAGAACTGTGCTGAAACTGCTGGAGACATGCAGCACTATGAGGTCTTGAGTGAATGGTTTCCTCTGGAGCTGTGGAGCGAAAGCCACCGATAAAAGTTGGGAGACTGGGCTCAGCTCAGAGCAGAGCACACAAACTTAACGGGATCCACCGAAGAATGGGCAAAGTAGTCAGTCACACTCCTTTAATTTCTACCTGGCAATCACAAATTCTCATGGAAAAAAAAAGGGTTGATTCCAACTTTCTCAAAATTGAAGAAATGTTATCAATTATTAAGAGGAAAGTTCAGAAGACAAATTTTGATAGAATGAAGCTAATGAGAGAAACTATCAAGCTTCATTTTATATTTCTAATTTTTTTCACATAGAAAACTAATGCTTTTCTTTCACTGTTATTCACATACCATTCATGCATTTCTCTCTCATCTCTTGATGCTGGTTTTGCTTTTTGTGGTACTGAGTATAGAACCCAAAGTCCTTACACTGAACTACATTTCCAGTCTACTTTTGTTCTTATTCAGTTACAACCATTTATTTATTTACTTAGCGAATAGATCTTGCTAGGTCACTTAATTGCCTCAGCTGGGATTGAATCTGCAGTCCTCTTGCCTAAAAATCCAAGAGGGCTAGGGTTACAGACCAATGCCACTGTACTGGTTTCCAAGCTGAAATTTAATACACTGTGTGGGGAAGATAAAAGGCAACTATCATTACTTGTTGAGGAAAGGTGGATTAAATTTGTTAAACAAGCAGAAAAGGTCTAAATCTAAACAAAATATGGTTCTATGGTAATAAACATAGTCATTGTATTTAGGAAGTACCACAAGACCATTTTTCAAAGTATTAAATTTATATAAATAAATATATATATTATATATATATAAAGTATTCAAGTATTAAATTTATATAACTGTATATGCTAGCTGCAATTTTTATAAATGATGAAAAAATTATATGTTAAAGAGATAAATAAAAACTTAACAGGTCCATTTTAAGACAAAATTAAAAGAAAGGATATTCTTTTGATATTCCAGTAATTCTTGAACTAAAACATGCTGCTAATGTAATTGTTTCTCAGAAAGGTAAGCAAGATATTGCTTTCTTTTTTTTTTCTTTTTAAATTTTCATTTTGGTCAAGAAGTAATTTCCTTCCATTAAGCCAATGGACTGCTTTAGATCTGGTATTTTCCTCACTGGTCTGAGCATTTCACTCAAGGTATCTCTAGAACAATTTCTATTTTAATCTTTCTGTACTTATATTGTATTCCAAATGTCATGTGCAAAAAACATTGTTTAATTAAAAAGAAAAAAACAGCCAATTAAAATGCAAAGCTTTCAGAAAATAACTTTTTAAGAATTTCACACATGTAGAAAGGGAAACAAATACAAATATATATGGAAAATCATGTACCATCAACACTGTTCCTATAAAGTTCTCCTTATAATAAAAAATATCGTATCCTCTTTTTCCATAATTTAGTTTTAGAAACATCTGGAGTCAAGTTATGGAATAGGAAAGACAATGAAGCTGTTTCAAATACAAAGTATTTGGTTAACACATTGCTACTTCTCACCTCTTGTGGTTAGAAAGAAATCAATTAAGTTTATAATGTGCCAGCTGAGTTATAGAATTATTGAAAACGTACTTATTTGAAGGAATTGTCAAAGACATACCAACTTCTTCAGACTTGTTAATCTAATAGCATTTCTTGGGAAATTAAGCAATTCAAATTGTTTGAATTACAAAGTGAGACAATGAGTTAATGTCTTTCACAAAAGCGTATTTCAAGAGCATCATTTTCTGTGTTTTGTGGAAAGGTCCTATGAAATATCATCTCATCAGCCCTTCACATTTTCATAAATAAGACAGATATTTATAAGCTATGATTCAGTAGCTGATGAAAATAAACTTTTAAAAAGTAGTATTAATAGCTTGCACATTTTATAGCAGAAAAAAGAAAATTGTCACAGTAGTTAAGTGCAACATTCAAAACTTTTACTTCTATGCATTTCCAGATATAAAAGGCTCCTTTTTAAATAGAAAGAATAATTATCTTCTAATGGGTTCCAGAATTCACCCCCACATCCCACCCCCAACTCCACATTCCCTTCCATCTTCTCCCCAAAGAAGGAACCCAGCACACGCTGGTAGGGCCAAAGGTGAGCACCTTCCTGGGTCCCTCTTTAAATATACTGTCCTCTTCAGGCTTCCTTCTTGGAAAAACCATATACTTTCCAACTGTATTGTTTCATCAACTCATACTTCATCAAGATAAAAACATTAGATAGATTAATGATAATAGAAGCTTGAATCTTGGCCAAAGGACAAAAATCATATATTACTCATTATAAAAATTTTATTGTATTATTTGAGAACTAAATTCCTCTGTACTTTCCCAACAAGTGAGTTCTAAATAACTTTTTCTTATCTCAAGACATCAAATTTTCAAACTGAAATCGAAAGCTTCTTGTTGAAAATTACCAAGCAACTTGCATATTTTGAGTGTGGTCCTAAACATAAAGCACATGCACATACATTCGCATTCTCACCTACACATTCACATACCTTAGACAACAAGATACACTTGGAAAATACTCAAAATTACTTCTAAGTTTAAAATAAATTTTATTTTTGCTGAAGCATAAATATTAAGAAGTATTTATGAACTCTCCATTGTTATTTCAAGTACCAAAAATATACATATATTTAATGTTTAAATTGACTTGAATAACTTAACTACTTAAATCATAATTAACAAGGGATTGGGTTTATTGGCTCAAATGGCAAGTTAGGAAGATACTAGATTACTGACCTCAAAAAAAGATTAGAGTACTGTAACATAGTTTCCTAATGCTGGATTCTTGCATTTATTTTATAATTGATTTAATATAATTTAACTATTATCATGTAAGAATAACTTTGTTTCTCAACAATTTATTTAGGCAACGGTAATGATCAGTTGGGAATCTGAAAATTCATAGATAGAAGTCCCCTAAAACTTGCTGTCATTATTTAAGTGGTAAAAATGATTTATTTGTATTTGAGAAGTTCATATTATCATGTTAATCCTTAAGAGTTTACATTAATGGAGCATATAATAATATTCTAGTAGTCGGGAATACAGTTCAGTGGCACAGTACCTGCCTGGCAAGCACAAGGTCATGAGTTTGATCTTTGCTACCAAAAATAATAATAATATTCTGGTAATAGTGGCTTTCACGAATTCTTGCCTACTCAAAGCACTGTGTAAGTAAGACCTGCCAGATTGTCCCAAGATTCTTCTATGTGTCCATTAGACATTAGACTAGAGCAGAAACTCTCTCTCTCTCTCTCTCTCTCTCTCTCTCTCTCTCTCTCTCTCTCTCTTCTCTCTCCCAGACCTCTTCCAGGGGAAATCATGTAGTGTAAAAAAAAATCCACCATCCTGTGAAAGAAGGAAAAATTAATCTTTGTAAATAACTTAGACTATTGTCCATAGTTGAGAGGTGCCTATAACAGTACTGTGAAGATGAATTTGAATAACTTGTCAGAGAACTCTTCAGATAGTTGTAGCCCTGGTGGACAGCTTCCATGCAATCTCTGGTGGAAGATAGAGCTAGAACAATCTCACCATCTCACTAAGTCATTCGCAAATTCTTGAGTCACAGAAACCATTAGATGAATACATATTTTGTTTTAAATTGATATTTGAAAAATTTTTTGTATTGTGATAAGTAGCTAATGAAAGAGAATACCAGTGGTAAGACAGCATGTCTCTACCTGAATTACAGGGAGAGGAGAAAAGCACTGAATTCCCACCCCCACTTTCTAAGCATAAGGGTTATAAAACCTTGCAGGAGCATGACAAATAATAGGGAATTTTTTCCTTTGATATACACATATGTACATGACTCTAACCTCTTACAAATGTCAGAAACTCCAAAGAATCATGGAAGCCTTGCTCCATGTGTATTTTGAGTAGAATATCAATTTTAACAACTTGCCCTACAATATCTCATTAAAACCAATGCCTGAAAAAGTCCAACACACCATTTGAACTAGTGAAGCCAGAAATATTGGGTCCTGGGGAATTTATAAAGCGTCAAGTACCTGTCTGCCAAACACAAGGTCCTCAGTTCAATTCCTGGTACCAAAATACATACATACGTTTATTACATACATACATACATACATACATACATACATAATCAACATCTCTGCAAAGGGAAGATGCCATAGGACTTTAAAGAAGCGTGCCAAATGATGTTTTAAATAGAAAGGACTTGGCAAAAGATTGGCACTTTAAGGTTTCTCAAATTTAAGTCTGCTTTTACTTATTTAAAAATTTTGACATGACTGATGGTGCAGTTCAGCAGTAAAGCTCTTGCTTAGCATGTGCTAACTTCTAAATTCCATCCCTAGCATGTGCTCACGCACACACACACACACACACACACACAAAATGTTAATGTGTCATATGATCATCAAGGAATAAATCTCCAAATTTGGATCCAGTTCCCTACTGTTAATCTCTTTTGAAAGGGTGTATGAAAGAGCAAATACAGAAATCATTCAGACTCTTCTCCTCATGAAGGTCTCCCTGTGGACACAGGAAACAGCAAACTCAATAAACTATACAGGTCCCCACTCTTATCCTAGGCAAGTATCTTGTGATAGCATAATGTACCATCTAACTCTTAAGTGTCAAGAAATGTGGCAGAACTAGAAAAAAGCTGTAATGTTGATTATGCATTACTTGTGTGGTTCATATTTATTTTTTGACATAACAATTGATTCACAAACCATTTGACTTATTTGCCCTGCCAAAACCAACGTGTAAGGAAAATGTTTGTGTGTGTTTTTGTGTGTATATATGAATGAAAGAGAAAACAAAAATAAAAAATTGAAAAAAAAATCAAACTCTCTAAGAAGGTCTTCAGAAAGAAACACACTGCTTCCCAGCCCACTACAGTAGATAACCTTACTCTATCATGTCTAGGTGAGATCTTCTCACAATTTCATTCTTGCATACAGCAAACACAACTAAAGGCCCAATGTGTGTTAAGTTGTGTTTTGATCCACCAAAAATGCTGAGCTTATGTAGAGTCATCCAGACCTCCAACTATGGCAACCTCATTCCTTGTCTCCTAATTTCAGAACTTAGCCAGACTTTTCATTCATCAAAATCCTGTTCTTGTGAATTCAAGAAACGTGGTGGTGCATTTCAATGTGAATAAAATGCAGTGTTGAAAAAGGCAGAATCTTTCCTGAAGCCTCAAGTTAAAAGAAAGAGTACCAGCTGAGGGATCACAGACAAAGGAGTTAGACTGGAGCTACCACGGACAGCAGCCATCAGCCAGGCTGCAGTCTGGCTGTCTGTGGGAGTCAAAAGTGCCTCCTGACCTAGCTGGCAGAGTTAGACAGGTTGGCCACTGACAGTGTTACAAAGGACTCCAAGCGTTTTGCAGAGAAACAAAACCCATTACACTTGAGGAGACTCCAAATCATTTTTGGCAGGGAAAGTTGTGGGAATTTATCTTCTTTGCATATGAATTTAGCTTTTATTTTTTCATTTTTGTTTATATTTAGCCTCTTAAATGACTTTTATTTTGTAGGCAAAGAATTTTTAAAATCCCAGTCACAGACTCTTTCTTGAAATTTTAACAAAAATAAATGGCTTCATTATTATTCCCTTTACAAACTGTTTGCAGATTTGATTGGCATGAAACTGAGCATTATTATTATTATTACTTTTATTAATAATTATTGCAGAACTGGGAATTGAATAGCACTTAGCTATTCTCAGTTCTTTTATGTTTTATTTATTTGTATTTTTAATTTTGAGACAGGGTATTGATAAGCCCTGTTGCCCTGGCTGGGTTAGAACTGGCAAACCTCCTGCCTCAGATCCCAAGAGTATGGAAACCACCACACCCAATGAAGTGAGCATCATTATCTAACTTTATTAAACTGATCTGTCTATAGTTACTAAGAACTCAGAAAATAATACATATGTGTATGTGATCAACAGACTTTAATTTTTTGCAACTTTTTCCTAAGCACAATGTTTATGTCAAGAATACACTAATAGGTTTTCTGCTGCCTAATATGGACATGAAGGTATTTCTGCAAATCTGACACCTTTCTCTGTACCTAAAATCTCTTTTTACTGACCAAAATTCCTCTTTCTACTCTTCCTGGTAACATCTAAACCCTTAGCTAGTTTCATATTATTTCCCTGAATCAGATCCTGTTCCAGAAACACCTCTAAGCTTCTGCAGTTTGATTTGTGCTCTGGCTCTGGCCTCTCTACTCTCTGCCAGCTTGCTGTCTGGGGAGTGAGACTGCCTTACTGCTGATGGTAGAATCACACTAAAGAGGCAATTAAAACAACTACTCACATCGTGTGCAAATATTCTCTCCCTCACTCTCTGATACTCCTCTTCTCTCTCTTCAATTGATTTACTTCGTTTGTCATCTCTAAATGGATGCATTCTGTTTTTCTGAACAGAAAAAAGAAATCAGGAGGGTTATCCAAGTTAAGCTGATAGAGATCTGCAGTTAAGCAACTGTCAACTAAGAATAATAAATGTTCATTTAAATAAATGGAGCACGATAATTCTTGCTCCCTCTAGTTCCTAAGGAGATTGTGTTGAATAAAGTGTATGCCGTGTGTGTGTGTGTGTGTGTGTGTGTGTGCACAGCACATAGTGATGGGAAACATTTATTGCTCTTGATTACTTTCTTGCTGCGTGTGATTAGCACAGGTGTTTTCAAAATGAGCATGCCTCAGCATGCCTGAGGGATTTAGCCAGTTCAGGTAAAACGTGGTTCACCAGGAATCCATTCTGTTTCCTTTGTTAACTCACTGCTTCTGGCCTAACAAAAAGAAAAGAAAAATAAAGGAAGGAAATAAAATGAAACAAAGGAGTGAAAAGATAAGAAGAAGTAGCCAGTTTAAGATGGTTTAGGGAAGAAATGGCTTGGAAAAAGCAGGGAACAGAGAAAGAGCGAGTGAGTAAAGAAAGTGGGTTATAGAAAGGGAGATACGGATATTATATCTTTATCTCCTTTCTTGTTTTTTATTCATTCAGTGACTGATTCTGTGAATTGTGCCTGGAATCTAAAGCAGGGCCTGACACTTATAAACTAAAGCTTAAACATTTGTTAGTGGATATGGTTCAATATCAAGTAAAATAAAGAATCAATTCAAAGAACCCAGCATGAGGACTGCTGTTCTTTATCCTCTCCTCTGAATGACTTTGTGCTTCTCAGCTGTCCTGCCTTAGTCTTTTTGCATTCCTGAGACCATGCCTGTACTATCCACATTCATTCATCCATTCAAAAGACACCCACCCAGTACACAACACAGGCAAATGTCTCAGATTCAACATGAGCCACTGTGTAGCTCAATGGTGGTGGGAGGAAATGAGATACAAATGATGAACAAGTTGGAAAAAAAAGTGCGTCAGAGATGCATGTACTGGGTTATGATGACTCATTATTAAAATGATAACTTGAGTGAGATGCATATTGTCTTACCTTTAAAAATTCTAAAGCCATGTCATTTTTTAAAAAAAATTTGATTGTCAGCAATACAGTACAATTGCAATGGTATTTATATGACTTTCTACTGTAAGTATTATTTAAAATTATTTTCTTGATGATTACTTATTTTTCTTCCTGAAATTCCACACACCCCCAATCTAGAGATGAGATTTTGTAAAGTTTTTTTACCCTCATCCAGGTACCACAATTGAAGCTACTCTAGAACAACACAGTGGTTTGTCACAAGCAAAATACACAAGGAAAAAGTTCTGCTGCATTTCATGCAAAATGAGCAGACAATTTACATGGACCATAAAACATGGGAAGGAAAAGGGGACGGAGACTAGAACATGAACTCAATTCTTTTCTGATGAAGTCTTATTTTAGGATAGTTGCAAAATCCACCTGTCCTCACCATAACAAGGTTTGTTCTTTACAGCTACATCGGTTGATCATCGGTCCGTATTGATAATCCAGCTCAATTTGTGCACAACTGAAGGACAAAGCTGTAGGGAGTGGAACGACTGCCATAGTTACACAGACATCTGGAAATGCGACTGACAAAGCTTTCCCCACAGCCTGGAGCCTGTGGCATCCCGACCCCCCAGGACATGCAGCAGGATCTGCGGCCAAGCACCACCCATGCAGCCCAACACAGAGCCATTGCTAAAGCAACCAGGACATGTTTTGGCTGCCCATTGAATGCCAAAGGAGGAGGAGGGTAAAGGAAGGAGGCTGGAGAGAGGAGGGTATGTCAGAAGCAGGGGAAAGTCAGGAGGGAAGAAGGGCAACAGAGGAACAGAGGGATGACAAGAACATCAGTCAGCCCACCTTCAAAAACAACAATGTCAGCCACTCTCAAACTTGAGAACCAACCTGATTGTCTTCTTTATCAATACTAGAGTTATCTCGCTTCAAGATAAACCGCTTCTGGGATTCTTCACCTTTTTCATCTTTTAAATGTTCACAAAACCTTTGCTCTGGTCTGCCAGCAAAGTAAAACATATCAATAAAAAATTTTTTTCCCTTTAAAGTTATTTTTTAGTGCTGATTTTCCCCCATAGTGGCATTTAATTTTCTTTTAAAAGTTTACATGTGATTCTGATATTAGAGTTGCTGGCAATATACAAGTAGGTAACAATATGTAATTCCACATATGTCATTAGAATACCTTTTGCTGTATTGAATTCAGAGTCTGGTTTACTGCATGCTGGTCGCCATGCTGAAGTTAAGAAAAATTTTAAAAGCCCACACATGTATATTGTATTGATATTTTCTGTACTTATTTAGCTCTCCATCATTCCTGAATTCAAACAAATTCCCACTCATTTTTTAAAGCAAATTTAGAACTTGAGAGTACATTGATCTGCCAGGACCTTGAAACCTAAAACATTTCCCTCCCATTACCTCAGGAGTCTTAAAAATCCACAGGAAAAATCATTTCCGAAGTTATCTCTTTCTTTTCTGCAGTGATAAATGCTCCCAAACCTGGGTCCACTGGACTCTAATATTCTTGACCATGTCCTATAAATCAGTTCAGTGACCAGGAAAACTGAAAATGTTTAACTTAGACAATTTAATGGTTGATTTGTATGGGAGAAACGTTCAAATCAGTTACATGTTATTGATTAGCCCATTGACTTTTTGGGCATTCTTTTCAAATCTGAGATTATTAAAGGAAAAGTATGTGTTCCTACATTAATTTCTTGTGACTGTCACTTCATGTACTAGAACTCAGTGAATGTCTTGGGCTGGGCTCAACTGCAGAAGAAGTGCTAAAACAATTGTCCCTAGTTTGGAAATAGTTACAATTTATGACTCTCATTAAAATGCCTCTTTCACATCTGATGATGTACTACTTCCAAAGTACAGGAGTGTCCTGTACCTGGAGGATTCGTTTTGGCTTTCATCATGGGAAGCAACTTTACGGTGTCTAAAGTTTAAGGTGGATGATCAGTAATTAAAAGAAAATTTCATCTTTTACATACCTCTTCAAAATAATCAAACACTTGGGGACATAAAGGAGTAGCTTAAGCTTAGTATTCAAAAGCTGATATGAAGCATTCTTTCCTTAAAACCTGTAGATAAGTTATAAAATATTGATGGGCAGAGAGCAGTAGAAATTGTAATAATAACAAATACAGTTTCTGAAACTGCATTTTTTGTGAAGTGATGCTCTCTGATTTATCTTTAAATTTAATATAATTTTGTTGCAGCAGAGGTCAATACTTTTTGCCTCCTTTTAAAGAGAAGGATGCTATCTCTCAGTAATGTTTTTGACTTCCACTTTATAGATTTGCTCACTAAAATGTAGCCCTCGAACAGCTTTGGCCCGGGCTCACTCTGATCGGGTGCCGCCCTCTCTGATCACACTGAAACACTTTGGGCTGGTCAACCTGAAACTTCAATTAAAAGCATAGTGATCTTACATAACATCATGTTGGTGACTAATGTAAACAATTTGCACTAAAATTAATACATAATAAAATATGACAAGCAGTCTGGAAGTGGGAATATGACATCTAAAATCAAAACCTCAGTAATGAGTGAACACGTGCTTCCCAGTGAAGCAGTCATGCAAACTGCTTTGATAAATGAAACATAGTTTGGTATAGAATAGTCACAGTATGCTTAAATTAGTTGTTTCAATTTTAAAGTCTCATAATAGTATCATGCATGGTGTACATACCATAAATAATAGAAATCCTCCAGAATTTATTTTTACTATCACTTATATATCATCCTATCATTTGTTTTTCATAGCAAGTGAATTTGGAATTACTTAAATAAAAATATAGATTGCATAAATGTTCATTAGTTTTCTTGTAATATCCCCAGTCTCCCAGTCTCTGTAGTCTAGAATGCTCCAATATATAGAATTATTTCCTTAAATTCACAGAAACAAGTTTTTATTTGTTTCTAACAGTTGTAATCATCCATGTAGAAATAAACGATCTGAGGATGTCAGCCTTTCCATTCTTAGCATAAGTAAATCTGTGTTAGACCAAATGCTTCTTTAAAGTATTAGAATGATATTTCAGGATACTAACAGAAACGAGAAGGCAAAATCTACATAGGCAAACCTTTTAAAAAATACTTAGTCCTAGTCAGATATGGTGATGCGTGCCTGTAATCCCAGCACTCAGAAGGCTGAGGAAGAGGATCACCATGTAATTGAGAACAGCCTGGACTATATAAGCAAGTTTCAAGCCAGTCTGTGCTATACAGTGAGCCTTCAGCTCAAATAAATAAATACACTTAAAAATACTTAATCCTTAGTGCCTAGATCCATGCCTCATCAGCTGAATGAATAAATTAATCAATGTATGAGTTAATGAAAATTTGGCAAGAGGTCCACAAATAGCTATAATTCATAATCAGACCCATAAAGTTGCTTAATAAAGTATGAAATCAAATACTTTGTGACTATAAAACAGAATGAGAAGATCTAATAATTAGATCTAATCTAATGAGAAGATCTTAATACGAATATAAATGCAGGCTGAGACAGCCTGTGTGGTTGTGCGTGCCTGTCATCCCAGCTCGGAAGACTGAGGCAGGAGCCTCACTTGTGAGTCTGGGGCCAGCCTGGGCTGCACAGGGAAAATTTGCCTCAAAAAACAAAATTAGAACATCAAGAAAATCTTTAGAAATTGTGTTTGAGTTTCATGCTAAGGCTATCTAAAGAAAAGAAATAGGTGAAAAAGAAAATTTTAGCTTTCCTAGTTTGAGAAAATCTGTTTAAAACATCAGCTATCTAAATATTATTTTTGTAATTTAATTTTAATTTCTTTACAATGTCGTTTATTTATTTTTCATAATTGGATATATTCAGGAAATATAGAAAAAGCGACAAAAGATTTGATCAATAATGTGAAATATGTAGACCATGGTATTTCTTTTTCTGCTATAAATAAATCATGCAAATTCCTGTCTCAGTAACTACTTTTCTTTTTTTTTTTTTTAAGAGCATACTATATTTATTGAGAGAAAGAAAGCTTCTGTATGAAAAAGAGACAGAAGGGTCCCAAGTAGGTTGCCCTCAATAACTTCTTTTCAAATCTCTTGTTAATCTTTTTCCAAAATTATGATGCAATATTTCAAATTAATAGCCTTTTATTTTTATTTGAAAAATATTTTGAGTAATCATGAAATAACCATTAGCAGATGGCTTAGAAAGAATTGAGATGAACTAATAAGATTTCTCTGGGTTGGTATTATAGAGAACTATTTATGACTCTAGTACTGAAGGGCAGTTTTCAGTTTAAATTCATGCAAACTAAGACACACAAGTGTACAATGACTATGCTGAAAATCACCTGTAATGTAGTATAGCTTTTAAAGATCCCTTCTCCAACTAATTTAACATCATAGCAACATTTTCTAAGCTATAAAATGAAAGTAAAATAATGTGTTACATGTCTACATATACAATGATAATGAATTACTTTTAATTTATTAATATGAGAATGTAACTCCAAGAACAAAATCTCAAAGCTACCAAAGTCATGGTATTGACTAAATTGGTTATGACTAGACTTTACTACACATCTCATGGCTGGGAGTCACACATTGCTTAAGTTTTCACTTCTGTTAGATTTTGCTGTGCGAGCATTACTTCTACCTGTCTCTTGATTATCATCAAAGAGCATGGAAAATAATAATTAGGCCTTATTTTATGTGGAAAACAATTTCCTTTTCCCATAAAAAAATTAAGCTATTCTACAACTCATAGCACATATCTATTGTGAAACTCATTGAAGGTGTGTCCTGAAGAGCATTGGTACATCCCATCAGGTCCTTGGCACCCTCAAACTGAAAAGTTAGAATCAAGGCATCATTGTTTCTTAATTAGATTTTGCTCAGGGATGGAGAAGCTGTGTAGCTAGTGAATAAAATTAAGTGATATTTTTGAGGAAATCAATTGCAATTTCAGTTACATTTTCCCCCTGAAAACTGAAAATACATAAACATTTATTATTATTATTACTTTGATTCAATTTTTAAGTATTAATACAAAAGAAATAGCAATTAGTGGATACAGAGATCTACTGTTCTAAACAACACAGTAAGAATCTGTATTGCACTGGATTAGTAACTGAAGGTATGTAAGATGTAATATGTAGTTTTTAAAAGTGATAGGATACTAACCAGTACATAAAACATTTTTAAAAATCATGGACGTAGCTTGACCATATTTATGTCAAAATTCATAACATATAATTAGAAGGATAATAGTAACAGTAGGCATCTTTGAATGGTAAAGTAACAGGTAATTTTATCTCTAATTCTTTGTATTTTGTGATTATTATGTCTTACTATACAACAGCAGAAAATGAAAACTCTTAGCTCAAAAAGATAAGAAATCAATTCAACAACTTAATAGTGATTTATAACCAATGATTGGATTATTTAGACTTAAAATGCAATTACATTTTGAATACTGACAAAATATTCTTCCATTGCATGTGTTATTTTGTAATCAGCCAAAATGGATATTGAGATGTTTTGCTTTTTAAATCAATTCTTACTGCTATTTAAAAAAAGGCCAGACTTAATTTTGTTTCCTGTTTCTAGTCTTGGCCTATCATTTTAAGATCTTTTAGTACAGCCAAATCATTCCTTTCTGGAAATAATAACAAAATGATAACATTCAACTTGATTTTTTTATTTCAAATGATCAAGTAGTAATGATATAGAAAAATATTTTTTTAAGAAAAGATAAGTGCAAAATTTGAAAAAAGAAACTTGTTAAGATAATTTCATATGCTCAGGATGTGACCTTGGTTATTCAAGAAGCATATTGAATATAGTGTTGCAATATCAAAATGTATACACATAATAGATCTATTTAGCTTAACAAAACAGGCATATTTCTTCAACTGTGCATATAAATTGGTTATTTCTATGAAGAAACACTACTGTCAACAGCACAAAGCTGTATCAAAGAGAGACAACTCTTCAAAATTGTCTGTATATGATCTTACAAGAAATACCTATGAAATAATGTACAAATCCACTCTCAAGTACACATCCAACATTAAATACTTCTCTCAGTTCTTGAAATTTTTAAACATTTCAAGTTTTATCTCATAAATGTCAAACAATCTTTAAAAATGACTGCTATTTGAGGTATATTGAATTATAGGATTTAGTCAATGATTAAGATTTAGGACTACCTTAGGAAAATACTACATTCCTTGTATTTTAAAAACCCCAATGGCATTTTCTAAGAAAACTCATAAATAAATAATCTAGTCTTTTTCTTCAATGTGATATTTGATTCAACATGGTTAAGAATACACCCGTCTCCTGATGGTACTTGGACAGAAGGCACAGCTCTTGACATGCTGCATTCACTTCGTTCCACATCCAATACTCAATTAATAATGTATGGCTGCATCTTTATTAAAGCATATTAATTTCTTTTTTCTTTTTTAAGTTTTATTTTAAAGAGGGTAAAACTAAACAACACAACAACAAAGCAGATCAGAAGAAAACAATGTAGAGACACAGCTTTTAAAGCAAGGCAACAGGAGATCTTCACTGTCTATCATATTGTCTCTTGTTTCCTTCTAAATAGTTATTCATATCTTCACACACAATGAATTCATACAAACCAAAGTAGTATTAAACTGATCAAACAGGATAATTAAGGCATTTTAGGCCTTCAAAACCAGACAATAGGGAAATCAACAATGGCAGCCATAATGTCTCTCATTCTCTTCAAAATAGCTGTCCATATCTTCATGTATGCTGAAATTAAACAAAACAGACTAAAACCACCTTGAACAAAGAACAATACTATTACTGGATTTCACAGAATGGCACTATGAAATCAGTACTGCGTCTCCTTTTCTTCAAAGTAGCTGTTCACTTCATCATCCATTATATAATCAATTCTCAGAAACTGTTTCGGAAAAGTTCTACACATGTATGGGTCTCTACATGCATACCTATCCTTTTTGTATTAGAAGGAAAAACAAAACAAAACACATCCCTAGAAAAACACAAAACAAAAAAGACAAATGCATATTAATTTCTTACACATTTTCTGATTTCAAGATTTTCCCATGATTTAAAAAGTGACTAAACCATCAGTTTACTTTTCTTTAAATTATCTGTCATTTAACTTCAATATTATATAAAAATTAAAAAGAAGCCATACTAATATATCCAATGACTCAAAGTTTCATCCCCTACAAAAATTTGTTTTAGCGCAAAAACCAATAACTCTCTACAAAATAAACGTGAACTAGAATCCTATAACATAAGCATAGCTTTAATATTAAAATTATTTTTAAAGTACAGATAGAACACTGAGAAACAAACTTAAGAAAACTTTTATCTTTTTGTCTCTGTACCTTTTTAATGCGTGACTTTTTAAAATTCATGGAATTTCTCTAAAGTTGTTTATTTGCTTTGTTGCATAAAATTGAAAGTCAGAATATTTACCTAAAATATTTGAAGACTAAGTATGAAGTGTAATAAAAATGTGATGAATATTCAAGTTTTTAAAGATTCATGAGAATAAAAGACACACTGCCATTGATCACCCTCAAAAAACTTCCCTGTATCTTTAGCACATACACAGCCGATCATTCTTGCCACTTTCTAAGCAGTTCTAGAAGTCACCTTTCATCAGTCTCTTTGGGTAGTGCTGCTCTAGCTGCCTTGATGTCCTGAATCAATTCCAAATGTTTATCAGTCATGGTTGTTTGGCTTTGGAGGTGAGCCAGAAGCTGTCCAACGCCAGGTTCAGTGGATAAGGTTGGTGAGGACACACTGTCGTGTTTTTATGGGCTGTCTTTCCGTTGGATGGCGTCTGCATTAACAATCACTGAATTTTTTATTATACCATTTAAAAATACTCAAGAAACAGAACATGCAGAACTGCTCCAGAGAGTGAAGAACAATGGGATGAGTGTGTGCAAAGCGACAGTGAGTATTCTGAGGAACATTAATGGCAGTGTGTCTTCTGCAGTAATTGAAAAACTTAAAACATTCTCTGTACATTTTGATCACTCATTGTATATATAAGATAATACAAAAATATTATCAAGCCCATGGCCACTTGCTAGTAGAGAACTCAATAAATATTAGAAAGATTTTAAAATTTTAAGAACTATTATTACACTCTTCAGATTCTCCAAGTCAGTAAAATCTAAAAGCACTTCAGTAAATACTGAACCAATATAAATATTGAGCCAACATTTTCAGTAGTGTCAATACTATTTTAACTACATATTATTTTTTATTTAGAGAAAAAAGCAAAACAGAAAAAAGGTTAGAAATAATACAAAATTTCAAAACATGACAGTAAGAAATCACTAGTTGATAAATTACATAGTTATCCTAGAAGTAGTTGTTTGTTACAACAATCAAAGTATAAAAAGTGGAAAGACTATCAAACATTGATAACAAAAACTATTCTGTTTGATAAATTAACAAAAACTTGGTAGTATGGTTATCATTATTATAATATTCAAATAACCATTTGATTCATGTATTTCCAAATAAAGGAGACAAAATTTATTGCAGCAATGTTGCCTTTGCAAACAGTTAAAAACATTTGTTGTTTCTTAGAGTGAAAATACTTTTATTTATGTGTTGTAATGTTGGTGTACAGAAAACGTTTCCACTGATACCTACATGCATATATAGTACATCATTCCTAAATAGGTCCAGAATTGTCAGCGCAGTTGTTGGCATAGAATTATCAATACTTTTGTATATACACAGGGAAATACTGAGTTTTTCCCCCTCATTTCAAGGTTGAAGAGTGGTAAGGAGAGATTAACAAATTGGGAGACAAACGTTGCTGGGAATACTGGGACTCTGGAAGAACTGAAAAATGGAATGGGTCAGGCTACGGAACAAAATATAGTAGGTAAATGTTTCTGTTTCTGTCTCCATCTCTGTCTCTCTTCTTTAGTACTGAGAATAAAATTGAATACAGGGCACTTTTTAACTGAGTTCTATTACTAGCTGTTTTAAGTATTGATGTAGATTTTGGCTGAACCTAAATTGTTCAGGGTAGGCAGCAGCCTTTCAGACTGCTGAGATTACAGTTTCTGTTACCATGTCTGGTAAATGCTCATTTCTTTTGGGAAGATATGAGCGAAGTATGGTGACATATGATTGTAAAATCCATCAAACCTAACTGTATTCTCATGTTCAAACATTCACAAAAACTTCTCAAGGTGTGAAGTTCTATACTGACTGTCAGGTGAATCTAAGGCAAGGAGGGGAACCCACAGATACTGGACCTGTTTCTGATGCCTAGAAAACAAAGTTGCAGATTAATAAAACCAATGTAAAACAATTTTTCTCCCTCAAGAGCAATTACATTTTTAGGGCAATGCTGTATAGGGGGTGTATATACATGGTGAACTTTTTCCCAACTGTTCTAAACTGTATGATATATATGATTCACTTTCACATTTTCACACATGGGCTTGTATTACGTATTGCATATGTATACACATGAAGGCATACAGACAATAAAAATTATCTTCTCAAACAATGAACTTCTGAAGATGGTTATATTTTCTAAATTATATTTTGGTGTCAAAGTACCCCCAGTACACTCAGACTGAACAATTGAGGAAATTTTTATTTTTTTTTTTCTGAAATAGTTGGACAATATGGAATTGGGTTTGTCTAACTTCTAAGCATGCCATTAAAATTTTTAATCTGCTGTTCTGGGTTTTGTGTCACTGGAGTTTTGTTATTATCATAATTTTGCCATCTACCATTGTTTAATTTGGTTCTCTGTATAATTTTAAAAATGATCAAATGCATGTTAGGATTTTATAAGTGAAACAATGAGTAAGAGTGAAAGAAAAATGTCTCTTTCCTTTTTAGCACTATTTAAGACTATTGATTTATTTATATTAGTTGTTTCTCCAACTGAAGGAAAAGCTGTGTGATCAAGTAGCAAGAAGCAGAGTCTCTTGATATTGGTCATTTGTCACTTGACTAGTTTAAATCAAGACTTGAATCTGTTTTATCTCCTATAAAGTAATCTAGTTTTTACTACCCAGAATGTAGAATTTTGTCAACAAAATAAGTTAACAAGTCAACAACTAAATACTGATTTTTTTTTTTTATTGGTATCAGGGATCGAACTCACAACTGTGTGCTTGCAAGGCAGGCGCTTATGCCGCTCAGCTAAATCCCCAGGCCCCTGAATACAGATTTTTAAATGTACCATTACTGAGTAGGAAATCTTTTTTTTAATGATAATATTAAGGACGTTATGTTATAAACAGTATATGCATATTTTATTTTCAAAACTAAATAGTAAATTGCATATTCATACCCAAAGGCCAGAAATAATTTCAGCTAGGGAAAGATATAAGACAAACTTATTTTATTCCCTCACAGAATATTTCTGGGATTTACTTCTCTCAACTACAGATTCTTTTATTCTCTGAAGTACAAGAGAAACACAATAAGGAAGAAATAGAGTATCTGAGGGACACGATACAGAGTTTGACTAATGTTAACAAATGTCTCACTTTTTGTCTGAATATTGAAGAACTAGAACACAAAAACTAATAAATATTTGAGATGATGTATATATTAATTAGGTTCTTTTAATTACTCTGACTTAATTATTAAGTAACGTAAACATGTATCAAACCATCACATTTTGCCATTTACATGTTTAAACTTGTTATGTGTTATATAAAAAAGGAACTATGTGTCTATTCATTTAAAAATTTCATGCTTTTCCTGAGAAAAGTGTGATTCTTGGGTTTCTGATCTTTGGTGTCTAGTTCAATTCTAATTCCTATGAAAAGCGCACAATAAATTTACCATGTTTAGAAATGATAGGATGCCAACAACCACTTATAGATTTCTAAGAGACACTTAGATAAATTGATGCTTGTTGCTCTTCAAAGAATTATTAAGTGAACATCAGTGTCAGGGTGCGGCTCAGTTTGTGTACAATGACATTCATGTTCCTAGTAAAGGAAAAGAATTACAAGAATATGGTCAGGATGCTTTTTTGTTTTCATTTTGTTTAATTTTAGTAACAAGTAAAATGCCTCACTGTCAAAACAATGCTTCCTACTTTAGACCTGTGTCTCTTAGGAGACTAAACAGAGCAGGTATTCCTTCGCTTTAGCATGTTACAGACCAGTGCTGCCTTTGTCCACTCACTGAGAAAGTGGAATGTCCAGGATTCTGCCCTTTAGAGCAGTAATTATCTATCACGTTCGGGATTCCTGACAAAATCGATTTATCTCATTTACTTTACCTATAGAGAAGCTCTGGTTAGTGCTAGAATGAGCTTCATTATTCTTATAGTATTCTACGTCAGAAGCTCAGTTAATAAGCATTTCTGGAATAAACAAACTACCACCACCATGACACACCACTCATCCCTGCAGGAAAATATCCAGGTTCACACATCAGAGGAATAGCTGCATCCTTGAGTATATAAATTTTATAGTGTAGTCCCAGACCAGTGCATTTTGGCCATGATTTTTGCTTTCTTACTGAAGAGTTTGTAACTACTCATGTTCAATTGATTTGCTATATCTTTTTTTGCTCTGCACTCATAAGTGTGGGGGTAGAGGCTTGAGGCAATCCAAGTGGGTGGATGTGAAAGAAAAAAAGAAAAATATGTTTAAGAGATGACAGTCTTTTCAAATGAAAATTATCTAGGATAAGTGAAACAGTTGCTGTCATATTCATGAAGACATTCTGATATACATAGGCTCTCACTGTGGCTAATATTGGCTTTTCTGAAAACTCTAGTGGAAGTGTCTCCCAAAGGTACATACAAAGAAGAGGAAGGCAAAATAAAACCTCCAATATGAAAAGAAACATTTTTGTCCTAAACATAGAGAAAAACAAGAGAAGGATAAAATTGAGATCAGAAAAACAAGGAAAAGAAAGAGTAGTGTTAACACCAAACAATATATATTTGTAGCATATAAACACTTTAACATAGTCAATATTAATATTTTTGCCTCAATATTAAATATAGAATTTAACATTATGGAGAATAAACATAAATATCAATTGTAGTGCTATCATAGTGTTAAACCTAACACTTCCAGTTTAGTTTTTGAAGGGGCTCAATGGATATCTCTATTGAATCTGGTAGCTAACAAAGAATTGCAACATCAAGAAATAAAATTTTTAGAAAGTTAAAGATATTCCTTTCAATATATAGTGGTATGGAGAAAAAGAAGTAACTAAACTTGGAAAAAACACAACATAGAATGCATTATCTTAGACTCCACTTTTTAATTCAAGAAAAATATAGTTAATTCTAATTGAAGGCATCCATAGCCATTAAGACCCAATTTATAGACCAAAGATGTGCTTGCTGGCAATTTGACAGTATAGACTCACCTCTTCTTACTCTGGCTAACTCTGGGTACCAAAGAGTTTGCAGTGTTGCTAGGGTAACGTGTTTTTTTGCTAATTCTCTAACGTGTGGTATCAGAAACATGTTGGACTGTCTTCCAAAAGAACCCGGTTATTCATTTCTGCCTTTCTTAGGTGTTCTTGATTCTAGCCCTATGTGTCAGTGATAGCAATACTCAGCCAAGGTATTTTACCTCTAGTCATTTCCTCTTGCACACATCTCACTTGTCAATACCAGGCTAATCTTTCTAAAGCCTCATGTTATACACATTAATCCTAATGTTCTGTAACTTTAAAACACTAGGACCTGGAAGTTCCCTTCTAGTCTTAGGTAACTTCCTGCTGGACCTGGTAAAATCATCACATAGAATCATTGTAAAGTCTTAAATTTGAGGGCACATTATCATGATATGAGTTCTTATCTCATCTGTAGTGAGTATAACTTTTCTCAGTTAACTCATGCTGATTAGTACATTGTCTTTTCAATAAGATTGGAAAAAGTACTTTTTAAAAAAAATCTTTATAATAAAGCTGTAAAAACTAAATGCAATTATCTACAGAATGTCTAGACTTAGTACATGCTAAATAAATAAATAAATATAAAGTTTGTTTATAGGGAATAGCTCAGTTTTTAATGTATTTCCTTCTTAAGCATACAGATGTAAGATTTAGATTTCCTCAAAGACCTATAAAATGCCCATTTGAGCCGTGAAGTGGGTAGGCCAGAGGTCACCATAATTTCTGACTTGTGTTTTCTCCTACTTACTTGAATTGTCTTCAATCATACATCCGTTCCTTAGGCAGGTGCTAGGTACCTGTTAATAGGTCCACAGAGAGCTGCACTACATTTTTAAGGTTTGAAAATGTCAGGTTTTGAGGTTATTTGCATTGTGCCTGTGAACATAACATAAGACCTGTCACGACACAAATGTTACCTTGCCATTTTTGTGTAATCAGAGAGCCTGAGCCTGGATTCTGGATGTAGATCTGCTGGTGAGCTGTAGTTGCCAGAAATGTCTGCAGTATCTGGCAGGATTTGCCTGTGTGCACTACAGGAGTACAAGACAGCGGAAATGTGACATCTCAGTCTTCATCAAGCACTTCACTAATTCCTCAGAAACCCTAAGTATGGTAATGGAAAACTTCTAGTGACTTTATTTCAACTATCTTTTCATCCTGTTTCCTTGTTTCACGCTGCCAGATACTCCTGCGGATGGGGAAGTTGGGTTTTGTAAGGCAGTCATTTCGTGATAACAATGAACAGGTTCATTTCCCATAACAACATCACTGCTAACTGTGGCTTTTCAATTTGTAGGAAAGGAGTGTAAAACGCGTAAAGCACAGATAGATCTTAATGCATGTACTTCTTCAATAAATCATACATTTAGCAGTAATAAGCACAGGAAATGTAGCTAGAGCTATCAAAATTTAGGACATCTCTGTTATTTAATAATATCATTAAGTTAATCTGGAAAAGTGTCAAGAAAAATGACTACCTCAATCACTGTGTCTTATCTGATAAAAAATGTAGAGTCTGCATTCATACCCAATTTAGGGACTCATTTAGAGGATTCTGCTCAATAGTCTGAAGATTGTTTTCCCTTAAGGAAATTTGATTATTTAATAGTACTGTTTTAACATTAGACCTACTGATTTAGATGATAGTCTTGCTAATCATTGCTCCTCTGCATGCACCAAAATGAAACTCATTTTGTAGAATTGAATGCAGTGTTCTACATGAAACAAGGGCCAAAACATCTAGTGTAATAAATAAACACTAGGGAATGCTGTTATAAGTAAGTGATGGCATCATTTAAATACTGAGAAGTATGCTCTGAGACAAATTCTTTCCATCTTGGAACAGTTAATGTACTATATTTGGTAATATTATATAAAACACTAGAAGTTAATACAACACATGCACACACACATACACACACAATCCTCAGACTGTATTATATGACATAAATATATTGAATGTCGTGTAGAACTATTTTCACACACAGTTTAACATTCTCAAATCATACAAAGCTTAGCATTCTATAATTACATGAAAAGTGTGATGTTGAGAAACAAATCCCAATATGTAGCTGATATTGTTATAATTATTTATGTATCAATGTTAGAGGAGCACCTTATATACTAATGAAGTAGCAGTGAAGAAAAATTAAAAATACATAAAGTGTTTTATATCCTATAACCTTTTATTTTTATACCCTACATCTATATTTTATTTCCTCTTCTCCCAAGCCATCGAATCATTTAATATAAATATTTTCATGAATTTGCATTAGAATATTATAAGTCTGTATAGATTGAAAAGATAAACAAAACTCACATGGATCCACTTGAGGAATTCCTATCCTGGTTATCCTACTTTAAATAAATGTAACTACTTCAATTCAGTAATAAGTCTAAATTCAAATGGTTCCCCTGTCAACTGCACTAATGATACAGTTCTTGAACCATACCCAAACCCCAAAACAATAGCAATAGAAATATCAAAGACAACAAGTCTTCAATAGAATGTGCTGAAGAGAATGCTCAATTTCTAATTTGAATTGTAAAGGAGCACGATAATAGACTTTCTGAATAAAATTATGTACCATAATTGTCACAAAACATTATTTCTCTTTGGTAAAACTAACAATAATCCAGGTCCTGAGAATTTTGATGTGTTACTATTTAAAAAGAAACATTTAATTCATCTTCCTTTCTTGTCCTAAGAGGCCTGGGTTTCCCCTAAATCACTACCACCAACACCTTCTCACCTGAGAGCCACTCAGATAATAGCTGGTCAGAAGTATGTCTGGAACTGCACAAAGGGATTTGATAGCTCTGGGTTGAACCTTCTACCTGGAGCTCAGCTCTCCAGGAAATATCTTGAACAATTCGTGTTTGTAGCCATCTGACATGTTTTGTAGTTCTCTCTCTTTTTTACTTAAGTATACTTTCACTCATGGGAAGATCTATAAATGACACTAAACCAGAGCGAGGGACTAGACAAAGACTGAGCTCTGACATTCCTATCGTAGCAATCACACCCTCAAGTGGGATACTGCGCATGCAGTCACTTTTCATTCTTCCTAGAGCATCTATTTTAAAGTGGCCTTAACAAAAAAGCTGATGGTATTCCAGAAGTGAAGAAGTATAGTAATATAATGCCCATTAAATAATCAAAGTTTTAAGAACTTTGTTTTAAAGAACAAATTATATCCTGTGTGGCATTTGGGAACTGATAGAAAACAAATTTTAGAGAACTGAGTGGTAAATGTTCCTAAAATCATAGAAATGGTCCTTACATCCTCTATCTGGTAGGAGTTTTAAATGTGACCAGCCTGATGAAGAAACTAAATTTGAAGTTTAAATTGTATTTAAATCTAATTAATTTAAATTAAAAATATAAACAGCCAAATGAAGCTACCTTCCTATTTGGAGCAAAGTTTTAGAGATTTCATGCAATGTCACAAAGAGTTTTTATACAATCCTTAATTTTCTCAGAAGCTATAAGAATGTGTACTAATATTCATGATACGTGATTGCAAAAACAATTGAAATTATAAATAAATCTACTACTCACCAGTTGAAACTATATCAAGCTTAGCCTAATCAATGTAAAAGCTTTTCCATGTTACAATTTTAAAAGAAAGAGAGAAAAAATTAAAAGAACATAGTCAATTGCTTCTGTATTCTGCAGTCAGCATGTATTTGTATTACAATATCTGAAAGCCACCAGAAAATCCAGAATGGGGAATAAAAGATGACAGCAGTGGCACAACAAAAACAACCAGGAGTATTTAGTGGAGAAGGAATATGTGGAGGACTGAAGAAAAGTGACTTTCTTTTCCAATGCTATTAAAAATATGAGGCACATGAGTCAACAGTTATATAAAGTTGAAAGCTGATAAATTTTAAAATGTGTTTTGCCAGAACAGTAGAATGCAACCACAGGACACAATGATTTTGAAGCTTCAAGAGCCCTTAAACATTATCTACTGCAAACTGTCCTGCAGATATCTAAGTGATCTGAAGCCCAGAGAAGTGATCTCCATGTTTCTGAGATAGTAACCGAGTTGGTTCCTGATCTCCTAGTTTGCATTCTCTGCACTATGATTCTCCTCCACCTCTGCTGAGAAGAGACTGACTTTTGAACAGATAAAGAGCCTCATATTTACCCCTACTTTATCCAATCTCTTGAGTAAAACATAATGTGTATTTAACCATAATATTCTGCCTGACATGAAAGTTCCCTTCACCAACCCGGCATTCCTAAAGACCATGCCATTTACACAGTTCACCAAACACAGAGCGGAAAAGGAATATAAAAGAAGACGCTGTACATGGAGACAGCTTTGAATTTAATGTGTCTCCTCTTAGAGAAACTACTTGCATTATATTCAGAAGTTATATGGGTTTAAGAGAGACAGTTCCAAGTTTTATAGCAAGTAAATACCCATGGTTTTGTCGAGTTAGTGAGGCAATGAAACAATACTAAGATGAAAGCCAATAATTACCAATAAACAAACTATCACCGTTTATAGCTAAAATAGATATTATCTTGCTCAAAACTGTCATTTTTACAAAAAAACCTGAGGTGGTAGATTTTAAGTAACTTGTGCCAAGTCATGAAACTTGGAGGAAGAACTATATGGGAGGCAGGATTTTGGTCTCCAGGCTCTGTACTTCCTATTAATCTAGAAATCACTATAAAATATAGGTCCAAAAATCAGAAAATAGGGCAAAAGATATTTATTCTATTTATGTAAAGTTTTTAAAAACTCTGTTACTTTCAGTTGGAATTATAAGATTTCCCATGTCTTTGTAAATTTGTGGAGAACCGACGGAAGAAAATTGTTTCAGGAACTAGGTTTAAAAAAATAAGAAATCAATTTGCTTTATTGCTTGAATTTTATAAACTTTCTCAGTTCTCAAATAATCTTCTACAGATAAATGCCACGCTACTGCCACTAGAAGCAAAAGATAAATAACACTGCACATTTTAAATATCATGTACTTTGTATTTTATACTGTGCTCTTATAAGTGAACCTATGAAAGAAAAATAAAATGCTGAATAAATACAGCACTAGAGCTTACATTCTAGTGCTGCTGGTCTTGTTGATGATGACAGATTTTCCCGTTTGATCCACATTGTGATCCAACCCAAAGTAAGCTGCCACCCGGTGGACCAGCATCCTCTGATATGATGACATCTGAGGGAACTTTTTATAATGGTTACTGGAACAGAGTTACAATGGAAAGTGGAATCAACATTTTTATTTCTAATCTGACATATATTTTATAGGTATAGGTCTGAAATTTATTCTTTCATCCAAATCACTAAGCATGCTTCATTCTGTAAGCACTTAATGTTATTTCCAGACAAATTTGCACTTACAATAAATTTATTGATTAAGCTACAATAAATATCATTCTTTTATAGTGGCACATTTATCTTGCCAAAGAAAATTTAATATCTGTTGGAGAGTATTCTATTTTAATCTGTGATACCTTATCAATGGAGCCAGGCAGAGGACAAATGATATAGCATAATATGTTGATTGTAGATGCCTATCTGGAGATGTGTTATTATCAGGTTTACACTGAAAGCATCACAATTATTTCCAGGCATAACTGACTGCAGCCAGCTGGAGCCCATTAAAAAACTATAATAAAAATGAAAGGGTTGCTTCTTGCTACAGCTCCTCTATGCTAATCAGTGGCCCCCTGTTTATAGCCATTTTGTTAGGAATTTAACAAGCAGGAGCACACATGGTCTAAGCAACAATTCTCATCAACACATAATTCTCAACTCCAATAAAATAGCCACTTAACAAATCAAGAAACATATTAAACAATGCTCTGTCTATCTTCAAATCTTCCCAGAATGAATAATTTAAACCAAATACTAAACTAAGACAAGTCATAAAATTAGTCAGCGTTGCACTTTAACATACTTGTTGTCACCAATGAAATCAATAATTTCCTGTTCCATTTTCAAGAGAATCATCCTGTCCCTGCAAAATAAATATTAAAGTGAAAGGTTTTATGTACTTTCCAAGGATAGAAACAATTGTTTTAAAGTGTGGGAAAGATTATTAAAATGTACATGATTAGAAATTCAGTATAATTAGGCATATAACTGCATTAAAACACAATTGGCTTTTCAACATTGGTGGTATTCATTATTTACTTCTTTCAGTTTATTTAGTGTCTCTTTGTGACTAGGAACATAAAGGTGGTAAACTCCAATTTATTTAGGGTGACAAGACAGTAATTAAGATGGTCTATAAACATTAAACATGCAAACTATTAATAGGAGAAAAGAAAACACAGGAGATAGTTTAAAAAGTCAGAAAAAGTCTCTCCTGTTTACAAATGGCTTCTTAAAAGTGCTTGGATTAATAATTCTGCAATATTTGTTTGCTCTAAAGGCTTAAATAAAGGCATATTTAAAAATTTACCTGGAATTATTCTTTAAAGTGTTAATCAGAAACTCATGTAAGTCTATGCCTGTAGAATCTGTATATTCTTGACTACAATCTGAAACAAATAGCAGGGTGCTGTTGTCAGAAAGGATGGCAGGAAGAGGTGATAGAAGAGATTTTTTTCTCAACCTTCCTCATTTCTCTTCTGCTCAGATAAATTCTAGATGAAGTTACTGATATGAAAATACATATTTCAAAGCTATCTACCTGGCCATATCTAATCAGAATAAAAATCAAATTTGAGGATTGAAAAGACCTTGACTGTGAAAGACCCACGTGTTATAGAAGGGATATGGGCACAGGCTGGGGGCACAGGATGAAGGTAAATATCCCCTGTTAACTCTATGTGGCAAATCAGCCCTGGCACGGCCTGCCCAGACAGGTGCTGCCAACACAATACAGAGCACATGAGCTTGAGATCGCATGGAAACCGTTTTTTTTTTTTTTTTTTTACTTTAAAACAGGGAAGGTAAAAGTAAAACTTCTCTTGTGTTAATCTAAATAGTAATCAGAACAAAACAGGAAGACAACATTTCCAAGTCTTTCAGATCTGTTGATATTGGATAAAATTTGATTTCTAACATGGTTTTAGAAATACAAACTTCTTTACTTTTACCTACACCTTGAGTTTTAGTGATTTACTTGCACAGACAACCATAGTGTGTAAAAATTTGGTCATAAACCATGATATTAGAAGCAGTTATTACTCTGAACTGGTTACATATCTAATTCTTTCTTAATTTCATTTTAGAAACTGTATCAAAATACTAATATGGAAGAGGGGATGTAGCTCAGATGCACAGCTCCTGTCTGGCAAGTGTGAGGCCCTGAGTTCATTTCTGGTTTTAAAAAAGAGTTATTATTCATGACATGCTTCATTTCAACTTAAATTAGCTTTATCTTATACAGTGATATATATGGCAGTAATGCAAAAGAGCTGAATTATAGGTTTGCAGTTTGAGGAAGAACAAATTTTTGGAGAAATCTATTTATTAAAACAGAGTGTGTATTTTTAAATTGAGAAATTGTGTGACGATATGTAGGCACGGAGACCACAATCGTCTATGCCATGTAAAATGTCAAGCAGGTTCCTATGACATACACACCTGTGCTTTGCAGACCATATCACTTATGCAGGGGATGCTGTTACTCAGGTGCAGTCAGGTTTTTAGAAAAGTACGACAATTAAAATATCAAACTGGTTATCAATACTGCTTACTAACCCAAATAGATTGGTCTAATAAACTTGACTTTGAGAATAGATTTTGCACAAACTTGCAATTAAAAAATAAGATTCAATTTGAATTTAAAGAAACATGTGATTCTAAAAATACCCTCTTTAGCTACACAAATAACAGATCATGAACAGAAAAGAAAATCAATTTTGTATATTTTACAAACACATATCTAATCAATAAAAAATCATGTACAGTTTTTGGGAGGTGATTTGCAGTTTATAATGTACTCTGGGTCTACATATAAGCCTGGGTAAGTTGAGGAAATTTTTTCACATTCACCTTTTGATAACATTCTGATCTTGGGCTTTTCAGAGGATTTATCTTTGTTCTTATCCTTTTCTTTTTCTCTTTCAGTGTCATCTTTCCTAGATTTTTCCTCCTCGTGCAGGCTGGGAAAACTGGAAAGCTGTAAATGAATTGTTTCCTGTTGGGGAAAAAATATAATAATTTAGGGCCAGATTTAGTAATCTCTGTCTGGTTCCCATTTTGTGTAGAGGTTATTAATAACAAAAAATGAAAGCCAGGTGCGTATTTTTTTTTCTTAAATGGTAAAAAATTAAGCTTGTCAGAAAATAATTGCCCTTTAAAGTGAACAGAACTTCAGAAGTCAATGAGAGGTCAGGAAAAACACCTCGTACTGAAACTTTGCCTCATGAATATTAATCTTAACTAAGTTAAGTTTCTGTAGATCACAACTCTTGATTTTTCCACATGCTTATTTTTAAATACCTAAGAGAAACTTCTCTGTCACTAAGATTGCATCAGAGTCCCTGTCATGTTTAAAGATGGCTTCTTCAGTATTTTCCTGCAACTCATTATAGGGAGAAACTGGCATAAGCACAGACAGATTTTAAGAATCATAATCATAGATAAAACAGGCATGAAGAAAGCCCACAATACACAATTTATAGTAGGAAATTATTTTACATCCTTGTCAACAATAATTCCTCCTCCTATGAAACACCAAACTATGTAATAATAGAAATCCCTCATATGGATTACCTTAACTGTTTATAAATGGCATTGAGAAGTCATTTTAATGTATCATTATAATAAATATTGACTTTTAGAAAAAATGGGGAAGTAGGAATATATTTTTGTAAATTGCACAAAATATTTATTTTATGTTAATATTAGTTCTTTGCAAAATATGAGTCTCTTGAAGCAACTTTTGATATGATTGACCCTTTTTAATATTAGAAAGGGGTATATTTTTGTATTTATTTATTTGTGCTAAAACAGATCATTTTTATTAGTTATATTAGCCAATAGTTTGATTGTACATTTACTGTTTTGAAGAAGAATGAACCAAATAATGTTTTTTAGGGTTTTTTTAAACCTGTGCTATGATTAAACCTGTGACAAATTAGGACACATTAAGCCCACTTCTTCTTATGTAATAGATCACTTGGTGGGGAATTGTCTTCTGCTATGATGTTAAAATTTATGACAGAGAGGAAAATCATTCCCAGTGACTAATAGTGTCTCTTGTGGAAAACTAAGCTAATTTTCCTTTTACACGTGACTAAATTAATGCCTGTACCTCCTCGCAATGTGGACATTCTGGGAGTTCATAATGGCTCTTGGCAAATCTGGCAGGTGAAACTGGTAAAACTTTCATTCAATGAAAGTTTGGAAGCCAAATCTCTTTTTGTGGGGAGAGTGTAAGAGAAGGCTCCACCTGAGCTAGAATAAAGTTGTCATGTGTGAGGGAAAAGCTCTAAGATACAGAGGATGAAATAAAAACATATTCTAGACATAAATATTTATTGAAGCTGAGTTTTTTACTTTCCTCTGTTTCCTGGGGATAGACATGTATGAAATATGTAAAAATGAGTGCAACTTGATTATAGAAATGCCTTCATCTATTAAGGTTCAGGTAGCTTCTAGTGCTATTATTTGCTTTGGTTTGGTTAGAGAAACATTTGCCTGCACATTTCTGGACAAGAAAATATGACTGGGGGTTGTGGTGGAGGAAAAATTAACTGATTGACCAGGAGGTTAAAGTGCAAGTCACCAGGTCTCATTGTTTCTTCCAAGTGGGCTGATCCATCCTGCCTATGTAAATCTGAATACAAAATCCAAGTGTCTTGGAAATATATCTCAAATGCAAAGGCACAGGCAATAAGGATGTCACTGCAAAAGAATGTACACACTGATGCCATGAGTTGACAAGTATTATACTCAGAAAAAATATCTTTTGTATACATAAATATAGATTATAGTGTTGAAAGAACACACAAAAGTGCTTTACAGTTGGTAAAAAACAATCTGTAATTTTTTAATATTTTTATTGATATACTCAATAATAAAATACAAGTGTTAATAAATACATTGATACAGGATAAGTTTATATCCAACAACAGTAAAAGAATGATTCAAAATGATTCAAGTTGCAGCAATACACTGATAGGTAAATACTGTAACATTAGAAAAGCAAACTTTCTTTAAGGACAGACTGAACCATCAGATACGGGGTCTGAGATCAAGTAATACAGGTAGCAAGAGTTTTTCCCACACAGGAAAATGAAGGCAGTTTTCCAAATACTGTGAATATACAAACATTGGGAAAGCAATACAATCCATGTACCGTGTACTTCTGCCATTGTTCTCTGAGATTCAGTCCACATTTTATAAGTGCCGGTGGTATCTAATGAAGGCATTACGTATAAGCTCAAAGATGTGCTTCTTTATTATCTGAAAGAGTAGCTTGGCCACTTGCATATATGTGTGCCTGGGTATTTCTTATCAGCCCCCTACTCCCACCACCCCTCCCCTAGCTAAATAGAAAGCTTATAGGCTCTATTTCTCTCCTCCAAAGCTAGTCTTGCTGTCTGAGTTTGTAACCAGCAGGAACAAGCACCAAATGCATCTTATTTATCCACACCAGTTGTAACTAGCTATAAACTAGACTTAGGTCCAGGTTGAGTACTATGATACAGATGTTCTCTTAGAATTTTTCATCCTGTCTTGTCAAATGGCACAAAGAGCACACTGAGTCTGTAAGTTTGTCCTCCTCTGCCTGGCAGTAGAAATGGGGACAACTGGGGCACTACTTCTCCCGGGGGTCTATCATTCTGCAGAGCTAACATATATCATGTGCAGTGCATTACAAGCCTTCAACCCACATTTAATAATACAAGCCATGATATTCACATTATTCCTCCTTTTCAATCTCCATTAAAAATAGAAGCACAGATAAACTGCTGAAGAGAAGCCACACGGTCTCAGAGCCCAAGTAAAAGAAAGCATGTGTACAAAAAGTAGTGATAGCTACTGATGACAGCTTGTCCATGCCTTAGGACATGAGTGGCATGTTAAGAAAATGAGGCCAGCAAAAAATACTCTTAGGACAAAAATCCATAAATAATTTATTTTTGGTCCTTTTAAAGAAAGTGCTCTCAATGCTCTCTGTACTGATGAAGAGAATGTAGAATATTCTAATTAAAGTAAAAAGAAAAAGCAAAATAAAGCCAAAGAAAAAGTTTTCTTCCCCTGGGTTCAGATAAATCTACAATGATTTCTAGACAATGGATTTTGTCTTGACTGCTCTGACCCTTTAATAAAATGAGCAAAACTTTGGCAGCAAGGTAATTTATTAGGCTAATGTAATGCCTACATGGCAAGCAAAGATAAATATGCTGTGAAGTTTTCCATTTTGTCACAGAAAAATTTTGCTTGAATTTAAAGTTTTAGAGCCAAATAATCTTGCTGAAAGGAGCAAAAATAGAGGTAAGTATATGCAGTGATATTAATGAATTTAACTTAAATCACCATCAGCTCAGATTCACTTCTGGACAATTTTTACAGTATTCAGAAATCTCCACCTAAGGCCATGAAATCATTTCTCCAAAGTTCAATGCACCTTATTCACTATTTCTTAAGTTTCATATGAGCCATCAGTTGTTTCTTATAGGCAAGTGCATTTTAGGGAGCTGAGAGGTAAGACGTCTCCAATAGGGAAGGAGACAGATACTTAATATTATATTTGGTTCAAACTTATCAAAAGAGAGCCTTTGAAGAAATTTGGCACTACTGTGCTTACTTTTATTTAAGTTTTAATCTAAATTCGTTTGAATTCCTTTCCGTTTTCAGTTTTCAGAGAGTCTGTAAAAAAAAAAATGTAATACTCTGTGATAAACTTTTAAACTATTTCAGGATCTCTCATAAATTAGGGATAAAGCAGGGAAACTATTTCTCTCTTAAATTGTATTTTTCTCCCCCAAAAACCATTTATTGTCAATTTAATCATGCACACAAACACAGATCTGGCCCATGCAGTTAACGATAGTTACAGGGGTGTACCTGATCCTGAAGACTTTCGCCTCCTGGTCTGGTGGACTCTTCACAGACAGCAAGGCTGCGAGTCAGTTTGCCTTTCCCTGCTCCTGACTGAGAATGGAGGGAGAAATAGGGGAAGAAAAGGAAAATAAAAAACACACAAAAGGCATTCTCAGGCTGTCCAGTCATCTCCAGACTTGCTTGACACTCTCAAGTCAGACTTTCAAAATCGAGCACCAGGTCTGCTGCCCAGTATGGTATACATGGGAGTAAGCTCATCTGACTGTTGCTGGGAATGGAGGGAGAGGTAAATGGGAGGGGATGGAGTTAGGCTCATTGTGCTCATCACATTGTAAATACAGGAAGAATGATCTGTGCTAATTTTATAGAAATATTAGGAGAAAAACTGACAAATATAACTTTCACTAAAATAAGTGTAGAGGGAATTCAACCAAGAAGATACAAAAGCTAAAGGATGGATACTAAAGAGTAGAATCTGTTTAATTTAAGGCAGAAACCAGTTGATGGGACTAAAACATTTATTGCAAATCTCACTTAAAATAAGAACAAAACAAGTGACTATTTGTTTTGTCAAGTCTCCTAGTATGAAAACAGGACAAACATACATTTGCAGCCGTTTGAGCTCTAAATGCATTGGTTAAACGTATATAGAGCAAGATAAAAAGATGCTCCTGAACACAATTGTATTCAAAACAGACAGCACCAGGACTCACCACAACATCTGCATACAGCCACTAGAACTCTTTGCAAACCCTTTAGCTATAACATGAAATATGCAGTTTATATCCATGCTGTGGTAATTTATGGAGCATCTCAAGACCCTTACCTTGGATTTTCTTCTCTCTTGATTCTGAGCCGCTAGCCGTCTCTGTTTGTCAGAAACAAAATAAACGAAACAGTAAAAGGACAAGCAAGTATGGGAGGGGGGAGAAAGGGGGACAGCAACACTGCTATCTATAGTAGAGAAATAAACAACAACAAAAGACATAAATACTCGAGAAGGGTTTCTTTTGCTCTAACTCTACAGAACTTGCAGACTTCAATAAGTTTGTGTGTGTGTGTGTGTGTGTGTGTGTGTGTGTCTCATTCCTTCCATTTTTATCTCTCTAACAAACATAGAGAGCAAAAAACCTAGCCTTGAGGTTCTTTCTTTGTTTTTGTTATACAAAGAGTTAATATCTTGTATTTATCACAAAAAATCCATACTCAGAGCCTATATGCAACTTCCACTCATCCTCCCTTTACCAAATCTTTGTCTTGCAAATCATAGTTCATTTAATCACAAAATTTTCTGCATCCTTCAGTGACTTGAGGCTCCTACTCCCAAGCCATCTTCTGCTGTTCTGACTCTAGCTGTATTTCTAGGGCATAAACTTGTTGACACTATAAGATTTAAACTTTAGTATGTCCATGAAGGTCAAAAGAACTCTTGTGTTTGCCATTTTTAGTCAACTATGAGCTGAATTTCTATCTTCCTGTGAAATAGTAGATCCATTTAAAACTCAGCATAAGCCTCCCTTTTGAGATCCTACAGTGACTGTTCCAGGTGAGACAGCAATTGGTACAGGAACACTGTAGGCAAATTCAATAAATGCTTTTTTTTAAAGATATTTTTCATTTTAAAAAATGGTTCAGAGCATAGTTCATGAAAAGTCTAATAATTGAGAAATTAGAGGGTTATTATTAAAACTTTACTAATCATTTTGTCAATGTCTTTAAAAAGAAGAAAAAAGTTTGTAAATATTCTAGATAAACAGGAAGAGGATAGCACAGAGCGCTGTATGGAAAAGGGTCTCCCCGGCTCACCTGCAACTCCAGCTTCTCCTCTTCATCCAGACTTTCTGATTTAACAATGCCATTCTCTGGAGTGGCCACCTCCTGCTCAGCCCTTCCTTCCTCCACTATGGCCTGGTTCAGGTCTCCTTGCTCAGACATCCTCACAGATGCAAATTAAAAAAAAGCCTTTTGCCCTAGAAGGTAAGGTACCAGAAAACAAAATCGGTGCAGGTGAAAAATCTACTATTATTGCTGAAATTCAATTCTCCCTTCATATTTAAGTTCAAATCAGTAACTTAGACATTCCCACTAATTTTGTACAGAAAGAAGAATAAACCAAGATGAAATCAAGTACTCAATGGACTCAAGAGTGGCAGATGAGGGTGTCTCCCTATAGGAACAGTTATGATACACCCTGCCATTCAAAGGGTCAACAAATTCTAAACAGAGACACAACTTCCACACAGTACAGTCCCATATCCCTTGCAAAATAGAATAAGGAAATGAGGGTGCTGCTCCAACTTTTGAGCAAATGACACTCAACTTCCGAGTCAAAAGGTGTTACCGATGGTCCTTAGCATCTCTAAGAAGACTCAAAACTAGTTTTAAAATTTCAACCATAGATTTACTTTCCTAGGTAAAAAAGTGCAGCACACTCTGCATAGGGCAAAAATCAACTGGAGAGATAATAGTTCAGTATAAATATGGGATCTAATGTTGGCTATACATCTTTCAGGGTCAACATTGTCAGTCTTCAAACTGACAGCTCCATTATTAAAAACAGGAATCCTCTCCCAGGCTCCTGCCAGGTAATGCTGCTGCAAGATTCTGTGGAAGGAAGGCTTTGGCAGGCGACACTAATGAAGCCATCACCACTGAACTCCAGCATTCCAGGCTCACAAGGGACTGCTGTGTACACACACTAGAAATGGCTTTTCAAAGTTAAAACCTGCTATTATTTCTTTCTGCCATGCCTCCTTAAAATCCCTGACACTTCTGAATTGCTGTCAAATGAGGCTCATGAATAACTTAGCATTTAATTACCCATTTTTTTAAGGTATGAAGAAGGAAGGAATAACAGAAGGAATGAGGGAGGGAAGGGGAACAAGTATAGTGAAAGAAATAAAAGAAGGAAGAGAGACACTAAAAGAAGGAGGGAGGGAAAAAAAGACTGCAGCTTAGAAAGCCATTCTTAAAAATTCCTAAGCAATGAATGTCCTATTTTCAGTCATTACAATGGTGATTATTATTAGACAACTCATTGCTTTAATATGCTCTTTGAGAGTACTTGATTGTCATTTAGTAACTTGAAATTTTTATTTCCAACTGGAAATAAGAAACTGGAGAAAAATAGACACCATAGCAATTTTTATTGCAAATTTGCTGAAATCTACCATGACAGAACAGATGGTATGTAATAGTATCTTTAAATACACAGGCTCATTTGGCAAAGGATTGTGGGAATGTAAGAGGAAAAGTTTTCCCAAAGGACAAAGATTTGGTCTGAGAGTGCACAGGGAGCAATCCATCTACGTTTGGCAAGGTTTTATCAGTGCATTTTTCTCAGATTTTAATGGCAATGAGTACACGTGCTTAACAAAATAAAAATTTCGATTTTTCAATAGCAAATCAAATTTTCTCCATGCTTTCAGTAGAGGGAGGAGAAAGGACTTCCTGTTGCCCTAAATCATTTTTGAAAGCGTTTCAATAAAACGGGTCATGTCCAGATTCAAAGCGGACTGAACAAACTGAGTTTAATTTTTCAAACCACAAGCCAAACGTCTTGCTCATGCCCATTATGGTTATAGTCACTGAACCATTCTCCACACAAGCAGGGACATGTATGTCATAATAATGAAATACAGATGAGGCAGATGAGAGCAAACCTGTACCTTTCGTGCAGAGTTTCTGCTGTAGGTCTTGGTGACTTACTAGCGGCTTCTGTCGTTCTACACCGAGAAAATCCACACAAATGATCAGAGGCAGCTGGAGTCCCATGTCCCCGTCAACAGTGCGGAATGCCCATCTCCATGTGGTGCCCCTACACACTGTGACACATCATCGTCAACCTGAAAAAAGACGAACAGTAAATAACAACAATTGTAATAATCATGGCAGGGCGAAGGACAAAACAGACGAGACTGGGCTTCTAAATCTAATGACCAGCTTCCAGCAAATCACGTTCACAGCGCCACTCAGTTCCACCTGTCTCAAGCTGCCTGCTTCTTCTCTAATGAAGGCTACAGCCGGCTGTTCAAGTCAGAACGGCACCCACGCAAGGAGCTAAAATTAACAATTGCATTATGCACCGAAGATTACTCACTTCAGTTTTAACCTTTTTTAGTGAAATCTCGCACTTTGTATTTTTTTTAAAAAGCATGCTTGTGTGTTTGCCTCAGTGAGAGTCAAGATCACCTATGAGCAAATTTTGCCTCTTTTTTAACCGAAGCTTTTGTTTTAATTATAGATTAATATTATACACTTTAACTCTGTGACTCTTTCTTTATGAAAGTTACCTTAATGAGGAATAAAGTTTTTTATTTAATGAGCATGATCTATAAAGTTTTTAAAGTGAGACAAGATACAAGAAAATTTTCCTGATGGTACGGCTGTGAGAGCTCTTTTCTCTCCACTTAACAGTTTGGGAAGAATTCCTAATATTCTCATTGCATAGTACACCCCTCCCTCTCCGTTAAGAGCCCGCTCAGCATTCTTTTTGACAGCAAAAAAAAAAAAAAAAAAAAAAACACTGTGAGAGGGATTCAGCAGATTTGCAAGCCCCTAGCCTGTTGAAAACAATCCACGCTATGATATGTACTTTCTTTTTCTCGCAACTCCTACAGGAGCAGTAGCGAAGACCGCTTGAATGCAAACATGAGAGACTGGGTTCCTAATAACGTTTGCCAAATGCAACCTGTATCTCTCCCCTTTTTGCAGTAAATCTATTTGAGTGTTCACCGGGTAGCTCCAAAAGCATACACACCTCTTCTGTCAAATCTCAGTCCATGAAAATACTAAGGGAATGGCCGCGATTTCCCTTGAAAACTCTTTCTCTCCTTCTAGAAATCCTCTCCCCACAAGCTGAAGTAGCAAGGCTGGTTCCTCACAGACACTAGTGTGACCATGTTAACAACATACTGGGTTTCAAAGTCATTTGCTGTGCAAGAGGCATACAACTGTTAAAAATCCAATCATTTCTGGATTTATTGATATTTTTGAATGGACAGCCAGTCTTAAAATATCAATCTTTTGTTGTTAGAAGGCTCATACTTTTTGAGTAACGAGCTAATATGAATTTAGAGAAAAATGAACTGCTACTCAGAAAAATTTAATTTTAAAAATTTTAGGAAGTTTTATCATGACCACTATATCTGACAATATTAAATAGTAATTGCTATGTCTTAAAATTAAGAGCTGTTTAATTAACAAACCTATTATCTAACATGCCTTAAAATAAACATCCATGATATACGGTATTACCAAATGCTTTTTGAATTCTATTCTCCTTTTCACAAGTTGAATGAGGTTGTCAACAATTATTGCAAAACTTTTGGCTTTTTCTGACTCTCATATTTGTGCAGGGAATTTTAATCCATCAGGAGAATGGCAATGCAGCTTAAAATCTAAGCCTTAGACACATTATTCTAGCTTCAGTAGGAGGATGCAAGATATAATTCTTTTCGTGAAGAAAGAAATAACAAACTGATATTCACGTAACTAGCTCAAGCGCTAACAGCCTGGATATATGGGTGTGCGTAATTACCAGGACACGTTTTGAAATAGCATTGAGCTCTAAAATCAGTGAGGTATTATTCTTGCATGGCTGAATCATAAAGTCATCATCCACCAAGATAGAAGAGAATATGGGCATATGGGAGTAAGCAGAAAGGAACATATGGATCACAAATATTTTTGTAACTGGTTAAAATTGTTCTCTTTGCTAAGAATGCAGGGCCAGGAAATCAGCCCTACTCCAGTTTCTGTTCTCCAAATTAATTCCAATCTTCCACTGCCATTTGATCTGTCTGTTTCAAGTTTTACTGCTCTGATAAAGAACAAGAACTATATATAATAAAATTTTTCTGCAATATTAGGTGAATACTGTGACCAAATTTTTGTTATTAGAATAAGAGAAAAAGAAAAAAAAGAGGCTATTTACAAATAGACCAAACTAAAACTTACTCTGGTTATTCTGGTGAAAACAGTATTGTAGCCATAATTGTGGGGGCATCACATAGCTATTCGCAGTGAAGAAAATTACTAAAATAATCACAACATATATCATTCTTACATTGTTTCTTATTTCTATAGATTGACTTAGAGTTGAAATAAAAGCAAGTAGGATTATCATGTGAAAAGGGGAGGGCACGATGAGCACAATAAAAGTACCAGGTATTCTGATTTTCATCACCAAGAACAAACTGTGTCCTAATTGTGTGGTGCATGAACTGTGTATGTTACGAACTGTATTGTTTGTGTGTTGTAAACTGTGTATTAATCACTGTGCTGTCATGTAAGCAAAGAAAGATTAGAATTTGATTCACATTCCGGCAGGATTTCCATTTCAGGCATATCTATGGTGAGAAAAAATAGCAATGAGAAATTTTTACATGAATTTAATTTCTCAAAGAAACTTTTTTCTTTTATAAGTACAAAAGACATCCAGTCAGGAACGCTACCCTTTAACTAAATTCCTTTTGATTTACCAAATATACAGGCAATACATAGGATTTTTGAGCTACCATAAATGACAAAATTACGAGAAAACTATTGTGGAGGAAGAGTTTAGGATAGGAAGCATTCATTTAAGAAAAGGAAGTAGGATTTTAGGAAATTGAAGTATTTTACATAAACATTCTTATATATGCTTGATCTAAGAGCCAGGCAGTTTAAAACAGAATGCCTCATATGTTTAAGTGTAGTAATTGAGATAGAAAAGTAATTTTGCTCTACATTTAGTAGGATTTCAACAACAAAAGAATGCATGAAAAGCTCTGAGCACAAAAGCAGCTCCACCATAATAGGAGTGCCTTTAACCAAAAGGAGATTTGATGTCAGAAAAAAAAAAAAAAAATATCTAAAGAAAAAAGTTCATGTGCCACTTCTCCATCTTTTAAGGAGTTTGTACCACCTTCTATTATGTACAAAGATATTCTACAATAAGACATGATATTTAGACCCAGTAACATAATTTCACTTCAATTTTTTTCTTCCTGAACATAGTATAGATAAAAAGTAAATAATAAAAAATACATCTCCAAAAATCAATAATAATAAAAAAATACATCTCCAAAAATCAAAGTCAGAAAATAATAGTAAATGAGGGGAAACCAGTATTCTACTTTAAAAATTTTCTTCTGAAACACTGGTGACAATGACACATTAGCAGAGATCTATAGATGTCACGTGCTATATTTGGTATTTGAATTACATAGGCATCCAATAAATTGTATCATCATACTAGCAGTCTGGTCTGTTTAAGATAAGTTTTACTATTTATCCATATAATCTGGACATGATAATAAAGAGGTTAGGTAGAACAATAAAGAGGTCAGAGAGCATTTGCAGTTCTATTAGTATCAATGCATGTGGAGTCATTATGGGCTTAGCAAAAGAGGATAACAAGCACCATTTCTTGCTGGAAAAGACAACTCTATAAATATTTCTCCCCAGAAGCTTACTTTGGATATCTTACAGGTACAGTATAAATTTCAGGTTGTCAATAAGCAATTTGGAAAAGAGAACTGGGTGAAACAAAACAACTGGTTGATATTTTTGTCATTCCACTAGACCAGCTTTTTTGTGTATTTTTCATGGCAGATAAAGAGAAATATCTGGCCAAAATCAATGACAAAGTGACTTGGATCAATGACCCTGCTGCCATGTAGAAACCAAGACCACTGTAACTAGTTGAGGGTTCTGAAATAGCCTTAGCTTTTATAAATCATGCAGTCTAATCACTACTTTATATTTGCAACACATTCTTTTAAAAGACTATGCATGATTTACATATACATAGGGTAGTGTCATCAACCGTTAAAAAGGAGTAAGGTTTGAAAGAATTTGAAGAATTTGAAACTGAAACTATACAGAGAACCTCTGAGCTGCAAAAACCTTGAAATAATTTAATCTGATGACATTCAATCCAGTGATTTGAACAAGATCTACTACTGAATAGTGGCAGAGCTGGATCAAAAACAGATATTTAGACTTGAGGAGTGTAGTTCTTTTGAATTATTCTTGTTTCTTTAATGATGCCTCCGATAGAAATCTTTACCTAACTCTAAGTAATTCATTTTTCTGATTCTTTCAGGAAGAATCCATACATTGTTTTCATTAACCTGCTCTTTTCTTTTGTTAAACATGAATCCACAAACATTACATAAGAACTTCATGAGCATATCTTCTGTTGATGGCCTGTGGGTTCCTTTCCTGGTTCTTTCCCCCCAAAACTTCACTTCATGGACATATTTGGACTTTCAGACGTTCTGCTCAATCTTTTATTCTGAAAATGTTGAAATTCCAAAAATCGTATGAATAAGTTGTGTGCTAGCAATGTGCCCAATTTTCTTCTTGCACACTTAGAGCTCATAGTGCAAACATTTTAAAAGCCACATGAGAAATCATGTTTCCCTGAGTCCTAGATGATATCTACCCAGGTTTTGAGGAAGACATGATAATTTTTAAATATCAAATGATTAATTAGAATGTATACTGATGTAGGAATACAAGCAACTGTTGGAAATGAGCACCCTAAATCTTGTAGCAAAAAGCCAGGTTCTCATATTTAAAGCAAGATGGAAATTTGAAGATAGTGATATATAACTTTGTAAAAAGAAAAATATTATTAAATGTCTAGATCTACCATGAATCTCAAAGAATTACAGAGTTATCCTGCATATTTCTGTCAGGATCATTGCCATGCAATTTTCCACACGGGGCATCCTACTTTAGGGATGACAAAGGAAAGTGATCTCCAGAATGATGCACTTGCTTGACTCATAGACACTAGGACTTCTGATTCCAGTTTCAGTTCTGATGAGCTAAGGCAATCCTTTAAATTTTCTTCTGTATTTAGATACTAACAAAATAATTCATATTTTAGTTTGAACTACTTATATTTGTAATACCCTGTATTGGAACAAAGATGTCTCAAAAACTTCATATTTTGCATTCTAGCTTGAAGGATTCAAAGTGTAAAATTAATCACAAAGAGAAAAGGCATTTTAAATGAAAAGAGAAATACTAATTTAAAAAATATAATTGGCATATCTGACATGAACTCTTTATTCCTAAGTTCCTGCAAGAAGTGAAAAAAGCACCTGTCATTTCAAAACAATGAAACTTAGCAGATGTGACTCAGTAATAGGTGCAAAAGTGGGAGCTAAATGTTTGAATTATTAAAATATTTCTTATATAAAAAAGAAAAAGGAAGAGATTTAACTAAGATGAATAAAAACAAATAGATGAGTTGTTGTTTTGTTAGATCTTTGACATGGTCATAAAAAGTCATTTGTTTTCTATATGTTAATTGGGAAAAAGGAGGTTTCCATTACCATGAGGCCTTTGATTTTCCTATGTAAATACTTATATTTGATGCTATGAAATTGCCTCCTGAGAACTGCTACTAGCAAATTCTTCACTGTTCAATCTAATTAAAAGGAATGAACATACAAATTTAGATTGCTCACCCATAACCCAAGTCCCTTCTATCATAAGGAAAACAGTGAAAGGATTTTCCCAAGGAGCAAAGGAATGGAAAGGCACTTCTAAAAAATAAAAGACCAGACTGCGACTCTAGGATCTGTGACTGCATGAGCCATGAGCATAGGAAGTATATTCCTGTCTCAGAGGGGAGGATGAGCAAGGACAGAGAGAATTTGTCAAAAATGTACACTGGTAGCCCACATAATATACGTAGAGTTTCAGAAGATACATAGATAAATAGAACTTCCAGTTGTGTAGAGTGGCTCTGAGCTATAATTTCTGTTAACATCATGACAGGAAGCCTTTTTATGTATTTCAATAAAGCAACATCACCTTTTATTGAGTAACAACTACACTTTATTGAATGCTTATTACATCATAATTTGGATCAGACTGTTTTACATAGTTATATGTTTTATCCTTAGATCAACTACATCTATTTGTTGCCACCCTACAGTGAAGAAGGCGGTAAGCAGCCTGCTTGCACTGTCTCTTTAATGTTCAATCTTGGATACTTCCAGATCCCAGCAATACAGATGAGTCACTAAGCAACTTTAAAATCTGGGCCAGTAATGAAAACATTTTCCTTCCACTATTTTATAAGCCACACAGCCATGGGGGTTGGAGGCAATTTTGCCTACTGTATTAAACCTCGTATTATGAATGGTGGCTGGTACAAAATAACACTTGTGGAGTCCACTGATGAAGGAAGCTTCAAGCTCTAGCTGTGGTCCAAATAGCAAAGGCTGTATAACTTTATACTTCGACTTCTCTGTCTTAAAAATCAAATACCCAGTCCCTCACAGGCCAATTAATAACTGTGGCCAGGCTAAATTTCTCCCTGAATTTAACTAACAGCAACTTGAACATATGCAAGGGCAAAATACTACATGCTTCTGGATCCATAGCTCTCCAAAAAATGTGTTCTGGTTAAGCTTTGCGATTTGGAGCCTATCCACTAAAAGAGAGCTGAAGCACATTTCATGGGCATCTATCATGTGGTTTTGGACTGGGAACTAGCGAAGGAGGGAAAGGGAGCTAGCCATTGGACAACCTGCTGCGCTAAGGACAAAAGCCCACAGACAATGGGATTTGAGAGGCAAACAATCTGGAGGACTAAAGCAAATACAGTAAAATAAACAACATACACATGGCAGATGTTACTGTTAGAGTTAGATTTCCTCAATGTCCCCTTGGAAGCTAATTTGACAATCTTAAGTGAAGTAATATATATGAATAACAGAAAGCAGGGGGTAGTGGGACAGGCATTCTCATGAAAGGTGAAAAGAAGAGTGATGAGAAAATAGAAAAATCACGTGCATATCGCTTTCATCAGACTCTTGGTTCTTCCTAAGTGAGATGATGAAGGAAACTGGGTGCCTCCTATCACTGGAGCAAAGTGCTAAACCTCAAATCCACAGCTCATTAGTCAATCATTTGAAAGATGAGAGGGTTAGTTTAGCTGATGGTTTCAGAGGTTTCCATCCATGCTCAGCTTGTTCCAAGGCAGAAACTTCATGCAGTAAGCACAGTAGAGAGCTGTTCAACTCACAGCATCCAGAAGCAAAGAACAGGGGGAGAGTCTGAGCACAAGGTGTGAGAGATCAGGTGTAAGCCTCAAGTCATGTCCACACCATGATTCCCCTAGGCACTCGCAGAGGGGTGCTTTCCTTACCTGTGAGGAGTCTCTCAATCCAATCAGGCTGACAATCAAGATTCAGCATAATTTGGCTCTCACAGCACAAGTTTGTAATCTTAGCATTCTGGGAGGCTGACAGAGGAGGAACATAATTTGGAAATCAGCCTGGCTAATTTAGCAACTTTGTGAGACTTTGTGTATAAATAAAGAATAAAAACGGCTAGAAATATAGCTGAGTACAAAGGCCCTAGGTTCAAATTCCAGTTAAAAAAAACAAGTCTAACTCTTACAGACTGCATCCAGCATCAATCAGGCGCATAACTTTTTTCTAGATAAAAAGCATAGCCCTAAAAGTACTACTTTTGTCTTTGTGCTTCTCTCAGTTGTTCCATAATGTTTATTTTTTTTCTGTGTGCTTACTCTCACAGGACTTACACTCGTAGTGGTCATAATTTGACAGTGTAGAAGCGATTACAACTCACCATACCTTTTCCACTTTTTTTATGCCACCTTTACTTTTGAAGCCTTTCTTTTCTCTGTGTTGCTTTCATTTGTCTACTGCTTACTATAGAGGTACATGCAATTACACACTGATAGCACTGAAGACACAGCCATAAAAAGGAGAAATCGACTTTTCTGAGGTCAACATATATGCTAGAACAACACTTAAATATCCAATGAATAATTCTTACTATCCTCAGATTTCCTGTAAGAAGGAGCATTTGAAATAGAAGATAAAGGAATGCATCTGGCATTGGCTTAAATGACTGACTGATTTTGTGTTCTAATAAGTAGCAGCATTTTTTGTGGAATTTTTCCGTATAATAAAAACAGTATGTAACAGAGTACCAATGAATAAACCTAGAATGTGTGTGCAAGCATTAAAGACACAGGGTCTGTGTTTAGTATCAAAAGGGCAGAAAAAAGGGAGGCAAAAGTGTTTCCTCTGAGGCCTCTTTCCCTGGAAGGCAGAAGAGCTCTGGCCTTTAGAGAGAGGATTCCCAGAGATGCTGGTAAAGCAATATGTAGTTTATAAAAGTAAATATTCAAAAGAATGTCTCTAACCTTTATTTCTAGACAACCAAATGTTTGGCTTCTGTTTAGGTCAAGTTATAAAATATAGTGTCCTAAAGAAGAGTTCCAGATGATGATGTCATAACTAAGTTTCCTGGACAGAGGGCCCCCAGGCCAGTGTATCCACAAAGGCTGCTTTGCACATAGCAGGAAGATGAGCCATAGCAGTTTTCTGAGTGCACAAATAAATATGTTCCAGTCAGGAGGACGTTTTGAGGAACCTTACAATATATTAGTGAAGGAAAGCTGTGTTTTCCCAATACATCCAGGATGTGGCTAGAAAATTTCCTGCTTACAGTATCTGAATTGATGTTCATGTCTGACTGTGTGAGGTAGTACATGAGCTCTGGGCCCATCTGTAGCAATGCTGACTGCACCCTAGATATCCTGTTTGTAAAAATAACCTCAAGGAAGCATGTGGCTGGCCATTTGAAGAGAGGAGCTGCAGTCTAAATATGGTCTGCTTCCTGCCATTCAGTGTCAGGTTTAAAATCATATAACCACTCTCAGCCTCAAGAAGCTGATGGGTGTGGGAATGTTACTTCCTCCCAGAACTCAACCTGACTTTAAGTACTTTTTTATTTTTTAAAGTTTTTTCTTATTGTATAGAAAGCATTTTTGCATGAAGAGACAATTACAGAGTCACGGGCATTTAAAATTTTCAGGTGACAGTATTGTGCCTCATGAACTCTTCTTGCACAAACCTTCTAACCAGATCTGTCAAGAGAAAATGCTTGTCTTTAGCAAATCCCTGAATTTTAAACTAGCTAATGGATGGCAATTACCTATTAAAACAACATTCTGTAAACTCTGAGTAATTAGAACTTGCTAGAATTACTTTCTGTTACTAAACGAAAGGGGAGGGCAACTTCTCAGACCACTCTGCATAAAGGCAATGGTAGAAATCATGAAAGAAATCACAAAACACAATGCTGATCTGGACTTCAGTCCCAAGAGATGCTGGTGTGTGGTACCAGGGCTGAATGGAATAGATACTACTGCAGAAAGAAGATTAAATTGCATGAAGAATTCCCTTGGAATTCCAGCAGATGAAGTCAAAGATTTGAGGGTTTTTAATTCATAGATTCCATCATGCCTCAGTTAAGGGTCTGAAAGTCTACTAGCTTCATACATGTGTGGCATGAGGAGACAAAATAAACTTGAAGAGCATTTATTTTTCAAAGACTTCAATAGAAGAAATCTGCTGATGAACTCAATGCAAACTGACATTTCAGGAAGAAGTACATGAAGCTAACTCACCCACTTTGATGTTGCTAACATGCAACCTTGCTCTTAAAATCAAATGTGATATCACATCCCTCCAACAAAGTAGGACAACTCGATCTCTGTATGGGGGCTGAATATTGAGTATTATCATAAGGACTAGAAATGTAAGACAGTGGAGTCGTTAGAAGTTTGCAGGAGTATATATTCAGGGTACAGATATGGAAATTTTCAGGGTGAGATTATCTAGCAAAGAACAAAACTTACTATTTTATATATCACAGAAACAAAATACTTGTCAGCCTTGTGTGATATCCAATACTCATCTTTTGAGTTATCAGCTTATTTGTGAAATCCTCGAGATTTTAAGCATAGATAAGGAATGAGAAGTCAATATTTGCATTCATAATGTATAGTAAAGCATTTTCAGAAGAAGATTCCTTTTCCTTGAGTTCTGTGTCCTTAATAAAATTTGAAGCTCTAATGTGGGGAAAATTACATGTTAAAAAAAATCATAAACTTTCTTTATTCTTAATAATAAGGAAAGAAAACAGGAAGCAAGCTGGCAGGCCCAACTGTCAAAAACTGCATTGAAAAATTAATATATAAAAGTGGAATATAGGATATTTAGAGAAACTTGTGATGAAGCCTTTAATAAATTTTAATTTTCGCAAATAGAGTTATAACTGTTAAGACAAAGAAGTCACTTAGCTCCTTAGCCAAGGGATGATTACTGTTCACAATTGTACAGTGAAAATATGATAGGAATACCATTTCTCTGTATTTGTTGAAGTATAATATTTAGGAAAATGTATCTTCACTTCAAACAATTACATATCTTCACTAAACACAGATGAGAAGATGTAAAGCAAGTAAGAAATAATATGGGATGCTGTTGCTTGTAAGTTATTCACATGATGACAAAAACAGTGAATTGGATATTAAAAAGGTCAAATAATGCTAAGCATAAATGCCTACTTTGTGTGTCGTGTGTGTGTGTGTGTTTGTGTGTGTGTGTGTGTGTGTGTGTGTGTGTGTGTTGTGTTATTTGAACCCTGGCTATTTAGAAATGTATAAACCACAGAACTCATATTTGGTGTCCTGTTTGGTTAGAAGCTTTTTGTAGAGTTTGGATATTTCTGTTTTCAATTCTAAGAGTGCTGGCCCCTTGCAGTTCATTCTGTATCCTGGCAGATACTATGGGTTTGGGCATGCCCACAGAGGCCAAGTCCAAGTCAGGTCAAAATTACTCTGAACTTTACAGACCTCAACATGAGTGACAGGGAGAGAAGTCTTCTAGCAGAACCCACTGTTATAGTCTACAGAGCAATCCACTAGATTCCCCAAGAAGTCAAATTTGTTACTTGCAAAATAGACATTAACTACTGCCCATATAAATGTGTCCTTCCTGCATACATGAATTCATTAAACAAATTTTTGAAAAAAAATTTTTAGAATGCCCTGGTTTAAACAAAACCCTCCATATTATTTAGCTTTCTCCTTTTATGATTGGTTGAGAAGCCTGGGTTTTGTTGCAGATTTTGCATCCTGGAAACATTATGAGACATAGGCTAAAATTTTTAAGAAAATTTCTCATAAAAGAAAAACAGAATTTTGATTTATTTTTCAAAGTAACTTATAGGAAAAAATGAGTAAATTTATTATCTTTGGTATTGTTTACCTTGAAACATAACTGAACATTTTAGGCATGTCGCTAGAAGATTTTTGGGTAAAAAAAAAACCTTAAAGACTAAACTTAACACTTAAACCCTGGAGCAAAAGTATATTTTCTGTTCAGCAATAATGAGCTCTTGATATCATATTCAAAACCATCCCCTGTGTACTCTTTATATATGTTAATAAAACCTCTTATCAGATACACATTCATAAAGGACTTTCTCTCTCTCTCACTCTCTCACTCTCTCACTCTCTAACTCTAGCTCTAGCTCTATCTATTCCTCTCTCACATATTCACACACATACGTCTCGGATATATATATATATATATATATATATATATATATATATGGCAATAAAATACAATATTAGCACATACTTCATACAGTCTTCCTTCAAAAGAGGTTTTTAAGCTCCTATTTTTTCTTTTATAAAAGATACACTTTTATATAGACGACTAATCCTTGCTCAAATGGATAAAAGAAAAGTAAAAATACCTTACAGTGAAAAATAGCTGCAGGTTTGTAAGGCAGGAACATTTTAATCCCTTAAGAGGAAATTTGTGTTTTCCTTTGAATTTCTGACTGTATGAATTTCTTGATTTTAAGAAAGTGCTGCAGGTGATACTCAACTTGTAAGAATAATACAGTTACCAGTATAGGCACATAGATACTACAGTCTCAGCATATAATGGTCTGCCTTTTTAAAATCAGTTACTGAGAAAGTAGAATATAGAATTTTGCAGATTGCAAAGGTCATGGCAGAGTGGAGGAAAAACAAAGTGAATGAATACAGTGGATAAATAATTAAAAAATGTTACATGAATGTACCAACACACCAAAAGGACTCATTATTCTACACTATTAATATGTACCATTTTTTGGAATCACTGGATATTTAAAACTATATATAATATATGTATTGTCAAAAAGTCTGCTTCATGGCTGATTTTCAAATTACAGTATTTCAGAGTAGTGCATTAATAATATTTCAAAACTGCATTACAAATTAAGTTGTCATGAATTATAATCCTGTTTTAGAAAGATTGCATTTTCTTTTATTTTTTTCTAGAAGAACTTTTATGTACTTTTTTCTCTTCCTTTAATTAAGCATCTCTCCAAAATGCATTAAGAATTAAGTGAAGCTACAATTACAGCCCAAATTTCAAAGGTCACTGCAAAAAGCACCTGCCATTTCTTCAGGAGAAATCTGAAAGCTACTTATGCTTCTTTCACAGACATCCTACTTAAAAGAAGGATTATTCTTATTTTTTGTATTGATACACTTAATAGAGGGCCTGGCATTCAGTAATGGCTTTATTAATAAGTTGTAAGATTAAATGCCTAATTATAATGCAAGACCTCGGTGATTTCATTTTCAAGCTAACAATTAGTTACCCGTTATCATTATCATTGCTAGAAGTCAGATTTGAGATTTCATGTAAGAGTAAACTTAAACACTAATTAAAATAGGGTTAATTTAAAGTAATTCTAGTATATCTATTGAACTTTGTGCCTTTAGTTACTTTGAAAATATAGACTAAAAGTATTAACTCTTAAGTAAACCCATTTTGTAATAGAAAAATGTAAGTCACAGAGATACTACAGAGACAGTATATGCATACTTATTTTGTGTCATATTCTGGAATTTGAACCTAGAACCCTGGGCATGTTTAAGGATGTACTCCAGCACTGAGCTACACTTTTTCATAGACTTTGGGAGTGAGTAGAGATAATAATTACAATGTGCCTGTCAGTAAGTAAAAAAGGCATGGAAATGTAATGACGCTGGTCATTCAGATTAATAGAATCACAGGGGAGAGTGGAGATTATATGCCATTCTAGTCTTTCTAAATCTTTTTAAATGAATCCATTTTTCTTTGTTAACAAAACAAGTAAACAAAATATCGGGAAGTGAGAAGAAATAATTAATGAATTTAAATGCTTAGTGGCTGTTTTAATCATACTTACAAGTACATTTCTGGTTGCAATGTAATTATCCATTTAAATAGAAAAATGAGAAAGTGAAGACCATGCAAAGAATTGTCAATAAATGTAAAAGTGAAAAAAGTACATTTTATCATACATTCAATAAAGAAATTTATGTACAAAAATGGCATGTTTTAAATAAATATCCAAGACAAAACTAAAAAAAAGCCTAAATGCAAACCAAATAATTCAATAAAATGCTTAAAGAATCTCAAGACTAACCAAGTAATCATTTATATTATCATAAAATACATTTTGTATTTTACATAAATAACAAAATCAAAACAACGAATTTATTAAAAACCAAGTCAAGAATAACTGCAAGGATGCAATAATTCAAAAATATTTTTGTTAAATTGTCATTGAGTTGAGCAATTTTTTAAGCCTACTTCCTTTCAAAAGAATCAATCAAAAAAACTTCAGAGAAAATTAACAGTTTTTAAAGGGGACCCTCTAACTTCTAATTTAAAAAAAAAAATAGATCTTTCTGTTTAGTACATTGGGATTCAGGGTATGCGACCTAAGTGACATCTGTGATCATTTGCAGCAGTCTCCCTAGATATCCGTTAATCCCCTTTCCTGAGCAGGGCCATGTATGTTTGTCACTTTTCATTAGTTCTTGCCTACAGACAATTCTTAGAGTGGAAAGGCTTAAAGTGGAAAGGAAAGCTGAGGGTCTGAGGAGATAGGAAGAGAACAGATAAGGCACCTCACCATGGATAAAATCCTGGATGTTTTAGAGCCACAGTAGCCCACACATCTTATCAGGTTTCCTTTCAAAACTATTAATTAACAGAACAAATTTAACACCTTCATATATTCTGTGTAATTTTTTGATTACTTTGGTGGGAATGAGCACCACAAAGACAACAAGAATAAAACTCCACCCTTCAGGAGCCTCTTGGGGGACGTTGTGTGGATCATTTAAAGGGTTGAGTAGGAATCATTAAGCAACCCTTCATCAGCATTAGTTGTCATGAACTTGTGGAATATTTACCCAGAGAATTCTTTTCTTCTTTCACCAATACATGAAATAACCAATTTCCAAATGTTTGCTAAAAGTATCTTTCTTCTGAATGGATATGCTTATACTACAGAACATACCACTATGGCAAGTCATCTTAAAAGGTCTATTGACTATTGCTATGTAGAGTACATACATGTATAAGTGTATTTACACATTTGGATTTTGTGGATATTTGTATTGTCCATTTATAGTATTTTGCCCAGAATTTCCTACTTATTTAATTTCTTTATCTCAAAGAATAAGTTTTCATAGCCTGATCTGAGAGGTTTATTATTTATTACCATATTGAAAAGAAGGAGGAGGAGAATGAGAAGAAGAAGAAGACACTTAGGCCAAGGGCAGTGATACACACAATCTCATAATCACATGCTACATGCAGTGGTGCAGAAGTTATGTCTCACTTTTTTCTACTGCTTGTTTTTTTCAAGCTGCTTTTGTATATAGTAGATAGATAAATATAAACTAAGATATGTTTATATTAAGCTAATGCATGCTTAGTTAAGAAGGTCACCTAAGCTTTATCTTTTAAAATAATTCTAGATCTACACATTCTTCAGATTCCATAAAACTAACGTTTTATTGTCTGCAGTGACCTAAATTTTTTTCAGTAATCTGAATGCCAGAGATGTGTCCCTTAAATTAGGCTACACACACACACAAAATAGCAGATGCTTTAAGCCACTCAGAGTATGCAAGTGACACTCCTCTTGGTGCCTCCCTAAATGCCAGATCAGGCCACATAGCAGCCTGGAGTGGGTTTCAACTCAGAGAACAGAGTGGCAGCTGCTGGGAATTGGCTGCAGCTCAAGTCTCAGCTGTATTCTTGGCCTCCTGCCTCCTGCAAGATCTTACTAGAGGCGCGTGACCAAGGAAACAGCTGAGCCCCCACCTCAAAGAGGAAACGCAACCGCCAAAAGCCCCAGGCCACCTGCTCCAGAGCCCGACAACCAACAAAGTCTCCCTCATTTCACAGGGTAAAGCGGACTGCTGACTCACTCCTAGGCATGCCAGGGCCTTGCACTGAGGACAGAGTGAGGCAAAGCAGGACTTACAGGGACAGAGGTCATCTTAAACACCCTGGCAGAGCCATCTATGGACCTGAATTTATAGCACGACAGAAGTGATTTGAATGTTGTCAGTCTCAGGGCTCTAGTCAGAAAACAAACACTGCTTCAGATAACCTCTAAAGATCTTCCTTAAGAGCCTTCTTTCTTAAACAGAAATCGTGATTTTGGTTTTACATTGAATTTAAAAATTGCCATCAGCATAAGAAGCTGGCCAGGTCATTTTAAGGTTCGCTAGTCTTCAAAAGGAGAGTCCTCAGTTACACAATATTGTTACAGAAACGAAATGAACTTGTTAACTGTCCTGTACTTCTCTTGGTCTGATTTGGAGCATGGCTCTCTTCAGTGCCATGAGGCACTGAGTGCCCTGAGGCATCGGCACACATTCCAGGTTCAAAGCCAATCCCCACAGCCAAGCCTTAGGCCAGAACAGCGGAAATGGAAGTAGATGGCCCTGCACTGTTTCCCAGGACAGTGGGGTGGGCACATCACTTCTCAGAACCAACTCTGCAGCATCAACTGCACTCAATTCAGCACTATTAAGAGAGACATTCCTGACTTCAAACATTACATTATGGAATGTCACTCTGCTCTAAGGTCACACTTACCCTTCCTTGTCCTTGATTGGCATGGGAAGCTGCACATAACATTATTAAAAATTTCTCTGAAACAAGCAACGCAAAATATTGGGCTCTATCATTCATACACAGGGTTTTCTATCACAATTCTGTCTATTTTATGCGTATTTAAAAAAATTTCACGATTTAAGGTTTAATTTCTAAAATTTTTCTTTGGGGTTAAATCTTATTCAGATGTAAATGCTGTTCCCAAAGTGGGCTTCAGGCCAAAAGGAAGAGACTTTTTGTAGGTAATTTATTTCTGTTTCCAGGAAGAATGTAAAAGGCATGAGAACCTCTTAGCATAGCAACTTTGGAAAAACTGACCTATAACTGGTGAAGGCTTATACCTTCAGCCATTGTGCACAACAATTATTCTTCAATTTGAAGTTGCGATATATTTGTGTTAGGGGATTGTGAAGTACCTAGAGTTATATCTTTTTCTTTCATTTTATTTATTTTTTACTTTTTTGATAGACTTCAGCCAATGCACCCAAATCTCTCTTCAAAGACTTGTTGAAATTTGGACTGTCTCAGCTGCTGAGAGATGAGTCATCTCATACCACACTCTTACCTAGGGGAGTCCATATCCAGGACTTTCTGGCCGCAGAGCTTCTAAGGTCTTTCTGGCTGCAGAGCTCCCTGTGGGCGTCAGCAGAGGCTGCCTTCATCATTTGGCTTGAATTACAGCTCCAATTCTGTCTCCACCTAATCCTGGTTCCCTCTCTGTTGCTCCATGGTGTTGGCTCCAAGAACTCTCCTTAGTAAACATCCTATGCTAATCTCCACTTCAGCACCTGCTGCCTGAAACCCTTTGTACAGCAGCTCAGTACATCCCTTCAGAAGGCAGAAAATACTTTGCAGTGATAAGATAACCCAGGTTAAGGATTCCTTCTTGGCTTTAAACCACTGTCACCTCCACTAGGTCACCTTTCTAATGCCTGATATTTCATCATATTCCACATCTTGCATCTTAAATTTGCACACACAAGTACAAGTACAAACACTTGTTTGCCAATCAGTGCTTCTGGTTATTGGTTCATGGATGATCACATAACTTAATTCTGATAAAAATATGAAATTATAGTTTTCCCAAAATTAAGAATTCACATCCCATACATGAAATTTGATTTTTCATGTGTGTTTCCAAATGTAATCCTTAGAAGTAACCATAATGCTACATAATTTTCTGGTGGCAAATTTAATGGCTATTTGTAGATATCTCCAAATATTACAACTTTAATATCAGCTAACACTATGAGTAACACATAATAGGAACTCAAGACATCATGATAACCTATTAATTATATCTATAAAATGTTAATCAACTTATGCAAGTTATTTCTTTAGTCCCTCAGAATGACTGACATTTATCTTTCAGTATACCCATTATGCATATGTGACAAATGAAACTTAGGCCAAGAAAAATGCTGAAGGTCATACAAGTTAAAAGGTACCAAACGTGCCTCAGTTTCTCCTGAAAAAATACATGATTTTAGCAAACTTAAAAATTTCTGGGGAACAACCAGGAAATACTAGAATTAGAATTCTAGTTAAAATTGAATGCTATTAATTTTCTTAAACTTCATAGCTAATCATAAGAAATTGCTGGATGTTTGTCTTTCTCTCTGGTTTATTTTGAAGTTTCAAATATCCATGTAGAGCATGTAACAAAGTGTTCAAAAACAAAAGAGCAGCAGCTGAGTGCATCACCTCTCTGGAATCTCAGCATTGCAGAAGCCCTGGGCTTAGTCTCTTCGGTCTAAAACTAGATAGATAAATAGATAGATAGGTAAATAGATAGATAAATAGATAATAGATAGATACATACATACCTACATATATACATAGAGACAGACAGAGAGACAGATAACATAGATAGATAGATAGATAGATAGATAGATAGATAGATAGAGATAGTCTAAACAACTATAGAAGCATGTGCCATGTCATGTTCCTATATGCTGACAAGTACTCCAGGGGAGATAGGAATCTAGTCTATTCATCTGAAAAAAAGAGCAAGATGACGTCCATAAATAGTTGGCTCAGTCAGCAAAAGACGGCTTACTCTCTGCTATCCCTCTCTGCTTACTTTTGTATTCAGTAAGATTTTCAGATAATGACAATGAATCAATAAAAGAATATTTAGTTGTATTCCATAGGTTGAGGAAATTTGTATTTAAATTGAACAAGGTAAAGCTTGTGCTTACTTGGAGGGCATGGTTTTAATTGTCTGAATATTGTCCAGACAATATATATATATATATATGATCAAGTATGCAATCTGCACTTGCAATGCCAGTAGAGTTGAAAAGGAATATTGTCATACATTCTAGCAGGTCCAAGATGTCCTACTAGAAATCCTGAGAGGCATAAAGATAGTCTAGCATCTGCCTAGAAATTTATTACTCTTTAAAAACAAGAAATTACTTGGCCGGGGATTTAGCACAGTGGCTTAAGCACATGCCTATAAGTGCAAGGTTGTGATTTTGATCCCTGATATTAAAAAAACAAAACAAAACAAAACAACAAACAAAAAACCAAGGAATTGCTTGATTTAGCTTTCCAACTGCTTGTTGCTTTGCTTTTCAGTGAGTATGCTAAAGGAAGAATTCCAGATGAATTGTCATCAAGTAGTTCACTAATTTTCAAGGAAAATGGTTAGCTTAAACTATTTCATAATTAAAGAAAAAAGATTACTATGTCTCATCTCATAATATAACTAAAGTAGTATCCCTCAGGAAAGAACAGAAATATTTGCACAAAGTCCTTAGTCAAGGGTTGTGAATTCTCCTTTGACATTTGACAATTTCCCATCCGGAAGTGAATTTTGAAAGTGAAGTTAGTTTTTTAATTTTTTTTTTTCATATACATACTGATGAGTTAGAAGCAGCTGTCCTCCTTCCCTTCCTGAGACTCCAAGTCTGTAGCTCCTTCCCCATATTTTTCTCCAGGTGCTCCAGCATCCTATGGGAGAGGGGACAAGCTATGGCCAATACCAAACACGACTGGAAGGCGCAAGGTAAGGTGGGGTTGAGGTGGCTTGTTTAAGGTGTGGAATCAAGGGAAGCTGGCAGAGTCAGAGGTCAGACTGCTCACAAGCAGCAGGATTAGATCAGTGTAGGGAGCTGAAAACAAATGTAAGCAGAGACGGACAGCAGAGAGCAAGCTGTCCTCTGCTGACTGAGCCAACTATTTATGGATGTCATCTTGCTCTTTATTCAGATGTGTGACTAGACTAGGTTCTTATCTCCCCCTGGAGAAGATGAAGAAAAGCATTTCAGAACAAATAATTCAAAAAATCTTCAGTAATTTAGAAATGCACCTTATGATTATTTACTAAAGTACTTCTTGCATTGGACTTCAGCATCAAGGAAAAACTTAAGTCACATAACCTGAGAATACCATAGGATGCCAAGAGCGCCTGTCAGGGCTTGAACATTGCTCTAGCCACTGGCAATGCTTCTCATGTTCTCTCGGTGCCAGCAGATGGTGCAATGCACACCTGTGACACTTGTCAAGAAACAGCTCTCCGATTCTTTAATTACAAGAACTTACATGAACCTTCACTCACCCAGGTGTCGCTGAGCATCCACATGCCTCTTGACTGAGCTAGCCCTGAACAGGAAGTGGCTTAGAACCATACCTCAGCCACCTCCATTCTCAAAAAGGTCCTGCTTTTGTAAGAAATTCATTTTCTAGCAGGTGACAGATCATTACTTTAAATGTATCTTTTAACAACAACAACAACAAAATAAGATTCAAGAGTTATCTCTTCTCTAACAAATCCTCTAGCTATTTACCACCTACTTCCTTGGTCTGTTCTTTTGTATCTATGTGATTCTCCTATCTCCACTTTAACAGTGATAATAAGTTCCCAGAATTATCTGAGGTTTCTCAAGAATAGGAACTATCCTCATTATCTCATGGTGCCAAGAACCTATAAAAGTGCCTGGAACAAAATAGGAATAAAAATATTTTTAAAAATAGAATTAATTCTATAATTAATAATATCATCTAATCATCTAAGCCAGGAAAGATATTCATTATTCAACTGTTTAATATACTCACTATTCATAGTTATATCTGACATTCTACAATGAGTGTTGAAGGCATAAATAAAATAATCTGAGTTCATGCAGCATGACTGTAAGACAAGTAGACCTTGGGTCAACAAACACTTATGAGGAATGCAATGACGTCAGGTAAGGAGTCTTTTTTCTGGGACAAGTATTAATGACTTATAACCATAAGTTCCAAAATAATATGTTTCCTTTATCAACAAGTATTTACTGAGTGACTAGAGGTAATTATTGTCTTCATAAGGTACCGAATGACATTTACTCAGTAGAAAGGACAATATATTTTGACTGTTGTATTAAGATCAGATGCCAAGTTGAAGGTCAAAAAGACATGCCATATGCCATCCTTTCAATAAATAGTGGGAGAGGAAACAATAATAGTTAAATTTGTTTATATCTCCTTTAAGTGTATTTCTAACATTTGGTGAGAATTGTTAGTAAGTCATTAAGTCAAATAACTGATTTATATCTGAATTTTTAAAATAAATACAATGCGGAATGGAGTGGAACAAATACAATAGGATGAAAGCAACTGGAATAGAGTAATAATAGAGTATATTATCCATGAAAACTATATGACTTTGTAAAAATTTTATTTCACATATATGTGTGTACATGTTCACATTCATGTAGGTGTGCGTGTATCTACCATGACGTCATGTAAAATGTATTTTTAAATAGGCTTTTGTCAAAAGAAGTCACTAGAATGGGTCACATCATGTTTGCATATCTGCTTGAGGAAAAAGAAATAGAATATACATTACTCATGTCTTGATCAATAAAGTTTGGAAGAGAAAATATGGATTGTGATTGGATGCCTACTGTGAAATCTAAACATTACTGTGAAATTCAAAGATTTTATCATTTAAATATGAGGGTTGATGCTTCTGATAAAGATAGAGCATCTTAGTCAAAACAAACAAATGATTATCTCAGACAACAGTGTAAACAAGACTCTAATTCATGAAGCTGGTAATTGCTCTTCCCAGCTGCAAAAGATTGGCTTTTACTCCATCTCTCAGCACACACACTTGCTCCTGAAATTCAGCACAGCACAAGTACAACTACACATAACATAACCTGGAGGACCAAAGAGAGATTGTTTCAGAAAAATAACTTGTCTAGATGGCAGCTACACCTATAAAGGTGAATTCAACACTAGGGCAGTACCAAAATTGAACTCATATGAACATTTCTTTGCTCCCTTAAAAAGTCTACTGATATGTCAACCAGAGAAAATTTTAACAGCACTGTTTTTAACTGAGGGAATATACTACTGTATTTTTGAAAGTGAATCACAAAGTTGGTACTCCAACAGTGACATTTTAAAATTCTCATAGCCTTTTTGCACATCTTTTCAACTTAAACAGGGAATTGATAATGCATACTTTAAGAAATAATAGCCACTATATGTTGATATATCTTTTTTTGTGTCAGATGAGAAAGGGAACATTTTATACAAAGTATATATAGTCTACAACACAACTTAGCATTCTTATTTATTAATGAAGGGAGGAAGAGAAGGGAGGAAGAAAAATGAAAAGGAGATGATATGGAGGGATGAAAAAGAAAGGAAGAAGAAAAAGAGGGAAAAAGGAAGAAAATAGATGTTCAGGGAGACTCACATGGTACTGAGATTATTCACACACACACACTGCTGTAACAAACTGCTCCATCCATTGCTTTCCATATGCAGTTCAGTTCATGCATCTGGAATGGATGCACCGAGAGTGAATGTGACACTCACTTGTATTGCCCTGGTAACTTATTGCAGAAAGGTGCCAAACCACATAATAACTATATCTTTTATTATAAAAGGGTATCATCTTTGCTATCCCTAGCCAGACACATGATATTATTTTTATCAGAAAGGTTGTTTCAGCCATCCCACTGAAATACAAAAATGTATATTCACTGTTTGATGATTTAATAATCTCAAAACTAACAAGTACATTAGTCACAAAAGCCCTTACTAAGAAATTGATCATTACTAGACAGTTCCTCCTCTAGGGAAAGGGCTATGTTTAAAAGTTCATGGTGTTTTTCCTCCACCTTGCTACGATTCAGACTTGGAAATGACTTGCAGGAATGAAGCTGACCCTAAACTGGTACAACACCAAATCCAGAGTTATCTTTTAAGATTGATTTGACCCTCTCTGGGGTGAAAAAAAAAAAGTTCTGTGGAAATATCATGCAGTCCAATAAGAGAAGATTCTTTGCCTTGAACTTAAACAAAGCCTCTCTGTTTCTAAGATTTGAATTGCATCCATGTTCTCCCCGATGGGTTCCACAAGTTGAATTGGAGAAAGAATGAGAAGACACTCGGTTCTCCATGTTCCTCAACCCAGTGCTGTGCTCCCCAGGGTTGTTGGAACAGCTTTCCAGGCAGTAGCAATGTTCTACAACAAGCATCCCCTAGGACAACCTTCTTCTTTAATAAAGAACACTCTGACCTGACTGATAAAAGAGCAGCTTCCTGGTTCTATATGGTTTCAGGATGCACAAGACAGAAAACACCACATCACATAGTCAAGCATGTGTGCCTCCAAGAGGGCAGAACGAAGCTTCAGGCTTCGCCAGGGGCTTCCCTCTGCTCATGGCTGCGCCATCTCCTCTGCCACGTGTGCCCACCTTGGAAGTTCCCACTATACAGGGGGCCCTGCATAACTGGGGTCCTATTCAAAAACTGCATGTATTGCCCAAAAGCAACAAGGTCATTTCTGCACAGTGTTTTTTGAATTATCTCAGGGAAGACGACTTTCGTGCAGTGTGAAATGCAACATTAACAAAGATCCCATCAGTTTCAGCTGGAGAAAATACAGACAAACACAAAACAAAAAACAGAGAAAATGTCGTGTAGTGCTTTACAGCTTAGATTCTCAAATTGGATGGGTATCTGGGGCTTGAAACCTGACTCCACTGCTGATTCTGAGTTACTAAATGTCTCTATGCCTCAGTTTCTTCATAGAAAAATGGAAACAAGAGTCCCTTCCTTGTAGAAAATTTGGAGAATTAAACATACTACTATAAACATTCAGAGGATGGCTTATATAATACATACTATGTATATATATATAATATGCATTAGACATGTATTAGCTATTGACTAACTTTCACAGAGAAAAACGTGACTCTATTAAACATATAGTTAATGACATTACCTCATGGGAGCACTGGCTGGAATTAATCTGCTAATATTTCTGGAAACCTGGACCTTCTGGATACTTGTAGAGATCTTGATGTCTTTAAAATATATAGCTACTTTCCTCCTCATGATAAGTGTAATCATTATATACTGCAAGCATGCACTAGTAAAATATTTTACAACTTGAGGTGAAAAAAAGTTTCTGTTTCTTTAGAGTAGCAGGGCCCTCCAGAGCCTTCAAGTAGTCATGCTGAACTAGCAGAGGTGTGGAACACGGGCACATTTAGGAGCTCAGCCACAAATGGAATGGTACCTGGATAGCAGTGTTATGGAGTACAGTTCCTTTGTAGTTAATCTAAATAAGAAGAAGATACCTAGCTCAGATCCTTTTGAAAACAATATAGACTCCAGAGGATTCTTAAAAAAGTAACAAATAGAAAATAGGAAGAGGTGTCAAGGATGACACAGGTATTAACTATGTCAGGCAGATTTTTACAACTCCAAAAATTTCCCAGGTAGTTTATGGAGGTAATATCTCTTTGCTCTTTTGCTTGAAATAAAGCATTTTTATTCATTTATTTAAGTTGAAGATTTACTATACATAACTCTGCCAAACACAGATTACTTGGTATAACTAAAAACATAGTTCTGATTTTTAAAAATTTTACAATTATTATATAGTCAATTTCAGTTATTGGAAAGATGTGCAGTTCCATGCACTTAAACATCTGTACAAATTTGTGTAATCATCACCACAGTCAACTTGCAGAAGAGCAACACTGCTTCACAGTAACCTCATTATGTTATTGCGTTATACTCATTACCTGTCCTAATCTGTTATCTCTCCTCTGTTACTATGGTTTTATCATTTTAAAACTTTATATAAATAAGATTTTATAATATTTTTGATTGGATATTTTCTATCTATATTGTAATGTGTCTTAGTAGCTCTTTTATTGCTGAGTAATATTTCATGTTAGAGTTGTATCACAGTTTATCCACTCACCTGCTGAAATACATTTGAGCTGTTTCCCTTTGGGGAAGTTATGAATAAAGTTGTATTAAGTCTGTGTTTTCAGAATTTTGTGTTTAACAATTTAATTTCTAGTGCTCACCAAGTTTTATTTTTAAAATTTTCTTTTACTTAAGTATACGGTTTTGATTAGGAATTATTATGTTGTATACATGGATTTTAGAAACTCACAGTGGAGACTATGTGTACAACTTGGTGGAAAACTATGCATTCTCTTACATTCACCCTAAAAACATGCCTCTGACTCTGCTTGTCTAGTGGAATCAATAATCCTCATCTCTTCTTCATATTTTAAACATAAAAAAATAAAAATAAATGATATTAATTGGTTTTGAAATTTTACAACCTCAGCTTATGAAATCTCATGACTCAATTTCTACTTGGTGACAAGAGGTCCCTGTCTTAGCTTGGTGGTTCTTGAGTAGTAGTCCCTTGGTGAGCAGTATCAGTGTCATGTGAACACGTGTTAGAAATGCACATACTGAAATCCCACCTAGGACCTGCTGAATCAGAAAACCTACAAACCCTCCATGTATTAATTTTGAGAATCACTGCCTTAGTGATGAACCTTTGCATGACTCCAGAGAAACTGAATGAATAAATAAAGTCTAAATTTTACAATAAATATTGTGAAATGAAAAGGGATTGTCTAAAGGGAAAAAGGAAGTAGAGTGGGAATGAAGGAGAAATGAAGGAAGGTAAAACGACAAACATATAAGCTATCTATACTGTTAGTGTTTCTTAGTTCACTGAAAAGGAAGGTTCATACAACATCAACTGGAGAATTTTTCATGCCCGTTACTTATACTCTGTGTAACTACTTTGAAGATGACAATATGCAGTGTATTATCTCTAGTTATTCTCCTACTACTGTGCTATGAAATTCTGTTTTACATTTTTTCTATAAAATAAAAAATAAAAATTAAAAAAGCAGTCTGAGCTCTCCCTTCAGTGTTGTAAGAGAACTTCCACTTTCTTCCTTCCACAGTAGACCCATTTGGCAGCACAGTTAATCTGTATTAGATACAGGTCCTTGATAACTTACTGGCATTTATATGGTAAATACTGTAGTTCATGATGGTCATTTTAGCATAGCTTTGGAATCAAACCTTAAATGTAGAGAAGCCCGAGTCCTCTGTGAAATAATAGATTCATACCCACCCTCTACTATCATGCTATTTAACTAGCGCTGATGGATGCAAACTAGAGATTCAGGCAAAGTTTCCTTCTTTATGGATTCTCTTCTGTAAAATATCCATAATGGGATATTGTTTATTAACAGTGAAATAAGAGTATTCAGAGAGAAAATGGATCACCCCATCACTGATCTTACCAGGATAGAATTTACTTTTTCTATAATAAAACCCCAAATTTATATAAAATATACAAATTATGTTTAAGTTCACTAAATAATGGGCAATTGATATATTTGCATATGTTTATATCAAGATAAGATACAAGTGCAGGTTTATCACAGAGTATGCACACTTATTTTCTGTTTTCTCTTGAGAAAATTTCTCCACAATGAAATTAAAGCTAATCCTTATGTTTATTCCTATTCAACTAAACCTAACTAATGCATATTATGAATTATGGAGTAAAGAAATTTGGACCAATATTTTGTCTATATTATAAGATATATTGATATCAAACAAATTTTATATCCACCAATACATAATGTTTTTATAATTTTCCACTTTCTCAAGATAACTACAGGAGAGAACCAAATGAAATTATTTTAGTTATTAGTTTGCTTTACATTATAAAGTTTGACAACTAGTAGAAATTAAGTATTATCTCCAAATTTTCTATCCAAATGTTTAACAAAACCAGTTATTTTGGAAAATAGTTAATTAACAGGTGCATTGCACCTACTGCGCTCAACCTTTATTTCACTGTAATGTTGAAACTTCTGTTAACCTCACCACTTCCTTTGTCTGGGAAACTGACTCCTTGAGGGTAAAGGATGAAAAGACCCCTTTGATCCTGTACATCTGCCAAAAGCAACTGTCACCCTTTGCCAAACAAACACAGAAGTTCAGGCAAAGAATGAGTGCTTATGTGTGTTTTAGGTATTTGGGTTTTCTTGGTAGAAAACAAAATGGGGCCAAACAATGAATGATGAAAGCTCATATTGGGTTATTCTAACTTAAATTTTCTAGATGCCAATTTCAAGAGCAACGTATCAGTTAAAACGAAAAATTTCCCACTGAATATCAGTAGTGTAGGCATAAGGGATAAAGTTAAATTCATCTACCTGATACTAAAATCTTCCCCATGGGACTGAAAGCAGGTTTTAAATGAATGCTGCAACACTTGATAGGGGAATAACTTAGACCACATATTTGAAGAGCAAGGTAATATGTCATAACTACAAACAATCAAAAACAAAAAGATGTCCAGGAGTAAGTGGATATAATATTTCAGAGAAAAATTAGCAAATAGATGTAGCAAATCTTTACACATACATTCGAAAGCCAAAAACTTACAATCCCATTAGGAAAAAAGTAGAGAATAATTCTCTCATTTAGCATTCATCTTCAAAACTTCTTTTCATCTATTTGCTAATTTTTCTCAAAATATTATTTTTTCTTAATTACTTATTCCTGGACGTTTGTTTGTTCTTATATATGAAACATTTGGTGCGTTAAATCAACAACACCACTTCACATTAAGTTGGTTAATAAATGCAGATTTAGATTAAGATGTTCAGGAGCCTTTTTTTCTTTTTTCCCTTATTCTATATATACACTTATAGAAGTAACAGAATCCCACTACTCTCTAAATTCAGAGTTCTCATTTTCCTTGTTAGACTTACATGAACGGGTAACATAGTTGTGCCTTGAACTACACATATAGCAATTTTAAGAGAAATATTGATAGTATGAATTTGTTTTTGTCTTTTTTGAGACAGGTTCTCTATGCAGTTCAGGCAGGCCTTGAGCTCACTTTGTAGCCCAGGCTGCTCTGGAACTCACCACAATCCTCCTGCCTCAGCCTCCTGAGTGCTGGGATTACAGGCTTGAGCTACCAGGCCCTACAATAGTACGAAATTTTTATAACTTGTGTTCCTATAGGTTTCAGTTCTGTATCTGTGTATGTCTGTGTGTTGTGCTAGGAATCAAGATCAAGGCTCTTATGTGTGTGCATGTTAAGTGCTCTATCACTTCCAGCCCAGTTTTAATGTTTTAATGGGTACTTGGTCCATTCTGTATCCAGTATTTTACACATGGATTAGCATAAAAGTTATCTTAAACTCTCATGGCTAACTTTGCCTGAAGCGAGAGAGAGAGGTGAAACTTTGATCACCTTGGCTTCAAATCTATTCCCTTACCATTATGCCAGGAGAAATATACCAGATGGATAGGCAAAATCAGAAGATGATAACCAATGCTTCAAAGAGAAGCCACAAGATAGATGTGTGATGCATGGAGACAAATTTCTACCCAATTTGTACCAGATCCAAAGATTAAATTCCAAAAGACTTCCTTTTTTGCTATGACGTCACTACATAATCTTTCCCTATTGTCTGATTCTTAATTTTTTATCATCTATTCTTGTGTTTTTATGGCAATTACAGGATAATTCATACAACAAAGAAAAAAAAATTAAAAGGCATGAGACATACATTTTTCCTCTTTCCTTAAGCAAATATGCCACACCAGAGATATTGTCATTGCTGTAATTAAAATCAAAAGACAGAGCAGTTAGGGTATTATATAAATACAGAAACAACCCTTTTACATGTGAGGCAATTAATAAATATAGCTAACATTACAGAGTACAGAAAATTAATTATCTGACACAAAAACTTCGCAACAGTTTTAAATCACATGTGATCTAGAGGTAAACTCAAACCCAATAAAGAAATACTGATTTTTACTTCTCATTGTCCCTGTAGTTTCAGTAAATGATATTTGATAGGACTGTAGAAACCTTGGATCTCTGTATTGAAAAGAATTTTTGCCTAGAGAAACAATTTAGAGTGCAGAAGGAGCAACCCAAGAAAGTAGTTCCTACAGAGCAGAACAAATGGCACTAATGACCTAATCAATACAGAGATAAGCGCAGATTTCTGCCAATAATGGCCACAGGTGGCTCCCCGAACAATTTAGGAAGACCACACATTCCTTTCCTTAGATTGTCCTATTTATTGATGTGCTTCATCAGGAATACTTAAATGCTAATTTCCTGTCAGTTCAGAACATTAGATAAGCTACTAAGATTTAGCTCCTTCAGATGTGCAGCTCTGGCAGGTCCCTCTCAATGCCGTAAATTCCTTGGATGGCAGAACAAACTGATTTGATACTTGCAAAGGCCTAAGATTCTAACCAATAAAAACCAAATAGGAAGAACATTTCATTTTTCCTTAAAACATCAAAACGTCTTTTTAGAACTCTATCCAAATAGTGAGGTGATGTTTTATACTGATTTTAAGAAAATTGACTTTAGAGCTCTTTTCTTTTGCCAGACCCATTAGACACATGTCTGCATATACAAACAGCCTTCCGCCAAATGCAGTCATTAGTCTTCCCTGAACCATGAACAAGTCACAAGTCTACCATATTTTATTTGAAAATTGCTTGGTCTTAGATAATAGTCCCAAAGTGCTCCTGGAGGAGTTTCGTACTAAACTATGTACCCTTTAACTAGATGCATCTAGAAGGAGCCTACTTAACTTTGTTTGTAAATCAGCACCAGAGCCATAATCACACCACAAATGAATCATGTTGGCAGATCATGAAGTACTCTGTGTAATTTTGTGTACACAGACAGTTCAGAATTATATGTGCTCCAACCTCCTTCTCAAATGCCCATTTGGCCTATAAAAGGTCAAGACCTGCTGTCCGTATACAGAGCAACAAAAGATGGCTTGCACTCCAGATTTCCAGACAGGCTTGCCTCACCAAGCCATTGGCAGTTTACCATGTAAAGCAGGGCCGTGCTGAAAATGAGCTTTACTCACGCATGACCAAAATACTCATGATAACCTCCACTTTAGAGTTCTCTGGGACAGACTAATGGGGATATTTAATTTAGGTGAAGCTGATGGAATCAAAGACAAGTGATGATAATAGCAGAATAACCTGAATATTTGGGTACCAAGAAATATAAATTAATAGTGAGAACAGGGTCACATACTTTACATTTCATTCTTACAATAATCTTATTTTAGAAATGAGGCACTGAAGGGTTAGAACACTTAAACGCATTAGTAAGTTGCAGTGTGGAATGTGAGCCCAGATTGGACAATCTTCTCACTACTTTACTCTCATTTTATAACACAAGGCTAAAGAGAAAAAAAAATACAAAAAAAAAAAAAATAACAGCATAAGAATGATTATTATACAAAAATATCATTTGATTATAGAAATTATATAGTGGAAAAGATCTTAGAAATCATCTGATGGAATCTGGGTGTTTTATAAGTAACTTCTAGAAATAAGTTTCTAGAACTAACTTCTAGAAGTAAGTTTCTTCTCAGTACCGTATTTCAATGTGAAAGACTTTAACATGGACTGGGTCAGAAGTAATGAGTCCAGACACTTATTTACTTTTAAATATCCCAAAATTTTCTTTTTGCTGGTGGAAAGATCTACAAAACTTTTACAAAGCTTCATAGCCAGGTGTGGTAAGTTATGCCTATATATCCAAGGAGTCTGGGAGCCTGTGACAGGATGGCAAATTCAAGCATTCTCTGTGCAACCTAGGGACTTAGGAAGACCCTGTCTCAGCATAACAACAACAACAACAACAACAACAACAACAACAACAAAAAACAAAAACAAAAACAAAAAAAATACCATGCTGGGGATGCAGCTTGGTATGAAGGCCCTAGGTTTTATCTCCAGGACCACATACACATAAAATATCTTTCAGGTGACCTACACAACAATTCTCTAACTGCTGCAAGATTTTCTTGCAGAACTGCAGTCTGTATATTACTATTTCTCTTTAACTAGCTACTACTTTTTAATCTATTAAGAACTTCTGTATTTCTCCCAAAACAACTTTTCTAATTCCTTTTCTCAAGCATACAAATGTAGACGTAACAAATTTACCATACTTGATCCTCATTAAAAGGCAAGGAAGAGATAGAAACAACCAATGACTTCTCTTTTGAAAAAAACTTACTTTTAATATTAAATAGACAAACTGATGTATATATTTGTTTCTCTAATATGATCAGATGCCTTCAGTTTTGGTTGCAGTCCATAATGCCAACTCAATTTTAATCAATCCGTACTGGCCAAATAGGTAATATGCAAATATATAAAGACCAAGAAAGAGAAACATGAATTGGCTGTTCTAAGCCTATTTACATTTGTTTTGGTTGATTATCTTTCTCGTTACAGAAACGCTTAAATGTTGTTTTTAGTTTTAATTTCCACAGCACAATTTGCTCTAAATATACTTATGAACAGTACTTATTTTTTATGTTTCTTTTTGAGGAGAACATGTTTCCACTCTCCTTGTTGATTTTCATTATTAACTATATTAGTAAAAGGACATTTTTCTAATTCATCAAAACTTTTGTATGTGTTTATTGTGCAAGTACTTATCATTCTGAATTTTCCTTAGACTCTCAATCATTTGATTCATTATTTGAAAGAAGTTAAAATGCATGTACTTCTATCAGATTTTCATAAAATCCAACACAGAAAGTTTTTTCAAATATTTAGTATGAGTTTCAACATATAGGGGAAATTTCAACAAACATTCAGAAAATATAAAGAGATAAATAAGGATGGTAATATCTGATATAAAGACAAATCTTGATATCGATACCATAATTCAGCTGACCCCCGCCTTTTAGTTTGCTTGGAAGTTCCCCAAATTGAAGAGTAAAGTCCAGAATATATTATGTTGGCTCTCCTAATGACAGCCTAACGTCTGCTAGACTCAAGGAAGAAAGAAAACATGCGGTTTGTCTAAGGCGAGACTCCAGATTTTGTTTTTCTTTGGGAAATGGCTGGGTGATTCGAAGATCATTCTATAAGTACACATGGCATTGCTTAAAATTTAAGAAGTCAAGAAAGCAAACTCACATCATTCATATTCAGCTGGAAGCCTTACAGATAACAACAAGACATTATGTAGCTCTCAACAGTCCAGGGGGAGTGACAGACATGCTTTGTGATTGAAACATGTTATTCTAGCATCTTTCCTGTGAAGAAGACAGAGGGAAGTGATTCTGCTCTAGCTTGCTGAAAGCTGCTCTGTGTAAGGCAGAGAGGGTCTGGAAGGCCTTGTTTGCTGACCTCCTTTTCTTCGTTCATCCCTCACCCTGACTCCTAATCCTGCAAGGACTACTTGCCCCATCCTTAGAAGAATCAATTCTTTCCTATACACTGGAACACCTTCACCATTTCTCTGAAGGCACTTACACACTAAAGGTCAGATAGCTCTGCTATAAGTTCCAATGACCTAGATTTTTTCTTTTGCGAACTTGTTTTTCCTTCATTCTGTCTTCTAAGACTATTATCTGAGATTAACTGTAACCTTTTCCATGTAGAAGGAAAAGTGATATGCATTCAGGGCAAGCAGACTGAAGTTCGAGAGACTTTGCTCTTCTTACAGAACTCAAACTAACTGTCTGAGATTTGAAGACATTTCTTTGTAAGAAGAAAAACAATCTCCAGTGCGGTTATAATTCTAATAATTCTATATGCAAGACACATCTTTGTCCTTTTTCAGAAAGATGAACACCACATCCACATAAGCTAAAATACATTTAAAGCTTTACTTACACAGATTTTAAATCTTAAATGTTTTATGCTATTAATAATATTTTAGTCAAATAAACTTTAATTAAATACTGCCATGTGGAGGCACTATACCATCCGAGAACTGCTAAGGACCATAAAAAAATACGTTGAAAGATAATTGAGAGATAGACTTCTTGGGCATGCATGTTACATTGGTTCAGTACCTCTCTCTCTCTCTCTCTCTCTATATATATATATATATATATATATATATTTTGGTTTCTAACAAATATTTTAATAGCAAAGGATTATAAACATCCTCAGATAGCTTCTGAAAATTTTTTCTTGACAATTTTCTGATTGTGCTGTCTCCTAGAAGAATGATTGTTATCTAAATAAGTGTAGAAAATAAAATGCAATTCTGTGCTGTACTTACTGCCTTGTATCGCCTCCTGTGGCTCCTCTTCTCCTGTGCTAACTACTACTCGTCGTTCTCCATTTCCTGATATTATGAGAGAAGTCTCTTCCCTCTTCTGGCCATATTCACAGGGGCACAATGCTGACTCATTAAGCATAATTACAAGCAGCTACTTTAGAATCAGAGGCCAAACTGACTGTCCTGTCCAAAGGACTCACTCAGTGTTCAGAGACAAAAAGCCAGAACTTGCTGCGGCAGTGACAGGTAGCTCTTCATCAAGCCCTCAACTCTTTTTATTTTGTCTCAGGATAGAAACAAGTGTCCATCTCCCATGGAACCTCAAGTCTATTTGCTAGCTCCACATTTATGTAGGATAGGAGTCTAGGTTATTCCTTCACAGATATATTCCAACTCCTTTCTAGTCAAAGGTTTGGCTTTTATTCACCCCTTTTAGATTATAGAAACGGCACAACTAAAATGTTCTGGGAAAATAATACCTACATATTCACTCTTTTGCTCCAAATTGGTCACTGTTTTCCTTTGAAACTGACAGAAGATAAGGGCCTCATTAAGTCCCTTGTAAAGGATCTTTAAAGGAGAAATTCTGGGATTGGTCACAATTTGGGCCTTTGATATTTAGTCATAACAAAAAGAGTCATGATAGTCACCAATTTTAATCATAACTTTTTTATGGAATAGCAGTGGAACTAAACTGTACTACCAACTACAAAAATAAATAAAAGTTTTAAAAAAGAAGAAATAACTTTTGTAAAGAGTTGTGTTTCATCCACATAATAAAATTAAATATTTCTCTTTGTTAGTAATGGCCATGTGTCAGAAGCCACTAGGATGAAATATCAATTCAGAGGATGACTTTCATATTTACGGAAATAAGGTGTGAAAAACTGAGATATGAATATACTACATACAGCGTTTACTTTCCTAAATCTTTTATTTTAATCCAAATTTTGCATATTTCTCTAAACTGTAGAATCTTGTGAAGACTCATAGAGCTTCTGATAAAACCCTCGTTACAACCAGGCGTTCCTGCTCACTCACTCTCAGAGTCTGCTAGCAATTCATCAGTGTATGAACCTTCTGTTTGATTTAGCCTGAGTTTCAATTCAAAATTTTATTAAATTCAAGGCATTTTTGCTTGAAGAATTTGTAAGAATATCAGAAAAAATATTATGATCATTTGTGGAATAAAATAATTCTTTCCTCTAAATATTTACACCATTTTCCTAAATGTGTAAGACGTTTGTACTACATCAACTCTGTCTCATTAACTCTGTATCTTCTCTGATCTCTTGAATCTAAAAAAAAAATCACTAAAATCTGACTCATCCATAGTTTCTGGTAAAGACAATAATTATAATAATGATTAGAGATTAAAGCATTCAGCTGTTCACATGCTTACAGAGCAGAGAGCTGCAGCACGTACACGCAACATGATTACATGCTGCATTATTTTATCTTCTCAGAACCCTGCTAGTGATTATGTGAAAATTTCAGGGTTGGAGAAAGATTTTAATCTTCACAAAAAATGTGGTGTGATCAAAGTTAAATGCATAAAATGCAGCGTTATTAACACGAAAGTCATTTACTACAGCTCTTGCATTGAAGTACAATACTAGTTGTTAGATAATTTCCTAAAATATACTAGTACCAAGATGTCTAAGTAAATTAAAAAATAAGCAAAATATTAAAAATAGAAAAACAACATAAGAGCATTATCACAATCAGTCCCATATGCTAGATAAAGGAAAGCTCACAGTTATAACCGCAGAATCCTGATAATTAATTTTGGCAAAATTCAGTAGTAACGTTAGTAGAACTATGTACTGCACTGGATTAAGGCCTCACAAACTTACTATAAACTGTAATCTTCTTTTCGTAAAACATAAAAAGCTGCTTTGCAACCAAAAGGTTTTCTTTCTTTTTTTAATTAAATTAAACAACTGTCCTAAAGAAGCGATAGGAGTTCAAGTTTGCATTTGTTGTCCAAATCATGATTCTGTCACACACTCACATGGTTCTGCTTGTTCTCTGTCCAACATCTCGTTAAACCACATGCCAGCAATATTGGGATTTCCACCAAAGTTATATGCATAATAATATGAAAAATGCTAAGAAAAAATGTATCAATCCCAAGTACTTTTTAAAAATAAATAAATACTAGAACTTTCTGTGAGGATTTTATCTTATGGCTTTAGAAAAATATAAAAAAGTCAGAAGTTAATTTGAGCCTCTTCATTTTCTCCTTTTGTTTATGGGCAAATAAAGGTTAAACAATTATGAATAACCACTGAATTTCACTGAGTTAACCAAGTGCTCTTTTTCTGCTGATCCGAGGCTTGATTTTTCTAGATGTATGTGACGGTGGTTAAGGGATCACCTGAAAAAGAAGCACCCTGCAGTACTGACCAGTGGGTGTTTGCTGGGCCATCTGGCGTAAGTGTCAGAGGATGCTGTACGCAGAGCTGTAGGGGCACAGTACTTCTGGAAATAGAAGTGCACTTCTGTTCTTTAAAAACTCTGAAATATTTTGCCTATTTGTGGTAGTTTTTAATGTCAAATAGATAAAAATATTTCCACAGCCATTAACATTGTTTTTTCCTATAATGTACAACTCTACAGATTGCAATGTTCTAAGAAGAAGGCTTTCATCTTGGCAACTAGGAACTCTGTAAAGTGGCTTCTGTTTCTTAACAGATGATTCTTGCTCTTATCTCCAAGGCTCGCTGTGTAATAAGGGAGCAACCAAAGACAACTCAAAGGTGAAAGATTGCTTATCTGTTATTAAGAATTTGAACGCTAAACTGGTTATGGGGCCACTGAGTTCTTCTTTTCAATGTCTCCATTATAGGCAGATTAATAGCTGACTTGGCTTATTTAGATAAATTAACTTCATTAGTCTCAACAGAAAAAGCTGCCAAAAAATGACAGTACATTACTTTTGTGATTTTGCACAGAAACATAACCAATAATATGCAATTTCTACAAATTGTTTAAATATTTAAAACAAAGTGAGTTAATCACTGTCCTGTTAAAAATCATGTCTTCTGCAATGATTTTAAAACCAATGTTATTTACAGAAATGACTTCATTAAAAAATCTGTAATATTTTGCATGTCATCCACAATTGATTCTGATTTGAGAATTGTATTTTGTAAAAGGCAAATCATTGTAAAGCAGTACAAAATCTGAGAATGTAGCAAAAGGCTTGGTTTTAAAAGGGATAATTTGTGGAATTCGGTTCCATTAACATGAAGAACGTGAAGCGAGTTTCTTTGCTGGATAAGAGGAACAATGAAAAAGTTTTTAAATGTCATATGAATTTATGATAAATTTATAACAAATAATTGTGTACTTCGAATAACAATTTTCAATGGAATCTCCAATACTTCAATAAGTCACAATTGCAGTGTTAAACTAATTTTGATTAGAAAACATAAAAGACATAAACATGCTGGTTGTCTACACATAGAGTAGAGGGTATAAAAACTAGCAGAAGATATATGCTAGGGAAAAGCATACAGAGGAATTTTAAATATTGATTTATTGCAACCACAGATAGTGATTAGCATTCTCTCCACCTGGCAATATTAGGATCTAGAGGACTATAATATGATGTTAAGGATTCAGTTTGAAACTAGAGAGGCAATTTGGTGCATTCAAGCCAACCCCTTGTTTTTCACAATCCCTTCAAGTTTTTCAGTGTAATTGTTTCAGTTCCCTTTTTGATTTGCCTGGATAGCTTTTTTCAAAAGACATAAATATATGCTAAGAATTTCAGAGAAAAGTGCATTCAAAATGTTTTATGGGTATTTTATACCTTAAGAATATATCTCCAGCCTGAGAAGATTTTGAGACCACAAGATAATAATGCCACGGACATTAAAAACTACCGGGTTTTTACTCTTAATACTTAATACTCTGTTTTAAGTGCTTTCTTCTTTATTGAGCTTAGTATGTATACAATTGAAATACTTCTTATCTCATAGCTGATCCTCCTAGAAATGAAATGACTGTTTTGAAAATACAAATAAGCACTTCAATATCTAGGGCTCAGGTTAATTCAATGAGAGCCAAATTAATCTAAATTTTGAGCATGGTACTGAAATAAATAGATTTAGTAGAACTTGGCATAAGAATGCACTAAAAGAAATACTAATATTCAGAAACAAAGATGTGAGAAAGGAGAAAAGTCCAGTAAGCCACTCATCTGGCTAATTTTCTTTTTTCCCCTCTACCTTCAAAGCCCTTCACCATCTACTTATATCACTGTTTAAAGTTCATCTTTTGCATTTAATATGAAATATTTCATTGAAAAGGTAAAAGCAAATGAAGCTTATAGAAATGTAGATCTCTTGGAATCACAGATTTTCTAAGAAAATAAAGATCTTTGGACATAAGAGAGGACATATATACTTTATAAGTGCATCATCACTGGCTTAAAATATGTCTAGAACTTCACAGGTGATATAATGCATTTTTATGGAGCCACTTCTTTGTGATTAGATTCACAAATTTCTGAACACGCTGCCATTGTATGGTACCAGCCAGAATGATGCCAGTACTTACCATTCTGAAGAAATGGTTTTCAGTGCCGACATCACATTTAAGCCCCACATTCTTTCCTAATCTTGCCACACAGCAGGTCCAAGTTAAACTGAATAATATATAAATCGTTAATTTGAGATCTGACCTTATGCATTTCAAACTGTCTCCTTGTCCTAAGCAATTCTCAGCCATATTTATTTCTGGCTACAATGTGCATTGTGTCTTCGGTGGCTGATTCACTCCATGTTCTGCTCATGTAGCTTATCATTATCTTGTCCACAGACAAAACACACAGTGAAGTTGAATGAGAATGCCCACGGATTTGAGAGGCTTGAGAAAGGTACCGGTACTGTGGCACAAATGGTGTATTTACTAAGGGAAGTAGCACAGCCAGTGTGAACTGTTTTTCTTCTAGAACTGAGTTGAAAATACAAACAAACACAAAAAAAATCACAATGTTTCCTTGCAATGTGTTTCTCTTTATAGTTCATTTTAGAAATTATTTTTCACAAAATTGGTAAAATGTAGATCAACTTTGTACATTGCTTTAATAGCATCATTAATAATAATGTGAGTTACTTGCCCATTTAGTACAAACTGATCACATTCTATGTTTTTTTTTTATTTTGAAACTACCTATACAATAGCTTCACTCTGAACAAAGAAATAACCTGCTAATATGAAAATGAACAACAGAAATCTTTCTGATTGAACATTCTCAGTCTCTACTTCCAGACAGGTGTTCCCAGTGCATGCAGGCATTCCAGACAGATGGCTCTGTATGTTTTACACATTGTAATGTTAAGATTTTGCCCCTTATTCTAAGTGTTATCAGTGCTGCTTCTGCTATCTCAATTTTGAAGGTATTTAGGCTTTAGAAATAAAATGTGTAACGTTTATTTCAAAGTTAAGGAGAAAAAACATTCCATACACTCTCTCAAGTCCAACCAAAACTTCCTGCTTTCCTTAGTTGCCATAATTTTAGACCAAGATCCCAATTTTGTGAAAGAAAATGAAACAATTCACAAGGCAAAAATTCTTAAGAAGATGTTAGCTACTTTATTCTGAAAATAAAGTATAAGCTTTGAGCCATTTGCTGAAACATTTTTTTTTTACCAACCTGAAATTATTTCTGTACTTCTCAGAGATTCTGAAGCTTCCATTAAAATTAGTATGCATGCTGGAACTCGCTGGCACCTCCTTTAAGTTCTGAGAAACTAAAATTACTGAGATTTCTTTCTAAGAACTAGTGAAGAGATTTATGGAAACACCTACCAAGACATTCATGTATAATTTTCTCACTAAAATCAATTGCTTATCTTAATACAATATTAGTACGTAATTAAAGTTATCATACTCAGCAGTCAGTCTTTACCTTTCTAAATATCCCTCTCCAGGATTCATAACCAAGTACTGAACTGCCTTTCCTCGTCTTTCTTTTATTGCTGAGTGAGGTGCTGGCTCTTTCATTAAATGGCATTAAAAATAGACTGCACAGAACTCCCCAGTGGAGAGCATGCTCTAACAGGGCTAATGCTACAATTCTCAAGGTAACCACACTCATTTGGGATTTATGAGAGAAAGTCACTAGGAGATCAGCAATTTGCAAATGTAACAGCACACACAAACCTGTCTGGGTCTGAGCTGAATATTGTAAAAGAGAAATCAGCCTGTAGTGAAATGAAGTCACTGAGAAGCTAAAAGTCAATTCCTGGAACTGTATAAGTTTCTCTACATATGCCTCACCCAAACAAAGTATTCTATTAAATAAGCATCCATCTAGAGTAACTGAAGTATTTTCCTTCCGAAATAACATAAATCAGGCTCACAGAATTAATATATATTATATATATATTATATATATACATATATATATACATTCATAGCATTCTCAATGTGTTTAAAATTTCATTGAAGCTAATAGTAATAGTATTGACAAGCAAAGAGAGTAACATTACACTTTTACATCTTTTGTGATGAATAGGTGCGTTCCTCAAAGAACACATTGAAACTCACTCTCCAGAAAATTTAAAAATATTCTGTTGGGGTGATAACAAATAAAAGAAAGCTATAATGAAAGAAATATATAAGAAAACATCAAAAGATACATACCTTGAAGATCTATGGAAATCTGAAAAGAATGCATACATAATCTCTCACATGCAATCCCACATTAGGAATGCAGCACAAGCAATTACTGTTAAAAAGTAGATTATTCCACTATTTGAACAAAAAACAGCTAGACTTCCTGCCTTCCAAAAGCTGTTTATCATAAAAATGACATTAGCTAAAATCTTAGGAAGACATGCAAACCCTGTGATCATGCAAATACAGTGTATCAAAAGAGTAGGAGTGTTTTTTAAAATGTATGTTAGAGGTTTTCTTTTACCAAATTTAAAAAAAAATGATTTCTGTTATCTCACCTTCTGTGTACTCCAAATATTCACAGTATTTTTGATGCCCAAAGAAGATGAGTAAAATTTTATACAGATTCATTTTCAACTTTGGAAATATCACTTTTTTTGGAGGAGCTGAAATGTCATTCCAATACACTTAAACAGACAACAAAATTAATATCTACACTATACTTATTCTCATGAAAGCAATTTCTACTTTGTATAGCATTCCTTGTTTTCCTATTGCTATAACTTGCACTTCTCTCTTCTGCTATAACATTTAAGCTTGAACTTTCTTTATCCTTTATCTTCAGACAGTGACCAAGTCCTGAAACTGTGAGACTGACAGTCCATTCCAGTTTTATATCTCTGCACACACACTGAGGGAGTGAATTCCTCCTCTAAAGAAACTTTCCACATACCTATCTAACTCAGCTTAACAATGAAATAGACTTCACGAGTATAAAAATAAAAATGAAAATCTTTTCTTACTGAAACCTCTTGAGATTCAATACTTCAATCCTGTTAGAAAACATACTTCTTACAACTTTCTACCACTCATGTAGTAGCTTTTTTTCAGATTAAAAACATTTCAAACTTTCTGTCATGAAACCTACATAAAGCACTGTAATCTTCTTTGACGAAAAATCATGCTTTTCAATTTAATTTCCAGTTTTGTATTTTTGCCAGATTGGAGGGGCAAGAAAAAGTGCACTCATCCTTCTAAGAAACAGAAAACAATGCAAAGATCACAACGGAAGTTTTCCACAAACAGTGATAGAATATGAGCGAGGAGCAGTTCAAAAGAAAAGCTCGGATACATGGCAGGAACAAAGTAGGGGCAAATTCACAAAAGACATACAATGTTCACGTCGGAAAATCGGATTATTACCTTGACTGAACAGATGCTACACCCCCAGCGTCCCGTTGCCTTGGTTGATTTGGTTTTGGCTTTTATTAATATTATTGTTTCTTAATAGTTGATTTGGCTGATGTGGTTTGGCTTGGTTTTCGCTTGTGTTGTTGTTGTCGCCTTTTCTTTTTCTTTCTTTTTGGTCGATTTATTTAACTGCTAGCGAAAAGACCTTTCTGCAGCTGCGGCTGGTGCGGCGCCTGCGGCTGGTGCGGATCGCGGCTGCCTCGCCCGGCGCCCGGGAGCCTCCAGCCGACCTGGGGACAGGGCGCCTCCGCCGCCCCGCAGTCGGGCTGTCAATCGGGCCGCTCGAGCGGAATTCTGGCTTTCCGCACTCTGCTCTCGCCGGCTGTCAGTCCTTCCGTCAGTCCGTCCGCCCCTCAGAGTTCCGCGGTCCACTCAGCTACGCGGGTCCTTCTTCCCGTCTTCGGTGCCCGCAGCGCTCCTGCTCTGTGCCCTGGACACTTCCCTGGGTCAGAGGAGGACGCCTGGAGGGAGGGCGCACCTCTCTCTCTCTCTCTCTCTCTCTCTCTCTCTCTCTCTCTCTCTCTCTCTCTCTCTCTCCCCTGCTTCCTGTCCTCTCCCAGGAGGCCGGGTAGGGCAGTCTGCTTGCTCCCACCTGTCCCTCTTTCTGCTCTCCGGGTGCCACCCAGAATTAGCCAGCCTGGATCCTGGATCTGCCCCTGGGGACCACGCTGCCTGCCGAGCGCCTTGGGCGTCCACCCTTCCGCAGGTCAGTGCTCTCCCCCACGGCTGCCACTGCCACGGGGGCGGTGCCCAGCTCCTCCCCGCAGCTCCGGATGCGCCCAGTCCCGGTCCCGGGCTGAGGGCGGTGTGCGGTGCACGTGGCCCACCGCTGCTCCAGCCAGAGGCCGGTTTCCGGATCCGCCGCCCCCGGGAGGTAGCCGCGGCTAGCTGCCCGGCGGTGCCCTGAGCCTGGGTGCTCCCGGCTCCTGGGCGCGGCCAGGCAAGTCTGAGCGCCCGCACCTGCTCTGTGCGCACGGCTTTCGCTGCGCTACCCTTTTCCCGGGCTGCTCGCTGCCAGCCCAGGGAGAGAGACAAAGCGCACGAGCCACGCGGGAGCATGAACATCATTAATCAGTGAGAAAACTGGCAGGGTGCCCCCTGTCCTTCCACACAGCCTCCCAGCCCAGCCAGAAGGCGTGGTCCCTCCAGCCCACTGTCCAAGCCCTCAGGGTACCTCTCTTGCGGGTGCGCGGACTTCTGCAGACACTGGTGAAGCCTTGCTCCTTCCCTTCCCCAAGGCGCTCACTTCCCAGGCCAACTCTGCAGAGGCAATCCCGCCGTAAAGACACCTCACCCCGCCCAGTGAAGCGTAGCCTCAGAGCTCTCCTGGATTCTTGGCTTTGGCTTTGGGCGAGACCAAAAGTCCCTCCTTGTGGGCGGCTGCCCAGACCGCGGCCCACCTGAGCGCTGGCTGAGAGTCGCTGAGGTGCAGCAGAAACCAGGCAGGGTAGGGGCAGGGGAACAGAGTTGACACCCGAGGAAGAAAAAGCGTGGATATTATGGTTATTTTGGAGATGTACTGTTTTTTATCTTTAATTTTTATTTTTCATTGTCTAAGACATACTACAAAAAATCAGTGAACAGGAAAGGAGAATGAATAAATTTCTGAAATACCACCCATTCCTCGTGAAAGAGTGCAGAGCCGCTTTTCCAACATTATAGGTCACCAGCCAGGACATACCACTCTAGTTATAAACCCCTCAGATGGGATAAGGCATTGGTTTCTGGGCTGCTCTGTGAAGCTGTTATTAATGTGCAGCAAAATTATAGTTGTACATCCCTGCGTGGAATTTCTAAAGCTCATTGGATGATATCCGCAGTTCAGTTTCTGAAATGTAGACGCTAAATAACTGTGAATTAGGTGCAGTGAAAGCCCCATCCCAGAATTAAAGGAAGAAAAAAGTCAACTTCTACTATCTGCCATTAGTAACCTCATGAATAGACAACAAATAGCTAGCATACATCAGATCATGAAGATATCCAAACCGTTTTAGTTTTATTTATTGAGACTCACTCCTAAAGACAAACATCATAAATAGATTTATTAAGAAATGTGACTTCCAGTGTTACAGAAAAAAGATTTCAATGGACAGTTGTGTGGCCATGTTGATATATTCTAAAATGTTGATTATAAATCTTAAATTACATATGCTACTTCTAGAAAACTGCTATAAAACAGAACAAGTACTTTATACTTGTCTTTGTTGAATTGATGCTTATTTCCCAACTATTAGAAATTTGCCCCCTTGGGGTTCAATTCTTCCTGGCATAACAAGTTTATTGTGTAAGGTTTCATGCAAACCACAGCTACAAAAATCAGGATTGTGACCTTGATCTGTGTTTCCAGCTTTTCTACTCGGTCATCCCCAAAAGCATTTAAGTGTTTTTCAGACCCACAGAATTTAAAGGAAAATTATTTAAAATTGTTCCCAGTTCACTTCTCTTTTCTATATCTCAAGTCATGACTCATAAAATTTGCTTTTCTTAGTGGGAAGTTGGGTCATTTTATGTCACAAATTCATACAATTGAGGCCAAATGAGTAAAAGATCAGTGCTGATTTTTCTTCTGGACAGCACCACATCTAACTGTCTATTAAATAGTGGGATGGGAAATCTATATTAACAGGAAACCCTGGCATCTAGTGCCAAACACAGTCTTTCCACAACAAACTAGATTTTACTTACAGAATTTGCTTTAAAAAATGTAAAACAATCCTATAAAGTGGCATAGAAATTGTAAGCATTTGAATGATTGAAGGGTTTATTCAATCAGTATTTTGATCTTAAACTCAATGTGGAAGAATAAAACAGAATATTTCCATATCTTGACAGTGTATAGAGAAGCTTGATGACAAAAATTAATGCTGTAACTCACAGATTTTAATCATTTTCTGGAAAAAAAGGGAAATATTCCAGAGAAGAATGATGTTCATTTGCTTCAATTAGATTTTCTACCTTTTCTCATAATATTTTGTCAACCTACTAGGAACTGGAGAAGGCTAGAGTTTATCTGAGGCCATGTAGATAATTAACATTTGGCTATCCCATTTTAAAATGCTTTGTCTCAATGTGGGACTGAAATATGCCCTGGGGAATATAAGGCAGGCAGTGAGCAATAAATTACCCTTTGAGGCATTTAGAAATTGTTTGTATTTCCTTAAACAATTGAAACAGTTGCTATCCTTTAAGGTCTTTGGCTTGACATAAATTGACTAAAATGGTTGTCTTCCTATTGAATTTTTTGGTGCCAGATACATGGTGTCAGTCGCAGATGGTGTACAAAATGCACCCTAACCTTAGGGATGGGTGGTGGAGAAAGGGGAGCTCAAGCAGGGGAAAAAAGAGGTGCTGTTACTCTTGATTGGAGGGCTTTGAGTTTATTTGGCATTTTGTTTGAAATGGAGAAGGATGCAGTAACCAAGTAACACCCAGCTTGGGGAGTTGAGCTCACTTACACACCGGCAAACATCTAAGATTGTTGACAAGCTCCCTTAAACACATATTCCCTTAAGACACTAAATTAGTGCCCTTTAATGAAGCTTCCAAATTGGATTTTGAAAATAAGGCAAATTGCTAGAATAGCCCAGCTACCTTCACAAGCACCTTTACAGCTGAAGCGAGAAGTAGGATTTCCATGCTGTTGAGCTTCCTTCATTCCTCAGGAAAAGGGTGGGGAGGAACTCCTCTTTTGGGCCTACTCCCCCGCCACAATGAAGGCCCACAAATCCCCTAGAGAGAGATCTCATTCGCCCTGTTTCCAACAAAACGATCTAGGGTCTATTAAATGCCAGTTGTGGGTTTAAAGCTTTACAAATACACTCAGTACAGAAAGGCAAAAGAAAAAGATATGGAGAAAAAAAAAAAATCAAGATTAACATTTCAACCAGAAAAGTTGAGAGTCCCATCCTTATTTTTTGCTAAGCCAAAATAACTCCAAAGCACATTTCAGAACATCAACAAAGAATGTTACATCACGTATTCATCTGAGATGAAGAAATGTCACGATCAAAAACAAAGAAGACTTGGGAGCCTAGAAACCAAATGTTCTGATGGCACAGATCCCTTGGTGGCAGCTATGTCTCCCATGTAGTAATCTGTGCACAGCATAAAAAAATTATCTTCATGAACTCTTAGGTTTCTCATGGACAGACTACAAATGGACACTGACTTTCACAGGTACAGTGTGATTTTCTGCGAATGGAAACAAGGAATTTCCTTAAAAATGAATGTTTCATATTTTCACTGAGCTGCACCTGGAGAGACTATAAAAGGAAAAGGGAAGAAATAGCTAAAAAGAAGTTTTAAAAACCTGCCACCAAAAGATCTGAACAGCAAAACATGATCATGAAAGTCTGCTGATTAAGTTATATACTTCTTTTCACCATCTCCTAGGCTAGATGTACCAGCAGCATTCAGAAGTACCCTTAGTATTCAGTTTCCCACTGCAGGTCCCAGAGCACTGTGTGATCCCCACTGTGCCCACTCCCTGAGATGCCTGGGTCTTTGCTGGGGTTGAGGTGGGCAAGACAGGCAGTGGAGCACAGGTGCTGGAACTGTGTCCAGCTGCAGGGCAGGGGAATAGGCAGGATGCCCTGAACTAAGCACTTCCACCTGGCCGGTGTCCCCACTCTTCCAGGACTGCTTCTGCCTCAAGTGGTCCCAATCCCCCAGGGAAGCCACAACAGGGATTTTTGATTTTTAAAAACTTAGCCTAAACTTGAGAGCAGAAATGAAATAAAAGTACTAGGAAAAAATGCTAAGAAATGTTGCACTACTGCAGTGCAAGGAATGATGCCAACATAATCCAGTGTGTGCCAGCCCACGGTCTGGGATCCTGCCTCGCTCACGTTTTTATCCTTGAGATTATATTTTCCTCTAGCAAGGACACTGTTCCATTTTTTTTCTTGCACAAAGGTGCATAAGGGTCACCATGTTATTCAGAACTGGAAATAATGTAGTTTCTTGACTATGAGATGTTATTAAAAGATCTAACAATAAATTGTTCGAATAAAACAGCTTTAACTCATCTCTAAGGAGATATATAATATGCATTTTAACTGTCCTCTATATCTTAAAATGAATTGTGTGTGTGCATGCATGCGTGCGTGTGTGTGTGTGTGTGTGTGTGTGTGTGTGTGTGTGTGTGATGGCGTGTGGTTGAGAGATAACTTGCTAGAATCCCAATTCTAAGCCAATATGTAGTATCTTAAGAACAATATGAATAAATATGCAACTTTTTCTCCATGTCTACTCTTTAAAGATTTTTTTAATCTTTTTCAAATAAATATACATTTACAAAATGTATAGAGACATTTGGGGAAAAGGAAGGATATCAACATAAAAAAGAACAAAATAAAAAATCTCCCAAAATACTACCACCCAAACTGCCATCACTTTTGTGCTGAGCCAATCTCTATGCATATATATCCATAAATCCATAGATATATTAGCATATGTGGATTATAGAATACATGTTACTTTATAATCAGTTCCCCTTTGTTGCAATCTACTTTTACTTTAGAATAATAGACATTTTTTGTGGCATTGAAAATGCTCATATATAAATAACAGCACAATAACCTATTAAATCCAGATAGGTTCATAAATAAAGGCTATTGATAAAGTATGATTTCCAAGTTGGGAAGTTTTCCTTTGAGGATAATCTTAAAATTCAAGTTCTCCATGCAAAAAGTAATCTATTTTTAAGTTTGATAAAACAGCAAATTTAAAGATGCATAATTTTCAGAATATCTTTTTTTGCTTACTAGTCAACTAAAGAGTTGACTGACCTTTATTTTCCTGGTATAAAGTATACAGATCCAATCAAATGTACCAGTAAAAAGCATTTGAAATAAATCTTCTGTGTATAATATCAATGAACTATTTTAAGTTAAATAACAATATTTTTAAAAGAATAAAGTCTATGGGTATCCAAATTATCCTTTTATTTTAGATCTTTTCCTCTAATATAAACATTATTTTTATTTTTATTTTATTTACTAGGAGGGTACCAGGGATTAAACTCATGACCTCATACTTGCCAGGCAATCACCAGTGCTGCCTACTTAAATCTTTAGCCCTACTTTTTACTTTTTTAAATGCTTACTATCTGAAGAAATAGGAAGAACACTTTCAAGCTAAGAAATTAAAATTTTGTGGGCTGAGGATTTGCCTTCTTTCCCTCCAAAAATAAAGCAGATCCCTACGTCAGCGAGGTCCCAAGCCATTGTTTTTATCCTCCTTCTTTTTCATTTTAGCCATACAGAACCACACACATTGATTCAGGTTTCATCATCACACATTTATTCTCCAACTCCTTGAATGGGTGTACAGACACAGATATGCAGAATACATTAAAAATGTGAAACCTCAGTGGGAGAGAAACAATCAGATGTCAATCATTAATTGAGCACTTCATGGCTATTTTCATTTTGAAATCATAATCCATGACCAAACTATATACATCTTTTTCTTTCTCAGACATACATGTCACCACACGCCCTGGCCTTTCTGTAGTCAGGCAAGCACATGTGACAAGCATTCATCAGTTAAATATGGATGGAACTGCTGTGTATCACTTTTGGGTAGAGATAATGAAAACCCTCTGTGTTTCTGCAGTTCTCCTTGATCTCTGATGTATAAGGTCAAACTCTAGAGAGTCTGGTTATAAGATAACAGAGCTTCCAGGAGTCTGGCTCTCTGTTATAGTTCGTATTTGGATGTCCCTCAAAACCTCCTGTGGTCACAGGCTGGGCTTTTCAGAGGTGGCTGCATCTAGAGTGTGTGATGCTGGGATTAGGGGTGTATGATTACTAACTCAGTCCACTGATTGGTTTGGCATAATTCTAGGTATGAGTGCAACTCACCCTTAGGGGTCTATAGAGGGACAGAAAGAAGCTATTGTTCTTGCTTGTTTCTTATTGCACATTGCTGCTTCTGTTCCTGCTGCTTGACACCTGCTCTGTGATGCTCCTCTACCATTAAACTTCTTTAAACCGTGAGACAAGATAAACCTTTTCCCATTTAACTTTGGATGTAGGGTATTTTGTATTAGCAATGAAAAAGTAACTAAGATAGTCCCTAAGTGACATTAGGGAGCTGACTTCAAAACTGACCCAATTAGACATGTAAATTGAGCAATAAAAACCAATAGCATGTCTAAAACACTGAGTTTGGCATTGCATATTACCACTACAGCTAGATTGTACAGACTGTCCTTATTGATAATACTAGTTTAACAACTTGTAAAAGCAAGCCCAGAGGATGGATTCAGGACACCAGAATTTTGGTTTCTAATCTGTTACCAAATCACTGCGAGACCTGAGCAAATCACTTCAACCTATGCTCCTTAGCTTTATATATATTTAATTTCTAAAATGTTGTGAAGTGCACAAATTTTCACGTGATAGTAAAGTGTTCTAAATATTGATATTTTATAGTAAGCTTTGATGGCTCCTCCTCCTCTTGTTAATATTTTTTGGCTATGTTTTATTCTAACTTTCCTCTTCCATTTAGAATCAAAGAATAGCCTAGAAAATTTCATAGAGTATATTACTTGTATTTTCACTGGGATTGCATTAAATAGTAGGGGAAAATAGACATCATTTGCTATTATCTTCACAAAGGCGAATTGATTAGTGTCTACTATTATTCAGAAGGTTGTTAAGTGGCCTTTATTGCTGTTTCTACTTATAATCTTATTAACTTTTAAAGCTATTTAGTTGTGCCATCTTAGATATTTTATTAATATTGAAAAAGTTTTGATATTGGTTCTTCCAAAAACTATTTTTAATTTTTTTTCTCAATTTCATTAATTTGCACATTTTTGTCTTTGTAAAATTTTAGGTGTTGCTCAATTATTACTTTATAGTCTCTGATGGAGAAAATTTATCTCATTAAATTGACATTTCTTATTTCCTTATACACACATAAGAATGTATGTCGTATCATAGTTTATATTAGCTGCCTAACACAGACTTTGCTATTAGGGCTTTCTTATTATTTGGTTCTATATTGTACTCTGGCTATAAATTGTCTTCTTTGCATAGACTATTTAGCAGACACTTTTGCTCTTTAATTTTATTAGTAGTCTTACTTTTTGGAAGACTACTTACTTTTTATTGTGAAATTTTAACTTCATTTCATTTCACTAAGTGATTTTGATCTGTTTAGATATCTTTTGGGATTTGTGATATATATGAACAATTTCATTTAATGGTCCACGTGGTCTTGGAAACAATGTATGCTCTCTTAATATAGAGTTCTATGTAAATGTGCTAGTTCAGATATGTAAGATTAAATGGTTTATATTATTTATATACTCTTTTATGACCTGATCCGTTATGTTGGCACTCATGCACCTGCCTCTGAGAATATTAACATAACATATGTTAGTATGTTCTAATATTATTATGGAATTTTTTTTTCTGCAAATGACTGTAAGTTTTTCTTTCTTCCATGTTGATAAGGTGTTTTTAGATAGATTACAAGTTACAAATAGTATGCTTTTGATAGTCTCTTTTTTCAATAATTAACCATTATTTTATAATTAACAGTCACTTGAATTAGATTTTATTTTGTCAAACAATATAAACACTAAAACACTTTTTGGCTAGGATATGCCAATACAAGTTACATTAATTTCAGTTTTCTGTATTATATTTGTATGTTTTGAATTATAATCATACTTTATTTAAAAACAATAGAATTGTTTGTCTTTTAAAAATATAATTTCAGGTTCATTTGACAAGTTTTTTCCATTCATACAAGAAAATGTATCACTTAGTTGTTGCTTAAGCTGAAGATTTTTCAATTTTTTTATTTCTAAAATTTTCAATATATGATTATGGCTTCTTCTTTATTTTCTTTTTCTCATTCATATCAGATATTAGCTGAAGATTTACTCTCCTCAAAATTGTCTTATTGCTCTGTGCAAATTTTAATGGTTTACTCATATTTTTGACATTTTTCTTTTCAGCATTTTAATGTTCTTTTATTTGTTTTAATATTTATTTGTTTGTTTTAATATTATTTGTTTTAATATTATTTGTTTTAATATTATTATGTCATTGACTACACATAGGTACATTTTAGAATTTCTATTTTATTTTCTCATGCTCTATTACATATTACTAAATTAGACTGCTCTACAATTTTACCTTCTTGAATTGTCCGTACCTATTTCATGTATTATAAGAAAGGTTAAAATCATATAATTAAATGTACTAACATCATGATTATCTGCCTTCAGAAATGTGAAAGTAGCAAAAAAGAACTTTCGATATTTTGAAAGTCTGAATTTGGTGACAGTTTTGAAAATTAAACTTAAGAGAAGCATTTCAATTTGAACTATGATTTCTGCCATATTCCTTTCTTCTAATTGTTCTTTTGATAAATTTTTATTATTTTATTTCTCAGGAAACATTATGCACTGTATTCACAATAATTCATGATTATTGATGTATACCTGGGCATTTTATTTTTCCGTACATTAAGACAAACAATCAGATTATTCTACTTCTATAGTCATGACTTTCATATTTTGTCCTCATACTGACTGATAAAAATACGAGATGAGTAGAGTAGTGGATATGTTAGTGTCAGAGCAGGGATGCTGATTATGTTTCCACAAACCGCTACCTTTACCGTTAACACTGAGCTCCCTTTGACTTTAAAGGCTACTACTTTGGGGATTGAAATCTGTTTTAAATTTCTTCCTACTTTTTACAAAGGTTTTAGATGATTTCCTTAACCTCATCTTTTTTCAGCATCCTTTCCCATAATTACTAATGCACTATCCATAGTCTTTCGAATTTCTCTGTGCAGTTTTGTCATTTGTGTGGACCTGCACCACAAAAACAGGCTTTAGCACACATTTAGTATGTCATACTATAATAAACTAAATATTTCCCAATTCATTAGCAAAGAACAATAAGTTCACAAATTAAGCTTTGTCAAAATGATCTAAATTACTGTAACCTATTAGAACATACTTACATTTTCATAATTTGCCATTGAAAAACAATATTTGCCTTATTAGGCTACAACAACAACAAGGTTAAAGAAAAAATTCCATATGTTCTATATTTTTATATTTATGCACATATATACATATAAAGCATTATACAATACATTGTATTCTGTATTGTATGTATTTATATTGTAACATATACTTTACATAATGTGACAACTTTCCAGCAGACTTGATTGTTATTGAACCTTATACCCAGCTTTATAATTTCTCTCTTCATCTGTGCTAATTTGACTCTTAAATCATGCATCAGCATGTAGATATGTATATATACATAGGATATGTATATATACATAGGATATATATGCTATATGTCATATACTATATATGTAATGTATATTCTGTATTATGTATATACACATTCACTTACATTAATGGATTTTTGAAAAGTATGTAATATATGCTCTCTATAAATATGTCATATATCATATTAAAAAACTAAAGCTATTTATATATAAATACACCCATACATGAAAACTTCTGACAGCATTATTTGATAAACATGTAGCCTATTTTACATAAATATTTATATACTGTGACAATTTTTTATTACTTTTCTAGTCTTAAATGCATCCAGAATCAATATATGTTGTATTTAGCCTAATTGAAAGCAACTTTAATGGAATGATTAAATATTTTTCCTGATATTATAGTTTTCAACTCTAGAATTTTTGTTTTATTATGTTTTCAGTGTCTTGTTTTGAGCTTTACTATCTTTTTACTTACTGCAGTTACATTTTCATTTATCTCTTTTAATTTATGACCACTAATTTAAAACACAGTACTAGAGCATGTGTCTAGCATGTGCAAGTATCTGGCTTATATCTCCATCACTACAAAAATAAAAAGGATTATACAGTAATTCAAAAATCAGAATTATATGAAGATCAACTTCATGAATTTCTCCTCCTTAAATTTATTTTTAAAATTTTAATTTTTTTTTCTTTTTGAGACAGGGTGTTGCTTCACAGTTCAGCTGGCCTTGAACTCACTTTGTAGCTTGGGCTGATCTCAAACTCACAAGGATCCTGCTGTGAATGCATGGATTATAGGAGTGTACCATCATATCAAACTTTTTCCTTTTTTTTAAATTTAAGAACATTCTGTGCACATTTAATATAATGAATTTTTAGTTGTATAATGGGTAATGTGAATGTTATACCATGGAGTTTTGTAATATCATTTTCCTCTGAAAAGTTTTAATATTTCTTTTAGCAAACACTTAAGTCATTTGGGCTCAAACTGCACACTCAATATTTAAATCAGCAAATGAAATTTCTATTTTTGTTTTTGTTGTTGTTTTATTTTTCTCTTTAACTGGGGTTTCTTTTATTCTGCCCAGTGCATATTTCATAAGAGATACAGGCATAGAATTAAATGAGTTAATAGAACATGAGGCTTCTTGGGTCTGGAGGTCTCCTTTTTGAAAACTTACTCTTATTTTCCAGTGGTTTCTCAGTTTATTATATCTGTAGAATTTTGAGTAGAGTTTAGTTGTCACAAAGGAATGACTGCTCATTGTCCTCAGGCTGCAAGTCATGAAAATGTTTGACTCAGTTTACACCAATCCTCTGATTCCAAAACGATGCCCTTCCACAGTCTGTGGCCTTTATTTTCCCAAGTTAACGGTTGTTATTTCATGGAGGTTATGTCTGGCAGGAGCTTAACCAGCCAAATGGAAACAGGAGCTAATATTCTTCTAAGTTCCAAGAAGCAACAAAAGAAGTTTTGGTGACAAAAGAATAAAGTATATACATAGAACATTTTGATTCTGATACTAAGGGAGAGATAGCATCCCCAGGTCCTCCTGATCCCATCCTGTTGTGAAAAACTATGCACCCTTATCATGTCTATATATAAAGGAACCTAGGGATTTACAATGCTTTTTCCACCTTCCCCAAATAAAACTGCAAAAAGAATGTTAGAATTGGTATTATGTAGGCTGGCTTGCAATATCTGTCACTGTCTTTGCTCTGATTTCCAGATTTATTATATGCAACATATTCTTTATGAAACTTTAAAACTGAATCTTTTCCCACTGAAATACAAACTTATTGGATTCAACTAATTCTGATACACACACACACACACACAATCTTAGAAAATGAAGTTTGATAAAAATAGGAGAAAAGCATCTTAGCAGCCCTCAATCTTATATGACATTAGAAACACAATTTTCTGTTAGATGTATATAAACAAAGACAATATTTCCCAGGGCTTTAAAAGTGTTTTGAACATCTTCTTGCTGGATCTATTTATTAATATACTGTGAATTAGTAACTAGATCTTTATACTTTAAATAAAAAGGTTGAAGGTTTTCTATACTCAGTGATTGATCACCAGAGTCCAATAATGTTAGATTATTGCAATCAATTATAAAATATTTTTCAAATAATATGTAGTCAACAAAATTCTCCAATTGCTTTAAAAGTAAAATCTATATTCTTCTGATAATTTCATTCAAGCTTACTATATTCCAATTAGTTTACCTGATAGAAAAAGAATATTAGTACTTTAAATGTAAAGCTTTATATAAGTAAATAAGCTATACCTCCTCTTAGCAATGATACAGAAAAGTTCATGATTGAAAAACAGCAATGAAATGTCCGGAGCCGCTTCCGTCCCGCGGAATGGAGCACACGAACACTCAGCCTCTGCAAGCACCTTTATTGACTGGGCAACAACCTCAATACATGTCCGTCCTCGACGGCTTCTTCCGTGTTGTGCGTCGGGCACTTCCTATACTTGGGCTTATATAGCTAATGTTATCCAATCATGGGATTACACGTGGGGACAGGCGATTGGGCGGCAACAAGGAAGCAATCAATCATTACCATATATGGCGGGGACAGTAAGCCAAGCAAGAACCAGGAAGCAGGATGTGTGTGCCATCTTGGGCACAGGATGGGCGGGGGAGCAGCGGAGGCGGCAGGCGGGTGCCATCTTATGAATATGCTCTCATGAATAACATGGCAGGCTCCCAACAATGAAATAGTTTAATTTGTCCAGTATCTGCAGGCCTGTTAGGAGACAAAGAGCAGTGCTATTATTCAAACAGATATCCGGACTTGGTAAATGATTTTTGAACCAGGCTAGAGAACATTTAGTAGAAAATAATGAAAGAGGCCAGTGAAGTGACATCATCAAGGGAATGACTGTTCAGTCAGGTGGATGTTAGAGTCTCAAAGTTGATCATAAAACTGACACAAAGGGAAGATACAGCAGTCATGAGGGGCCTAACCACCTTTCTATTACTGAAAGACTCATTTGCCTAAAAGCAGCACACATCATAAATTCTGATATGAACTGTTCACAGTTTCATCTCTTAAGAGGTGAGAAAAGTTATTTCAGCCCCAATTTCATGGTCTAGGGAAAAATATTAGTTGACAAAGTATATTTGTTTAAACTGAAAGTATTCTCTGATCTTCAAAAAGATAGTCATGTAGATTTTTATAAACATAATGGTACAATATGCATGACCTGAGTCTATAACAAAGGAAATATTGCTAAAAGAAATATTATTTAAAAATACTTTGCTATGTACTAATAAAAAAAAAAACTCCAAATTATTCTACTGGTAGAAAAAAATTGGTAAAGATTAATATGGTGGCCACCTAGTCCACTACCCAATAGTTCGATGCTCTGGAAATTCATAAAGTAAAACGCTAGAGAACATAGCCGAATGCTACTGGAAAATGGCAGTGAGTACAGGTGTTCTGGAAGTGCAGCTGCTGAAGTACGTGATGCTTTGATTACATGAAGCAAACTTCTGTGACAAGGCCTGTGTTCATCTTCTCCAGAGTCGGTTGTAAACGGTCACTAAAGTAATATCAGTTGTTGAGTTTTCTTCTCTCATATTCATGGTCATTGTAGAATGCTCAATATCTGTTTCAGATATCCAGCCTTTCGTAGACTGTTCTAGAAGAGTGATGCCTTCTGATACACTATAAAATATCCTTCAGTAAAAAAGGTATTTCCTTACCAAGAAAATCTGTTTTCTGTATTCAAAGTAAGTCTCTGAAATTGTATTCTTTTTTCCTATTTATAGTCTCTATATTTGGGTAAACAAGACAATTTGTGTCACTCATTAAAACTGAAAAATGAATTAAGTTGCATTAGAAAATAGATGTCTCCAAATGTCCTATGTAACATCATTGTACACATCTCTTCTCGCTGGCCATAATGGACTAGATATGTACTCCCCAAGTTCATATGCTGAAATCCTAATGCCCGATATGATGATGGTAAAAAGTGTAGCCCCTGAGAAGAAATTAGGTAATGAAGGTGAAATCTTCATGAAGGAGAATAGCACTTTTATTTAATTTTTTAAAAAGCCCTATAGAGACCAGATTGCTCTCACCTGCCACATGAAGAAGCAATAAAAGAGGAGACAGTGTGGCCTGGAAGACTAGAACCTGATCTGCAAGAACTCAGATTTCAGGTTCCCAGACTTAGAAGTACGTGAAACAAATTTCTATTTTTTATAGTTCAGTCTGTGGCATACTGTTACAGAAGCCTGAAGGGCCTAAAACTAGAAATTCTGCCATGTTTCTTCTCTGATTAAGTCCAATATCTCTGTAATACAAATTCAAAGACAGCTACATTTATTCCTTTATTATTTCCCTAGACTTAGTTTTCTTTCCTCTCCACTATTTACAACTTTCTGTTTTTATTTTTTTATGTGGCTTGCAACACAATTATCAGCCGTAGAATATAATCTCTTCTAAATTAATAAAAAATAATCTGTGGGAAATACTTGTCCACTCTATTTCAATTTTAAAAATCAAGTGTTCAATATACAGAAACTAATATGGTATGCATAACATTTATTTTAAAATTAGTTCTAAATGACTAGAAAGATGTATCTAGAAAATCACCTGAAATTTTATCAATATGTTGAAATATGTGAAATACTCCATTTCTCACTCAACAGCTCCACCATCTTAATTACTACATTTTTATTCATTATTGTCACTTTTCAGTAGTTAAATCTATATGTATTTCAAGTCAATCTTATTTATATTTGTTTCTCTTAGATTTTTATGAGTATTCTGGAATTGCACACATGCTATACGTAGTCTCTTATTTGTAAGGTTAATCCATGTTTTCCTATATAGAAATAGTGAACCACAGTCCTTCTTGCTGCTGTGTAATACTTTACTGCATGATTAACTGTTTTGTTTTCTGTGAAAGACATTGAGCTCTTTCTGGTTTTCAGCTATTTTAGGCAACCAGTTATGAACATACTGATATATACTTTACTGTAATAATTGTGGAGGGATTTCTCAAGGACACATTTCAGCTTGTTAAATTGTATGCTCATATTTAACTTTTGAAGATTGAGCCTACTTATGAGCCAGATATAAAGTATACTTTTGTTTTTAAATAAAATGTTTCTTGTTTCTCTATTGACATAAATGGGCATATTCATTTAAATATTTCAAATAGTCCTATACAATTTAAAAGTATTTATTTTAAATATTTAATGCCTTGTAGCATGCTCAGTATTTTCTATAGAGACTCTTAACTTATTTGTTTTTATCTATTTACTTTTGTTTTATTTTTATGAAGTACTGTAATTGATCCTAGGACTTGATATATAATAGGCAAGAATTTTACCACTGAGTCACATCCTCAGCCCTGAGGCTATAATTTAAATTCTGATTTTGTTTATGCTAACTGAGATACACATAATGAATAAAATGTATCTATTTCAATCATCACAGTCTATTTCTTTCTATCAGGTATTTTCTAAATCTCCCTTGTAGTCAAGGGAGGAAGTTCATATTATTTAGTTATAAACAGAAGGAGAAAGAGAAACTTATTTGCAGACCTTTGAAAAGATATATGCATCTGAAAACAGAGAAAAGAAATAGTGAGTAAAGAAGAATTACCAGATCAATGAAAATTTTTCATTAGTTGTTACAAAAAGCCAAAATTGATTCAAATAATCAAGGCAAAATTGAGGTTTATTTTATATGCTTGTTTATTTAGTATGATATGTTAGTTACCTATCAATTTTTAATCATATTGTAGTCTCTACAGAATTGTTAGATGCACAAATTTAGTGAAGTGTGCAATCCATGTGACATTGTTTAGTAATGATGAAATTATTTCAAAAAACTTAAATTCTCTATTTGTAGTTCTTTATTAATGACATATAATCCATAGGAACAAAACATTAATTTTTCTCAGACTCATCTTCATCATTCCTTTTAAAAATTTTATTTTCAAATGGTATTTTTACTTTTAATTTTATCTTTATGCATTACAAAAGATTAGATTCATTGTGGAGGGTTTGTACTGGTATAAAACACATTTTATTTTTTATCTTTATCTTCTGTCCTAAACAGTTTCCCTGTTACTTCTCATTCCCTATATTTTATCTCTATTTAATTTCTTCCCTCTAACCTATTTCTGCCTTTCTATCATTGTCTTATTGTCTGTAATTCCTAAGTATGTATCAAAAGATTTTAATAATTTGAAAATATGTTTAATATTAAGCTCTTTTAAGATTTTAAATTTTTTTTACAATGAAGAACACATCACTATTAATGCTCTCCAGAATTCTCTCAATTGTCTCTACAGTTATTGTTATTTTCTGAAAGTTCTCAAAGCGCTCTTTACTGAGTGTCTTTAGTAGTTCTGTCATGGCTGCCTTGATGTACTCAACTGACTCAAATGTTTACCTTTCAGTCATTTTGACTTTGGAAATAAGTCGGAAGTCACCATATCCAGCAAGTAAGTTGAATGTGGACACAATGTAATTTTTTATTTGATAGAAATTGATATAGTCAATTGATCAACAAAGGTGATCAAAATATAGTGAATGTTTAAATTAAAAATATTTATTAGGGTAAAAGAGAAATTGCCAAAAATTCTCATCAAAATACTCCCTCTTACTTTGGTGACCCTTATGCCTTCATTCTTGCCAATGTGTTTTTACAGCAATCAGTTTTAAAAGTTTACACATTTACCATACTTTTCAACACCCTTTTGCAAAGGCTCCAGTGTGACTTAATCAAGGCTTTCCAGGAATTTAAAGGAAAACATCAATATTTATTGATGTTTAGTTTATGGCCTGTGTTTGTCTATCATACCTGGAAAATTAGAGATGACAGGTCACAGTAGCCACCCTAGTGCAGGACAAGGAAGCATCTTTGTATTAGTCTCCCACCAACTCTGAACACATGGATTTCACACCCTGGCCATGACCATCAGCCAACTGGGAAACCAAGTCATCTTTATATTTTGTTTCCCCTTTGCATGGTAAGCAAAGACACAAACTAATGGAATGATTCTGACTCTGGAGAAGGCCTATGCTTCAGTAGAAAACAATCAATGGGTATTACTCTGAAAATAACTCCTTCATAGCAAGCTAGAGTTGGAGAAAAAGCCCATCATTACATCCATCACATTGCCATAGAGTTTAACTAGGCACTGTTTTGGGAATGAGTCATTCAAAACTGAACCACAGAGTAATTCTCCTTCAGGATTTTCCATGTTATCTTCCCACAGTGATGGGGTGAGAGACAGCCATGGGAGTGAGGCTCAGAGACAGCAAGCTAAACGTAGACCACCTAGGATAGATAAGCTCAGGTTAGGAAGGACACAGGCCTTGTCCTTCAGAGTGAGAAACCAAGCCTGAAGTGGATTTCAGTGGAACCAGATCTGAAAGTGCTGACATTAAATGAAACGGTTTGTTTGAACCCTTGCTACTCAGCCTTTATCCGGGAGAAACCACACTGATTGTTTTCTCATCTGGAAAAATGAGCAAAGGCACAAGTCAGCTTGACCAATTGCCGCAGTCTAGAGTGAACAGGGAGATGGACCTGTGGAGTAGAGAGGGCACCGTCTAAACTCACAGGACGTAAAGCTAGGCAGAAAAAAACTGGCTTCAATTCCAAAACTGATGATCTTAGACAGGAACTGTTCACTCAAAAACATAGGGAAATTTTATTTTATACAATTTTTCCCACTCTCTCTCAGGTTTTTCCTTTTCCTTTGTGGTTTGAGGAATTTTCACAGGAAGTTTTGTCTTTTAAATTTTTTACTTCTTTTTACTTTTTGCGCTTCATTTTGTTCATTTTTCTTGTTTAGTGTTCCTGTTACTTTTGTCTAATAATATTAATCCCTTTTTACATTTTAGTGGGATACCTTGCCTCATTTTCTCCCCTCTTTCTTTGCCATTGGCTAATCTTTCAGATTTTAATATTCTTGTTCTCCAGTTCCCCACACCCTCTGTCTTAAGTAGTACAAATTTTAGAAACCTTTAGACAATTAACTCTATTACTATAAATGTTGAATACTGTTTGTCAATTAGTGGAGGCAAAATTTTTCCATTTAATAAATATTGATTTCTGGTCAATACTTAGTTTTTCCTGGTGTTTACAGTATAAGTATAGATATTTACTTGTCATTAAGTGTGGTACATCATTATTCTTAAGGTATGTCAATAACCATTTTGACTTTGATGCTAATATTGCTGCTGATTTTATTATTATAGCTAAGCTGACATAATTGCTGCTATAAATTGGTTTACTTGGTATGCAAATATCTGGACTGCCTTCCTGTCCTTAACAATATTGTGGCCTACTCTCAGAGTTCTGGGTACTGGGCCAATCACCCTCAGCCAGCCTTCCCAACTAAGTGGAGGTGGTTGGGACCTGGAACAGAGGCAAAGTCCTATAGTTAGTCACACCTAATGAAAATTTCTGAAAAGTACACCAATTAAAGAGAAACAAATTCCTCTAAACCACAGTCCTGAGCAGAAATAAAATAACCAAAATTATTAATTAGAAACATGAGAAAACATGTAAACAAAATGTCTTTGAAAACTTCCAAATACTCCAAAAGTGATACATTGATGGGACATTCAGGAATGGGAAATTAAAAGCCACACAACTGAGTTATTATTCAAGAAGGTAACAGAGGATTAATAAAATAGATAAACATGGTACTTTATAAATTCAAAGAAGATTGCACAGATAATGGTGCTAATAAAGTGATCAGCAAGTCTACATAAGACATTTAAAAAATCCAAGTGAGCTGAACAAAAGAAAACATGAATGTCCTGTCTAGAAAAGCATTAGAAAATGTACAAAACTAACTGGGGGTGGTGGCATATCCCTGTAATACCAGTGCTCAGAGCTCAAGTAGGACTGCTGTGAATTTGAGGTTAGCCTGGGGAACAGTGAGTTTAAGGCCAACCTGAATTATGTAGTAAGATCCTGCTTCAAAAAAAAAAAAAAAACAAAAATAAAAAACAGAAATTCACATTAAAATTTCTAAAATTTTATTTTAATTTCTGGTTTCAGAGGAAATAGGATTTTTGTTGGTGACCAGTTATTAGAATATGACTTTAAAGCAATAAGATAACATAAAAAATTCATTAAAAAGCTTGTAGATGACTCAAAGAAGAATAATCTAAGATTAACTAGAATTAATGAAAACTAAGGAGAGTATAAATGACGCAAAAACATATTTACAGGTAAAATAGCAGAAAACTACTCATATGCAATATAACATATAGGTAAGTGAGGCATATAGATCCACAAGTGGGAACAATGCAAACAGAAACTCCCAATGATATATTATAGTTAAAATTGGAGGATTTCAAGATTAGAACTGAATTTTAAATGCTATTACAGAAAAGCAAAGAATATTTCATAAAGGTATACCAATTAAAATTATTACAGACATCTCAATACTAATGCTAAATGTCAGGAAAACTTGGAATGAAATGTTTCAACTCCCCCCCCAAAAAATACTTCCAAACTACATTCCTATATCCTGCAAGACAACCATTCAAAATTGATGGAGAAATAAGGTATTTTCAAGGTAATGATCACCAAGATATTTTTGATTATCAAAATAGCACTCAAAAAATTCTCAATGTAATACTAGAAAAACAAACAATAAAATGATCAAAGATAAAGGCCTAATAGAATGAATGTAACAGATAGAATGAAAAGTTAAGCCAAAGGTTAAAGAAGGTGATCAGCAACAGGACAATAATGCAAAGGCAGCAGAAGGTCAAGCTTTTGTGATAATAACTCTTGATAGGAATGGTCTCAATTTCCCAACCAAAAAATTCAGATTGGCAAAATGAATCAAGAAACAAAATAAATGAAAGACTATGCTGTGTATGAGAAATACATTTAACCAAAATAGAAATTCATAAAATACTAAAATTCATAGTATGTGAAATAATATCCCAGGCAATCAGAACGCCAAAACAAGCAGCTGTAACTCCTATTTTGAGCCAAAGTGGACATTAAGCCAAAACTGACCAGAAGACACAAAGAGGGTGCCTGCTTACTGCTTAGGGGAGTAATTAAACAGGAAGAGATAACAGCTATGAATATATACACACCAAATACCAGCACACAAAAGTTCAATCAGCGAAACTTAGTGGAAGGAAAAGGTCAGATAAACATTAGAACAATTACAGCACAAGCATCAATGTGACCCGCTGCCATATTTAGAAAGACTAGACAAAAACTCAAAAAAGGAATATGAGTTGAACCAAACCTTTGAAGAAATAGACTTAATAGTTACCTACAGACTGCTCCATCCAACAGAAGAATAATATTGTTGGCAACACATAGAACTTTATATGAGACCACGTCCTGCTCAGTGAAACAGGATTAAATAAGTATAAAAGAATCAAAATTACGTTATGTATATTTTGAGAACAAATCACATTGAAAGTAGATATCAATGGCAAAATTAAAACTCTGCAAATGCGTGGAAGTTAATGAACTCTTGAAAAATCACTGGGTCATAGAAGAAAGAAATCAAGGAAGAAATAAAATAGTTCCTAGAATTAAACAGTGATGCTAGTACAACAATCCAGAACCAATAGGAAATAATGGAAACTGTTCTAAGAGGAAAGTTATTATTATTTGCAGATGTCATTATCCTCTACATTGGTCATAATTTTTTTTTGCAGATTTTTTGTGTATTCTATGTAGAGGATAATGACATCCGCAAATAATAATAATTTGAATTCTTACTTTCTATACATATCTGCTTATTTCTTTTTTCTACCTGATTTCTCTGGATGATGGTTCCAGAATTATTTTGAGCAATACTGATGATACTGTCCATTCGTGTCTTTATTTTACAAGGAAAGTTTTCAGTTTTTCCCTATATAATGTAATACTCACTGTAAGTGTGTCATAAACAGCTTTTTATCAGATTGAAATAAGGCCCCAATTTTCTTCCAGGATGTTGGTAAGAATGAATATTGAATTCTTTCAAAACCTTTTTGTGTCTGTTGGCACCACACACTGGTTATTACTGCTTTGTAGTACACTTTGAAGTTCGATATTATGTACCTCCAGGATTGTTCTTCATGTTCTATCAAGGAATCTTAAAGTACTTTATGATTTCATATGAATATTATGTTGCTCTTCTACTTATGTGAAGAATTCCTTTGTTTTATTGTTGCTTCTTTGTTTTTGTAGTGATATATTTTGAACTTGAGGCCTAGAGATGGCTAACCATGCATTCTACAATTGAGTTCCACTCCAAGCCATCAGTGATAAGTTTATAGATTTCAATGAATCTGCAAACCACTTTCCAATGTTCTGGACATTTTAATGGTATTATTTTTTTATTTATGCATACATACTTGCATACATGCTTATAGTACATAATGTATACATTCTTTGCTTGGATTGTATATATATATATATATACATATATATATATATATATATATATGTAAAACACATCTTAATTCTTTTTTCATCTCTCTATATCTCTTCTTCTCTCACTCCCTCCATCTATTGATGCCTTCCCCTTTTGAGAAAGATTTATCCCTCTACTTCCTATTATGTATCTTTTATTTTGATGTTTATTTATAGCTTGAATTTTTCCTGTAAAAGAAATCATGCAGTATTTAAGAATGTATGTCTAATTTATTGTACTTAACATGGTCACAATGTGCTTTTATTTTCATACAATTGACTCAAGTTACCCATTTTTTGTGGCAGTGTGGCACTTCCTTAAAGTTAATGAAATGAAATTCACTTATCTGTGACTTCTTCAAAGAGACACTTTTACATTTTATTGAATTAAATTATTTCTAAGTTTTAACACATTTTGCTGTTACCACAAAATGACATTATTGGTATGATTTTTCTTCAGATGGTTTGATATTAGTACACAAATGTACATTGGATTTGTATATTTAAGTGTGTACACGGCAGTTTTATCTATTGGTTCTAATAGTTATATATATATATATATATATGTATATATATATACATATATATATATATAACTATTTCCTGAAAAGATATGAAAGATAAATGAAATATATCTTTCCTTTTTCCTTTTTTCCTCTGGTCATTTTAGATTTACTTATGTTACTATATTTTTTCCTTTATTTTTTATCAATGTGTATTTTCATACACGTTGAACACTTTCATCATAGGGAATTTGCACCTGTATATAATGTTTTAATTCTTTCTTTCCCAATTCCTCTCCACTCCCTTAAACTCTTCATTTTTATTTGTACAAACTTTGTTTTCAGTTTTTCCTTCCAGTCTATTTTTCTTTCCTTCCTCCCCCACTTGATCCCTCCCAATTGAACCTTACGATTTGGCAATATCTATCTCCATTATGCTCCTTATTTACCCTTTGGGATTCCAACATGCCACAGTTTATGTCAGTGGTTCCCAAACCACCTGCAATGCGGCCAAATCTAGTGTTTGTGATTGGTCCATCATCTAGTGCTCAGATTGGTGGTAGTGCTACATCTGTTTAGGGGTGGAATCAGAATATGATGTAATGGCAGGAAGAAGGTGTGTCTCTCTGTCTTGCCAGTTTCCGCCTTTCTGTTTGAAGCTGCCATTAACTGCGGCCCCACCATGAATATGTTGCCTTGGAACCAACTGAGTATGGACTGAAACCTCTAAGAACAGTAAGAAATACACCTTTCCTTCCTTCATTTTGAGTGTCGGGTATTTTGTCCCAACAATGAGCAAAAAGTAATTAAGATACAACACCAGAGAAACATTGTGAAATTTAAACTTAAGTTTCAGATTTACTTTATTTAAGGTTATGGTCCTGAGGTGCATGTATTTACTTAATTTTATTTTATTAATATATATTATGTACCTAGATATTATATATAATTATATATTGTATATATTTATATTCATATATATTATATATATATGTAAGTATATATAATATATATTATATATGTATACCAATAATATTCCTCATAGGGAATTTATATTTGTACATGATGTATCTTGCTTCTCTTTTTTCCATTCCCTTCTTTTCAACCCCTGTTTCCTTCCTTATTAATAAAAGCTTTGTCTTATCTATTGTGTTCTATTGTCTTTTATCTTGTACCTCCTTCTTTTTACTTTCTTTCTTTCCTCTTGTTCTCCATCCCGTTTGAACAGTTTCTTCCCATTTCCCATTACCTATTATATATTTTAGTCCTTATTTACATATTCAGTATCTCATTTCAGAAAAAATAATGTAATACTTAAGCACGTGTGTCAATTTCATTTAAGAACACAGTCTTAAATGCATCTATTTAGCTATAACTGTTTCAAGCTTATCTTTCTTTATGACAGAGTAATATTCCACTGTATAGAGATAAAAGTTTTCTTTATCCATCCATATCTTGATGGGAATATCAACAGTTTCCAAGATTTAAAAAATTTAGACTGTATTGCTCTACACACGCATATGCATATATCACTGTGGTATGATGTATTTAACTCTTGGAAAGATACATAGAAGATAAATAGCTGGGTCAAATGGAAACTCTAGCTTTAGTTTTTTCTTGAGGAATCTCCATATTTCTTAATTGTACCAGTTTACATTCCCCTCATCAATCACAAAGTGTTCATTTTAACCTCACAGAATTGATAGGGTTTTCAGCGTGAGGAAAGAGAAAAATGAAAGAAATAGTAGCCTTTATTTTAAGCACGTGGAGACATGACCAAAGATGGCCAGGCCTCTTCTGATCGGCACATGGGGTATAGGGACATATATATAACTTCTGACCAGGGTTTGCACTTAGGGAGGGCATTAGTGATGTGTGAGCAGCTGATTGGGACTTTTTTATGCCACTGGTAGAAGGAAAAGGAAGTTGTCACAGGGGAAGGGGGCAGTGACTTCAGAGTAAACATCCCTTGGTCCCGCCTCCCATTGCCATAATATCTTTTCTAGGGCAAAATCCTTTCGCTCCAGTCTTTTTATTGTTAGGAAAAGGGTAGTCTCTCTCTTACTACTTACTGCTGAAAGGGGCACTGTATTGGGGTTTAGGAAGGTTGATGAAATGATGGTTGATGCCCATGTAGAGGCTGGTGTCAGGTGTGTTAGCCAGGACAACTCTATCATTGGTGAATGCCTGCATGTTAGACTGGAAAAAGAAAGAGACAAGAGACAAGGAGGAAGGCCACTATCATATTTAAGGACCCAGGTGAATTAGAAGGAAAGGTGTCTTTGAATTAAAGATGCTGTCCCAGCAGGACCACGCTGAAGTAGAATTCTGAAAAGTAAGTATGAGGTTAGGAAGAGTGAAATTATGAAAGGTGATTAGCGGGAGCATCTTAAAAGGTAAAAGTTAAAAGTGTAGGTATGTAGGACTTGTCTCTGGTCCAGGAGTTGAGCTGGAAAGAATAAGAGGGGTGGGTTAGGAGGGCTATGGCTATGTCAGTATAAGGGAGATAGGGATCTCATATTTGACTAAACAGTTGAGTAGATAGAACGATGACAGTTGTCATGTAGAACAACATGATCTTATACATAATGTGAGAGTTGTTAGGAAAGACTGTCAAGAGTCCTACTGGGATTGGAGGTATCTCAAACTATGGGATTGACCAGAAAAGAGGGAGTCTGGAACCTGCATGGAATAGGCCCTATCTATAAAGGCTGCATAGTTGGCTATCAACACCCACTATAGAGACTAAGGACTTAATATAGTGGCCTGAAAACTCAGAAAGAACATTATACTATGTCCACAAGTGCAGAGAATGTCTTACCTGAGACTTCAAGGGTACCTTAATGGAGGGCTGTGGACCCCGAGCCCCATCAGTCTTCAGCAGCAAGTCTGAGTAGATCAGTCAGCAATGAATCCAGTGGTAATGAGATGCCCTGTGAGGGCAAGGAGTTAGAGGATGGCTTACCTGCTCTCTGGAAGCTAGGACAGTTGCTCTTCCAATGGCTCTTGAGATTGAAATAGGGGCAAGGCCCCAGAATAACACTGATTTTGGGGCACTTTCTTGCCCAATATCGTCCTTTGTTGTGCCTGAAGCATGATCTGGAAGGGACTCAGGCAGCTTCACCTTGTATCAATTTACCTGGCTCAGAGCTCTAAGTGTCACTGCTAAGAGATCTGATTATTATTTTTTCCTTTTAATTTTTATCTCTGTTGTTGAAAACATGAGAATCCATATTAAGAAGGTCTCCCAGTGGGGTATGAGGACCAAGTTTAGCCTTTTGTCTTGGGATCTGGCCCGCAGTGGAAAGTGTCTGTCTCTTCCACAGTCACAAGACATCTGGTTTTTCTTTTGGGTAGATATACAGCTTAAGTCTAAAGGAGACAAAGGCAAAAAATCAAGTATGTGGCAATCAAATAATACAGGGTATTTATGATTATAACTTTAGTCATGGCTTCCTAGAGGGAGGATAAGGATAAGGTCAAGGGAATTTTAGAACCTGAGATGTCATTCATTTGTCATAAACATTTAGATTTTACTATTGTATAAGTATCTCTTATGCTGTTAGAATGTCTAATACCATCTGATTTTTGGAGGATGGCCTGTTTTATTAATTTTACCTTTATATTTAGGAGAGAGATCAGCTGTGGTGTCATTTAACATCAGTTGAGTATAGTTAATTATGGCCCCAATATGCATCATATAACCTTTTTTTTGGAAAAGATCTGGTGGATCCCACCAAAAGGAATCCAAAAGGAATTTATAACTATCTCTCAATTTTAGTTGTTGAATATCCAGAAGATTGATAATAGTACAGTACAGTAGAGGGCAGAAGGCTTAACATAGAACATTAAATGGAACTATTATTTTTATTAACCATGGGTGTTTTAACATTTGAGCGTTGAAGAAATTTGTGACATTATTTGAACTGCTCACTATTTAAGCATCTCTATGTAGAACATATACATTACATAAAATTTTGTTTAAAAATTATCATTTGACTGGTGACCTTGTGTTGGTCTGACCTAAATCTCCTTGCTGGAACACAAGAAAAAGCAGACATCTGGCCCTGAAAGAAAACACTTGTCATCATAAACAAGCCAGTTTTATATTATAAGGCATGAATATGCCATCAGATCAGCAACAATGAATTGCCTTATTCATTGGAACTTTAGTTGAGGTATCTCCCATAAGGCTATAAAGATTATTGGGACCTCCAATTAACAAACAAGAGCTGATTAAAGTTACCAGTTAGACACTTTCTTGTTTATCATTTGGAGTCCTGTCTAGTGTTTCCTCACCCCAAGGGATTTTGTTTAACCAATTTTAGCATCATTTTGACCAGTTGGAAACCTAGGTGGAAGCATGTTTTTTAAAATCTATAACTTAAGTAAACCTTGATTAAATGATCTGAAAATATAAAACAGTAGGAAAAATTGTTGAGCCCAAATAAAAAGAAATAGCTGTTTACAGACAGAGCCGGCAGATGGACAAACAGACAACAGATATATAGACTGACAATCATCTTATAAAATTAGAGTGTACTCAAATATATTTGGCCAATTTGAACTAAAATAAATAGACTACTGTGAACCTTTTTGTAGATCAATTAATAGAGATCTCTTGAAATAAGAATACCAGAAAAGGAATCTAATTTATGGATAATCTGAGATAATTTAAATGGAAAAAAGGAACACAAATATGGGGCTAGCCTATTCCTAAAGCAGAAGTAGAGTTACATCCAGCAGGCATGTGTGGGCAATTACCCAATGATTGGCTATAAAACAGCCACTTGTCACCAAAGAAACACAGGCTGTTGGCGGGTTACTCTGTGATATGCAGCAGCCTAGCTGCTGTCGGCAGCACAGTGAATGAGTGCAAGATGGCGGCTGATCATCATATGACCCACAACAGGATGCCTGTGGTTGATCACATGAGGAGCCACAAGGGAGCAGACATTGACCCTGAGACCCATAGCAAGATGGTGTCGCTCTGTCACATGGCAGAGGGCTTCAAGATGGCAGCGGTCATCCATGAGAGCTGCAGCAACATGGCTGTTGGTAACCATGTGGCCTGCCAGCAGGCTGGAGTGCCCAAAACCATGTATGGTAAACCAGCAGAGAAAATGTCAACACAGGGAAGGGGACAAAGAACCCTCAGACAGACACAGGAGACAGCTCTGATGGGGGTTAGGGGGTTGAGAAGTTAGAGATTGGGGAGAGATGCTAAGGGAAGAATTAGAGGCCACTGTGGGTAAGAAATGAGAGGATGGTGCAGGGGGCAAAGAAACTTCTGGCTGAGAAAGCTGTGGGGTTTGATGTGAGAGATACAGGGGAGAAGCTGTAAGGATAGGAGCCGCATCATCTAAAGGGGTCTAGTGGGGAGGGAGAGAGATCTTGGTGGAGCACAGTGAGCCAGAAGTATTTTGGGCCATCATAGAAGACAGAGTGAGAGAAGGACACACCCTTACAGTAAAAAAAGCCTAAAGATGAAGGGTTTTTACCAACTTGCCACCACTTTAATCCAAGATATGGTCTGGTCCATGAGTTAGCAGGGGGACTCAAACTGGGATGGCCCCAGGAGTCACTCATGCTGCCTTCTCAGTCAGGTAACCAAATGATAGGGTTTTCAGTATGAGGCAAGAGAAAAAGGAAATATAAAGAAACAACAGCCTTTATTTTAAGAATGCAGAGAAACACCCCATGGCCAAAGATGGCCAGGCCTTTTCTGATCAGAACGTGGGGTATGGGGACATATATATAACCTCTGAGTGGGGTTTGCACTTAGGGCGGGCGTTGGTGATGTGTAAGCAGCTGATTGGGACTTTTTTTGTGCCACTAGTAGAAGGAAAAAGAAGTTGTCATAGGGGAAGGGGGCAGTGACCTCAAGGTAAAAATCCATTGGTTCCTCCTCCCAAGGCTATAATATTGTATCTAGGGCAAAATCCTTTCAAGAATTATGTGTATTTTTGTTTGATTTCTTATTGCTATTCATTCTTTGTTATTTAAGATGGAATCAGTGTTGTTTTAACTTTCATTCCTCAAGAGACCAGTGATACTGAGCATTTAAAAAATATATTTATCTGCTGCTTTCATTTCATCCTGTAAGATTATTTTAGATAGCCATTTTTGGATTGGGTCTTTAAATTTGGGGCACCTGTTTTATTTGAGTTCTTCATATATTATAGATGTTAGTCTTTTGAGGAGTAGTTGGTAAAATTGTTTTCCTGTTCTATGAGTTTTCTTTTCACTCTGCTGGTGGTTTCTTATATTGTAGGGAAGTTTTTAAATTTGATGTGGTATCAGTTGTTGATTTTCTGTATTATTTCCTGTACAATCAATAATTAGGTTATACTTTTCCTACAAATGCATGTTTTATAGTATTATCTATCCTATATTCCAATACATTAAATTTTTCTGTTTTTACATTTAGATCTTTGATACATTTTTATTTTAGTTCAGTGCATAGTGAGAGATACAGATGTTGCTTCAATTTTCAATGTGTGGAAAGTCAGTTTTCTCAGCCCCATTTATTAAATAGGGCAGCTTTCTTTCAGTGAAGGTGTTTGGCCTTTTTGTCAAAAATAGGTAGCTGAATATAGTTTGAGTTGTTTCTGTATCTTCCACTCTGTTTCACTGATCCTCATATCTGTTTTTAAATTTTCTTGTCAGTATCATGCTGTTCTGTTCTTTTTTTTTTTTTCTAGCAAAGGTAGTTTGTATCATAACTTCAAATTGGGGATTGTGATACACCTGTCTAGCCTTTTGGCCCAGAAGTGCTTTTTCTAACCTAGGTGTCTTCTGGTTTCATATGAATTTTAGGATAGTTTATCTAGTTCTTTGAAGTATGCTATTGGTATTTTTATTGGGATTGCATTAAATCTGTATAACAGTTTTGGAAGTATGGCCATTTTCACTGTATGGGTTCTTCCAAGAATAGGTATATCTTTCCATTTTTTGATATCTTGTTTGTTTCCTTTTTCAAAGAATTGCAGTTTTCAGTCTTTTGCTTCTTTCATTAGATTGACTTCTCTGGACTTCATTTTTTATGCCATTGTGAAGGTGCTCTTTTCTCTAAATTCTCTCTCACTGAGTTTTTTATTCCAAGAATGTGCTATTGATTTCTGAGTGTTGATTTTTGTATCCTACCATGCAGTTTTGGAGACCTTCTATGTGGAGTGTCATATAATCTTATAATAGTGATAATTTAATTTCTTTCTTTCCTATCCTTATTCCTTTCTCTTGTTTAATTGCTGTGGTTAATGTTTCCAGAATTATACTGAACAAGAGTGTTGATAGTAGACACCTTTGTCTTGTTTTTTTTTGTTGTTGTTGTTATTATTTTAGAATGAAAGATTTCAGGTTTTGACCGTTAGTATGATGTTGACTCTTGGTATGTCAGATAGCTTTTATCAGATTGAGATAAATAACTTCAAATTTTCTTTAGCATTATGATCATGAATGGGTATTGGATATGGACAAATTCTTTTGCTGAATCTACGGAGATGATCATGAGATTTTGTCCTTGGTACTGTTGATGTGATGTATGAAATTTATTGATCTATGTATGCTGAACCATTTCTGCATCCCTGGAATGAATCCTGTTTGGTCATAACAATTTGACAATTTACTGCATTTTGTTTGCTGCATTATTTTATAGAGAATTTTTTCATCTAAGTTGTCTTAATTACTTTTCTTTCATTGCTGGGATGAAATACCTGACACCCAAAGTTTATAAAAGAAAAGGTGTATAAAGCTCACAGTTTGTAGAGGTTTCAATCCATAATCAACTGGCTCCAAGGCCAGGTGGCATGGCTGAGGGGCAATAGCTCAAGGTGGCAGGAGACAGAAAAAGCAACAAGAGGGAAGAGCAAATCTCTTTTCTTCCTGCCTTGTATTATATGCAAGCTCTCTTTCTTAGTGTGGGTCTTCTACTCCTTAGAATGAGAACGGCTGAATTAGTTAGGCTTCTATACTCAAATTGACACAATGAAGCAAGCATTACAATATGCAGGGTATAAGTACCTGTCTTATGACATTATCTCTACACCCTAGGATATAGAACTACAGAGTTAGTTAAGATTCTAAACTTCTCAAGTTGACACAATGTATCCACTATTGCATATGTTCATTAAGGAAATTGGCCTGTAGTTCTCTCTTTTTTGGTACAGCTCTCTGGTTTTGGTGTTAGGGTAATGCTGGCTTCCAGGAATGAGGTCAAGGTATTTCTTTCATTTTCATTGATGGGGTTGTGAAATAATCACCATAGATACTCTCTGTTCTGGTGCAGTTCAGTAGTGAATCCATCAGGAACTGGGTTTTCTTTTTTGCTACATTTTTTATTACTTCACACAACACTGATATTGAGTTATCTAGAATTTTTATATCTTCTTGATTCAGGTTTAGTAATTCATTTGTATGCATTTCACATTCTTTTTTTTTAATTCTAAAGGCAAAGAAAAACACAGTAAAAAAAAATAAAACAAGACACATGCAAATAACAACTACAAGGACAACAAAATTCCAAAACAGTAACAATATAGGCTTTCAAAACAAGAAGATAGGTGTTTAACAATAGTTGTAGTACTGCATATTGTTGTCTTCAAAAGCGTTGCTTAGAATACCAGATACAGACATGCAAAACTGATCTAATTGTATGAGAATTAATTGTTCTTTTCTAAGAACTAATAGCATTAGTAATATAATCATCTTAGCTATTTTATGTATATATAAACAGATTTATATCTTTTTCTTCTGAATTTGTATCTTAGAGTATATTTTCTCAAATTAGATATTTATTATCTTCTAAATTGCTGCAAGATCCTTTGTAATTTTTCCCTTTTCATTTCTAACTACTTGGATTTGGTCCTTTACTTTTTTGATAAGGTTGATTAAAGATTTGCCCATTTTATTTATTGCTTCAATGTACTAACTCTTCAAATCACTTATGCTTTTCAGAAAATAGGAGAAAGCCTGTCAACTTCCCTCTGTTCTGTATGATATTACCTGTTGATATTTTCTGATATGGCTTTAATTCTGTTGAGTTATATTCCTTTTATACCTAACATTTTAAGAGACTTTTTTATTATGAAGGGATATTGCATTTTGTTAAATGTGTCTTTTGCATCATTTCAATTATTATATGGTTTTTGTTCTTCATTATATAAAAGTCATATATATTGATTTGTACACATTGAATCTTCCTTGCATCCCTGGGATGAATCTCCCTTGATTATGATGAGTCATGTTTTCATTGTGGTTTTGGATTCCATTTACTAGTATTTTATTGATGATTTTTACTTGTGATTATTCCCTGCAACTGTCTGTCTGACTGCATGTCTTGCTCCCCTTCTCTCCTTCTCTACTTTCTTTCATCATGATAATTCTGGTTTCATAAAATAAGTTTGGAAGCATTCTTTCCTTAACACTTGTTTATGAAGTTTTAAGTACAATTTACTTTGGTTCTTCTTTAAATAGTTGATAGAATTTTACAAAAAGACATCAAGTCCTGGGCTTTTCTTTCAGAAAAAAATATCAATGATTTTTCTTCACTAGATGTCTAATGAAGGTTGGTAAAGTGCTGTCTCCAGACAGCCAGGTGTGGAAGACCTACTTCACTGCAGTGCTGACGTCATAATGTGGACTCAGGGACAAGAGTCAGAAAGGAGTTAATATCAGCTCTGCAAAATGTGACACACTGCACATTATTTCCCATTCTACTACCCAGAATTACTTACATGAGAAAGGGACTGCAAAGAAAATGGAAAGTGTGTTGGGACAAGAATATTTGGAGAAAACTACATGGCCCCCTTTTGTTTCTCTCATTATTTTTTCACCTGGGTGTGGCGGTGTACTTCAGATTGATCCCAGGATTTCACGTTCTGAAAATTGTCCAACCATATGCACGTCCATGAGTGTCACACTCTTACTGAAGAATGTAAGTGGTCCAATGCCACTCAAGATCAAGGGCGTAGAATTAGTAGATTATGAGTCTTGTCAAAAGCTCTGTACTCCTGTTTAATGTTATTCTATGTCCCTGGAAAAAATTCTACTAGAACGGTTTGCTTATGTCTTAGAAAAGGAAAACAACTATGTTTCATTCATAAAAATCAAATGGATACTGCTATATAGGCAAATTTTGAGCAATGGAGGCAATTACAGAAGAGACAAGACAAATTAATGATCGTGTGATCACTAATTCTGATATGTCAACTTCGCTGAATTAAGAAGTGCTTACCAAAATAATAGTGCACACTAGGGCTGGGAATTTAAGTTCGTGGCATAAGCACCTGACTAGCAAGCACAGGGTCATGAGTTCAATCCCTGGTACCAATAATAATAATAATTAATAATAATAATGCAAGCTCCTGTGTGTCTGGGTGGATCATTGAAGCATTACCTTGAAGTATATATGATCCCTCAACCATTCTTCTATAGCATTGTTCTCCTGGGTTTCTTCCTGACCACCATGAGCAAGATAGCTTTGCTCTGCTGCAAGCATATGTCATGTTTCTTTCTTGGAGTCTGAAGACTATACACTAAATCTACAGAAACTACTATGTTAGGGCTTTGCTCTTTTAGCTTGTCAGTGTTGGGTATTATGTCTCAGCACCAGGACATCTGATTAACATGGCAAATTGGTACCAGAAGGAGGTCTTGAGTTGTGCCTAATCTGATCATAATTTAGGAACTTTGGAATTCGTTTGTGGGAGAAGTTTGGAAAGGTTTGGAGATTCTGGCTAAGAAAGTCCTAGAATGCTGTAGAGAGCTTGATGGGTGATTCTGGTTTGAACCTAGTAGACCAGGATAGCCATTTGCGTTTTGCATCTTTATTTTTAAGCTAATCTAGTTTTCTGTTCGTTTGTAAAAAGTTCCATGTACTGTTTTGAAAAATATGTCTTTTGCCACTGTTTGACTTGAGACATTGTAGATACATATTATATCTGTTTGTTCAAATGTTTGCTTCAAATTTAACATTTTTCTTGATTTTTAAAAAATCTAGTTAGTCCATTTGTGACAGTGGGATATTGAGATCACCAATTAATATTCTATTGCTTTTAGTCGGATTTTCCATGTCTGTTTATTTGCTTTATAAAGTTGTATGCTCCTATATTTACCACATATATGTTTATAGTTGTTAACTCTTTCTGTTGAAATTTTCCCTTAGTCAGTGTATAATGACACTTTTGTCTCTTTGAATCAGTCTTAGCATGAAATACACCTTTTCTGAAATTAGGATAAGAATCCCTGCCTTCTTCTGAGTTCCTGTTGCATGGAATATTGTTTCCCATTCTTTGATTTTAATCTGTCAGTATTATTTGAATTACATGTGCCTTTGTACAGAATGCTGTGTTTCTTGCTTGATCTATTCTGCCAATCTGTGAGTTTTGATTGAGAAATTGAGAATATTTATACTGAGAGGTCTTAGTGAGTGATATTAATTTATTCTTATAGTTGCACTTTTTCATGTTGCTGATTTCCTCATTTTTTCTTGTTTTGCTTAGCTGCTTTTCCCACCAAGTGTATTCATTTTTTAAAAATTTATTGGCATTGTTGACTCCATTGTCTCTTTCCGTTTCCTTTATGAGTATGGTCTCAAGTTGCCTCCATTTACCTATGAAAGCCTCTAGTTTATCCTTCTGCACAACTGAATAGTGTTCCATTGTATAAAAATATCACACCTTTTTTATTCATTCTTCAGTTGATGGGCATTTGGATTTTTCCCAACATTTAGATACTACAAATTGTGCTTCAGTATACATGGATGCATATATATTGCTCTGGAATGGTGTTTTTAATTCTCATTATTGTTTTCTAGAATATCTTTGATAATGTTTTATAATTCTGGTTTGATGGTCATAAATTTATTGAGATATACCTTGTCATGGAAATATTTTATTTCTCTATGAATTTTAAAGCAGATTTTACAAGGCACATAATTTTGGGTTGGAAGCTGTTATCTTTTAGAGCTTGAAATATTTCAAGGTCTCCTTGTCTTTAAGGTTTGTGTAGGGAAGTCTGCTGGGATTCAAGGGGTTTCATTTCATATAATTTTTTTTGTGGGGAGACTTTCTATAATAGATTTTAAGATTTTGTCCCTGTGATGAACTGTTAGAGTTTTCAGTATAATGTGTGCTGTGATGTTTTCATTTGGTCTTAAACATTTGGTATAGGCCTCACTTACCAGTGTGTTTTCTTTTGAGGTTTGTGGCTTTTATAGTCAAAAGTCTTTGTTATTAATATGGAGATCTCTTTACTTGCTCTTCAGTGATGTACTTTGCTTGTGCCTTGTTATAATGTGTTGCTATAGCACCAAGATTCACCCACGTAGGTTATTTTGGGAAAGGAGAATGTAGAATTGTTAGCCCAGCAGCCAAGTTCTACAGGAAAACACTCTAATACCATTAATGTCACAAAGGCAATCTGAATGTTAGCTTACAGAGAAATAGTAACAATTATGTGACTGTGTTAATACTGAGTGAAATATCTACAATAGTATTTCCAGAGGCAAATTAGACATTAGCATATCTTATGAACTAGTTACGTACCACCCTTATTCATAGAGAAGAAACTGTCAATTATGGTTTAAATATTAAGGTAACCTGAATATTGACTTCTAGCTAATATGTGCTAAATGCAACAAATATATATGTTATAAAGATAGAAAGTAATTCAATAGTAATTTTAATATTAAGTGTTGAAAGATTAACAAAGATCTATGGTTACACAATTAATAATTTATGGTTTGGTAATGTGGGAATTAAAAGTGAGAACTTTGAAAATTTAAACTCTATGATACAAAAAGGGAAAGAGAAAAGTGGTACAAAGGATTTTATTTTTATTTTGGGGTACCAGAATCAAACTCACAACCTCATGCCTGGCAGGCAGGCTCTGTGCCACTAAGCTATACTTCTGGCCTGGTACAAAGGATTTTATTGGTGAGTATAAGGGTGTCTGTGGAATTGGTAAAAGTAAGACAAAAAAATAGAAGACATAAGAAAAAGGATAAAAAGGGAAGGAATTCTGTTCTCCTGGCCCGCATTGCAGACATTTACCAAGAGGGCGGGTGAATAAGTTGCCTGAATTCCTCCATGGCCTGAACTCTGGAACTCTGTTCTCCCGGGGGCCCGCATTGCAGACGCTTACTGAGAGGGCGGGAATAGGCTGCCCAAATCCCTCCATGGCTGGAACTCTGGAGCTCTGTTCTTCTCCTGGCTTGCGATGCAAACGCTTACCGAGAGGGCAGGGGAATAGGCTGCCAGAGTTCTGGCCATGGAGGGATTTGAGCAGCTTATTCACCTGCCCTCTTGATAAGCACCTGCAGTTTGGGCCTGGAGGAGAACCATTACCTGTGAGCCAACTTCCACAAGAGCTGAAAATCAAGCACCCTTCTCCCACCTGCACTCTCCCCCTTACCTACTGGGGATAGATATTTCAGCATCTCTTGGGAGGATGACCATAGGCCGTTTAGCAAATATAGGAAATTTCCTTCTAGCTTCTGTTTGAAGGCATAGGTTGTTTTCACTTTTTGTTATATTTCTTTTGCTCTATTCAGTATTCTCAATTCGTTTTACAATGTTCTATTTTTGGTTTGGTTTAACAATACGTAATTGACTGGATAGCTGTTGTCAAGTTTAAGAGATATACCATAGTACTTAGTACTACTATCCCAGTATCCTACTGTGAAATCCTGTACCAATTTCACAGCATTGTCTCGATTGGCTTTGTTCTGTCTTTCGCTGTTGCACAATTGCTACTTTCAAAATTAAAAAAAAAAAAAAAAGTACATGTTAAGACCTATGCATGTGTAGAATCTATGAACAGTTTATGAGAACTGATCTTATGATAACTGATGAAATGAACAGATACTTTGAAGAACAGGAGACACTAAAATAGCTAGTGCTGATCCTGGAGTGTCAAAATGTGAAACCCAGCAACAGTGTTATTCTTTGTTCAGAGTGATATTATTAGCCTGATTGGGTTTATTGAAAGTCAACATAATTGAAGATATGGGTAACTACATGTATGTTTAAGTGTATAGGATGGATAACCATATTTCTAAGTTTTTGTTGGATAGTTGAACAGAACTGGTTGCAGTCTCACTGTTTGAATCCCCACTTTATATGCTCCAATTTAGTATCTTGAATAACTATCTGTAAGAAGGCAATCTGAAATCATCAACTAGTGATTTCTTACTGTTTATTTTTCTTTGAAAGTATGTATTATTACTACCTGTTTTCTGTTTTTTTAGTCTTTCTTTAAATTCAGTTTTCAAAAGAAGGCACTACAGTACCCAGTGCTGATCATGGAGTGTCATGAAGTGAAATCCAGCAATACTATTATTCTTTGTTCAAAATGATTTTAACCTTCTTTAGTTTGTTTAATCTAAACATAAATGAAGATATGCATAACTGCATGTATAGGATTGACAACCATGTTACTAAGTTTTTGTTGGACAGTTGATTAGAACTTTTTGCAGTCTCTCTGTTTGAATTCCCACTTCACATGTTCCATTTTTGTACCTTGAACAACTATTTGTAAAATGACATCAACTAGTGATTTCTACCTATTTTCTGTTTTGTTTAATCTTTCTTTAAATAAAAAAGGGAAGGAATTATACAAAGATAAAAATAAAAAAGAAATATTAGCTGTAGAAAATTTAAAATGGAGAATAGCAAACAAAGAAATAAAAGAAAAACTAGAAGCAAGGTTAAGGACCAAGAGAGATTACTTAAGCCTCAGAAAGCTGGCAAAGAATACAGAATAGAAGGAAAGAAGAAAACAAAAATAGGAATAAAATGAAACTAAAACTAAACTAAAATCGATGTTCACACTGAAAAAAATGGAAATAATTGACAACAACATACAACAACAAAATAAAAATTAAACTCATAAGCAGAAAAAGAAATTTTTTCGCAGTGTTCAATTCAAAGTGTGATTCTTATTGTGGGCAAAAAAAGGAGACAGAGTCCAGATCCATGCTAGGTAAACACCATCTGTCCGGCAGTAGTTTTAAGGTGGGGTGCCAGTTCTTAATTTTTTTTTATTTTTTAAATTTTGTTTATTTAAAGGAAAAAAACCACAAAACAGTATAAAGGTACAAGTAATACAGAATTTCAAAAAAAAAAAAAAACGGTATGAAACCAATAGTTAATAGATTACATATTGTCATCTTAGAAATAGTTGTTCAAGTTACAGGATTAAAGCATACAAAGTGGACATTCAAACAGTGAGACTGCAAACAGTTCTGTTCAATAATCCAACAAAACTCAGTAATATGGTTATCTATCTTATACACTTAAATATACATGAAGTTATATCCTTTAGAGCACGTTCTTTTCCTCTCTTTTTTACAGAAACAATCACACATTTTGGGTTTCATTACTCCCACAGTTATTATTACTTTTTTTAAAGAGACTAAAACCAAATGTGACATAACAAAACAGAGTCAGTCAAATCAAAAGGATGGACATAGTACATGATGTAAAAACAGAATACAAGGTGATCAACAATGGTTACCACAATGCCTCTTGCTATCATAAACAGAATTGCCTATATCATCAGTTATAATAAAATTGAACAAAGCAGTACAGAACAAAACCAATAAAACTGAAACACTGGAGACATGACAGGACTTCAAAAGCAGATAATAGTCAAACCAGAATAGGCATCATAGTGCATCTTATTGTATTCAAAGTACTTGCATATACCCTAAAGCTTGATACTATTAAACAAAGCAGATAATAGTCAAACCAGAATAGGCATCATAGTGAATCTTATTGTATTCAAAGTACTTGCATATACCCTAAAGCTTGATACTATTAAACAAAAAAACTCCTTTTTTGCCAACAATAAGAGTCACAATTTGAATTGAACACTGCGAAAAAAAATTTTTCTGCTTATGAGTTTAATTTTTGTTTATTTTGTTGTTGTATGTTGTTGTCAATTATTTCCATTTTTTTTCAGTGTGAACATCAATTTTAGTTTTAGTTTTAGTTTCATTTTATTCCCATTTTTGTTTTCTTCTTTCCTTCTATTCTGTATTCTTTGCCAGCTTTCTGAGGCTTAAATCAGAGAGTAAAATAGCACAAGGTGCTCTCACCACCTTGTTTTGTCTGAGAGTAAAATCAGACAAAACAAGGTGGTGAGAGCAATACAGGGCTAGAAATCAAGTTAATAGGAAATCAAAATGGTTGCTATAATATATCATGCTTTTTTAAAATTTATTTTTCCCTTTGTTAAAAAAGAAAAAGAAAAAGAAATAAATAATTTTTAAAGAGGAGATTGAGATAAAAGAGGACATAACACAACAGCACAGGTCAGAACATAACAATTTAAGCAACGAGTGTTTCACCACAAGATATCAAGACATAATAGTAGTTACCATAGTGTCTCTTTCCTTGAAATATTTGAGTATAACTTCATATACTGTAGCATCAATCATATCAAGACAATATAAAACCATTCAAGAGAATGACAGTATTACACAGTATTTAGAAACAGCTAACAGAAAAATGAACAATGGTTTCTATATTATCTTGCCTATAAAAATTTTTGTTTGTACTATCACATATAATAAAATATAATAAGATACAACACGTTAAGACTGATGGAAACAGATGAACAACAGCTTGAAGGGACTTCAAAACAAGATGATATTAAGTCAGCACTAGCTATTATGATGTCTTGTGCAGAAGTCTTAGTGAAGACTTTTTCCCGGTTTGTGGATTTTCTTTTCACTATGCTGGAGATTTTTAATCTTTATGTGCAGAAACCTTTTAATAAAATGTGATCCCAGTTATTGATTCCAGGAAGTATTTCCAATGCAGTTTGAGTCCTGTTAATGCATTCTCTACCTACCCCTATGTCTTCTAGGTTTTTACCCAATTTGTCTTCCAATAGATTTAGTGTTTCTGTTTTAAAAATCAGATCTTTGATCCATCTAGATTTTAATTTAGTACATATTCCCCTTATCCTCTTAACTTCTAGGCCCCCATCTCTCTTTTTTCAAGAAATTCTTTGCAACAATAGGTGTGAGTCTATAGCTTTTGTTATCATTTATATGACATATTGATTCCCTACAAATTTTAATGATAAGTCTGTAGGGAAAAACTATATTTTGATTTTTAATTTCAATATTCTAACTATATGATAAATTTTATTGGTGAACTTTTCATTCAAAATCTCTTTAATAGCCATTAAAACTGTCATAGAGCAGCAGCCTAATTAATACTTCAACACAAAATTTTTAATATGTAAATTTACAAACCAGCCAGTTCTACCTAGAGTTAATTTCTTGCTGCTAGCACTTTGGCAAAAGTATTGAATTAAGGCTTACATACACTGTTATCATATCTGTCTCTGGCTTCCTTTCTTACAGCCTCACATGTATAATGTGATTTGATTTCTAAGTTACTGCAGGCAACAATTTTACCAAGTATTTTGCCATATTTTCAATCTCTGTCATTTTTCTAACACCTACTCTTTGATGACTAAGCCAAAGCTTCCTAATTGGGTTTTATTTACATCAATCTGTCTGTTATAAATTTCTTTATTATTCCATGGTAAAATTAGACTTTTTTCATATTTTTGTGTCCAAAAATGATGACGAAAAAGTAAAACTCAGAGTATTTATTACACTTCAAAAATTCTTGTTATTTACAATATTAATTATAATGGTTTACAGTGCTAGAGTCAGGACCATAATTCACATCTTTCCATTTGTCAGCTAATGTTCATTGAACTTTGTAATGTGACAGCCTAAGAAACTTGGTTCTTCTTCAAGATCATTTCAGGAATATGTATTTTGCATCTCATTTAAGGTATTATTTTCAAGTATAGAATGTCAATGTCATAAATTCTTTTAGATACAGTGGATCAGATAACTTTCTATCTATGTATTTGGGATGGATTATTGGCATTGAACTTTGGGCATTCCACATACTGAGTAAGTACTCTGTCAGGGATTATATTCCTCATGTTTTTAAATTTTATTTTGAGGGAAGATTTCATTAAATTGCTTGGGTAAGCCTTAAACTTAATATTCTTCTGCTTCACCCTCCTATGTAACAGAAATTTGAAGCAGTACTGATTATGGGATAATTCCAGCACACCAGTCTGGATTAGATAACTTATTTTGTCCAAGGAAGAGTTATTGTCTCCATTTTCTAGTCTCCATATACCCTATCTGCAGCTTGTTACCTTTCATAATACTGATCTATCAGTGCTCTCCTGTGCACTGTAGGCTCCTTAAGGGTAGATTTCTCTCTCTCTCTCTCTCTTTTTTTTTCTTTAGCTAACACTTATAATAGTGTTTTGGGTATAATGAGTGCCTAATAAACATAGAAGAATATAATGTAATATAAACAGTAAGAATTTGTACTAATATCAACTCAGAAACAAAGTAATAGTATTGGGAATGTTGGTTAGTATATTTTCACCATTTTACTTCCTGCCATTTGACACTTCTAAGTATCTTTTTCTTGTTAAATTAGTACATAATAAGGAATTGACTAGTAACTTTTAACCAGGTCATTTACCATCATTCATACAAATTATAAAACTTTCAAAATTAAATCTTTCTAACAGGTGTGTTCTCAACAATTATTGTAAAGAGATGGTGTAGCATGTTGTTTTTAGTAATAGTAATAACAAAATAATAAATACTTTGACATAGAAGTCAAGTGATTTGTTGAATAATATATAAAAATATTTTACTTATTTATTTACTTATTTTGGTACTGGGGATCAAACTCATGATCTTGCACTTGCCAGGCAGGTGCTGATGCCACTGAGCTAAGTCCCCAGCCCCCCACATATTTATTTTTTAACAAATGAATTTTCCCCAAAATTATGAAAAAAATACTGCAATATTAAAATTAAAACATTGTACAGTTTTATGTATCAGTTTTGAGTAGTATATTTCTGCTTCATGCTCAGAAGGAAGATGGCGATATTATACTCCTGCCTATTGAACACTTCAAGTTTTGTTAGCTTTTAAAATTCAAATCAAATATGAATCACATGAATGGTCTCAGACAGTATGAAAGCTTTAGTAATTATTTCAGTATATAATATTTATGAGGTACTAGCAACAAGAGAGCTTTTGTAGTTTCTTTGTGGTTCTTCTGATTCTTCCTTAAGAAACAAGTCTTTGGATCATATTAAGGCATGAAGTTTTTAACTAAAATTCGTCATACTTTTTCAATATGGGAATTTCTTTGTTAATGAAATATTTCTGTATTGTATTCCAGATAGTTGTTGTTACCATTTAAACATGAGTTGTCCCTCAAAGACTCATGCGTTGGAAACTTGATAATTAATACACCATTTTCAAAGGTGGACTTGGAGAGATGGTTGGTTGCATCATGTGGATGGTAACCTCATTAAGAGATTAATCTGCGGGCCGTGACCCCACACATGAGTTGAATTCCTGTGCATGGGGAAAACGTGGAACTTTGCTCCCTGGTGGTAACACCGCACCTTGCATCTGAAATCACCCTAAGACACATGGAGGTATAGGCAGGCCTAACCAGGCCATATCCAGCCAACTCCAAGCAACAAGCAGGGCCTGGAATCCAGTCCTGAGCCCTGACCACGCACTAGGGTTGAATTCTAGTGTACAAAGAAGCCTTAGAACTTTGCTCCCAGGGTAGACCATGCCCTGTGTCTGAAATCACCAGAGGACACACGGAGTCCCTGCAGGCCCAACTGGCCCACACCCAGTGAGCTCCACATGGCAAGAAGTTACCATTTACCAGCACTCTGCTCCAGAAGCCAAAAGTGGGTCAGGTGATTCCCAGTGCACAGAGGAAGCTTTGAAACATTGTTCAAAACCTGGAAATAAGCATGACTCCAGCCAACACTGAGAAATGCCATGCAGCTGTGGGCCTTTGGCCTGTGCACCGTGAGCTTCCTTCATGACCCCCACCGGTCCTGGGAAACATGTGCTGTCCTCAGACCTTTGCCCGCACAGCCACCTACTTCCTGCACAACTCCATTCAGCACTGAGGAACGCCACACCATCCTGGGACCTTGGCCCATTCCCAGTGGATGCCCAGACCCAGGACATCTGCTGGCCGAGGGGGCACTTCCTATCTCTTGGACCTAATACTGCTGTTGATCTTCAGCTCCCACCCTTTCTCCCAGAACCTTGGACTCTAGCGGATTAACTGTACTAGCTGAAAGGGAGATTCAGTAACAACCTCACCCAGAGAAGATTCCAGCAGGATTCAGTCAGTGTGGTGAGTATGCCCCTAAAATAGAGATATATAGTCGGTAAATAGGGTCAGTTGTAAAGCTCCCTCCAACTAACCGTAAGACCTTGGTAAGCCTGGCAAGAGCGTGGGTGACCCGTTCCTGCACACAGAAAACATTAGGCAGGGTGAGGAGTGTGCCAATAAGGACTCCACCAACTTGGAGAAAATCCAAAGGGCTTATGAGGCACACAGGCAGACAATAGGAACACAGTGGGGCCTCAGCACAACACTATAGCCACAAACACTATAGACAGGGAGATTTGGTGACCTGGAATAACCTGAAGATAAAGTAAAATCAGGAAGTAAAAATTGACCTACATCAATATTATTAGGCTTGTCAGCCCAGGAAGAATATAGGACTCACCCAACAGGCCCTACAGTGGGAGGTCAGGTGGCTGGCCCACCTCTTCATTGAGGGACCCAGCAATTGGACAAACATTAACCTTACATTAGGAGCTCGAGATACACACTACCAAGAGTTGACACGAGTGGGATTGACGGATGAAATATTAACTTGAAAGGGGAAATGGGAAAATGCAAATGCAAATGCAGTCTCAAACATCTAGTCCACCAGGAGCAAGTACAGGAGACACTGAAATAGAGGGCTTTAAAAGTAACACACCAGAAATCTCTGAAAAGATAGCGAGTGAAATAAAAAAAAAAAAAAAAAAAAAAAAAACAACTCCATAAGGTTATAGAGGAAACCAAATTAGAAGTGCTCTCCCATGTAAAGATAGAAATAACAACCTTAGTATAGGAGTAGCTAAGCACAGAAAAGAAGAAATAGAGAAAAAAGTACAGAAGCATGGGAAACTGATTGAAACCTTCAATGAACAATATAGAAAACAAGCAGAATTCATAGAATAAACTCAAAGAGACATCCAAGAAATAAACAATTCTATTAAAAGCTGGAAATACCATTTACATGAAGCTGAGGATAGGATTTCAGACCTTGAGGAAAGAATCACAATTAGTGATCATGAAAGGATAGAACTTTGAAGAATAACAAAGCAGCCTGAAATGACAATCTAGCAGCTTCAAGATGATGCCAAGAGCAACAATATAAGGTTAATAGGCATCAGTGAAGATGCAGCAGTCAATGCAAATGACATAACTAAAATATTCACAGAAGTAATAGCAGAAAATTTCCCAAAAGAGGGGAAAATCTGATATGCAGATAGGTGAGGCATATAGAATGCCAGTCACAACCAACATAAATCTATACACAGACATACAATAATTAAGATCTCAGACATGCAGCATAAACACAGAATACTAAAAGCTGTTAGAGAAAAGATACAATTCACCTATCAAGGAAAGCCCATTGCAATCACAGCAGAATTTTCAGCACAAACCCTCAAGTCAAGATGAGCTTAGAGTGAGGTATTTCAAGCCCTAAAAGAAAACAACTTTCAACCCAGATTGATGTACCCAGCAAACTTTTATTCAAATTTAATGGAGAAACAAGATACTTCCATGACAAAGAACAACTGGAAAAATTCACATCCACCAAACCAACTATAGAAAGAGTATTGAAAAACATAGGAGATAGAGATAAAAATGACTACAATCCTCAGAATAACAACAGAAAGAAAACACCAGGTAGGGAAGATCCAGAGAACATGGAGGAGAGATAGCAGCAGCTATGCAGGCTCTCTCTGAGACCCAGCTTAAAATCCAGGAATGGTGAGCAGGGAGGAATCCTAATCAAGAGGAGATATACCCTGCTGATCCAAGAACGAACTGGGCTAAGAGATACCAACTGGGAATGCAATCCTGGTGCTATAAAAAAAGGAACAGATAAAGCCTGAGTGTGGAAGCTGGAGCCTGCACCATTGGAATCTGCGATTTGGGTTTCCTGCTGCCGTGGCTGCATCTGAATCGGTTCAGCAGGGAGAGAGATGTGTGAATGCGCTGAGAATGGGAATCGGTGAACAGAATTAAGACCTGGGTGGGTGGGGAGCCGTGGATCGGCCTCCAGTGAGTGAGGGAAACTGGGACTCTCCCACGGTCTAGGAGGCACCAACAGAGGAAATTCTGGGACCAGGCAGACTTGCTGGAACAGGGAGCTGTAGTGACTTCAGTCACATATCTCCCTTTCAAGTGGGATTGGTGAGCAGTGCCTAGCCTACGTGATGCTGCTGGCTGAGACCCAGTAGGCTACCACAACCCAGATCCCAGCACCTGAAGGTGCACCCTAGGGGTGAGGCTTTCAGTAAGTTGACCTGGAGGGGCAGGCCCCACATAGACTGCCTGGTCCATAACTCCCTGGTGCACTGTGGTGGGTGGGAACACCTAGCCAGCACAATTCAGTCAGACTGTGGCCAACAGGGAAGGAAGGTGGGCCTCCTATATACACTTGCATATATAAGGAAAAAAGAATATGGGAAGAGGGAAAAACAAAAAAGGCTCCTCGGCCCCCAATCCTGAGAAACAGGCAATAGCAGACACGCCACTAATAGACATAAAAGGCTATCTCCAGAGCCTCATAAACGAGTTCAGGAATGAAGTTATTAATGACTCAAAGCAAGACATAAGCAGAATAGTCAGAGAAATGCTAAGCAGATGGTGGAATGGAATAACAGAAAAAGAGGGAAGAATTATTTGATGGAGAAAATAGAGAACATGTAGAATATGTGAAACAGGTTCAAAGAGATTACCAGGAAACTAGAAACTCTATTGAAAACTGGCATAACAGCTTGAAAGAAACTAAGGACAGATTATCTGAACTGGAGGGCAGATTTGTAATGTGGGAGCATGAAAGGAAAAACTTCTTAAAAATAACAAAAAAACAAACAGCAACAATACAAAAACTAGAAGATGATAAGAGGATCCATAACTTAAGAATTAAGAATATAAGAGAAGAAGTAGGGACAAAAACAAATGGATTACAAAAGCTATTTACAGAAATAATCCAAGAGAATTTCCTTAATTTAGCAAAAGGTAAAGATACTCAGATATATGAGGCATACAGGACTCCAGCTACCTACAACCCAAATGGAGTTACACCCAGGCATATAATAATAAAAATTCCAGAAATCCAATATAAGAACAGAATACTAAAAGCTGTCAGAGACAAGAAACAGATCACTTACTAGGGAACACGCATCAGAATTACAGCAGACTTCTCGGCACAAACCACCAAATCATGAAGAGCATGGGGGGAAATAATTCAAGCTTTGAAAGATAATAACCTCCATCCAAGATTGAGATATCCTGCACAACTATCCCTGGAAATTGATGGAAAAACAAGGTGCTTTCAGGATAAAGAGGAACTAGGGGAATATGCAACCACCAATTCAACTCTACAGAGAATACTGCAGGGTATCCTAAAAAAGAAAAATACCAAGAATCCAGAAATAGTGGCAGAGAGGCCACAATGAATGGAGCAGAAAACAAAATGAAGAAGACAAGCTGACAACTAATGACAGAAAAAGAGCTCAAGAGAAATGAGGCAGAGAAGATTGGATGATAGGAAAAGCTATCTTTGAGAAAACTATGTCAAAATGGGTAGTGCTGATTTGGTATCATCTTATTTTGATGTCCCATCAAGCTTTTGTTCTTCTGTCTCCATAGGTCTTAACATGTTGTGTGTTATTGGATTTTATTATATGTGATAGTTTAAATGAAAACTTTTATAGACAAGCAGATTATACAGAAACCATAGTTCATTATCTGTTAGTTGATTCTAATTACTCTGTAATACCATCATTCTCTTGAATGGTTATACATTGTGTTGATACATTTGATGCTACAGTATCCGAAGTTATACTCAAAGATCTCAAAGAAAGAGACAATATGGTAACTACTTTTATGTCAGGATTATCTTGTGGTGAAGCACTAATTTGCTTAAATGGTTATGTAATGATCTGTGCTGTTTAATTGTTATGCCCTCTTTTATCTCAACTCCGTTTTATTATTTACTTTTTTATTTTTATCCTTTTAATTAAAGGAAAAATAAATTTTAAAAAAGCAGGATATATTATAGTAACCCACTTTGATATTCTATTAAGTTGATTTGAAACCCTGTATTGCTCTCACAATCTTGTTTTCACTGATGTTCCTCTATTCTGCTTTGCTTGATAGTACCAGGTTCGAAAGTTTAGGCAACAGCTGTGAAGATAGTGGGATTCATTATGATGCCCATACTGGTTGACTGTTATCTACTTTTGAAGACCTGTAATGTCTCCAATGTTTTGGTTTTGTTGATTTGGTTCTTTACTGTTTTGTTCAATTTTATTATAACTGATGAATTAGGCAATTCTATTTGAGATAGCGGGAGGCATTATGGTAACCATTGTTGATCACCTTGCATTATGTTTTTACATTATCTATTATGTCCACCCTTTTGATTTAACCGATTCTGTTCTGTTAAGTTAGATTTGGTTTTACTCTCTTCCAAAAAAAAGCAATAAGAACTGTGGGAGCAATAAAACTCAAAATGTGTAATAGTCATTGTACAAAAGAGAGGAAAAGAAAGTGCTCTAAATGGTATAACTGCATGTAAATGTAAGTGTATAAGAGAGACAATGATATTACTGAGTTTTGTTGGATCATTGAACAGAACTGTTTGCAGTGTTGCTGTTTGAATGTCCACTTTATATGCTTTAATCTTGTAACTTGAAAAAATATTTCTAAGATGACAATATGTAATCCATTAACTAGTCATTTCCTACTGTTTATTTTTTTCTGAAATTCTGTATAACTTGTACCCTTTTTCTGCTTTTTTTTCTTTTTCTCCTTAAATAAAAAAAAAAAAGCTAAGAAAAAAAAAAAACCACACCAGGTAGGACAAGTAATTAAACAATGGGGAAAAGCAGAAAACAAACAACTGGAACATAACATGATAAAGTCAAGTCAGTACATATCAATTCTATCCATAAATGTAAATGGCCTCAATTCCCCTATCAAAATAAATAGGTTGACAGATGGATCAAGAAACAAGATTCCAGAATATGCTGTATACAAGAAACACATCTGACCCAAAAGAAAATTTATAGATTAAACGTCAAAGGATGGAAAACAGTATTCCATGCCACAGGGGCCAGAAAAAAGCAGACGTAACTATTCTATTTGCAGACAAAGTGAACTTCAAACTTAAAATGATTAAAAGAGATAAAGAAGGTCATTACATACTTGTTAGTGGAAAAATTCAAGAGGAAGAACTAATAATTATAAATACATATGTACCAAATACAAAAGCACTCAACTATATAAGACAGATACTAATGGACATAAAAAACCAAATACACAAAAACATAATTATAACAGGTGACCTTAACACCCATTGTTACAATGAGATAGATCAACTTGGCAAAAAAGTCAGCAAAGAAGTAATAGAACTGAATCACACCTGTAAGTAATTGGACTTAGTAGATGCTTACAGTGTTCCAACCAAACACATCAAAATACACATTCTTCTCAGATGAACATTAGGCATTCTCTACAATAGACCATATATTACCCCATAAAATATTCTTAGCTAACTGCAAAGGTAATGAAATTATCCCATGGGTCGTGTCTAACATCTCAATTCCTGACTTGAAACTATACTACAAAACCAAAGTGACTAAAGCAGCATGGTGCTCACAAAAGAAATAGACCTGAGGATCAATGGGTCAGATTAGAAGCACAACTACAAAGACACTCAGCCATCTGATATTTGACAATGGGGTTAAACCTGTTCACTGGAAGGATAGCCTCTTTAATAAATGATGTTGGAAAAATTGGCGCTCCACACGCCAAAGACTGAAACTAGATCCATGCCTATCACTATGCACAATAACAAAGCCTAAATGGATCAAAGACCTAATTATTTTTTTTTAATTTTATTTAAGGAGAAAAAAAAAAGCAGAGAAAGGGTACACGTTATACAGATTTATAGAAAAAAACAAACAGTAGGAAATCACTAGTTAATGGATTACATATTGTCATCTTAGAAATAATAAGTCACAAAGTTAAAGCTTGTAAAGTGGACATTCCAACAGTGAGACTGCAAACAGTTCTGTTCAATGATCCAATAAAACTCAGTGATATCATTTTCTTTCTTTTTTTTAAAATTTTATTTAAAAGGAAAAAGAGAAAAACACAAAACAAAACAAAGTGGTGTAAGGGTACATGTAATACAGAACCACAAAAAAAAAAAAAAAAAAACAGTAAGAAATCACCTGTTAATAGATTACATATTATCATCTTAGAAGTAGTTGCTCAAATCACATTATCAAAGAATACAAAGTGGACATTCAAACAGAGAGACTGCAAATAGCTGTGTTCAATGATCCAAAAACATTAATATAGTCTGCTATTTAACACCCCTAAACACACTTGCTGTTATATCTGTTAGATCTCTTTTTTTCCCCTCTCTTTTTTACAACAAAATTTACACATTTTGGATTTTATTACTCCTTGGTTCTTATTACTTTTTTTTTGGGGGGGGGACAGAATAAAGTCAAATATGGCAAAACAAAGCTGTCAGTCAAAATCAAGGATAGACATAGCACATGATGTAAAACGGAGTACAAAGTTATCAACAATTGTTATCAATGATGTCTCTTGTTTCCTTAAAAAGAATTGTCTATCTCATTAGATATTATAAAGTTGGACAAAACAGTAGAGAACAAGACCAATAAAACTTAAGCATTGTAAACATTACAGGACTTCCAAAGGAGACAATAGTCAAACCAGAATGGGCATCTTAGTGAATCTTATTGCCTTCAAAGTAGTTGCCTATACCCTCAAACTTGATACTATCATACAGAATGGAACAGAGTCTAATCAGTCAAAACAAGATCGTGGGAGTATTACAGGACTTCAAAACAAGTTGATAGGAAATCAAAAAGAGTTTCTATCTTATACACTTAAACATACATGCAGTTATATCATTTAGAGCACTTTCTTTTCCTCTCTTTTGTACAATGACAATTACACATTTTGGGTTTTGTTGCTCCCAGAGTTCTTATTACTTTTTTGGAAGGGAGTAGAACCAAATGTGACATAACAGAACAGAGTCAATCAAATCAAAAGGGTGGACATAATAGATAATATAAAAGCATAATTCTGATGGGTGCTCCCTTGTAAGTGGTCTGTTTCTTGTCTCTGACAGCTTTTAATATTCTGTTCTTGTATTGAATTTCTGGAATTTTATTATTATATGCCTGGGTGTTGCTCTGTTTGGGTTGTAGGTGGCTGGGGTCCTGTATGCCTCATACATCTGAGTATCTTTACCTTTTGCTAAATTAAGAAAAATTCTCCTGGATTATTTCTGTGAGTAGCTTTTGTAGTTCATTTGTTTGTGTCCCTACTTCTTCTTTTATGTTCTTAATTCTTAAGTTATGGATCCTCATCATCTTTTTGTCTTTGTATTATTGTTGTTTGTTTCTTTGTTACTTTTAAGAAGTTTTTCATTTCACTCTCCCATATTACAAATGTGCCCTCCAGTTCAGATAGTCTGTCCTTAGTTTCTTTCAAGCTGTTATGCCAGTTTTCGATAGACTTTTTAGTTTCCTGGTAGTCCCTTTGAACCTGCTTCACGTATTCTATGCTTTCTCTATTTTCTCCATCAAACAATTCTCCCCTCTTTTTCTGTTCTTCCATTCCACCATCTGTTTTTTCTTGGGTGGTGCTTAGCATTTCTCTAACTATTCTGCTTACTTCTAGCTTCAGGTCATTGATAACTTCATTCCTGAACTGATCTATGAGGCTCTCTAGATGGTGCTTTATGTCTATTGGTGCGGTGTCCGCTATTACCTGTTTCTCAGGATTGCAGGCCGAGGAGCCTTTCTTGTTGCTGCCTCTTCCCATATTCTCTGTTCCTTATATATGCAAGCTTATATAGGAGGCACAGCTTCCCTCCCTGTCAGCCACAGCCTGATCGAATTGCACCAGCTAGGTGTTCCCGCCCACTGCAGCACACCAGGAAGTTGCAGATCAGGCAGCTTACCCAGGGCCCGCCCCTCCAGGCCACCCTCAGGCTCTGGGATCTGCGTTGTGCTAGCCTACTGGGTCTGCCAGCAGCGTCACGTAGGCTAGGCACTTCTCACCAATCCCACTTGAGAGGGATACGTGGCTGAAGTCACCACAGCGCCCTGCTCCCGCAAGTCTATCCAGTCCCAGAATGTCCTCCACTGGAGTCAAACTGTGGTAGAGTGTCAGTTTCTCTCACTCACCTCACCATAAGTCAGTGCACGGCTCCACGCCCGTCCCGCTCTCAACTCCATTCACCGATTCTCGTTCTCAGAGCTTCCGCGCATCTCTCTCCCTGCCGAGCCGATGTAGACGCAGCCACCATGTGGCGGGAAACCCAAATCCAGACTTCCAATGGCAGGGGCTCCAGCCTCTACACTGAGGCTTTTCTGTTCCTGTTCTAGCACCAGGACTGCATTCCAAGTTGGTTTCTCTCAGCCCAGTTCATTCCTGGGTCAGCAGAGCATATCTCCACCTGCTTATGACTCCTTACTCTGCACCATTCCTGAATTATGAGCCGAGTCTTTGAGAGAGCCTCCATAGCTGCTGTTATCTGTCCAGCATGTTCTCCCGGAAGTCCCAAAGACCTAATTATTAAAACATAAACACTAAATCTACTAGAAGACAAGGTAGGAAGAAATCTTGGAGACATAGGGTAAGCAGAACAAAATGAAAAATGCATGGGAAACACTTCAAAGAATCAACAACTGGGATCTCATATTCCAAAAAAACTTTTGCACTTCAAAAGAAATCACCAAGGTGACAAGAAAACTCATAGAATAGGAAAGAATTATAGCTAGCAACCCCTAAGACAAACAATATATCCAGAACATATAAAAGAATTGAAAAACTTCAAGTTCTCCCAGTTCAAAGACCCTCTCCAAAAATGGGCATCTGAGATATACACACAGTTCTCAGATGAAGATATACAAATGGCAAATAAATACATGAAGAAATATTCATCATCCCTGGTCATTTGAGAAATGCAAATTAAAACAGCATCAAGATTTCAGACAAAAAAAAAAAAGAGTAAGGGGCTGGGGATTTAGCTCAGCAGCATAAGTACCTGCCTTGCAAGCAAGCAGTCATGAGTTCGATCTCTGGTACCTATTAAAACAAAAAAGACAAAAAAAAAAAAAAAGATTTCATCTCACTCCGGAAAAAGAATAGCTACCATCAATAAATCAACTTATAACAAATTTTGATGAGGCTATGGGGAAAAAGTAACACTGTCCCACATCGGTGGGACTGGTGCAACCACTGTAGAAATCAGTATGGAGAATTCTCAGAAGACTAGGATTGGAAGTTTTATTCAATCTGGCTATTTCCTTCCTGGATATTTTCCCAGAAAAATTGCAAAGGTCATATCACAGAGATATATGTACATCCATGTTCATCGCAGCACAATTTGTAATAGCTAAATCCTGGAAACAACTGAGATGCCTATTAACTGCAGAGTGAATGAAAAAGATGTGGTAATTTTATACAATGGAATATTATTTAGCTATAAAAAGCATGATCTTGAGGCCTTCATAGGCAAATAGAGACAACTTGAAGCTATCCTCATTAGTGAAATAAATAAGAATCATATTTATAAATATCACATTGTGTCTCTAGTGTAAAAAGTAATAATAATTGTAGAAGTAATAAAACCCAAAGTGTGTAATTGCTATTTTAAAAAAAGAGAGGAAAAGAAAGTGCTCCAAAGGATATAACTGCATGTATATTTAAGTGTGTAAGATTGACAACCATATTACTAAGTTTTTGTTGGATTGTTGAACAGAACTGTTTATATTCTCGCTGCTTGAATTTCCACATTGTATGCTTTACTTTTGTAACTTGAACAACTATTTCTAAGAGGTCAATATGTAATTATCAACTAGTGATTTCTTACTTTTTTGGAAATTATGTATTATTTCTACTATTTTTCTGGGTTTTTTTCTTAAAATAACAATATTTTTTTTAAATTAATATATGCATGAGTTCCTATCTGAATGGGTCTTAAGGACGTGAAAGCTAGTTGCAATTGGCAGGTCATGTTGATGTGACCTGACAGATTATATTTTTGCTCTTTTTTCCCCTGGTTATCTTTCTCCAGTTCTGTCTTCATTTCCTGACCACCATGAAGTGATCTGATTTATTCTACCACTTTTTTGCCAATATGTTGTGCCTCATCACAAATCCAGAAACAAAAGGGACATGTGATCATGGTCTTATACCTCCAAAACCACGAGGCTATTAATCTTTTCTCTTTTTAAAAGGTATATCTCAGGTATTTTGTCACAGGATGGAATGTTGAGTCATACAGTTTTTTAGCTTCTATGTTCTTCTTAGGGACAATGCTTCACAAATTCATTGGTATCAGTATCATCTATGATATGAATCCTAACTCAGGGAGATTTGATAATGAATATTCCATAATAAGAACAAGCTTTGTAGCTAATGTCTTAAATCTATTTATCAACAGGCTTATTTATTGATATGTTCACACAATTAGACTGTGTTGTAGTCAGTGTTTGGGAGGGAATACATTTAATATAGGACACACAATTTATATGGTTATTTTACAATATTCACCCAAACAGTCAAGTGCAAAGGAGTGTAAGAAATTTGTCCACACATTAGATACCCAAAGACTCCATCTGAAAGCCTGCATCCCATGAAAATGCCCTGAATTAGTCCAGATGAAGTCCTAGAGTCTATGAAAATGCCCCATCATGAGTCCAACTGGAGCCTAGAGCCCATGGCAATGTATCATGCAAGCCTCTTTCAAGGATCTGCTCTGGGAAGGCCAAACAGTTCATAGTGAATGCTAAAATGTCTGTACTAGTGGTATGAAGGATCTATGTCAGCAGGATGAGCCAGGAAGCAAAGCTCAAGATAAGAACCAAACCTCCAGAACCACAGCCATCCTCAGTGACAGCGAGGACCCAAGCTCCTCTGATGATAACAGCCAAGTTCTTATCAGGAAAATCACTCCAGAAAAATCAACAGCACACCATCTTTCTCTCAAATTCCCTTTTTATGCTTCTGGCTACAATTCTCAGTTGGGTCTGCCATACCCAGAACCTCATTGATTCAGTTCAGTTGAGTGTTACAAGTTGGGCATTAGTTAAACTATCACAGGTTGGGTCAAGTGCCTCAGCTACTATATCCTTATAGTCAGAGATATAGGGATTATGAAACAGGCATTTTAACTTCTCCCTAATTACAGTCTTTATTTTCATCAACAAAGTATAAACTATTGACATTCTGTTCTAGAATTATAATCGGGTAATCTTTTAGGTTACATTTACCATTGTATCATTAGTGCAGGGATTTTTAATTTAAATCATCTCTTGGTTGTCTAGATTTTGTAAAACAGTTATCTCCAAAAGATCTTTTAGATACCTTGTATCTTGAGATTGTCTGTTTTACAGTGTTGAATAACTTGCTGTGAACAGTAGATTGACTGAGAAAATATTGATTTAATATTTCTCTAAAAATCTGATAGACTGAATAATTTTAATTTCTTGACTTGATGATTGTTTAAGGATAGAGGTCAAGTAGGTTTTAACTGAAGGACAAACTAGTCAGTTGGTAGCAGTAAGTCTGAGCAGTATATTCCAGGTAGCATCTGGGCTCTGTAGGAAGCAAGACCTTGATCAATTAGCCAACACTGGCAAAGACTCAGGAGAGAAAGCAAATGTCTCTTTTTCAGTTTAATTGAAAGTGTCACTTTTCAACATTATTGACATTTGTATAGATATTTTTTTGAATATGAAATTGATTTGGATACAAAAAATCCAATATTGATAGAATTTTGAAAGTGGAAGAAAGATTTATATTACCTTTATACAGGATATATATATATATATATATATATATATATATATACATAGAATACATGTTCTATATCCTCCATGAACCTGAAATGGAAGTCATGTGATTAACTAAAAAGAGTACATAGTAAGATGTACTCTTAAGACATATGATCTAATAACATTTTATAATGCTTCATGCCATCCAAGGAAAGAATATTCATTCTTTTCAAGCACATGAAACATTATCAAAGCAGAGAAAATGTTAATCAATAAAGAATTATCAGTAACTTACCAAACACAAGCGGAATATATGCGACCTTGGTGAAATAAAATTATACATTAGTAGTATATAAATGCTTCATGCATTCCAAAACATACTGGATATTAAATTGTGTACTTTTAAATAATTAGCTGGCAAAAATTGTAATAACAGAAAACAAAAACTGTTTAAAATAAAACATGTTAGGTTAGTTAAAAGTGACAAAGCTGTGATAGATACAACAGATATATCAATAGAGTAATTGTATGAAGAAGCATGAAAAGATACTTTGAAGTCTACTGTAATAAATATTTTCCAACATATTTAAAGCTTTGGGAATCAACATTTTAAGATAAAATAATATATTAATAAACACTGAGGAAGTAAGTGGATAGCATATTTTAAGTCTAAAGTGTGTTGTGACTGTCCTCAAATAATTATGAAGGCTTGAATAAATAAATATTTTAAACAAAAGTATAAATTAAAAAAAAGACACAAAGAAGGAATTAAAATTTTAAAATCAAGAAAATATATTACCCACTAATTGAAAAGATTCTATGGGTCAACAATCCTCCCTACTTACAGAAACTGATGGATCAGTATTAAAATGTATTTGTTCCTTTGTAATTATAAAACTGCATTGGTGGATTACTTATTTCATTGAAAAGCCTATAGATAGAGATATATAGATATAGATGAGAATTTAATTCAAAAACAAGTGAAAAAATAAAATTAAACCAATCACTAGCAAATGGATGTCCTTCTGAAGCTCACCTACTATATAAATCAGGTCTTCCTCTTTTTTATTTAGACTTGGAAGTCAGGCTTTTGTTATGGTTGATACATGGTGCCAACTTGAGAAGTTTAGAAGTGTAATGTTGATTCAACAGGTAGCCAATGTCCTTACTTTGTAAACACTTTCACACTGAGTAAGAGGAAGGCAAGGATATTTCCTGAGTGCTACATCCACTCTGGAGGAAAGGTTGACTTGTGTTCAGTGTAAGACAGGAAGGAAGCTTGGTATTTCCCTTCTGCTCTTTTCGCTTTGTTTCTGCTGTTATGTTGAACTCTTACCCTGTTCTGTGCTACTCTGACTTGAAGCCAGCTGATTATGGACTGAAACCTCTACAAACTGTGAAATAAATAAAGCTTTCCTTGTTTCATTTTTGGCATTGGGTTATTTGTCTCAGTAATGAGAGAAAAGTAATGAAAACAGAATTTGGTACCAGGATTGGTGGCAGCATAGAAAACTTGTTCCTCAGAATTGGATCCAGAGTGCCCAGTGATTCAGGCACTTGACATCTATAGCCAAGAGAGGAAAGTCTGGCTATTGCTCCAAATGGCAGCAGACCTCAGCATCATTCACATGGCACTTGTTTTATATGCACACAGAATGCAGGAGTTCTGAGGTTTAAAAGGCTTTCACTTTGATTTCAGAAGGCCTGAGAGTCCAGACGGTGTGACTCTGAGAAGGTAGTGTATGCAGCTGCTAGTGTGAAGCCAAAGGTATAGAGGGAACCCCAGAAGTTTGGAAAAGATGGAACATGGATCACCTAAGAAAAGCTGCAAGGAGAGAAAAAATCAGGCCTATAGCAGCTGTGGGAGCCGCAACCACCAGAAGCTGTAAAGGTGGAGTCACCCAAGCCCCTTGGAGCTCACAAATTGTCACAATTTTCTTCCAATGCTGGATGTGCAACTACAGGACTTAACATTTGCCCTGCTGGATTTTGGACTTGCTTTAGTTCTAATCCTTTGTATTTCTCTGTTTGTAACTTTTGGAATGGGAATGTTTACCTTGTGCCATTGAGTGTTGGAAGTATTTAACTTTGTTTTTATTTGTACAGAGGATTGTAGCTAAATTTGCCTTACATCTGAGAGGAGACTTGAGAGTTGAACTTTTCAGCAATACTGAAACTGTCAGGAACTTGGCAACCTTGTAGAGATACTAAATGACTTTTGCATAAAAGGATGTACATGAGTCTTTAGGGGTTCGGGGAAAGACTCCTCTGGTTCTAACATAGTACAATGTTGACAGAGTTAATACTGGTCCTTAAGTATTGTTAAACCTATGTAATAGAACTGAGGTTGTAAAATGGTAAGAATAAGTGTGTCTTTGTATCTGGAAACCTGATTAAAGAAATGTGTCTGGTTGACAAGCTGACAAGGAGTATAGAGTTTTGGTTGATAGACTGTATCAATTTAAGAAGTTAGAAGTGTAGCTAAGCAACTCAGCAGGGAGCCAGGATCCTTACTTTGTAAACATCTTCATCCTCTGAAGAGGAGGGCAAGATTTTGTGAGTGCTACACTTGCCATGGAGGGGAGGTTGGCCTGCATACAAAATAAGGTAGAAGAGGCTTTCTCTTGTCCTCTTCTGCTTTTGTGGCTTCGTTTCTTCTGCCATGTTGAACTATCCCCTGTTCCATGCCATCCTGCCTTGGAGCCAGCTGATTATGAACTGAATCTTCTACAGACTGTGAACTAAATAAAATTTTCTTTCCTTCATTTTGGGCATTAGGTATTTTGTCTCAGCAACCAGAAAAAAAATAACCTGACAGCTCCTAAAATGTGGTACACAAAGACTATTGTCTACATATGTTCCTCATCCCAAATGTTGCCCTGTTGTGCTCCTTCCCTCTCAATCTTCCTCTCCTTGCTTCTTCATATCATTCTCTGATGTCTTGGATAGTTATTTTAAACAGTTTTCTCCTGTATTAGAGCATATCTGGGGGGATGTTCAGCAAGGTATGGAGGTATGTAACTAATATCCTATGCCTATGGATACATTCCCTAAACATGACCTTGAAGATGGGATAGTGATGTTGGCTAAAATTATTCAACTCCCTGAACAACACTGCTGAGTGCTGATGTTTTAAAATGTCTTAGGTTATTACCACATAGCTTCTTTTAAAACATTCAAAATTGTTACCATTTTTGTTACCTGGGAACAGAGTCTGAGCCAGGTTAGTGTTCAGTGTTTACAATGTTAAGTGAAATGTGTCAAACGCACAATTCAAATATTGCATGATTTCTCTTATAGAAGAAACACTAAGAACAAACTAGAATAGAGATAAGTAGGGAATATTTTTAAAATGTTCCAAAATATATGGTAAAATATGCTAACTGGTTTATCATAGTTCTTTGGAAGGGATGATTTGTGTTATTTTTTTCATTTTATAAGAAGCTTTTTGGTTTATGTTTTGTTGTCTGAGTACTTTGAAAATAATGATACACAAAGTAATAACTATTGGTATTCTTTTATCATTTGACCATGAATTTTTGCTGTATTTATTCATAAAATAAGAAAAGAGAACTTGGGGTTCACTTCTGCAGTGGGGAGGGAATTTCATGATTAGAAGTTCAGCTTTATGCAGGCACAATGACAGCTTCAGGTAGCCCTCATCCCTCACAACCATAAGGAGCTCCGAAGCTGGAATAGGCCTTTCTGATTTCTTCTTAGTGAGTTGGACTGTCGAAGACTTTTTAATTCTATAGCCATCTATTCTCAAACATGGACTATTTTGGGAATGGCCACGACCTTGAATGGAGTGATTCTTGCCAACTGAAACAATCATGAAAGGCTGGCAACTGAAGGTTGTCCATAGACAGTCTTTCCAGGAGATTCAAAACATCTTCCTTGAAGGAAGGTGAACTTAGTTCATCTTTCTTCAAGGAACATCTTCCGTGAAGATGAGTCTGGAATTCATACCTACATGTGCACTACAAAAGCAGCCCTAAGGGGGAATAGCAGAAGGTTCAACCCAAGTTCTTCACTTTAGGCTTTAAAGACCTTCTAGTGCATTCTGGTTGCATACATTGCCTTTTTGCTACAGAATAACCATTTGTCTTTGTGTGGATTTAACCAAGCAATTCATGTTAAAAATAGGTTGGAGCAACTAGGATTAGAAGGAAAAGAATCTCATTTTGTATTCTCCCAATGATTAGTGGCATGACAATTTTATGAGCTAATATTTACAGTGTTTATTTTACACTAGTCACTGCTTTACATACCATAAAGTATCTGATTCTGTGTCTTCTTGATATTAGCCCATAATACGTTCTGAGTAGCTTTGCAATGTTAAATGAGTTAGCATTTAAAATTAGCTAAACCTCTTCGGATACACTGGGCTCGGCAGTAATGTCAGTTTGGCCATCCCTCTTCTCCATCTTGTGTTAATGCTAGATCCTCAAATGTACTGATGGCTACATAAATCTCAAGTATAAAAATATATCGCTGACACTAATAGTTATTATTGCTGTAATCCACTGAAGATTTACTAAGTGTGTTAAAACCTTTACCTGTATAGATTCATTGAGTTCTCAAGATTCTCATCTGGCATGAACATGATACCCTGGATTCTGCACAGTCCTGAAAGAAAACACCAAGGAAAACATTTGTCTTCCCAAACCACCGCCAAGCTTTATCATTCCTTTTCTTTGAACACACACACACACACACACACACACACACACACACACACACACACTCAGTTTCACACACATGCATATTTCGCATCTTGTTTCTCTTTTTAAAGCTGCCTCAATTTCCTTTTTCTTTGCTGCCACTTCCAGATATATTTAATGTTTTTCATTATATATTCTGAATTACTTCACACTCATAAATTATAGTCTCATAGAGAAAGACCCCCCCCAAAAAAGCTCAGCACACTCAGCACGAGTGGGAATCTTGCCATTGCACAGTTTTAGCCTCATACAATTTCCTGCATAATTGTTTAAATGTCCTTATTCTCATGCCTGTTGCTTTCCCCATTCTTTGCTGTTTTTTTAAAGAAAGCATCCAAACTGCATGTGTGCTTCACAGGGGAATCTCACAGAAGAAAGATGCCAGACTGGATCATATGTTTTGAGAGACGGCACTACCTATGAAAAACAGTTATGCATCCATCCTAACTTTTGTTGCTTCCTTTGGTCACTTCCCTGCCAGCTGCCTCAAGGCCAGGCTTGTGAAAATTCCTCATGTGTTTGTGCCATTTGATTCCCAAACATCACATAACCAAAAATATCAAAATAAAACTGCTCATAACATTTTCCTGAAGGCCTTCTGGGCCCCACTGGAAGCTGACACTATCTGTCAAATAACCACATTTTCCCTCCTTTGTATGTGTTAATGTTTGTCATAACGGACTTCACTTTAATGTCCCAATTACATTTATGGCATTCTTTCAACCGAGTGGCACTAATGACTTTCATTATTATTTATACTTCTCCTTAATTATAAGACTCTCACCTCTCTCCTTACGCACATTACTTCCTAACCCCACGCTTGCATACATGCTCTCTGACATGAGGCTAATGCGTTTTGGCTTCTAATTTTAGAAAACACAATGATTAATTACTCCTGTTAAATCATTGTACCTTAGGGTGATCATATTGGAAACGTGAGAAGAAAGGCCAGATTGCTACTCCAGAAGGATTTCCCAGGACACCTGTCAGAAAGGTGGAAATAAACAGAAGCCCCTAACCTCCTAATAAATAAATGCATAGCAACACTGCTTGTGTTAGTCTTGGGATCAATTTTAAGTTAAAAGCAGTCATTTGGTATAAATGCCTCACATTGTAGATAATGATAATAACAAGATCCAGTAAAGAGTCCAAACATCAGCATTTTGCCATGCAGTGCAATATTTCATCTATTAATGAAGACATTTCCAAAAAGAGTTTGTTGTGACACGTTGCAAAAATTGTATCAATTCTTTCACTTCTTCCATCAAGAAATGCTATTTATTTTGAACTCCCTAGATGTGGATTGGAATTATACCATTTCGTTTAACCAAAATAATGTGGCAGTAGCTACCTTGTATTTATTCCCAGCTGGGCCTTCAGGAGGTCTTAGTGCCTTTATTCTGATTTTTAATTATCTTCACTGTTCCCATGAGAATGACCTGGGGTCTTCATACAGACAGCGTCTCCAGGTTCTCTAGACTGGCCTGTTTTGCTTAGCACACAGATGGCAGATGTGTAAGAAAGACAACTAAGATCATCCAGAACCACTCATAGCACACCACAGAGCTAAATCCAGTGCAAATAACTCATTTGTTGCACCAATGGTTCAGGGAATGTTTATGTCAAGTGTTTTGGATGGTTCATAGCACAACACAAACACAGAAATACCTGTCAAGGGAAACATGTTTGCCCAGGCAAACACAAAGTGAATGCTGAGTATAGAACCAATCATTCCGGAGAATTTATAGTATTTTACTCCAGGTACCAAAAGAAAGAGAGTTATTTCAGCAAACTGAGAAGGAGCTGTAATGTCATCTTTATAATTTTGTAAATGAGAAACCAGACAGATGGCACAAGAGAGGACTGATGGAATAATTTGCACAAGATGTAAGGGAAGAGAGCAAGTTTCCAACGTATCAGACTCTGGTTTCCAACTCAGTGCCACCTAAGTACCATGCTTTCTGCCTAAGCAAATAAATTGAGCTGATACCATCGTCTGAATAGTGTTTTCTGTGTGCCCTATTCCTTTCCATTGTTCCTTTTCACTGTTTCATTGCATCTGTTAGTGGCAGATAACGGTAGGGAAGACAGGGGCTTAGCACAGTGTCTTTGACTCTTTCCTGAGTGAGAAACAAAGTTGGACCCTTTACACCTCTGTCTGTCTGTCCTGTTTTTATTACTGCAGCTAAAAACCAAGGATTTGCACTAAGCCGTGTCCCTAAATCCTCACCCCCTTTTTAGTGGCTTTTGTTTTGTTTTTTTGAGACAGGGTTTTACCAAACTTCTAAACTGCACAAACTGGGCTTGAACTTGCAGTCCTCTTGCCTCAGCCTTCAAGAATGCAGAGATTCGAGATGTCTACGTCATTCCTGGTGTGAACTTGGTACATGTGCATAACACATCTTAATTACATGTTCATCCCTCTCACTTCCTCCCTGTCTTCTCTTTGAAGGAGCTGGGGCTCCTTCAAATCTCCTTCAAGAGCTAGTGGACTACTGAAGAATCAGAGGCAGCTGTTTAAACCAAAGTCAATGTAACATGCAGAGAGTCATGATTTTTATCCAACGTTTCATTTGATGTATAAAATGTATTTACTGAGAAGTATGAATAAAAGGCTCCAAATGCCTGCTGAAAGGACCAAACTATGTCTCAGTATATTACTTTAAATCACTGACAATTTGTACTGGACCTTGTTACTGGACCTTTCAATTAGTAGAAAAGTTTTCATTTAAAATCACACTATCTTTAAAGGATGAATGTTTTCCTGCTTTCCTGAACATGGCTTTTAAAAGGTGAATGTTTTCCTGCTTTCCTGAAGAACTAAAAAGGATGAATCCTTGTTCTTTTTTAATCTATTTTTAATTATTACATGTTTCATGTTTGCAATACCTAATGCTTACATTCCCTGTGTGAAGTTGTTACATGTGCCTAACACATCTTAATTACATTCTCATCCCTTTCACTTCCTCCCTGTCTTCCCTTATCTTTTCCCTCTCCTCTCTCTGTCTTTTAATACCCTTTTCATTTAAAAAGATCTATGTCCCCAATTCTATTTTCTATCTTTTGTTTTACTCTTTATAATTGAGTGTCTTCTATCAGAGAAATCATATGAAATTTAAGCTCGTTTTTCTGATTTATTTTACTTAACATTGTGGTCTCAAGGTCTATTCAGTTTTCTATAAATGACTCAAACTTATCTTTATGATGGCATAATTCTCTATTGTCTAGATATCACATTTTCTTTATTCATTGGCTGGTGGACATATAGGGTACTTGCAAGACTTAGTAGTGATGAGTAGTGATATAGGCAATAACTCTCTGAATATAATGCCTCTTGTAAAAGTTCTCAATCAACAAATGGGATCATGTCAAATTGGAAAGCTTCGTGCAGCTGAAGAAACAACCAACACAGGGTAAAAAAATTCCTTGTTCTTGCACCGTGTACCAAAATTTCATTTAAAATGAATATTAGTTGAAAGATCGCAATTACTAGTTACCAGGTTTCAAAGTAATGTTTTCTAATTTGAACTGAATTTTAATCCCATTTTATTTTTATTTATTCTGATATAGTTCATCTTTCAATTTTAAACCTTCTTGGAGAACTTTGGTTTGTATATTATCTAATAATTTACTTCACAAAGGCTTACTTTGTTGGCCTTAGCCACGGGTCTTAACCTTATAGTTTTTAACTTTGGACCTCAACTCTGATCCTTCCTTGTCAAAATATGGAGACACTGGTTGATTTATGAGATTTTTTCAATGTCTCTTGAACAAATTATTTTATAAACAAAATCACATCTAATTTAGCTACTTTAAGAATTTGAATTTTCCAATTTAAACTCTGAAGTTAAGGGCAGGCATGATGTCACACATCTGTAATCCCAGCACTCAGGCGGGCAGGAGAATCTTAATGAGCTCGAGGCCAAACTGAGGCAAAAAATGAGTTCAAGGACTTTGTGGGTAACATAATGAGGCCCTGTATCAAAAAAATCTTTATGAAGTTACAATATGAAATTTGAGATCTGGAGCAATCTCAGTTTTAGAGACCAAAATCTTGGTTCAATATATTCTTATAGTCAGATGTTTGTGTGTGGAATGACAGCTGAATCAACTATTAGTACTCTTGCTATAGTCTTCCCACTAGATTTTGTGGTCAAGTAACCATACAGAGGAATAGATTTCAAACAGAAGGTGGTAAAATTGGAATGGAATACAAATATACTGCTTATCAAAACTGTGGCTATGAATGAATTCTACATGTAACTCTCCAGGCTGAGGAGACGTCTTAGTTCACTTTGTCCCTATTATAGGTAAAAACCAGTTAAATATTCTTCTTCATATGGATTTCCCATTTTATAAGTCACAAAATTTGTACAATAACCCCCATGGCAAATCTTGAGCCTGTTTCTTGTGGAGCTACAATAAATCAGGTAAAACATTTCTAATATCTGTTTGTGGCCTAGGAAAATCTATCTTATTAGTTATATAATGTCTTATTAATAAAGAAGAAGGATATCAAATCATGGATGGGAAAGTGAGGAAGGAAGGGAAATGGGATTAAAAAGAATTAAAATTTATTTAATATGTATACTAAAGTCACAAAAAGAATGTGAATATTAGGTACTATAATAAGTACTGTTAAATAAAATGACCTGGAAAATAATTTTTAAAAACTATAGAATGAAATCAAGGGTTCCAAACTGTCAATTCTATGTTACTAAAGAGCCCTAGTGCTTCTGAGACCCATTGTTTTCTTAGTTATTTCCCATGAGAAAATGAAAGGATTATATGAACTGAATTGTAAGGAGCCTAAGTGTTATTCTTGACTCTGTGCCCAATTCCTGATATTTATCACTAAAATGAAAAAAATGACATGAAACCTAAGCAGCTTTGACAGCTCTTTGCCATGTCACCTGAAGTAATCAGGTATCTTTTCTGGGTATCAGTTTCCTTGCCTATGGGAAGGCTTTTAGACAAAACTTCACCATCTTTTAAAAATCAGGTTACAAGTTGTCTTTGGGGGTCACTATAGCTTCAAGTCTTGGCAGTATAAGACTCCTCAAGTGGACTTGCATACAATATTAAATGACATTATATCCAGAAAAAGGTCTCCAATGATAAAACTCTGGACAAGATATCTTCCAGGGACAGTATGGCTCTGCTGTCCTGTACAAATAGTCACTAAGAGAAGAATTATATGAGAAAATAATCTCTTACAAAATGAGGTTGTTAGAATAGTCAACCCTGCAGTTGTAGAGCAATGAGTAGCAGTTCTGTCTGAAAGATTTACAGCAAAGCCTGGTTTCTCAATCATTTTTGTAACTATTAGAACTAACTCCCAAAGCTAAGAGAACAAGTCTGGAAATAATGATTAAAAACCTGTAATTGTTACCCTTTACTTTTCATGCTGTGCCTTCATTTTATATAGGGCAGAATATGAGCCATGTTTGCTGACTAATAATATTTGAACACACAATATCTTCTGTCCTCAAAGACAGGTAGCTTTTGCACATGCACGAGGTATGTGTTTGCAGACTGTGAAGATCTCTGGCATATTTTACAGGAGTCTTGAAGAGGAGCTGTACTCTTTCTTGACTCTGTTGTTAGCATAACTCTATATAAGGGTTACACAAGCCATTGGCAGAGTGGTGTGAACACAACAGGATCCCGTGTCTCTCTGCATCCTCCAGCACCTATACAGAAATGTTCTCATAGTGGTGCGGGTTTCTAAAAATGGCATGCTCCTGCTGATTTTTAAGGCTTTACTTTAAGGCTCTTACTTTAGTAAAGCTTTCATCATCAATGAAGATTTCCTGGTCCTGCAGTTTCATTCAGGGAAGAATGAATCACCAGAAAACCTCAAGGTTCTTCTTCTTCTTCTTTTTTTTAACATCTAATGATGTTCATATATAAAAATGATAGTTAATAAATATACTTTCCTCTATGGTGAGGATTCCTTCATTGTCTTATAGAATCACCTAAGTTTTACTAAAATAATGATCTAGAACATGATCATTTTCATTTTAATCTGCCTTTCTTTGCAAAGTATCTGTCATCATAGATCTGACATCCTTGACGCTTAAACATTGTGAGCATCAAAGCAGCTGGAAATTTTAGAGAAAAAATAAGTGTGAAACTAGATCTCTGTATTTTGAGGGTTTAGAAGAGAGAGAGAGCTTATCAAGAGTTGGAGCTTTTAAATAAGGACTTGATTTAGAATATGTTTTGGATTGAAGAATGTGGAAGGCATGAGTAAGCGCTGGGATCAAGCATAGGCCTTGAATGCTCTTTGTGTGTAGAAATTTGTTAAGCCTCTCTGAGAAGCTTTCTGTGTAGTGTCCTGGAGGACAAGAAGAGACGTGGGTGCTGTTGCATTCACATCATTTCTTCCAACAGCCTGCCTATTCCTAACATAGAGCTGCACAGTGGAACTCTAATTAGCAACAAAGTCAAGAAAGAGCACAACTAAATCATAATTCCTGTGAAATGTGGGGAGAGCTTCAAAATCTTCAAACACACACATCATTCATATACAAATATACCTTCTCCTTTGATTTTTCCTGACAGCCCTGGAACTCTTCATAGATGTATAAGGTTACAAAATGAAGGTTTTCATTTACAATGTATAATAGCAGAGTAAAAGTTGGAGAGTAAGGAAAATATTATTTAAACCTTTCCATTAGGTGAATCACCAATCTAATGTATTACAAATCTAATTTACCATATTGTCCTTAGTTTGTTGGATGTCATCAAGTTTAATAAGACAATGCTTGTACTTACAGAAGTCTCTTTTTTAGATGTTGCACGTGAGAGTGCTATGTTGATGTTTTTCACTCTTTCCCTTCCTCTTTTATTTCTTTGTTCTTATTATCTTTTTGATATGAGCTATGCACTGCATCTGTAAGGGACCAGCTTCTTTCATTACACATGTCACTTTGTTTGAACATGTTTTCACAATGGGTGGAGCCTACTTTTCCTAATTAGTACATGACTGGAGAAGTAGGAGAGTCATGGGCAGTATCTTCCAGCAAATGGTTCTCCACGGATTCAAAGGAGCACTAAGAGGGAAGAAGCTCAAGAGAAATAAAAAGTGACAAGAGTACAAAGAAGCATAAAAATTAAGGCCACTTACTAAAGGAGTCCAAGAAATAAGGAAAATCCCAAATTAAATGAAGTTTATACAAGGATAATTTCAAACAATGTAAATAAGGAGACTATGGAGGAGCAGCTTAATGACTTTACAAGAATGACTTGACTTTTGGTGTTGAAGAAAGCTATTTTTAAAATGATTTCTTCTGTGTCTTCTCTTAAAATCATTGTAAAAATAAATTAAATACTGAAAATATTATGTAGTAATTTGATCTGATAAAACGAGAATTAAAATTTGTGTACATTCTCTCCACACACAGCTTTATTTTTTAAAGAGGAATACTAACTATTTAGGTGTTAGCACTATAGTCTAATAGTGTAGAATCTTTCATTGCTCTTTTGAATTTGTCTGTTGGATGCATGAATGGATTTCCTTATATTTTCTCATGTTTCTCTTCCTTTCATTTCTGCTTCATTTCATTTTTTCACAGTTCCATAAGAAATACTTTACAAGAAAGCTACTGAAAATTTGATTTTTACATCTGTCTTAGTTACTATTCTATCATGGCTGAAACAAAATACCTGATGCCCAGAGTTAAAGGTGGAAGGCTGATTTAGCTCACAGTTTGTAGACTTTTTAGTCCATAATCCACTGGTTCCAACTTAGAGTGGCATGGAAGATAAAAAGAAACAGGGAGCACCTCAGCTCTTTCTGTCCCGTATGTCTTATCCAGGCTACTTATTCCAGATAGCACTCATACCGTTGATAATAGTGTCCTTGATCCTAGCATTGTACCATAAACTGATCATAGTATCTCACTCTAAATCCAACCTCCTCTTAAAAGCCCCAACTATGCCTGCATGACCCTTTGGCTTACATCTGGACATTAGCCATAACAGCATCTATATCTAAACAATAAATTATTTTTCCTTATTCTTTTTTTAAGTTTCAGTTTGTTTGCAAATGAAAATCTTAGATTAACACTAATTTTCCCCAAAGTAGTTCAAAGGAATTTCTCCACCTTTGTCTACCTCAGATAATTTACCACTGATACAACTATTACAAGGTCACTTAATTTGAATTTTCAATATTCAATGAGAATATATTAGTCATATCAAAATTTTAGTTGTGCTTATCATTTTGTGGGTCTTTTGCAATTAAAGACTCATATCTTTCTTGGTCTTTGATTTGATTTGATTGTTTTCTATTTTCTCTTTTCTCTAGCTTTTGTATGTGTTCCAAATTGAGCCCATTTTTTTCTGTTTTATTATTTTTCACTTCTGTTTTTGTCCATTATGTTCATGAAGTTTTCTACTGTTGATTTTCTTTTTTTTTGTTCATTATATTTTAAATTTCCAACAGATATTTCATAAATATTATTGTGTTTTATTCATCTGGTATCTTCTTTATAATTTCAGATTAACATGCAATTTGGGGGAATTTTAAAAATTTTACAAGTTTCTGTTTGTAGCTTATATCATTAGGTTTTCTTTATAAATTTTTTTTGTTGTTTTCTTAAAATGTCTCATAAAATAAGGGATAGCCTGATAAATTCAGACATATGATGTGGACTTATTTGATACGTCAATGTTACCTTTTCATCTGTACATGCAGATAGATTATAAATTCTATGCATATTCATTGAGAAAAAAATAGATGTCTTAGTTACTTTTTACTTGTCACTGAGACAAAATACATGATGCCCAAGTTAGGAAAGGAGGTTTCTTCTTACAGTTTTTGGAGGTTTCAGACCATTACTCAGTTGGCTCCAAGGCAAGGTGGCATGGCACGGCTGTAGTTCATGGTGGCTGCAAACAGCAAGGCAAAAACCAGCAAGAGAGAGAGAGAGAGAGACTCCACCCCTTTGTGGGTATAGAATTGACACCATCAATCCAAGTGCTAGACAATGAACCAGTCACAAATGCATAATGCAAAGGCATGAGGCCAGGGTGGGCACCAACATAAGCCATGACATTCCACCCTGGCCCCCAGGACTCATGTACATCTTTTTTAAAAGACATTCAGTCCATCTTCAAGAGTTGCCAAAGTCCTAACAGTTTCAGCATTGCTGAAAGGTCCAAATCCCAAGTCTCCTCCAAGATCTATGGCAAACTCTTAACTGTAGCCTCCTGTACAAATGAAATAAGGTTAAACATTTCTGAAATGCAAAGGCAAAAGATAAACATTATGATTCCAAAAGTTACAAACAGTGAAATATAAAGCATTGGAAACAAAGAAAGTCCAACATCCAGTAGGGTGAATATTAAGTCCTAGAGTTCTATGCTCAAAATTTGAAGCAATCTGGTTGCAGGCTCCAAAAGGCTTGGGTGATTCCACCCCCCCATGGCACTTCCAGGGATTTTAGGTCCCACAGATTTTCTCATAAACCTCTCTACTCGCTTTTTGCAGCTTTCCTTGTATGATCCATGTTCCTGGCTTTTCCAAAATTCTGGGGTCTCCACTGCACCTTTGGCTTCACCCTTACACCTTTACAAATTGCCCTTTTAGGAGCACACTTCTTGGCCTCCCAGGCCCTTTGCAATTGAGGAGGAAGCTGTCTTACCCTCAGAATTTGTGCATTTTTCTTGCACCTAAAGTAAGTGCCATGTGGGTGCTGCCAAGGTTTGCTGCTAGCTGGAGAAGTAGCCAGGCTTTTCCCTCTTTTTGGCTGAAGGGGTCGATTGGGATTGCCTGGATCACTGGGCTCTGTGAACCTGATTGTGAAGAAAAGCTTCTCTATGTTGCCGCCATTCTGGAATTTCATGTGGCCTTGGTTGCCATTCTGGAACATGGTGCTCTACAGGTTTCTCCTCTGAGCAAATTCTTTCACTTTTGCAGTTTTGAGGCTGCAAAGGGTAGAAATTTGCTGCTTCTTGGGATGCCTCAGGGTCATCTTTTTTTATCTCTCTGTTTCTTCTCAGCTATCAAAGTCTCAATTCTGTCTTTACAATCCACAGCTTTATTGGAATTTTCCTTCTGGCCAAACTCACAGTATTGTAAATTATCATGTTGGGCTCTTTGTTCTTGATTTGCTACAAAAAGCTGCCTAAAAGCTCCCGACAATAGCCATGCCACAGCTTCAACATTTGACTGCCTTGGAATTTTCTTTGCCAGATTAATTAGTCCATTGTCCTTAGTCTTAGTCTCAGGCAAAGTCTCTGGGTATGAGCAAAATGCAGACAAACTTTCCGCCAAGCCATAACACACATCACGGGGAGTCCAACAAACAATACAGTACTTCTTCCCAGCAGAAACCTCCCAAGCATGGTGTTTGCCATCAGTCTTCTGGTCTCCTGACCTCTGACCAGAATCTCTTCTACAAAACAGTCTAAGCTGCTCCATTTCTGTGCATCCAGACAACATGTCTGAATATTTCCAAACTTCTCACAAACCATTTCCAAAGCCTCGTGAAAAAGGTATAGTCACAGCAACGACCCCATGCCTCGATACCATATTCTGTCTTAGCTACTTGTTACTTGGTGCTGAGACAAAATATGTGATGCCCAAGTTGGGAAAAAAAGATTTACTTCTTACAGTTTTTGGAAGTTTCATAACCATACTCAGTTGGCTCCAAGACAGGGTGGCGTGGCACGGCTGCAGTTCATGATGGCTGCAGACAGCAAGGCAGAAACCAGCAAGAGAGAGAGACCCACCTGCTTCCTGGCATTACATTGTATGCTGGCTCCACACTTATGTGGGTGCAGTACTGACACTATCAATCCAAGTGGTAGACAGTGAATCAATCACAAACGCATAATACAAAGGCATAAGGCCTGGGGGCCACTGATACAAGCCATGACAGTAGGCTACTTATTCCTTTTCAAAGCTAAGCAAAATGTACTTTCTGCCATGTCTTGAAAAGAACTAATACTTTGATACATGGGACATTTGTCAACTTGAAGTAAGCAAAGTTTGTTCAGAGATGGAAATTATGGTTTGTCAAAGAGGATGATTCCCAATGGAAGTCAGTGATCAATGAGGAAAACATCTTGCATTAAACTATTGAAAGATAACAGGTAGCAGAAATGAAGAAAAATAGGCAGACCACACAGAAGGTGGCTGAGACACCATCTTTGGCTGAAGCTATCCAGCCTAGTCCAATCCAGCCTAGCTATCAGTTGAATAGAGTTGAGTCTGAAACTCACATGCCGAAAAATCACCAGGTCAAGCCCTCGTTCTTGAGGCCCCGATTCAAGACAAATAAGGAAGAACACATTCACTTTAAGTATTACAATTCTGTGATATTTGTTGTAGAGAATCACACCAGGAGTATTAATTTCCTCTGGGAAGATTATTACCATGGAGAACAACCTTTCCATTTATTTCTAGGGATTGCCCAAGCAGCTCCAGCAGTTGCTTACACACACACACACACACACACACACACACACACACACACACAGGGATAAGTGGAGTGGATGATGCCTTTGTTCTATAAACGGGTTTTTTTTTTTTTTTTGTTTTGTTTTGTTTTGTTTTGTTTTGTTCCTCTGTGGTTTCATTGATTTGTTTTTATTTATTCGTTTTTGTGGTACTGTGGATTAAACCTTGGAGCACTTTATCATTCTGCTATAATCCAGCTCTTTTTAATCTGTTTATTTTGAGACAAAACCTTACGAAACTGCCTAGGCTGGCCTCAGCTTGCATCTTCTTGCTCTAGTCACCCTAGCAGTTAGGATTGTATTGGAAGTCACCACACTAGTTATAAACCTTTTCCATTAATCACTTTGGTTTTTGTCTTTCTGCTTTTCACTTTCAAAACATCAGTTGTTCAAGTCTCTGCTCAGGTAAGATTTTTCATTCTCTTTGGCCATTTCTCATGGACAATATTGGCAGTTTCTCTCTGCTTTAATTTATATATCAGTCCATTTTCACTTGCTTGTTATTTTTCAGAACTTTGTGTAAATTTGCAAAGCTAACAAGAGGCAAATATTTTCTCCCTTAGTATTTTCATTCTGTAATATTAAATAGAAGCTAGCTACTCTGATTGCTAGTATATTATCCTTGTTAAGTCCCACATGTATAGCAATGAAATTGTCTAAGATGGCAGATGTATCAAAAGTACCAGATCCTAGCACATTTTTCTCTTTTAACCACACAGATACATCCAAAATCACAAATATTTAATTATGGCATCTTCTCAAAATATGAATTATTGTTTGTTCCCTTGTCCATTATATGACTACACGTGCAAACTAAAAACTTGAAAATTCCGACCAGAGGTATTTTTTATCATCTATTGTCATATTTAAGTATCCTTCAAATTGACCCTGGATTTAATGATCTTATCGACGATTTTCTTCTTTACATAATAATTTAAGTAATTTTTTGTATTGTTCCAGATCATCTTCTAGTCATACCTATAATAATTGGGTTAAGAACCATCAGAATTTGTAGTCTAGATCTTAAATTTTATTTAGGTTTTAGGTCATGGAAATAGTTATTTTGAGGGGTAGGAAATGTGATAATAAAAGCATACATTCAATTATTGCAGAGCATTTTATTTATGCTTCTCTATCCTCCTTATCTCTAGACCTACCTCTGTCTTATCTTATACATGCAACTAGACTATTCTCTGCCTAAAATATAATTAATGCTTGCATACTTAGTTCTGTCTTCATTGAAGGAATTTTTGCCCATTTCAAAGTCACTTTTAATCTCATCTTTGCCTGTAGAAATTTTTCTAGAAAAATTTAAATGACATATTAAGGAAATTCATGTCATTTTCCACTGAATTTTATTTCTTATTATTTAAGAATAGTAACATTGTATGCATCACTTCTATAAGACATTTTACCTTGTATTTTTCATTAAAATATGTGTGATACACCCAATATTTAAAGTTTTTCTTCTAATTTGGCAAGAATAATATGAGAACTAGAATAAAAGCAAGACTTACTTTCAGTTGTTTTCATATAAAATGTACTTCAAGCTAATACTGATAAAAATAAATAAAGACGCTTTGCGTTGATTAAGGAAGCAGAAAGAGTTAACAATTATGAATATAATTACACCAAATGTTCATGTACTCAACTTCATAAAACAAACTCTAATGGACATGAACGGTCAGGTGAACACTGTTATGACTTGTAGGTACAAGTGGCCTAAAAAGCTTCATGTGATCATAGGTGGGAAACTTCAAAGGTGGCTGGATTAGAGAGTGTGAGTGTGAATACAGGGACTGAGCGTTGGTAATGGAAGCCCTGTCCTGGGTGTGGGTGGTACCAATCGATATGCTTACAGCCTAGTGAGAACATAAAGGCAGAGAAGAAAGGTCAGATTTCTGCTATTCCTGCTTGCTGGTTTTGCTGCCTCTTGGTTCACACCATGAACTGGTGTTTCTCCTCTGTGATGACCTTCTGTCACGCCACCCTGTCTTGGAGCCAGCTGATTATGGAATGAAACCTCTACAAACTTTGAGCCAAAATAAACATTTTTATTTTAACTTACTGTATAGGATATTTTGTCTCAGTGATGACAAAAGTAACGAAGACAAACAGCAACACAAGTGTTATAGGGATCTCAATACCTCCCTATAACAAATGGAGAAATCAGTGAGGCAAAAAAAATCAACAAAAAATATCAGAGACAAACCAATCGTTAAACCAAATGGATCTAGTAGATATTTACAGTATTCTACTCAATAACAGAGTACACAGTATGTGAGACTTGCTTCAAAATAGACCACATTTTAGCCCATAGAGCACACTTAAATTAGCACAAAAGAACTGAAATTATTCCATGAAAACTATTGGATTGTACTGTGGTGAGAATGGAAATTATTAGTAAAGTACACTACAGAAACTATTCAAACATGTGGAAATTACCTAATAACTTTTGAAAAATCTCTGGATCAGGAATGAAATTAAGGAAAAGATAAGATAGCTTCTATAGTCAAACAATAATTCTAGTATGAAGTTCTGCAATCTATGAGACACAATGAAAACAGTCTAAGAGGGAAATTTATAGCAATGAATTCCCATATTAGAATAACACAATATATTCAAACAAACAACCCAAGGATATACTTTCAGGTCCTAGAAAAACAAGAGAAATTCAAACCTAAACCTAATACAAAGAAGGAAATTATAAAAATTACGGAAGTTATTAATTAAATTTAAAGTAAAACAGCAATACAATCAATGAATTGAAGAGTTGGTTCTTTAAATGACTGAAAATGATAGACAAACTCTTAGTCAGTCTTATTAAATAATTGAAGGAAAAGATCCAAATCCAAGGAATTAGAGAGTAAAAGGTGACTTTGAAGAAATGCAGAAGATTATTGATAACCGCTTTGAGAAAATGTACTCTAAAAAATGGAAAATTTAGAAAAAGTGGAAAATTTCTAGATATAACAACTACCAAAGTTGAACCAAGGCTAAAAACTTATATAAACCAATATCAGTCGGTGAAATTAAACAAGTAATAGAAAAGCTACTAAGAAAAGTCCAGATTCTAATGTATTCACAGTCAAACTCTATTAGATCTTTAGGGAAGATATAACAACAATACTCCTCAAAATTTATCATGAGATATGATAAGGGAAGTACTCTTTCCAAAGCCATTTCTGGAAGCAATCATTACAATGATTCCAAAGCCATAAAAAGATTCAACTGAAAAAGAGAACTACAGATCGTTGTGTGTGTGTGTGTGTGTGTGTGTGTGTGTGTGTGTAAGAAGTCAACTGTGATTCTAATCCTTTATAGGTGAGTTGTATCTTTTCTCTAACAACTTTTATTATTTTGTTTTTATGCTGAATTTTTGGAATCTTGATTGCTGTATATCTATGTGCCGATTTATTTTAATTATGACTGTTTTGAGTTCTTTATGCCTTACTTATCTGTTAATCAGATTCTTTTACTGTGCCTGGGAAATTGTCTGCTAGTAATTCTGGGAGTACTTTTATTTTTATGTCGTTTGTATTAACTCCTGCATTTTCATGGACATCTATCAATATTATATTATTTTTTCTTTCCATCTTCTTAAAGCTGTCAAATTTTTATTTTATGATCCCTTGTTATTTATTTATTTATTTATTGCCTTTTTCCTTTTTATCAGTACCGGGGATCAAACTCACCACTGCCTGCTTGCAAGGGAGGAGCTTACGCCACTGAGCTAAATCCCCAGCCCCCACCTTGTTATTTTTAAAAGTTGTTTTCCTTCATGACCGCTAGCTGCGATCCTATCTTCAAGGTCTGAAAGTTTACCTTGAGTTTTATTCAAGTCGTTTTGCCGGGTTTCAGTGGAATTTCCTTGATAACTCTTTAAAGTTGTTTCATGCATTCTATTTCTTTCCTATATTATTCATTCAAAATTTCTGTCATTTCCCATGCTCCTGTACTTTATAATCTTTGTTTCTTTAGCTATGCTGAGCAACTCCTATATTAAGGTTGTCATTTATATCTTTATGTGATACATTATTTCTGATCTGAATTCCTCTATACTCTCATGGAATTTTTTCTTTATTTCACTTGTATCTTTTCAGAAATTGCAGGCATATGACTTCCAACGTCTTCTGTTTTCATGTCTCTTTTACTTGTTCCTTATGGACTGGCACTTGAGATTGCTTTTTGCTTTTTCACTTTGTCATTTTCATCTGTTGGCTTAATGTTTTAGTCTTTTGAATTCTGCTAGTCTCACCTGTCCATCCTGTGTGTCTTAGCGTACTGCTGTGTGGCTGATGTTTGCCCAGTTGCTTGTTCCTACAATTTAAGGCAGGGGCTGGTCAACTCAGGTCCTCTTACAGGGCCTTTTGGGTGAGCCCTATATTCTTCCTAGACTGACTAGCCTAGGTGTATTGAAGTAAGACAACACTTAGCTCTTATTGTTACTTCCTGCCTATAGTATGCACCTCAGCCAGGACTCTACTGTGGTCCCTGGGCCCCTTCTGGTCCTTCCAAGTGGAGGGAGGCTTCATTGGTGCTCTTTCCAACACATCCAGGGCCTCTGTGGAGGCAGAACTCATCAAAAATCTTGCCAGCTTGTCAAGTTCCTCCAGTTTGGGGGAAGGTTCACTCCTGTTGACCCACTGAGGTTCTCTACCTGAGAGGGAAATGCAACATGCTGTCACAGGCCCACCACATCCTCTGTGTGTGGGGAGGGGTTGCCAAGGCTCCCTCCAGCCCCCAGGGTACTGCAGATGGTGGAAGGGGTCGCTGATGGTCTTTGGGCTGGTGAGGTCTTCCAGGTGCAGGGAAAGGGCTGTCAATGATCCTGTTGGCTGCTGAAATCATCTGGGTGTGGGGGTGGGGGAGACAAGGCTCCCATTGGCTGCTGAGGTGGTCTTGGTGCTAGTGAAGAAACTATATCAGTTTTTAAATTGTAATTTTCCATTGCTTATTTCATATAAAGTTTTATATGTCATATACTTCAAAGTATCCTTTACTATTAAATTTTAAATGAAGGGAATATATGTAGAGATTTTTGTTTCATATTTATATTTGCATTTGAACTTTCTTTTTGCTCCTGAATTATTCTACCAAGTGTGTCTCTTTGAATAGGTTTCAAAGATTTTCCTTTTGACCTTACTCATACTTTCTATTACATGAAGTTCTACATCATAGTACTATTGGTTTTTTCTTTATAATTTTCTTTATCTGCATTTCTTGAATTAAATTTACTTTTAATTTGTTATAAATGCTGTCCCTATTAATTTATATTTCAGTAGACTTTTTTCCTAATGCACCAAAGAGTAACCATTCATAAGCACTGCTCTACTGACAACTAATTTCCACTGTATTATTTTATTCTCATATTATTTAGGGATATATTTTAAAATTTCAATATATAAGAACTAACCAAAATTTCTATCTATAATAAAATGGATAGATACAGAAATTCACAGAAAGAATGCTACCAGAAATTATAATGAAGAAATTTCTATTATGTAAGCAACACATGTTAATATCCATAATACTGATAATGAAAAGACAAAGATAACACTTAGAAGTATGTGTATGTTTAGTATATATTATGAAATGAAACACAATAATATTAAGCTATTATAATGTTTTAAGTGTCAAGATAATGATTACAATGTTTGTTATTTCATTCTATTGATGGTTTACATAGATATGTTCAGTTTATAACTTATTTACTTATACACTTACAATTTATGCAAGTCAATATTTCTATGTCATACTTCAATAAAAACTTGAAAGAATGCTAAATTCACCAAATGTTATAGTGTGATTCCTAGCAATAAGATACTATACTAGACATCAGTGATGAAAAAGATATGACTTGTATAATGTACTACATAAAAATGAGTAATTATATATATATATTTCTACATTACTGGAATAGATAACATAATGTTATAGGGATAATTGTGGAACTGTTTCTCTAAAGTGGGATGTATAAATACAAGCAAAATAACTATCTATTGAGATAATTTCAAGTTTGATAGTAAAATACTACGTTTTACATCTACATTGTCCTGTAAAGGTCTTGTATATTTGGAAGGAAATTAGATCATGATTGTGCTATAATCATCAATGACTTGATTCATTGATAAGTTTATAGCTGACTGTGTTCTTCAGAGGTGGGGCCAGTTTGGAAGAGGCAGGTTACTCGGGGTGTGACCTGGAGGGCCATCGTGTTGTACCTGGCTCCTTTTGCTGTTCTTGACTTCCTGGATTGTGCAGAGCCTTCCTCTACCATTCTATTCTGCTATGCAACATCTTCCTTGGACACAGACAACCATAGACTGTCCCACTGAAATTAGACAGAATAAACGTTTCCTCTTTAAGTCACAGTTGTCAGTTATTTTGTCCCACTGAGCGGGAAGTTTCTGACTGCTGTGGTTTGTGTCTGGATGTCTTATTAAAGCTTCATGTGCTCATAGCCGAGGTTTTTGTGAGGTGATATGGGAATAGTTCACTGATAAACTTGTAGCTAAATTTAGCAGGTGACGTTTGTTTGGAGAAGGTGGCGTCACTGGGATCACGGACCAGAATGATGTATCTCCCTCTTTCTTCCCTTGGTCCTCCTATTTTTGTACTGCCATACCATGGTTTTTTACTGCCATTCCCCTTAGCCACACTGCCTTTCCCTGAAGCCAGGGTGCCATTGCTTGAAAAAAATCTACAAATTTTGAGCCAAAATAAATCTCTTCTCCTTTAAATTGCAGCTGTGGATATTGTGACTCATTAAAAAGAAAGTAACTAAGATACTAACAGAGAATGTGGTGTCATGGCTGTCATAGTGCCAGACCACGTGATTTGGGAACCTTTAGAACCAGATTTCAGGAAGATTCTGTCAAAGTTTGGAGATGCACAGTAGTGTTGCTAGTAGTGCTTAATATGTAATATTGGTCAAAGCTCAGAAGACCGAATTACTAATAGAAATATGGATAGCAAAATCAATGCTCAGAAAGTTTTGTGGTAAACAAGGACTGTATTGATAGTTGGACTACAGCTCATTTATTGGTTTTAGTGCCATTAGGCCGACTATTATCTACATTTGCCTATATCTGGTTACTTTATGAGACTGAGCTTAAGGGTGATAGACTAAATAATCTAGGACAAGAAAATATGAGTTAGCCCCATGTTTAACCTATGGCCTCAGTACTGCTGGATGCTTTCAGCTAGATCTACAGTGAAAATAAGTAGCAAATTAAAGAGCTGAATGATTTGAAAAGTTTGCAGTTATGGTAGAAATTAAGTGCTGACACAGTTGGGAGACAAGAGAGTGCTGTTTCTGAAAAGATTAGTACTGAAAAGAAGAAAAGTGCTTTCTACAAATATAAGAAGAAAAATTCTTTGGGGGGGCATCCTCATCTATCTCAAGCTAATAAAACTGTTAACTTTCATTTGAGTAGAGAGTCTCTGGAATGCATGCTAATTCAGGTCCATCTAAGGAAGTATATCACAGAGTTCAGGTATGTAGGCATTCATATCCCAAATGAGCCTTAGTACTGCTCAGGCTGTGGTTCAGTTTGGTATCTTTCATGTGGTGCAGAAGAGTGTGGGCAGAGTGCAGTAGACCAAACGGGATGTTTCAGCTTATTGTTTCCTACTTATAAGGGAAAAGCTCTTCTTAATCAGCTTATCCCGCGCCACATAATGGTAAGTGACAATGCATAGATTATTCTGCAGGTTTATGATGCATGAAAAGGGGAAGTACAATTATATGCAAAGATTTGAATATCAATGTTTTAAGTCTTAAGTTTAGAGAAATGCATTTCATCGTTTGTTTTTCATTTTTGGTAAGATTCATCTGCAAATGGAAAGTAAGAACAGGGAGCCAAGACAAAGGGAAAAATTCAGTGTGCATTATTACACATTTATTTTTCTATAGCTGATAAGAGTGTTAATTGACAGTGATCCACTATGTCATACAAAGAAAAATACAGGAAAGATTGGTTATCTGAGTCTGACTTTGCACAAATCCACAAACTCATGCTCTTTTTTGCAAGAATATCAGCTGGGAAACTGTGCCAAACCTATCTAGAGTTAATATTTATTTGTTAAACTTAAAAAGAACAAAACAAGGAAACTGAAATAAATCATTTATAAAGAATAAAGTTGAGATTGTCTTCTTTCCATGACACTCCATGGCTTCTTAATATTTTAGACTTGATTTACACCATCCTGGGCACAGTGACAACTTGCATTTCTCATTTCTAAGTGTAGGGTAGCATTAAAGCACTTCAGCTTTGAAATTAGAGGACATGAAATACAATACTGCACACCTGTAACTTTGGGAAAGTTATATGAACTATTTAATCTGCCTTCTTATCTCTATAATCGAATATATTTCCATTGAGTTTTTATGTATAACTTTCTTAGTAGATTATCTGGCATAAACTGTCAAGAATAGTTAATACATGCTGCCTTACTTAGTGCTATAATTACAGATATATATTCTGGATCCAATATGTTAAAACTCCTGTTCTCTTATGATACCGCCCTGCCTGAAAGCTTTTCATTCTACTTGCTGCCTTCAATATGTATTAGGTTCAAATTTCTCTCATAGCTGATTTTCTCTATTATTTGAGATCTAGCTCATCAAAAATTTTACTGTCAAACATGATTTTCTAATAAAATTGCATTTTCTAAAAGGGAAAGGCAGAAATCATGTCAAAGACCAAGAACTCCCATTTTATTGGATAGAATTCTGACATCATCATTATCACCTTAACAAAACTTGTTGTCATCACCTTAGTGCAATAACTGATGTTTCAAAATCCTACTTACAATACCATTAGTCTTTAGAGGAATATTACTTTCCGTTTTCTAGATTACTAAAATATCTGTAAGCTCAATTTCAAATACTTAGCATATATTTGATTTTTCTGTTAATATTGCACAGAATTGTACAGAATTTTTCTATATTAAAACATGGTTTAGAATTTTGAGGCCTTAAAATTATCAAGTATCAAGTTATACAACTGTCTTGGTAAAACAGTTGAGATGGAGATTATGAGGTTGGTTAGTAACTTTATAAATATCCTAAGATTTAAAACCTTATGAAATGTGTGAAATAAAAAGCTTTGTAATCAATCTGTAGGTGTATAGTATTTAAGGGTAAGACAATTTGTGGTAATAATTTTCAAATAAATTTTTGATTTGTTATATTGTGCATAAAATCAAATGTTATACAACAAAATTTTTGTGTAATCACAAAGAAGTAAATTAATTGATCACTGCATCTTTTCCTACTTAGACTAGTTGTTTAATAAACAAGATAAAATGAGATGGATTTACATAAGATAGCAGATTAATTTGTAATTTTGCTGGTCATTGAATTTTTAAGTATCCAATATGACTTAAAGTAATTCAGAACATTATTTACTGTGAGTTCTTAAATCAGATTTAATAATATTTTAATAATATTTTAAAGTTTCTTTATGCCAAAAAGTATATTATATACAAAGAATTTCAAAATCATAAAAACTGTGTTTATGTTTCACTTCTAATTCATAATTTTAAGCAGCTTTTGGGATTATTCAATTTCAGGGTAAGCCTACATTCACCCATAAACTAATTTAGAAGTGTATCCCTCCGCATTATACTATGGTTGAAGGAAAGCATTTAAGTGCATAAAGTTTTCTCATTTTAAATTTATAGCCTTACTATTTAAGTAATTCTATAAACAGTGACATAGTTATTTAAATCTCAATTTCTGGAATATGAATCTTGAAATTAAATCCTGGCTTTGGACATAATTAGCTGGGAGACTTTGGAAAAGCAGCTTAATTTTTTGTGTATCATAGTTCCTAGCATTGTAAACTGAAAAATAAAGTTATAGTTCTTGCAAAGAAAGACTTAAAACTGTCTTTGCAGATTATACTGTCATCTACATATAAAATTTGGAGAAATAAAGCACTCCTTTATTATGTGATTATAAAGACTGCAAAATGCAAGGTAAACACACTTCACAAAGTCACCTACTTTCTTATACACTAACAAGTAACTGCTAAATTAAAATTAAATTCTTTACAGAGTATGAAAAAGAATGAAATAATTTGCCATAAATTTAGTATAATTAGATGACTATATATATATATATATATATATATATATATCCAGCAAACGCTGATGAAAGTAGAGAACTAAGTGTGGAGATAGTCTATGTTCATGAATTGTAAGAGATATTATTGTCAAGATATCAGTTTTTCCCAATGTGATCAACACATTCACTTCAACCCTGCTGGAAATCCCAGTGAATCATTCTAGGAATATAAACAGAGTGATTCTGAAGTTTATATGGAGAGATAAAATACCCAGAATAGTCAACAATAGTGAAGGTGCAGGATGAGGTTAAAAGACAAAAACTACTTTACTTTAAGACTTACCATAAAGCTACAGTCATTACGACAGTAATGAGCGTAGTGAGAGTAGAAAACGGATTTATGTCCCATGCCTGGAAACCAAAACAAGACCCTGAGAAACATGATCTTTTGTTTTTAGGAGGTGTCAGGCTATATGGCCCCCACTACCCTCAAGCCTGGAGGTTTCAACACCCCTCTTGCCTCAGCCTATGGAGTAGCCACCACTACAGATGCACAATACCACGTGCAGATTCCTGAACTGATAATAGAGGTGGTACAATGAATCAAAGACAATTTTTTCAACCAATGGGGCTGGAACACATGGACATCAACACACAAAAATCAGTCTAGACAGGTTTCCCATGCTTCATTAAAATTAACCCAAAGTGGATCACAGACTTGAATGTAAGGCACAGAACTATAAATCTCATAGGTGATAGCACAGAAAAAAAAAAAAAAAAAACAGAGATGATCTTGGGTATGGTGATGATTTTTTAGAGGCAACACTAAAGACACAATCAATGAAAAAATTGATAAACTAGTCTTTGTTAAAGTTAAAAAAACTTCTGTGTGGATGATGATGGGAAATGGAAAAGAAAAAAATCAAAGAGGGAACATTGGCAAAGTGTCTGCACAGAAATTTTCAATCTATTCTCCCTTTTTACCATAAATTTCAACTAGCAATATTCACAAACCAGAACATATTTTTGAAAAACTCGACACTTGGAAAGAAATCTAGGATACCCACATGGTTCACAGAACAAATGAAAACTAAACTGGAAGGTAAGAACATTTTCACTGGGACTGTGCTATAACACTTTCTCCCACACACCAGTGTAATACCAGATGGAGAGGATTTCCTTGAACCCATGGTTTATACCAGAGAAATAGAAAAAAAAAATACAGTCACACAGCTTCACTAGAATTTCCAGATGCTCCTTAGGAAGCCCACTTCAACTTTATCTCATGAAAAGTGCTGTGGATAATGCACCACTAGATCACCTCAGCTGGAAAATAAAAAAACATACGAATGGCACAGGAATCAAAACACACACCTCTGCAGTACTTCTTATTCCTGCCAACTGTGCTGTCAGATTGAGAATATTAGCCAGTTTCACAAAACAACTACAAACTGAGCTGACTGTCTTCAGAAGAATCTGAAATTTAAGATACCTTCAGTTCCAACCTGTCTAGTCTCCATACCCAGGTTTCATCCCACCTCCCAAATCCAGTTCAGTAATGCGGAGATACACCTCTTCCCACTTCAGAAATGCGTTTGCGTTAGGCTAACTTAATCTAGGCTATTAAAAATCCACTTAACTCGTCTAAAAGTCATTCGTGACTGTACTTTGATAGGGAACTAAGCTAGACTCGTTAAACATAAAAGAGAGAAAACTCAAATATACAAAATCATAAAAGAGGAGGAATTACAACTGATTCATCAGAAGTACAAAAGCTGTTAAGTAGGAAAAGTTATATGTCAGAAAATTGTCTAATCTAGAAGAAAAGATAACACTCCTACACCCACCCAACTTGCTAAGACTGATAAAAAAAGAAACACAAAATTTGAGTGGACCAATAATGTCTAAGGAGATTGAATTAAGAATAAAACTTGCCAACAAAAACAAATTGCCAGGAAGTGACTTATTCACTATTTAATTCTAGTGGACATTTAGAGAACTAGTCCCAGGCTTTCTCAAACCACTCAGACAAGTTAGAGAAGTGAAAATTCTTCCACAATCTTTTTTGTGAAGCCAGCACTATCTTGTTACAAAAGCCAGACAAAGATATTAGAATAAAAGAAAATTATAGAACATAGTCTAGATGAACATACGTAAAATCTTCAACAAAACACTAACAAACTGAATCCAAACATAAATCAAAATTATCATTTACTCTTATCAAATGTAATTATTCCCAGGATGGTTCAACATACACAAATAAATAAATGAAATAAACCACATTAATAAAGTGAAGAACAAAAGCCTTACATATATTTCCTTAGATGCACAGAAATGTTTGAAAAATTTAACATTTGTTCATGATTTAAAAATATTAATATATAATGCATTATATATATATATGTATATATGTATGTATACATATATTGGGGGTGTTTTGCCTTTTGAGTCAGTCACTGTACAGTTCAGGCTGGTTTTGAGCTCACTTTGTAGAGTAAGCTGGTCTTGAACTTAAAACAATCCTCCTGCCTCAGCCTCCTGAATGCTGGGATTAAAGCATCTGCAACCATGCCTGGCTCTCATTAATAGATATTTTGGAAGTGAAAAGGATATATATATTAACCAGTGTTAATCTCCAAATAAAAGAGTTGAAGTAGACCTGAACACAATAAAGGATGTATAGGAGAAGCACATAGCTAACCTTATGATTAAAGGTGAGAAACTGAAAGTTGTTCCCCCAAGATTTGAAATATGACAAGAATGCCTATTCTTACCACTTTGATTCAACAGGGTTTTGGAAGTTCTTGTCAAAGGAATGAAGTGAAATAAATAAATAAATCCATGTAAGAAAAATATGAATTTTTTTTTTGTTATTTGCTAACAACATAATCTCATGTGAAGAAATTTCTTTCTCCACTGGAAAACTATTAGAATAAACAAGCAAGTTAAATAAAATTGCACAATAATAAATGAACACATGCATTTCAGTAGAATTTCTATAGATTAACAATGAAATATGTGGATAATCCCATTTAAATTGATATAGAAATTTAAACTATATAGGACCAACTTAACTAACGATGTAATAAATCTGCAGTTTTTAGTTACAACAGACAGTATTGATGAAAGAAATTGAAGACACAAATAAATAAGCTATTCCATAGGCTGGAAAAAATTAATATGATAAGATGTCCATAGTATCAAATATGATATTACATATTGAATGAAATTTGCATCCAAATATCAATGCCATTTTTTAGAAATAAAAAAATCTTAAAATTTGTGTGCAACCACAACAAAATCTAAATAGTCAAGGCAGTTATGAGAAGAAAGAACAAAGCTGAAGATCCTATACTGTTGGATTTCAAATCATACTATAAAATTAAAATTAAACAGTATAGTAATTACAAAAACAAAACACAACTATCAATGAGCAAGTTAGAGACTCTAGAAATGAATCTATACATGTATAATCAATGTATATTTTTCAAAAGGGGTAATGAAACACAATAGGAAAATTATTTTCAATGAATGTTATTTGAAAAATGGATATCCACACATAGAAAAACATAAAATTTGATGCTAAATTTCACACTATAATATAGATTCAAAATACAAAAAAGGCTTCAAAAATAATTTGGAAAACTGAGGAGACAGTGGCAACCAACAAGACTTCCACATGTTCAGAGTGTATTGGTGACTCGCTGACATAAGGCTGACACAATGTTTTCCTTCTTATTTCTACTGATGAACTTTTATGTAAGGGCAATGTCTCCGTTTTCCACTGGAATGGAGCCCTCCAGCCTTCTCAAGATAGTATTCTCTTATTATACTACATTAAATTTACTGCATTAATCCTCTATGAATAACAATGTATCCTGTATCTACTGTGGCGGCTTGTGTCTAGATGTGAATGAAGAGTCTCAGGTGGTCACTGGTAGGGTTTTTTGGGGGTGGCTGGATCCAGAGTGTGTGATGCTGCAATTAAATGTGGTGACTACTAAATCAGACTGCTGATTGATTTGGCATAGTTCTGGAGAGAAGTGCTACCTACCCTCCGGGCAGAAGGTAGGTAGCCTAGATACAATACAAGAGGCCCAGAACGAGGCTGCTCTTGCCTCTTGTTGACTGCTGCCTTCTACCTGCCATGAACTGTTTCTCCTCCACGATGGCCTCTGCTGTATCATCCTGCCTTGGAGCCAGCCAGGTAAGAAGTGGAGCTGCTGCGAACAGTGAGATAAAGAAATCTGTTCTCCTTTAACTTAGGGTTTTTTTTTTTTTTTTTTTTTTTTTTTTTTTTTTTTTTTTTTTTTTTTTTGCAGTGAGAAAATAACTGAGACATCTATCATTTTGAGAAAAAGTCCCAATCCTTTCTCCTTTGAACTGTCACATCTTTGATAAGCTTAGCATCAAACACCTAAGTTTTCCATGATGTTGCCGCAAATTTCTCATCTCTATCCTCCAACTAAATCCAACCTTTCATCTCTGATTCTCAGCACAGTTCATTTTACCAGTCTCTCCAAATACATTCGTTTTGGTAAATTCAATAATCAAGTTTCTGTTATTTTTCTTCCTTTTCTGTTGCGAGCACTTGACCCACTTGGATGTGTTCTCTTTAATCCATTTTCTTTATTTATATTCTTAAATCTCATGTTCTCCTGACTCCTTTCAGTCTCCAACTGGAAAATGTCCTTGGTCTCAACATCTTTTGTTGGTTCTCCTTTTGTAGCCTATTTGGAGTAAGCACATCCTTATTTTTGTTTCGTATTTATATTCTTTTTCAAGTGATTTTTATCCAAGTCTGAGGTTTCAGTAGTCATTATTCATATACATAGCTATCTAACTTATACTTTTAATATTGAAATCTTTGAAGGTTTTTGGACTTATATATCTAATGTCTGCTGGATAATTTTACTTTTAGAATTCAGATTTAAAATATGACTCAATCTATAAAGTATAATTCTCCCCAAAACTTAGTTTCATATTGTGATCATATGATATTATGTATTAGTGTAAAATGCACATATGATTGCTAACAAATAAAATGTGTACTACATACCTAAGATTGTCTTTCTGATTTCCCTCTTTCTGTTCAACCCCTCTCTTCTATTTCTCTACATCCTTCTGTACATTAAAGACTCTATGTGCAGTAAAGGACAAGTGGTACCTGAGGGCAGTTAGGGTGATTCTGTTGCATGATAAGGGTAAAATAGAAGCATTTCTTATTTCAGGTTGTCTCTTGCATCACTTGGACTCATTTCACAAACTTATGAATCTTGAACAGTAATATTCAATTAAAAAGTGAAATAATAGGTAGAAAGAAAGAGATGAAATAACTCACAGAATGCTTATATCCTCTGTAGCAGATAATTCCTTAACACTTTGCAAAAGCAAATTAAAATGCTTGAGTAAAATACTAGTGATGTCTTGCACACATATGTCAATGTTTTATACAGAAATAGTCCAGTAAATGAGGTAAAAAACTACCTTTAGTTGATTAAGAGATCAAGACCAATGACACCACATTCATATTTTCTAGTAATTTACTTAATACTAGGAAGTTTATTAATAATATTACTTCTCTGATATCAACATCGTGGGCACTGTATTGATTATGAGTTTTGGTTTCTGTAAAATAAAAGACAGAAATCTTTTCTTCTAATAGTTTCCTGTTTTAAGTGTTTCATAATTTGAGCTCTTACATTTAGATCTATGATCCATTATGACTTAGTTTTTATGATACGAAGTAGGGGTCCAATCATACTGCTGTAGAAATATACATCCAGTTGTGCCTTCATGATTTGTTGAAAAGATTATTCCATTCCTATTGTACCATTTTGGAACTCTTGTTAAAAGTTAGTTGGCCCCATTGGCTCTGGGATGAGGTGCCTGTGAGAAGAGTGTGAGTCTGTGCTCTGCACCTCCTCCTTTGTTCCTGGGACTGTGGGATTACAAACAGGGTGTGAGTCCATGATCTGCACCTCCTTCATTGTCTCTGGAATGGCACAGCCTGTGAAAGAGTGTAAAGACACATGGCTTTGACGTGTGAACTCACAAGAACCCAAAAATCAAGGACAAAAGCTGGGCAGGGCATATTGATGCATCTATGTCTTCTGAGGGTGGAGTAGTCAGAGTGACAGGCAGTGTGGAAGCATCTGAAGAAACATCAAGGAGCAGAAGTTGGATTCTGGAGAACTCACCAGCAGAAGACCCGTTCCAGACGCTATACTCAGAGGCCAAGATGGGCTCCAAAACCAGGACATTTCTGAGATCTAACATGGGCAGTATCACAGAACTATAAATGGTAGAGTTATTTTATCACTTTTATTCTCCCTTGTTTGTCTGATTGTCTACCCCTCTCTTGTCTGGTTGAATGTCATCTTGTTTTGTTTTCTATTTGTGAATATTTTTTATTTGGGATTTTCCCTCTTTTCTGCTCTTCCTCTGGTCTCCTCTCTTTCTTGCTTCTCTTTTTTTTTTTTTTTTTTTTGTTTTTGTTTTTGATTCTCTTTATTCTACTTTTTTCACTGTTTAGGTTTACCTTTTTTTTTTTTTTGCTTTATTCTATTGATTATCTTTCTCTTTCTCCTCTACTACTCCTTGAATTTAAATTTTTAAGTAAGTAATCATTGTTTCTCTCTTTCACAATGAATTTTATTCTTTCCCTCCTGTGTCTTCCAGTTTTCCAAAACTAGGTGATCCTTCTTTGACCTCCCACCTTGACTCTACTACATCCGACCTCATTCATCACATTAGTTTGGCCCTACCCATCTTAAGCTTCCTGCTCCCACAGAAGTGTAAAATTACCTTACCAAGGGGAGAGTCACTGCATACAAGTACATGAGTGAAAGAAGGTATAGAAATTCGGATCTTGAGGGCAGAAATGCAGCTACTGATCATAAAATTAAAGATATCTTAAAAATAGCAAGTGACTATGAAAAGTTAATTCAACACCTAGAAGATGAAGCAAAGAAGAAAAAACAGAGTAAAACAAACTCAAAGCCCAGTACAGTGAGAAATTTGTAAAGATCAAACTGAAAATAACCAATGGAGACCAAGAAAATAATATAAAGAATTAATGAATTGAAGAGTTGTTTCTTTGAAAGAATAAATAAAGTCGGTAAACCTTTGGCCAACATTATAAAAAAATAAAAAAGGAAAGAAAAGGCTCATATTCATGCACTGAGGAATGAAAAGGGTGAAATCACTATGGAGCTTGTGGAAATTCAGAAGATCATTAATACATACTTCAAAATATTTTACTCTTCTAGGATGGAAAACACAGAAGAAATGGACAGTATCCTAGATAAGTATGAACTTTCAAAGCCAAACAAAAAAGATTGAAAAATTCTGAATAGACTGATATCCATTAATGAGATTAAATGTTAATTAAAAACTTACCAACAAAGAAAATTCTAGGCCCTGACAGAATCATTGCTGAATTCTACAAGATAATTGTAGAAGATTTAATGCCAATACTCCTCAAACTCTTTAATGAAATTCAAAGTGAAGCAATACTTCCTAACTCATTTTTGCAATCAAGTATTACCTTGATACCAAAATTAGAGAAATACCCAGCCAAAAAAGAGAACTACAGGACATTCTTTCCAATAAACATAGTTGCAAAAATCCTCAGTAACATACTAGTGAACAGAATATAACAAATCATCAAGAAGATTATACATCATGATCAAGTGGGATTCATTCCGCGAATGAAGTGATGGTTCAACATATACAAATCAATAAATGTAGCATATAACATTGAAAGAGCCCAAGACAAAAATCAAATGATCATCTCAATAGATGCAGAAAGAACTTTTGATAAAGTTTAACATTCAATCATGATAAAAGTCATACGGAAATTGGAATAGATTTTACCTCACTCTTATAAAAACCACCCAAGACAAACCAACAGCCAGCATCATACTAAACTGACAAAAACTGCAAGCTTTCACTCTAAAATTAGGAACAAGACAAGGATGTTCACTATCACAACTCCTATTCAATATAGTTCTGGAAACATTAGAGAAATTAGAGAGAACATATGCTTCACAATAGCATCCAAAGAACGAAGTACTTATGAATCAATCTAACAAAGGAAGTAAAGGTTTTATATATAGAAAATTACAGTATTCTGAAAAAGGAGATCGAATAGGATATCAGAAGGTGGAAAGATATCTCTTGTTCATGGAGAGGAAGAACCAACATATTGAAAAGTCCATAATCCCAAAATTGTTAACAGATTTAATGCAATCCTGGTAAAAAAATTAGCATATCTCACAGATATAAAGAAAACATTTCTAAAACTCATATGAAACTAGAGGAGACCTAGAATAGAAAAAGAATCTTGGGCAACAAAAGCAAGGTAAGAGGAATCGCAATTCCAAACTTAAAATTATATTACAAAACTACTGTAATAAAGTCAGATGGCATTGGCAAAAACATACCTGATGACAAATGGAACAGATTAGAAGATTCAGACATAACTCCAAGTACACACAGCCACTTTAAATTTGACAAAAGGACCAAGAATGTTCACTGGAAGAAAGATAGCCTCGTTAGTAAGTGATATTGGAAAAAATGACAATCTACATGCCAAAGACTAAAACTAGACCCATGTCTCTCACTGTGTACTAAAGTAAAGTCAAAATGGATCAAAGACCTAACTATTAAAATACAAATACTAAATCTACTCAAAAGACAGTAGGTAAAAATCTTGAAGATATAGGAGTAGGCAGAGACTTCATGAACAAAACTCTGATATGGAAAACAGTTTAATCAATGACTGATATCACATCTGATTAAAAATCATTTGTATGTCAAAATAAATCATCAACAGAGTGAAAAGATAATCCATAGAGTGCAAAACAATTTTAGCTAGCTGTCTCTCAGACACAGTTATATGTTGTATACCTAGAATATAAAGAATTGAGAAAATCAGAACACCAAGTTCTAACACCCAGCCCAAAAATGGGCAGCTGAGATGAAAAGGCAATTCTAAGATGAAGAAGTACATATAGTAAATAAATATATGAAAAAATGTTCAACATCATTGGTCATTCAAGAAATGCAAATTAAAATAACACTGAGATTGCACCTCACCCCAGTAGCAATTCTTATCCTCAAGAAATCAACAAGTAACTAATGCTGGAGAGAGTATTGGGAAAAAAGAAAGAACATTTCTCCACTGTGGGTGGGAATATAGACTGTTGTTATCACTATGGAAATCTGTATGGAGATTTAAAAAAAAAAAACCAGTAGGAATAAAGGTCCAGTTTGACCCAGGTGTTTTTTCCTTCTGGGTATTTTCCCAGAAGAATCAAAAACACTGTACCAGTGATAATGTGTGCCCATGTTTATAGAAGCACAATTTGTAATAGCTAAATTTTAGAAACAACCCAAATGCCCATCACTTGAGGAACAGATTAAAATGATGTGGTATTTTGTACAATGGAGCATTACTCAGTTATAAAGAAGAATAAACAATACATTTATAGGAAAATGTAAGTGACTTGAGACCATGTTCCTAAATGAAATAAAATGCTCACATGTGTAAACTTCATGCTATCTCCCTGGTGTAAGAAGCTGAAAAAGTAAATGAGATTCAAAATGTACACTAAACATTGTGAAATGAGAAGATACCGCTCAAAAGAAAGACAAACTGGAATGGGGAAAAGGAGAAAAGGAAGAGAAAAAGAAAGATAAGTAAATAAATACACAAAATATTTAAGATAATTATACTGCTAATTACTTTAGTTCATTGAAAAACAGTTTGTGCTTACATTGTTGCATCAATTTTGCATGCCTACATGTTATAATGTGAGCAACTACTTTGAAGATAACAGTACAGAATGTACTAACAATTGTTACTCTCCTACAATCTTAATTTGAAAATTTGTTCTATTAATTTTTTCTTGAAAATAAAAAATCAATTGATCATAAAAAATTGGTAAAATTTTGACCCTCAGTTCTATTAGTGTCTTAGTTCATGCATCCGGAAAAGGTTTCACATATTAATGCCTATACTTTCAGAAGCCACCATTTCGGCATGAAATCCAGGACTGATCTGACTTCTTTACCCCAGGGAGCAGTCTGTGTGCTTTCCGGCCTGAACTTGAACTTCTCAGGGGTCCTCTGTATAGTCTGCTCTATGTCTGTGCCTCTCTCACCTAGTGACTGTGGAAGTGGGGAACTCTTGAGGTGAAGCTGTTTTTTAGTTGTTGCGTCTCAGATTTAAACATTCACTCTCTTCCTGAGATGGCTTTGATTAAAGCACTGTTTACAAATATAAAGGCGATAGTGCTGGATTCCTTCTACAACCATTTCCAACTGTTTGGAAAGAGTCACCTCAGCAAAACCCCACGTTGGTCTTGCAGTTCACAACGGTTGTGAAGGCGCCCACAAATAAGCCTGGACCCCATTTCTTCCTGTAACAGTTGGCTGAGGGAGCGATCTCATGCTTGTGGAGGGCTCTCTTTCCCCAAGTGGGACAGGGAGACTTCTCCCTTTATCTCTCTGCACTGTGGGCCATTTCTTCAACTGCTCTGCAGCTCCAAGTCTTCCTATTGGTTCCTTCCTCATTCCTAGAGAGCTAGTTTTTTTCTCTTTTTCCAGATGGTGTTTTCCAGGTGTCTGGATCCCAGATCTCAGCGAGGCTGAATTTTGCAGCTCATCCCTACTCTGCCATTTCCCCCCTGGAGTTTCATACACGTTTTGTTTATTCTTTTTCTATTTTGTTTTGCAGCAGTTCAAGAGTAATGTTTTAATTCCTTTAATGTTTTTTCCATTAATTTCTTAAGTAGTTTTAACGGATTTATTCTGGTAACCGCTTGAGAAAGTTTTCGGTACCTTTGGTGTCGTTACTTATCTCTGCGTTCTCTCCCTCTTTCCCTGCAATGGTGCTAACATCGAAAGATGAAGGAATAGATGTGTCCGACAGGCACCAGGGCCCGTGCACCTGCATTCAAGTATCCAGTTGCTCAGAGCAAACATGCTAACATGGGGAGGTGTAGTGAAGACCACAGTTAGGAGCCTTTTCATTTACTCCTATTTTTTATGGTTGTTTGACTTGAGTCTAAATCAAAACCTGCTCTGGTCTTTACTCATATACAACTAATTCTCTGTATCCAGCAGAACTTACTAGGTGCAGCAAGAAAACTGTGAAAAACAAACTAATAAATATCTTTTGTTTTCCCTGTTCTAGCTGTGAGGCGCTGACAAGTTAATGAAAGGTTTACTCTTTTCTTAAAATAATGACCCTCATACCTCTCAGGATGCAGAAATGAAGAAAACAGAAGTGCCCTACAAAGATTAGCAGGGAAGAGAAAATGATGAATAATGTAATAAGATCTTAAACAGGATTATACCAGACCATTGAAATGATAGGTAACTTATCTGACAAATCCTCATCCTCAGTGTGTTCCTGTAGCCTCATTAGAATATACTGATACAGTTCCTGCCCAGCTTTCTTATATAATTAGTTCACATAAAAGGACAAAGTAATAATGGGACAATGCTTGAAGCTATAAATAATATAGCATGCTGACCCATATGTACACATAAGTCAAAGAATACTGGCTTGATATCATCAAAGCAACAAAAAGCAATAATTTTTCCATTACAAACTTTGCTTTATCCCCCCCAAAAGAACCTTAAGCACTCAGAAAATTCTACCAAATAGTCAAAAAGAAACAATATTTTAAATAATTAAGAGTATTTGTCCAGGTCCTTGCTAAAACAGAAACAAAACTATGAAGGGCAACTAACTTATTATGCTTTCTGAAATATTTATATGCATAGTAATATTTTGAAAATAAGTATCACCTAGTTATGCCAGAGTCCTCTGCTAGACATGCTAAGTGCTAAACAGAACCAAACTGAAAAGTAATAAAATTTACATAGAAAAGCACAATCAGAATAGAATTCAGTTGAAGGTCAAAGATCTCAAATTGTATTTGCCTGACACTCTCTAAATTGGAATATTTAAGCATAATTCATAAAGCAAAAATTCGTTCTCCTTGAAAACTGCTAGGTCATCCAATTCCATGCTTCTGTACTTTCTCGTATTGCTAAAGTAGACAGGCACAGATGTCCAGATGACAGAGGGTTGGCAGAATGACTCATCCAAATGTAGGACAACTTTCTTGGGAGCTATGTTTGAGGGCCAGTATTAGAGGTGTTTTTTTTTTTTTTTTATTTTTTGTCTTTAGAACAAACTTTCTACACACAGAAAAATAAATGTATTTGCGTTTCTCCCAGTCATGCCATATATATATATATATATATATATATATATATATATTTTTTTTTTTTTTTTGTCTAGAGTGAGTCTTCAATAGCAGACTCTACATGTTAATTGGAGACTAATAGTACAAGTATCTCTTTGCAATTAAGTAACTAATTTTTCTTTTGTGGGCCAGGGACTGACTCAGATTTTTGGAATCTAGAAACTTCATGATCTAGAATTTGTTAATGCCATTATTAGCAATATTGTGGATGAGTTAGCTAAAAATAAAAATATCTGTAAATCTATGTTTATAACTGTAATGGTTTTAACAAATTTCTTACAATGAATGTTATGCAATGAATTCAACTGAATTTTATCTCAAAACTTTTGCTAAACTAGAGCTATCTTAATTTGTTTAATTTCCTTAAAATTTTTGTTAACTGGAGGTATTTAATATATTTCATCAGTACTATACCAATGAACTCCTGATCAAAGAATCAAAAATACTATGATCTATGTCTGTGTGTTATCTATCAAATCTCCAAGGCAGGATTTACGATAGAGATTTGACCTTAAACAACTGACTTCTATGTACAGTGATGATCCTAAAACAAGAAGGACAAGCAACATGAATATTTACATATTTAGGGTTTTTTAAACTTCTAGGGACAGCATTGCACTAGAAAGATGGACTGAAGTAGGGGAGAGCAAAACAGACCGTAAACAACAAAGTGTGCAGAAGGCCATGAGGAGGAGTGCAGATCTTTTGTTGGCTCTGTGCCTGATTCTGATGATAGCTGTGGCTTGCACTGTGGTGTTTACCACACTCCTTAGTCAGATGTGTAGACACAGAAGGAGCCACACAGGTGGAAAAAAGTGCCTGACAGATGTCTCATTTGGCCAACAAGGTGACTGGCTACATCTATAGCAAGTGCACCCGCCGCAAAAGTGACTGATGTTACACTGACTTTCCATGTGTAAATATGACTGCTGCCTTAGTTTCACCTACCAAATCTTGCATTGCGCCTAAGAAAGTCTTGCCCATCACCACACTAGCAGATAATTCTGTAAATACTCATATAAATAAGCAAAATTTCCATAGTAAGCAACCATTAAATGGGACAAGAAAGTTTGGACTCAAATGTTGCATGAGCAGTTTAGTCCCACTTACATGTCACTATTCAGTTCATATTTAATACATGGACCAAGTATTTAACCACCTTTAAAAGCTAAAGTTTTGCAGTCCTCCATGAGTGGATGATGTGGTTCTTACCACAGAAGCAAGGATCTTTGAAAGGCAATTTCTAAGAAAAAAAAAAAAAATCACACATCCGAGGTTTATAGATTGCCTTTCAGTCATTCACAGACACACCTAAATCTTTATTCTTCTAGGTGGTTCTTGCTTAATTCAATGTGATATGTCACAATTAATAATCACAATTTCTCTTTGCTTAGTTTTAAGTAAGATTTTCTGGTCTTGTGTTTTCCTTATTTGGTGAAGATACGCCTCCAATAGATCCTTCATCTATATACAGAACTTTGATTTCCTATATTCTGAAATACTCTGTTATTTTCATATTTGGTTTGTAATGTCAGAATGTAAGAGTCAAGGTTAGTAATAACTCCTAAGCTTCAAATTTCAACCATTTTGTTTCTGGTCTTTCAGCTTCTAATGTTGATGCTGATGCTAATGTATTTCTTATTTTTAAAAATATTTAACCTGTCACTTGTTTTCTGAAGGGTTTGTATTTTATTTCTGATATTCTGAAATACTTATGTTTTAAGCATCTTTGTTTGTTCATTGTTCTAAATCATTTCTAGATTTTTCCTACCTTTACACAGACTTACTTTGTTTTGGGGAAATTTCATTAAGTTTTTCTTTCCGTCCTATTTGTCCTCCCCTCTCCAAATTAATGTATAGATATTTAACCTCACGTACTAGTTCTATATTATAAACATTTTTTCTATTTTTTGTGTTTTTGTTCAAATTTTGGGAAGATTATTTTGAGCTTCTCTAGTTACTCATGTGTTGAATATTTTTAATTTTGCTGTTTGCTTCTGCACAATTTTTTGTACTCCAATTTTTCTCACTAGTTTTTGTATTCTTTTCCCATTCTTATTTCATGGATACAATATCTTTTTCCTCTGAAAAATATTAATGACAAAGATTTATTTTGGACATCGTAGTTTGTGTCCTGATATTTTCTGTTTTTCCTGAAAATTGTTGATGTGTTACAGTTTCTTCGTTTTCTATCATTGATATTTAAAGCTGTATTGGTCATTTTTCCGATTGGTGGGACAAAAAGCCTCACACCAATTTAAGTAGAGGTTTAGTTTGGTTCATGGCTTCAGATGTTCACGTCCATCATAGCTGCTCCAAAGCAGACACATGGTGGAAAGGTACAGTGTAGCAAAGCTGCTTGTTTCATACTCTGGGAAGAAGAACTCAGGGACAGAAAACCAGGGAAAGAAACAATCTTCAAAGGCCTCTGTGTAGCCCAGCTGTAATTCTGTCCCACCCAGTAACAGAATATTCAACTATGAACATCAGTGGGTTAAGGCAGTGATAAGTATTGCACTCCCATGATCAATCACCTCTCCAGGAGTCTCTTAATTTTCAGGTTCAGTAAATGTCTTTGATTATTGGTAGGCTGTTCTTATTAAACTTTGAGGCCCTAGTTTATTTATTTAAAGCTCTCTCTCTCTCTCTCTCTCTCTCTCTCTCTCTCTCTCTCTCTCTGTGTGTGTGTGTGTGTGTGTGTGTGTGTGTAGGGGAGACTGGCGTTGAGTTTCCCCAAGAAGTGGCAATCTAGGAATGAAACATTTTGACACGCCCTTAATTATAGAGTTATAAGTCTGCCTTCCTAGTTCAGTCAGCCAAGATTTGTAACTCAGCAATGTATTCACTATTCACAGGCTTTTTCTTTTTTCTTTCTTCAGTTTCACTGTGCCTGGTTATATAGAATCTTGATGGAAACTAAGGATCAAACTTCTTTTTATCAACTAACTGCAAAACCGACCTCAAGGTTAATAACTTTATCAATTGTACTAACATTAATCTTCACTGAATCAGTGTGCCTTTTCTCAAAATTGTTATGTATACCCGTTTGTTATTTTGTGTTTCTCTTTGTCCTATAATCGTGTTAATGGGGAAAAGATAAGCACGTTTGCTCTGTAATTGTTACCTAGAATTGTCCTCATGGGGTCTTTCTCACACTGTGTATTACAGAATCTAAGAAAAAATAAAGCTATAAAGTTGAAAACACTTTATATTTATGTAATTCTAGGTAAAGAAGATCATGGTGACTTCCAAATTTTTCTTCATTTTTCATAGATAGATAACAAGATTGAGATTTTTGTTTTATTTTTATTACTATAGAATATACATTACTTGTGAGAGTTACATTATACTGTGACATAAAGTAAAGGTTCAATTCTGTTTGAGGTTGTAAAGAACCAGGAGTCATAATCACAGTGAAACAGCCATCAGGGCTACATGAAGAATGCTGAGTTACTTTCTATTGTTATGGGACAAATTTATCCAAGTTCTTTATTCAGATAAATAAGAAATATATGTCATCTCTTCAGCTTCCTTGGCCACGAATATAAGATTTAATTGGACATTGTTATCTGAGGGGTTAGTGTTAGTTACTGTTAGATATTGACTGGAATTTCAATAAGATGGAAGACTGTGTCTGAATTGATTTTCTTTCTTTCTTTCTTTCTTTCTTTCTTTCTTTCTTTCTTTCTTTCTTTCTTTCTTTCTTTCCTTCCTTCCTTCCTTCCTTCTTTCTTTCCTTCCTTCCTTCCTTCCTTCCTTCCTTCCTTCCTTCCTTCCTTTTTTCTTTCTTTCTTTTCTTCTATTTTGCTTTCTTAAGCTGAGTCTCCTTATGTAGTTGAGCTGGCCTCAAACTTGTGGCAATCCTCTTGCCTCAGCTTCCTAAGCACTGAGATTACAGATTATGCTGTCAGTCTCAGATCTGGATTGGCTTTCAGCATAGTTTGCTCACTGGGCTACTGTCACAGTTAAGGTAGTGGCTTAAGAATTTATGTGGCTTGAGAATGCCCAAAGGCTTAGCAAAGCAAATTACTTAGTGTGTTTTTATGGGTCATGAAGGCATGACCTTTGGGTCTGTACCTGGTCCCTTTTCCCTTCCTCTTTGGTGTTATTTACCAGCTTTCTTTCCCAGCCTCCATGAATTAAGCATCTCTCACTTTTTGTGTTATTCTTTCATAATGCTCCTGTGTTGGAGCTAGCTGACCATGGACTGAATCCTCTAAAATCATGATCTGAATAGACTTCCTTTCTTATGAGAGCTATGTCAGCTGTTTGGTCTCAGGTACAGGAAAGCTGATTTATATAGCTACCAAGTAGGTACTGTGAACAGGAAATCTCAGTTCTTCACATGGAATTCTTGCTTGTCCTCACATCTTGGTACCATTTTTCCCCAGGACAAACAACTCAAAAGAATAAATCATATAGTTAGTGGCTTTTAAGATGATCAGAGATGGTCACATGGTGTTCTTCCTGGGTAATCTTGATTAAGAGCGGGAAGTGCCTGACAATGGAGGGTAAGGATTTTGCTAAACATCTAAGAGACTGGTTACTTATCATATGACTCCATCTATAGTAGGATAAGTTGATATAGGACTGATGGAAGGAATTTCATGGAGTTAGGTATTGTTAACACTTATTTTCAGTTCTGTAGATTGAACATAGGGCCTTGAATATGCTAGGCAACTACATTACCTCTAAGCTACACCTTCAGGCCTTAACAAGCACTACTAAGGTAAAAGGAGCTGTGCTATAGAGATTTAGAAGCTAAAGTGGGGTGGAAGAAACGTTAAAACATTTAAATGCCTGAAACTTGTGGTTAGAAACCATAGCTGAAAGTAACTTAAAATAGGGTAGGATGAAGCAGGTTCACCTTCTGAGAAGAAATCAGAAGGCTGTTAGGCGAGTAAGAAGTACAACCAACCAAGTCACAAGGCATGTCAAAGTACTAACAAGATGGTAGGAAGCATATGTAACTTAGTTACTTTTCTTGTTGTGGAGACAAAACAGTTGTAGAGGAGACAAGGTTGATTAAACATGGAGTTTGTGGAGGTTTCAGTCTGTAATCAACTGGCTCCCAGGCAGGATGGTACGACAGACAGGCATCGCAGAGGAGAAGCAGTTTATGGCAGGAAGAAGGCAGTGCAGCAAGCAAGCAGGACTTTCCAGGTTTTTTCTGCCCCTTTTGTACTCTATGCAGGGTGCTGGGTTTAGGGTGCCAAATATTGGTGGACTGATTTAGTAATAACACACCATTAACCCCAGCACCCTTAATCCTAGCATTATACATGAACCAATCACACACTCTAGAAGCAGCCATCTCTGGAAAAGGTCCACCTGTGACTGCATGAGGCACTGGGGGGACCTCTAAGCCATGTAAGCCATAACAGGTCTCTTTTTACATATATCATTTTCATTTTCACTTTGTTTTGATGTTATTAAAATTGATAAGTATTCTGGAGTAATAAGAATCAATGAAAATGTATTTTAAATGTTTAAGAAGCACTAAACCTCAGGAAATTAACTGTAAGAATGTCATAATGGAAATAATTGGTGTGAAAAGTTTTATTCTGGGTGGTTAAATATGAAACCTACATTCCAAAAGAGATAGCACTTCTTTTTTATTTTTTATTTTATTTTGCTTGTGGGTTATGCCAGTCTGGGTCCTGAAAATGGAAAAGTCTTCTCATTTGGTATAGACAATGAAACGTATAAGCTTTGACGTTCACAGGATCAGCATCTAGTACTCCTGTGAGTTTAGAATTTGGAGGGTGTTCATATAGTGGTGTTTCTATGTTTTGCTTTGCTTTGTTTTCAGGTACTGAAGTTTAAATCCAAGGCCTTAACACTGAGCTACATCCTTAGCCTTTTTCTTAGTTTTCTGCTTTAAGAGAGAGAGTTGCTAAATTGATAACTTGACTAAGTTCTGCTTGAACTGGTAATCCTCATGCCTCAGCCTCCCAGAGTGCTGGCACTGCATATCTCTACCACTATGCTCAACACACACAGAGGTTTTAAGACTAGGGAAATGCGTGATCTTTTTTAACAGAGTCTCTGTTGCTCTCTCCCTCAACCTCCACTTCTATCCTGAGGTTACCATGTCAGACTGTTTACAACATGTCTTCCAAATTGATTTGTGTTTAAATGGTAACTAAATAATCAAAGCCTTAGACATCCTATTATGTTCTCTGAACTAGGCAGAAGAATGCTATTTCTGGAATTCTCCATCTTCCTAATCCATTACTATCAAATAATGATTTTGTAAGCAGAATGGAGTGAAAAAATGTGTGACTAAGGTTTTCAGCACAGCCTCCCACTAATGATCAACTCATACAGCCTGTCTCAGTTAGTTTTCAGACTTTTGGAGAAAGAGTTTTGATATTTTCTGCATAAAAAATACATGTACAAGACACCATTATCATAAAATCATCCTGGATGGGCTATTAGTTTTTTAACTATACATGACTGTAGTGTCTGTTATAAACTTTTAAAAAATCAAGGATGGATTATGCAATTAGAACAGTACATTTTATAAGGAGATGATTCATATTAGCAGAAAGAATTTATTATTTTGATTCATGTGTTGTAATTGTAAGTTTTATATTTAAACCAAATTCTAATGTTAATAATCTTCCCTTTACACATAAGAGTAAATTTTATATTCAGATTGGGCTTATCTTTCCTAACAATAAAATCTAAATTTGTCTTCTAGTTTTTGAGTTTTCTTTTCACTTGTTATGTGGATTTTCCATTTTTAGACTAAATATTTTGAGTAACAGAATTTTTATATTAAAATATCTGTAAATGTAGTTTTCATGTGCTAAAGACAAGTCAAGGAAGCCCTAGAAATAGCTATTTTCTCTTTAATAACAGAATCAGTTGATTAATCTGGCTAGCTCTCTGTCATCAAGAACACAGAACAGAGCTCTCGGTGTTTATAGAACAGGTAACCTTGACTGAAGTTAAAGCAAGTAAGAAATAGTATTTGGAACATTGCTCAAGAAGAGAAGGTGCAGAGTGGTGAATTTATCAGGAAAGTTCTGAGCCTTTGGAGATGTGAAGACATTGGGGGAGAAGTCAAAGGATACTAGTGATCATGTTCGATTACTCGGTAGGTTTCCCTTAAGCAGACCTGGAATATGTACAAGAGAAAATGGATAAAGCCCAGCTACTGTTTTGTGATCCTTTCTGAAACTGCTTTTACAGCTGTACTTTCAAGATGTAAAATATTATAATATGTTATATTGGTAGATCCAAAATATTAGGAATAACAGAATTAAAAAATAACAACAAAAGTAATAACATGCTAATAAAGTTTCAGAAAAGCCATATTCAGTTTGGTACGGTGTTGCACTTCTGTAAGCTCAACTATTCAAGAGGCTGTGGATGGAATATTGTAGGTTTAAGTCCATATTGGGCAATTTAGTAAGACACCATCTCAAAATAAAAATTTGCTTATTTGAGAAAGTTTTGAGAATATAGGCTAGAGATAGAATACATGATGATACTTGCCCAGAATGCACATGGTTCTAACTCTAGTACTCAAAAAAGTAATGTCACATGTAGGAATATAAATCTTAATGTTACCAAAATGGTAGGCCCAATCATACTATGAAGAGGATTTTCATATTCATGATAATCTATTTATACCTTCTGAGTCAACAGAGGAATCTACTTATGGCTTCAGAAGAAAAACATTCTAAATAGTCCATCCCATCAAAATATTAACTGTACCAGTTAGGAATGTACAGCTGAATGATAAAAATAAAGATGTGTCTGTTATTGCATGCACCAAAAGGCTTTTAGTCATCTAGAATGATTTATAGTAGAATAATAAACTCTGTAGGAAAATCTGGCTTTTCAGAAATCTAGTCACAGATAATTTTAAAAGACTTTTTCTAACAACATGTGGAACTTAAATATACTTTAACTTTTGTACTTGTAATTTGATAATTCATGCAAGTAGAAAGAAGAAAAAACTCAAGTTTTTACTACTCTTAAAACTATTGCATCTTACTGATCCTTGAAAAATGATTAAGTTTAACTGTGGTATGTAGCAAGTTTAATTTGCTTTTTTTTGTAAATCATTTATCTTTTTCCAAGTAATTAAAACTGTTCCTCTCTACGATATTCTTCCATAAAAAGTAAAGTTTTGTTTAAAGTAATCCAGACCCTATCATTTAGGGGCTCAAATAAGCAGTATGATTGATATTATCTAAAAAGTTTCTGCTGTTTTTGATGTGAGAATAATGACATGACTGATATATTTATGTGTGTATAAAGGCCTTGTAAGCTGAGAAGATTGAAAGGAATGTGTTGGACTAATTTTAAGGTTAAGTTACATGTTGAGTTCTTACAAGGTCAGTGATGTTCTCAGGTATCCTGTAAGGGGAAAAAAAAAAAAAAAAAAAAAAAAAAAGCAAGTCTTGAATCCTAGTAAAACAGGAACTTGAGTTGAACAAGGAGCTATTAACCGAGCATTCTTGGCATTAATTTGCCATCTAATTCCAGAGAGTTTGGCCTAGGGTAGGAGTCCGTTGTATAGTTTTTAATAGAAAGGTGTTTATGTGTTCATTTCAACTCACAATAATTTTGTAAAATGCATTCAGTAATATTTTCATCTTTAAAAACATTAGAATTTCAGTGAACTGAGGTACACTTTGACAATAGCCTTCAAACTTTTGTTTTATTATGTTAATTGTTAATCATTCAGTTACACACATTTTGAAGCACCTATTTATGCAGTTGAAGAAAGCAATGATCTGTTATTGTAGGTATAGGGACTGTTTATAGGTATTAGCACCTATGATACAATGCTTTTTTTCAGTATCATAATATAGGCAGAATATTATTCTTTTGTAGTTTAACTGAAGTGTAGTTAATAGATTAAAATACATACATTTAAGATGTAAATACACACATACACACTGTGAAGTGATTACCATAGTCGAGCTAATTAACCCACTATTACCTCAGGTGGTTACCTTTTCTTGTTTTGATTCTGATGTGGTACCTTGTTAGTCTATAATACAATATAAATAACTTTTCTTAATGTATTGTACTTCCACTTTCCAAAAGTTGTTCAGTTTTTGTTAAAAGTTTCTGCACTTTGAGCATTTTATTTCCATTTCTTTTGCCTTCCGGTCCCTTGTAACACCATTCTTGCATCTCCTCTAATGGATTTATTTTTTCAGATTCTGCAATAAGCAGACAAGCCTGACTTACTTTGCTTAGCAGAATGCCCTCTAGTTTCATCTATGTTTCCACAGATGATTTGTTGTCTTCCTTGATAAGGATGAAACAGTTCTATTGTGTGTATACATGTGTAAAATCACATTTTCTTTACTGTCTCATTCATAGATTTATTTCATATGCTATTATTTAAATATGTGAATGGTGCCCCATAAAACTTATGTTCAAATTTAGTATCCATATGAAAAATTAAGAGGCAATGCCAACTTGGACTTTGAGAAGCGATTAAAGGACTTTTTTCTCATAAACAAATCAATCTGCTAATGATACTAGAGGCTTTGTGGATTATCTAATTGCTGGGACTGCAATGAAGTAAGTTCACTAGTGTCTTTGTTACCTTTCTGTGATGCTGACACAAAATACCCTGTAATTTCCCCCAAAGTTAAAGGGAGAAAGATTTGTTTATCTCAGTTTGTAGAGGTTTCACTCCATAATCAACTCATTCCAAAGCAGAGGAGACAGAACTTGGTGGCCAGAAGGTGGCAAGAGAAGGGAGACGAGACTTTTTCCTTATACTGTATGCAGACTATAAGTCCTAGGGACAGTGTGGCGCTCATATCTTCAAGCCTAGCCAGAACTATGTCAGATCAATCTGTGGACTAATCTCACACCCTTAATCCAAGCATTACATACTATAGATTCAGCCACTTTGAAAAATTCCTGTGAGGCATGCAGGCACAAATCATAGCAACTAACACCCTCACTGCTCCCATTGTGCCATAAATGTCCTGTGGTGCCACAGAGCTGTGCTACCAAGAAGTCTGTCACCAAATGCAGCCTCCTGGCCGTGGGCCAGAGTCAAAAGAAAACTCTTTTCTTTAAAATTTAGCCCCCCCCCCGCATGCCTGGGTCACCTTGGACTGCTGCTGCTGGGCCCACCCCTCAATTGGGAACACCTGGGCTGCCCCAACATGCCCTAACCACCCTGAACTGCCACCTCTGGCCTACCCTTTGGCCCAGAATACCTGACATTACACACTTGTAATAAGAGAACTTAACAGCCCATGTCACAAAGACATAGAACAACTAGACAAAAAGTCAGCAATGAAGTAGCAGAATTGAATCACACCTGTGAGGCAATGGACTTAGCAGATGTTTACACAGTGTTCCACCCAGCCACATCAGAATATACATTCGTCTTAGCTGCACATGAGTATTCTCAAAAAATAGACCATATATTAACCCATAAAGCATTCTTAACTAAATGCAAAGGGAGTGAAATTATCTCATGCATAATGTCTGATCATAGCACACTAAAATTAAAATCAGTGGTAAAAAAACTGCCCAACCTGCATAAATGCATGAAAATTAAATAACAGCCTTCTGAATAACCAGTGAGTTACATATGAAATTATAGAAGAAATAAAACAATAGCTACAATACAATGGAAATGCAGATACAACATATCATTACCTAAGGGATACAATGAAAGCAGTTCCAAGAGGGAAATATATAGCGATAAATAGTCACATTAAGAAAATGGAATGAACACAAATAAATTACCTAATGCTACATCTCAAGCTTCTAGAAAAGGAAGAGCAAGTCAAACCCAAAGCTCATAGAAGAGAGGAAATTGTAAAGATTAGAGCATAAATTAAAGCAGTTGAAACTAAAAAAAAAAAAAATACAAAGAAGTAATGAATCAAAGAGCTTGTTTTTTGAGAAAATAAACAAAATTGATAAACCCCTGGCCAACCTTATCAAGAAAAAAGAAAGAAAAATTCAAATCCATACAATAAGGACAGAAAGAAGGAAATTACTACAGATCCCAAGGAAATCCAAAAGATCATGAACACCTATTTTGAAAATCTCTACCTACATAGGTTGGGAAACACAGAAGGAATGGGCTGATTTCTAGGAACATATGAACTACCAAAGCTCAATCAAGAAGATATAGTAATTTTGAATAACTTAAAATCAAAAATGTGATTAAAAACTTACCAACAAAGGAAAGCCCAAGTTCTGATGGATTCATGGCTAAGTTCTATTAAGAAATTCAGAGAAGATTTAACACCAACAATCCTTAAACTCTTTAATGAATTGAAAGAGAAGTAGTCCTCCCTAACTCATTTCTTGGAGGCAAGTGTCATTCTGATACAGAAACTAGAGAAAGATTCAACCAAAAGGAGAATTATAGACCAATATCACTAATGAACATTGTCACAAAGATTCTCAATAAAATACTGGCAAATAGAATGCAGCAAATCATCAAGAAGATTATATACCATGACCAAGTGGGATTTATTCCTAGAATGCAAGACTGGTTCAAAATATGCAAATCAATAAACGTAATAACCACATCAACAGAGCCAAAAATAAAATCACATGATCACCTCAAAAGACATAGAAACAGGTTTCTTTTAAGTCCGATATCTTTACATGATAAAAACCTTATAGAAACTCAGAATAAATGGTATGTACCTCAATCTCATAAAGGCCATCTGTGACAAACCAATAGCTGACATTATATTAAATGGACAAAAACTGAAAGCCTTCACTCAGGAACAAGACAAGGCTGTCCACTATCACAACTCCTATTCAATATAGTTTTGGAAATGTTAGAGCAGTCAGACAAGAAAAGAGATATAAAAGAAATAAATATAAGAAAGGAAGAAGTTAAATTATTATTATTTGCAGATGACATGATACTCTACAGAGAAGGCTCCAAAAACTCCATTAAAAGACTATGAGAGGTAATAAACAAATTCAGCAGTATAGCTGTATACAAAGTCAACACTCAAAAATCAACAACATTCTTGTACACAAACAAAAAAAACTCACTGAGAGAGAAATTATGGAGCTATCACCTTTCACAGTAGCATCTAAAAAATGAAATCCCTAGGAATCCATCTAATCAAGAATGTAAAAGATCTATATGCTTCAAATTATATTACTCTAAAAAAGGAGATTGAAGAGGATATAAAAAATGGAAGAATATTCTTTGCTCTTGGTTAGGAAGACTCAACATTGTGAAAATGGCCATACTCCCAAAACTGTTATACAGATTCAATGCAACCCCAATCAAAATATCATTAACTTACCTTACAGATCTAGAGAAAATATTCCTAACTTTCATCTGACAACAGAAGAAACCCAGAATAGCAAAACCTGGGCAACAAGGGCAAGACAGGAGGCATCTCAATTCCTGACTTGAAACTATACTACAAAGCTATAGTAATAAAATGAGTGTGGCACTGGCAAAGAGATAGACTTGAGGATCAGTGGAACAGACTAGAAGATGCAAACACAACTACAAACACACTCAGCTACCTGATATTTGATAAAGGGCCTAAGCAATGCCAGTGGAGAAACAATAGGCTCTTTAATAAATGGTGCTGTAAAAACTGGCTTTCCACATGCTGAAGACTGAAAATAGACCCATGCCTATCACCATACACTAAACTAAAGTCAAAATGGATCAAGGATATAAATATTAAAACAGAAACACTAAAATGTACTAAAGGACAAGGTAGATGAAAATCTTGGAGGCTTAGGGGTAGGGAGAGAATTCATGAATAAAATGTAAACTGCATGGGAAATACTTCAAAGAATCAACAACTGAGATCTCATATTACTAAAAAGTTTTTGTACTTCAAAAGAAATCACCAACAAAGTGAAAAGAAAACCCACAGAATGGGAAAGAATTTTAGCCAACAATCCTTCAGACAAAGGACTTATATCCAGAACATAGAAAGAACTGAAAGACATCAGTCCTCCAAATGCAAAGACCCTCTCCAAAAATGGCATCTAAGATGAGCACACAGTTCTCAGATTGTTGTAACCTATGTAAAACCCCCTCACAAGGCTCCCCGGAGGCCAGAGAAAGACCAAAGGTAACTCTAACAGCAGAAAAGGATGTCTCCCTATAATCTAAATTTGCTTGTTTGTGGGATAACTTGTTTTGCAGGATGACTTGCTTATTTGCAGGACGTGCCTTCCCCAGAGGATGTTTGCCTAATCTAAACTTGCTTGTTAGCCCAACCCCTACCTGAACCTTGCTCTTCCTGAGAAATGTATGTTTCTGTTCTGTAGTGTGCTGTGAAAATGCCTCCTGCATTGTGAGACCAGCAGATGTTTGCGGTATTACAGGATAAAACCCTGCCCTTTAGCTGTTAGGCGCGCAGTCTCCCATATTGGCTACTGGAGGCTGCATCGCCAGGCCTGTGCTTTAATAAATAATTTTTTCTTTCCAAATTATTTTCTCTGGCTCCCTCATACCTCAGGAAACAGACCCCCATTTGATGAAGATGTAAAAATGGCAAATAAATACATGAAGAAATGTTCATCATTACTGGACATTTGAGAAATGCAAATTAAAACAGCATTGAGATTTCATCTTACCCCAGAGAGAATGGCTGCCATCAAGAAAGTAACAAATGCTGGCAAGGATGTGCGGAAAAGGGAACCCTGCTCCACTGCTGATGGGATTGCAAAGTGGTGCAACCCCTTGGAAATCAGTATGGAGAGTTCTCAGAAGACTAGGATTGGAAGTTCCATTCAGTCCAGCTATTCCCCTCCTGGATATTTTCCCAGAAAAATTGAAAAGTTCATGTCACAGTGATATATGTGCACTCATGTTCATAGCAGCACAATTTGTGATAGCTAAATCTTGGAAACAACCAAGAGGCCCATCAACTTCAGAGTGGATGAAAAATGTGGTATTTTATAACAACGGAATACTATTCAACTATAAAAAGCATGACCTTGAGGCCTTTATAGGTAAATGGAGGCAACTTGAGAATATCTTCATTAGTGAAATAAACAAGACTCACATGAGTAAATATCACAGTGTCTCTCTAGTATAAAAAATAATGAGAACTGACAGACAGAATAATGGGATCCAAGAAGTATAACAGATATTGTGAAAGTGGAAGGGAAAGACAGTGCTCTAAAGAGTATAACAGCATGTATAGTATGGAAGATAGATGACCATATTACTGAATTTCCATTGGAACATTGAACAGAAGGACTTGCACTGCCAGTGTTTGAGTATCTAGTGACTTTTTATGCTTTCTAGTGACTTTTATGCTTTTTTTGTAACTTTCACAACTATTGTTAGGATGACAATATGTAATGTATCAACTGGTGATTTTATGTTAATTTTTTTGAATTGTGTATTTTACTTTTTCTCATTTTTTCTTTGTTTGTTTTAATTTTTTTTCTTTCTTTGATTAAATAAAAACATTAAAAAATAAAATATATCCACTCTGTGATATTGTGTTATTAGTAACAGAAAATAGACAAACTATGTCTTGGCTATTGTGACCCACACTACCATGAACAGAGGACAAACATCAAGATAACTCATTTTACATATATATATATATATATATATATATATATATATATATTCAGTACAGATATATTTAATTATAAGTATAATTATATATTTCACTTGAGTGTGTGTATTTTCTTCACTTTGGTTTACTTATCCTATTTAATGAATTCTTCACTTCTTTATAGTATCATTTTCTCCTCCCAAGTACTCACACTAAGAAAGCAAAAAAAAAAAAAAAAAAAAAAAAATTCAAGAAACCTATAGAGTTCCACATTTTAGTGTTTTCTTCAAGAACGCATTTGTTAACTCACAAAAATATTCAACACTAATAATGCATTTCTTTCCTTAAGCACAACAAACTTGCCCTAAACTCTTGACAGATAATTCTGAGAATTAACTTAAACACCTTGACAGTGTCCCTTGTTTGTATTGTGTAATTGGCAGTCTTGTTTTCCAGTTTTTAAGGAAACTTTTGGTGCTTTCCATAATGGCTATTGAAATTTATATTCTATGGAAAGTTTTTGAGAATTCCTTCTCTTCACATCTTCACCAACACTTGTTATGCTTTGTCTCAGATAAAATCCACTTCTAAAAGGTGTGTAGTGACATCTCGTTGTGTGTCTTTAATCTGTGTTTCACGCATGTCTTCTACTGTTAAATATTTTTTATGTCCCTGGGGATCATTTGTAAATTATCTTGAAAACTGTTACTTCAGGGCTTTTGCCACCTTTTAACTTGACTGATGTATTTGCTTTCGAACTGTTAAGCTGAGTTTATTAGGTAGTTTGTATCTCAACTCTTTATCAGATGTAAGATTTACAAATATTTTCTCTCATTCCTGAAGTTATATTCTTATTAGGTTAATCATTTCTTTTTGTTCTGGTGAAGTTTTCAGTTGTCACAATCTCGTTTATGTGTGCTTTACTTTTATCCCTGTGCTTTTGAGATTGTACCTGAAAACAAAAACATAAGTAAGTTTAATCTCATGAAGTAATTCGTTGTTTGCTTTTAGAAGTCATATAGATTCTGGTCCTTCATTTAAGCCTTTAATGTGATTAGGTATGCAAAGTGAGCCTGGATCCTAGGCTCAGTTGATGACAACTCTGCAATGCAAACTTCATATCAAGAGGTCCATCTAAATTTTTTTAAATGGTCTGCCTCATGTTATGTTATTTAGTGACTTAAATCCTGATTTGAAACTTAAAAACAGTGTGAAACTCTGGTCCTTTCTGAAAGCAAACATTGAAATCAATCATTGTTGCAATTTAGCGCAGACCTATGCTTGAAAATGCCCATTCATACCTGTCAAAAGCTTTCCTCATTGAGTAAAGCTGATGCTCATGCATTTGGATTCCATGTTATCACCAAGTAATAATTTTATCCCTACATAAGTTATGGAGGGATAACGTCTTCTCTTCAAATCATCAGGACCTAACAACTTATGCTTGATATTTCCACTACTTAATGTCCTCTACATGAACACAAACTGTCAAAAGAATAAAAATTTTGCCCGTTTTGCTTATCATTACCTGAAAATTTAAGAAGATTAGTAAATATTTTAAGTAAATCTATGTGATTTATTAAATAATATTCATATCAGAGATGGTAAGGCTAATCAAGGAACTGGATTATTTGCTTATAGTTGAAGAATTTAATAAATTAGAGAGAGTTCATTGTTCAAACACAACACCAAGCAGTTATAAACAGTTATGAACTGTGGAAATTTAGGTGTAGCTAAGCTATCCCACATGGCTCCTGTCCCATGGGAGGCAGAAGTGTGATGGTCATGCTATTCTTCCTGCTCGCCTCCCTTAGATGTATTGAACAAGACAGTAAACCTACAGTTGCAGTTCGCAGTGTATAACAGAGAAAGCTAGAAATAGTACCATCATGTAAAAGTGTTAAGATCCACAGTCTTCTCACCTTCTAACGTTTTACTAATTAGTCCTAACTTATGACTATAAATTGAATTAGATAATTGATGAAGTGACCTTTGAAAAATGAAAATGAAACATTTAATCTCTTGTATTTCTATTAACATATAACACTATTTATTCAAATCAAGTATGTTTCATCATTTTCTACTCACTTATACACTAAAATGTTTTCTAGAGCTAAATCTTAAGATTTCTTATCACCACTTACTCTGTGTCCAATGTAATCACCACGTTATTTCTCTACTGTCTGTACCTACTACATAGTGTAAAATGTTCACCATCTTTAGAGTTGCAAAGCTATTATCTGAAATGCATACTGCTTTCTTCTGCAGTCAGCAACAATCATTGCTATAATCAACAGTAATAAATCATAACAACTTGAATTCTAAGGAGGAGCTGGAAGAAAATAATTTCTAGGACCCTAAAGGTCTCTGAGAGGACAAGAAACAGGGTGTGCCTGGATTGTTTAAGATTATGAGTGGTTCCTATGATGGGGTTCCAGGTTGAGGTGAAGAATTAGTTCTGATCAAAATGGCAGGTCTTTGGGGACTGGGTGTGTAGAACAGAAAAATGTCCAAGCTTACTTCATTGCATTTTAATTTGGGAAAGCCTAATTCTCATTTCAATTAAACTTCCACTGTGGTGTAAGTGCTGTTAAATATGAGGAAAGTCCAAAGATATTTGTCATCCTTTTTTATTGAGACAGCAGTTTATAAGCTCCATTATCTAGAGAAAGAAATGATGCATAACATACACAACAGACATGTCAAAGCTCCCTCACTGATCGAAATGATCATAGAACTTTAGTTGTTAAATGCCATCTTGTGCCCATCTGACAACTTTTCTTTTGGAAGAAAAGCCTGGCATAGCCTGGACAGTGTGAGAAAGCTAATATTTAACAATTTGTGCAAGGGCACTGCTGCTCCCAGGCTGTACCTGTTAAACCTGTTTTTTGCCTCCTTCCTTTTCATTTTGGCCAATGCATCCAAACTGAAGACAGAAAAATGCACTTGCAATGAAACTCGTGAACCTCAGTGAGCACTAGCTGTCTCTAGAGAGTTCTTGAAGGAAAACTATGCAAACATTAAACTGTTCATCAGAATTTACTTACTGAAAAGCATTCAGAAACCTTGGTTTGAGTATGCTATATACTCATTAATGAATTTATGACTTCATGCAAAATATTTCCAGGAACTGAGCAAGAGACATAAGATGGGTCTACAAAGTTAATTTTTGTGGTGTTTTACTTAATAAGCATTCACTGAAAACTCACTAGGTCCAGGAATTGGGAAGTGAGTGTAAAAAAGTATATCAAAATTATTCTTCAAAGAATATACAAGCAAAAAGAATTATGGTGAAATGAGTTATATTACACATTGATTATTTTCTTTTTATTTCAAAAGAGGGAAAACAAAGCATAGAAATGAAACAATTTCAACAAAATAACATTAAGACATCATCTCTAGTTGATCTTGAGGTTTTTATAGGTAAATGGAAGCAACTTTAGACTATCCTCATAAGTGAAATAAATCATTCTTCACATTTGTAAATGTCATATTTTCTCTTTAGCATAAAAATTATAATAATAACAAACTGAAAAAATAATAACAAACATAAAAATAATAAACTGAAAGATTAATAAGATCTAAAATGTATAAAAGACATTGTAATGATGAAAAGATATATCAACTAGAGTTATATTTTGTATCAGTTATTGAAGAAAGCATGCTATCTTGAAAAATGCGACTACTGGTATTGGCATTTCTTGACTACCTCTATCTAAAAGAAATAAAATCCCTGATTTAGTTATAAAGTTTGACACAAGGAGATAGAAGGAGGGGTGGAATAAAATCTTGCAGTACAAGAGGTTAAAGTGATTGGATGTGAAGTGCAAGTTTATGGGATGAATTGCAATCGAGGACCCAATGGGATCAAAGAGTTTTTCTGGCTCTTGGAAGGATGTGAGGTGAAACCTATTTGTAAATATTATGAACCAGTTAGCGGTATCCAAGGAACAGACAACCAAGACTGCACTCAAACAAACAGGGTTCTCCTTTCACTGTTACTAATATGTAAACTCCAGTTTCTTATACATCCAGTGGTTGGAGGATGCAGATTTTCACAGATTTTCACATTTTCTTTCAACTAAGATGGAATAGTTTATATTCACATGGTAGAGGAGCTATACAGATTAAATATGATTATAAATACATAAAGACATGTTTACTATACCTGAGAGTCAGAGCTGTATCTTTAATCCTTATGTATAATGTGTGGGGTTACAGAACGAGGAGAAAATAACAAAAAGCATGAGAACAGAAGAAAAGCAATCACTACTCTAGAATGGAGAACATTTCAATATGTTGCCTTCATATCACACCCTAAAATAGCTAATAGTCTTGACTCCCAGGATATTAACAATAGGACACTTCTAAATCCTGAATCACAGTTTGCAATATTGGTTAGTTATTTTTAGCTTCACCTGAGAAAAATATATCACAGTTTCTTTGTATAAAAATGAATGTTACCTCTTCCATTTCTTTATCTAGGAATAAGATTGGAACAAATGGTCCCTTAGGTCATATTAAGATTATGGGGAATACATTGATAATTATGTTGCATTGATAGTTTCTTCATAAACACTTATGATATTGTATAGCACAAACAAATTACATTTGTAGCCCTTCACATCTGTTTATGGAAATTTCTCCATTGTAGAAGGCTGAGGCAAGAGAAGTTGAGACTTACTTTCATTCACTCAGCAATAAACTATTTGTATCACATCACAGCCTTACTAGAGCACAATTGCTATTTGATTTCTTCCTGTCGGCTTTGACTTGTGCATGTTCAACATGCTTGCAATACCAAGAGTTTGTATTTACATTTTCCTTTCAAATTTTCTCATCTAACTTTTGATTGAAATTCTTCACTGAACCACCCAGGGATCCTTGACTGACACAACAGAAATTCATCTTCAGTATATTTAAGCAAAATGAAGTTTCTTGGAAGGGTATCCAGTGGCTCACCGAAAAAATGAAAGAATAGAGAAATAATGTGGAAAGTAATGCAACCTAAATGTGTAGCACTCTAAGAGGCAGCCCCGTTCGTTTAGACCATTTATGGAGCACTGAGGGCTTGAGACATTTCATTTTGTGTGTGTTGCTTTGTATTTTATATTGCAGGGATAAATTTGTGTCATATGTTCACCTAGAGCATAGTCCATAAAGTTACTGACTTTCACACTGATTCTAATAGTCACTCCTTCAAAATGAAGTGACTGCTGTTTGGGAGGAGAAATTGATGATGGCTCAATAGTAGAGTATAAGTATATAGCATTTTTCTTTCTGGTGTTGGGCCTTTGCCAGCTGCTAATCTTTTTACATTCTCTGTATCCATGATATCCTGCTCAGGTCAGGATATCATGGTTTGCTCTTTGTGATGTGCAAATTTGACACAGCCTCTGAGCTTCGGATTCTTCTCTTCATGCTCTACATTCTGTATCATTCATTGGTGGTAACAGCCAAACCAGAAAATTGAGGCATAGAATATAACAATATATATGATGTTATTTGAATTCAATTCAAATAAATGTTTCCTTGGGACCATCTAGACCTGGAATTGTCCCCCAAAACCTTTGAAGGCTCCAGAAGAAGCAGTTCACTGAATTAATTGAATCTTTGCTTCCTAAAGTTCCAATGATTATTTCTAAATTTCAGATCCTGTCTTATTAGATATTAGCTATGTGGGTCTCCCTTGAAGAAAGTATTTGTTTCTGAGTCATTCAGAAGACATTTATTTGAATTAATATTTATTTTTCTAAGGTTATAGTATATTTTTTTTTAAAATTTTGTAAACAACTTACCAACTTCTTGATTCAGCTTTATAATTCTTATAATTTGCACATAATATATAATCAACAAATGAATACACTATTGCTGAAAAAGTAATTCATACAGAAATGGTTCACTCCCACCCACTGCCAAACCCACTCCATCCCCTCAGAGTTCTTTCTCTGTTTATGTTTTCATCCACATCTCTCCTGAGAGTCTTAAATTTGTACCACTCACACATACAGTCATGCACAGATCATCTATATTGCGTGATTTGAAAACAGTAATTTGACTATTTTTATACTACTAGGATCATCATTTGAAAATGTTTTGCTTTTTAGATTTTAAATCAGCAGTGTGCCTGGAAGAGCTTCTTTGGCATTCTGTACAGAACTTTCATCTACCCTCTTTCTACAAGTTTACAGCAAACTTGTTAAAGATTACTCTTTTTCATAGTTCCTACTATGAACTTTGCAAACGTTAATATGATGACAGTCTTTTTGCTTAAACCTTCCGATGTTAAATCCCAGCATCTCGCATGGTCTGCATTTGCTTTCCTCAGTGTATGTCCTTCTATCTTCCTACTATGCCTTACTGCTCTCATGCCAGAATTTCTGTACTTTGCTTTTATTCTGACAAGAATTCTTTTCCCTGAACTCGTTCCATTCTGCTCAAATGCGTATGACCCTGGAAGGCCCTCACTGGACAGCGTCCCTCTGCTCCTTCTTTCTCCCTTCTCATCTATTTATATTGCTTAAAGTCAATTTCCATCAACTACAAATGATGTTACAAATTGTTTTGCTATTGTTTGTTGTTGTCTGTCTCTCCAACCAGGTTGGCTCTAAAAATATATGTATTTTGTTTATTTTTCCCACCATCATATCCCCAGAAACCAAGAATATATGCGCACATTCATTAAGTATTACTTTGAAGATTCAGTCTCTGTCATTTTAACTGCTCTATAGTATTCCATTGAAAGTCTCTTGTTTTTATTCCTCCATTCCAGCATGCTAATTCTTTCATTTTAAGACTATTACATACAGATAGTTGTGAAATTCTGATGCAGGAACAGGCTGTGATACTGTTTTGGAATAGCATGGGAAGGAATTTTGATGTTGGCTTACAAGGTTTGATCTAAGTGGTGGGTATAAGAAAGTTTGTTTTACCATAATTCATTAGATATTCATTTGCTACATCTGACTCTCTGCATTTAAATGTAATAGTTAAAATGATGAAGAGAAAGAGGCAGAAAGAGTGATAGCCTTCAAGTTTCATTGTTCCAACTCAGACCGCCGCTTCCCGGCATATGGTAGAAGTGGTTATCCCAAAGTACATAGGTCCTCAATTTTCTTATCTACCAGACTTAAATTGCTAGTGTGACGTGTTTACCTCTTTAAAAAGGTTACATAACAAATGGAACAATCATTTAAGATTCTGTTTACTCAATGAGTGAATATAAAAATGAAAGAACCAGAAAACATTAAGTGTGGTTGCTTAGCACATCTGAGAAAGCGACACATGAAATGGAAGGGATTTGAGCCAGTGAAAATCCATGGCACCTGAAATTTATATATCTGAGAGGCAAACCCTGGCAGTTATTTCAAAGTACTTTTCACTGTACATGCCTTGGTCAAAATTTCAGTATTTACACAAATTTTTCATCAGTCACTGATAAATACAATTATACCTACACTTATTTACTATCACTTATTCCACTTTACTGCAGGTAAACCTGGTATTGATCCTAAATTATTATGATGTGAGTAGGACTTACGCTGGCCTAAAGTCTTACACTGGTTTTAATCCCAGTGAAAAGGCACAAACCCAGACCACATTCATGGCCTAGTTTTGAGAATAAAGAGTTAGCCTGTTACTGCTTTTAAAGAAAAACAGTGGCCAGAACCAATCATTTTTTTCTAGTGTTTTTAAATCATTAGAAAAGACATACATGGACATTTGGCACTCTTTCCTCTGACCTAAATCTCAAACTTTTCAGTTTAAAAGTGCACATACTAAGTCAAGAAAAATTTAAGAAAAATCATATACTGATGAATTTTAACATAAATGCATTGAAGACTTCATATTTGAATAGGCAATTCATTAATAGTCAAAATTAAACAGTTTTATAGTATCTTGTTTCCTAAAAGTAAACATGATTACCTTTTCCATCAAATCAATCATGGGAAAGCACTCACAAATTCTAAGTTGTGGAAATGCTTAACCATGTAAAGGACAAAATTAATTGCTCTTGAACATACTTCAGTACAATTCTTGAACAGAATGTATTATATTTAGGTCAACAGAATATGGTAATATTAAAAAGTAGCAGTATCATGAGAGGCCAAGTTACTTTTTTCTCATTGAGAATGAGTCATTCAAACTCTTAAGGTTTCAACTATTCTTACAAGTTTTGGCAAAAAAAAAAAAAAAAAAACCCTACTATATGGATATAATTAAGGTATGATTTTTAAAAATGTAAACATTTCTAATTTGAACAAGCTTTGGAGAAAGTTTGTTGACAGGGGCTTATTTTTCAATTTAAGTTTTGTTAGAATGCTTTAACCCCAATGAAAGGACACAATCCCAGACCAGGCCTAGTTTTAGGAGTAAAGATTTAGTCTGCTAATACTTTTAAAGAGAAACAGTGGCTAGAATCAATCACTTTTTCCAAGAGTTTTTAAACCATTAGAAAATATTTAGATCTCTTGGTGTTATTTTTATTTATTGATTTATTTTTCCTGTCCATCACAAGATTAAAAGAACTGCAGTATTTCAAGCAACAAATTTCCCCTCCTAAAACTTGCTTATTATTTTTCTTGCAGTAGCTGGTTAGAAAGGTTAAGTATGTATAGCTTTGTGTTCTTTTTGATGTAAAAATCAATCCACTGAACTGGGCTTAGAGGAAGCTGAAATTCAAAATCCTGGCATATACTCCAAAGTGAGGTATTACCCTAAGTTGTCATTTATGTGATGGGTATCCACATGAGGATTTAAATTAAGACAAGATTTTACTGCTTGTGGCAAGTGATTCTTGTACTAGAAAATAATACTCCTCTTGAAGCAAATACACTGTGGATGTACATTATAGGATGTACATTATTTTTTCTTTTCTTCAACGAGGAGCTCCTCAAGGGCAAGGTCTATGACTTATTCATACCTGAGTCTTTAAGGAGTTGTGTTACTCACAGTAGTGCTTCATCAGTGGTTATTTTGTTGTTGTTGTTGTTGTTGTTTTATTTATTTTTTTTTACAATAGGTCACCCATGAGTTCTTCCAAGGAAAGAATTGGATTTAGAACCATGTTGATATACAATAATTAAATGGCCTTTTCTTTCATACAATGTATATTTAACTTATTAATATGTGTTATATACTGTTTTCAGTTAAAAATATGAACAGAAGTAAGATATATCTTACTGTTAAAGACAAAGCACATAGTGATAATTTTCATTAAGTAATTCTGATGGAAAATAATTGAAAGGAGTTAAGAGTTTGGGGAAGATATTTCTAAAAAAGGGGGGGGGGATAATTTTAGCACCAATGGTGAAGTTAACTGATAAGTATTTCTGAATTCTGTATTAGATATGCTTCAAGCAGACTTCCAGGAGGACTGCAAGAGAGAGATGTGTGTAGGAGATATAATTTGGGAAATGCTACTTGAGGTCATGTTGCCAAATGAAAATCGACCAAGAAAAGAGTTCTTGGGTGTTATAATTTGTCTACATGTACCCCCAAAGCCTCATACAGTCATAGGTGCAGGACTTCACAGGTGACTGAATCAGCTGTAATTATGGATGTGAGTGCTTCACCTGTTCTAGTGCAGATTGCCTGCACAAACAATAAAAGGACAGGAAAAGGTTTCTCTCTCCCTTTTTGCTCTTTCCATTTGCTGTCATCTGCTTTCCATGAATTTCTCTCTTCTGTGAAGCCACTCTGCCCTGGAACCAGTCATTTATGGACTAAAACCTCTACAAATTGTGGAAAAGGAAATAAACCTTTCCTGACTTAACTTTGAGCATTGATTATTTTGTCTCAGCAAGAATAACAGTAATTAAAACACTGGGGAAGAGTCAGAGGGGGAAAATTCAAAGAGAATTTTAGGAGAATAGGAATTACACACTATAAGAGAAATCAAGAAAAAGAAACTCTCATATAGGAAATCAGTGGTGTGAAATACTGATGATGTGTGGAAAAAGATCACTGTAGCTGGTGATAAATGGTATTGTGACCTCTAAGTAAGATCAGTGTCTGTCTGTTTCTGGAGACAGAAATACAATATACCCTATGTTACAGTGAATGTTAGTCTAATATTTTAATCATCTAAAATCATCTTATGTTAGCTTCTAGCCCAGCAAGTGTGTTTATTTCAAAGTTCAATTAATTCTTGTTTTGATATGGCTCAGTTCAGGTCTTAAAAACAAAACTTACATCCAGAAAATATAAAAAAGGATTATTATGTTAAAATTTGTGGAAAGAACTAGGATATTAGCTCTAAATCACTGGCACTTAAAATATTGAAAATTTTAATTTTTGTTCACTCTTAATTGATTTTATAAATTTTCAAATTATAGTCCTTATAGATCTACAATTTAACATTTTAAATGAAAAAATGAATAAAACTGATAATACATAATTTCAAAACAAAGTAGCTTAACAATTGTTAATATGTTGCCTATTGTTATCTTAAATGTAGTCATTCAGATTACAAAATATAGTCAGGAAAAATTATCAAACAAAGGAAAAACTGTTCTTTTTGATGAACTAACAGAAATTGTAGTATGTTTATCTATCATGTGTATATATATAATCTTGAAACCATTCAAAAGGATAGACACCTGTGATAGGGGAAAGGAGACACATTTATTCTCATGAATACTGTTTACCTCATTTTTTAAATGTAAAGTGCACAATGACAGGATCTGCTTTAGTTTTCTCACCTTTGTACCATTATTGCAGCTCCTGCTAGGTATGTTTTCATACTTTATGGAGAAAGATAAATGATCTTACATTGACTGTGTTTACTGTTTTTATCTGCACAAAGGACAAGTTCTTAAAGTTTATCTACTATAAGTCCTTTATTTTTGAATTATAATGCATTTAGTTATGTATTTTTTACATTATAGAATAACATAGTTAAAATTATTAAAATGTTTGTTCTTCAAAGTAGGAAAAGCCAATGGCTCCTTGCATAGAATACCAACATCAAACTCCAAGACATTCCCTAAAGCTGTTGGGTATCCTATAATGTTAAGGAGCCTGGCATAACTAGTGAGTAGGCAGTGCTTCTTCTTTGCAATGAGAGCAGGGCACAAGTGTGGTAGCATGGAAGAGAAGGGGTGAGTGGCAAGAACGAATACAACAATAAACCTCTTATTCCGGGTGGAGAGGGAGCAGTAACATGAAAGACTTCTACACAATCCACTCTCAGTTTCTCCCTCACAGTATTTCTGCAAATCTTTGAAGTATAAATCCTCAGAAGTATAAAACTTTGAAAACAACATACCTCCAATTCAAAAAGGATATACTCTTCATATCTTTAAAAGGACTTAAATTACATGTTTCCTGCTAAAAGTACTTCTTGTATTTCTTGACAAATTTAGGGAGTTGAATATACAGGATAAGTCTGTTTCATCCTCTAACATGCAATAAAATTTCAAGAAGGAGCTATTTAATCAAATAAAGAGAATACGATGAGGGAGGCAACACAGGCATGAGCAAAGGTGGAAAGCAAGGAGAGAAATATTTAGTGAGGGCACTGGCGTGCGTAGAGGAAGCTGAAATGTTTACAGAAGAGAAATTGAAGGCAAGCACAATCTTCTTGTAGCACTGGAGGTAGAAAGGCTTTCACTCTGCTGCAGAAACCCCTGAAAACTTGACTGAGGAGCACACAAATGGAGCACTGAAGAATTTACCTGAATTACATACACAAAATGATTCATACAACCTACAGTCCTTTAAAGCTAACTATCTAATCTCCATCCCCTGTGGCTGTTTCGCTCACTGTATAGATGCAGAGTCAGAGAAAAGCTGGATCCATGGAGAAGGGATTATTATGAAACTGAAAGGACAGACGCTGTGTTAGAAGCAGAAAACAAAAAATCCTGTACTGCTATGGAAATCAGAGATGCGGGATATCGATTTCCAGAAATTTAGTCAAGTGAAATTGAAATAAGTTTTCTGAATGTCTTTCACAGTGTATGAAATCATACACTGTATGGATGTTTTAAACCATGAAACTAATTTGCATTGCTGACCAATTATTTTTCAGGCTTTAAGATTACAAGTACACTCATTGTAGTCAGACACACTGTAAGTACTCTTCATTTTCTGTGATAGCCAACCTTTAGTACACTCTTAGTATAAATCTTCAAAAGCAGAATGAGTTCCTTTTAAAGCACAATGAGTTCCTTTTAAAAAGAATATAGACGCCCTCTTGGTAAGTGCCCTGGCAAGGGCCGGGAGGAGAACCAGGGCTCCTGAGAATGGCCATGGTGGGACTCAGGCAACTTCTTCTTCACCCTCTTGGTAAGCACTTCCAGCATGGGCCAGGAGGAGAACCAGCCCTTCCAGAAATGGCCATGGTGGTGCTTAGGCGGCTTATTTGCCTGCCCTCCTGGTAAGCGCCCCATTGTGGGCCAGGAGGAGAACCATTGGCTCCTGTGAGCCTACCAGCAGGTGGACTGAAAATCAAACACCCTCCCCGCCCCACACACACCCCTCCAGCTACTGGGGATGGATGTCTCAGCGATTCTTGGGAGGGTTACCAAATGCAGTATAGCAAATATGGGGATTTCCTTCTATCTTCTGTTTGAAGGCAAAGGTTGTTTTCACTGTTTTGTTTTGTTATGTTTCTTTTGCGTTATTCAGTACTCTCAATTGGTTTTATAATGTTCTGTTTTTGGTTTGATTTTGCTATATCTAATTGATTGGACAACTATTGTGACGTTAACGAGATATACCATAGTATCTGTTACTACCATCCCAGGAGCCTACTGTGAAACTCTTTACCAATTTCAGTGCACTGTCTCAATTGGCTTTGTTCTGTCTTGTGATGTTGCATTTTTACTACTTTCTAAATAAAATTTTAGAAACAGAATATACAGCATTAGATATTTTAATCATAGAAATTCAAAAATGTTATTTAGTATAAATGTAGTCATTTACTGTGTAAAATAGGTCCATTCAAAACATTACAATGAAATAAATAAAAATAAGTATAGAGCCTTAGTTGATGATTGAAATGACACTTTCATGTTCTCATTGTTATTTTTGCTCTTCAATTTATGAGACTTTCCTCCATTTTCTAATTATGATTGCCATTTTTATAAGCACAATGTTTTAACATTCTTAGACACCTGTTTTGTGTGTAAGCTAGGAATTTTCTTCATTTGCTATTTATGTTTATTTAAAATTTAGAATTAAAAAGTGTTCTTATCTTCCTTTCCCATCTCATTGCTACAATTTCTTCCAACACTTTAGTGATTTATTCAAATTTATTTTCCATATTTCTAAACAGATTCTTTTTTGGGGTGGTTATATGTTTGCATTGTATAATGATTATATTCGTTGTTGAAAGTTATTGCATATATATTACACATCTTGATTTCTTTTTGTCATCTTCTTTCTCCTCTTCCCTTTATCTCTTGGATCCCTTCATATTCAGATAGATAGACAAGTAGATAGAATTTTTTACATGTTTGAAGTACTCAATAATCATATTCCTTGTAGAAATGACTATACATATACACATACATATGTGTTTCATATAAAATACATCCCAATTCTCTCCCTTTTAAAAGTCTCTTCCCTCCCTCTCCTTGTCTTCCATCTCTTACCTTTCCCATGTGCTAAACTTCTAGCTCATTATTTCTTCTTCCTGTCTTTCATTTTGCTGTTTATTATATTTTAGCTTTCTTACACAAGAGAAACTATATGATATTTAACCCTGTGTGTCTGATTTATTTCACTTAACATTATGATCTCAAGGTTTATACATTTTCCTCCATATGACTCAAGAGTATACTTTATGGTAGAGTATGGTCCCTAGTTTTTATATACAACATTTAACTTATTCATTCATCTGTTAACTGGCATATAAGTCAGGATATTTAGATATCCTGAATTTTGCTGCTGTAATTGTGGATATGCACGTATCACTGCAATAGAATGTCTTTGTTAAGCTTCAGATTAATTTGAGAGCAATCCTTCCTTTTTCATTTCTTTAAAGAATACAAGTAATTAAGCTTAGATATTAGATTTTTCTTCTTTTCATGTCTTTTTGATTTAGCATTGTTGGTTCATATGTATATCAAAATCTCCATTTCTTTTGAATTCTATATGCTATTAGTGTATAGTTCTCAAAATAGTAACCAATGATCTGGATTTTAGAAAAAATCCATTGTGATTTTTCCTTTTCAATTTCTATTTGTATTGATTGGATATCTTTTTTTCTGTTTTCACTGAGTAGCTTGTCATTTTTGTTTATTCTTTCAAAGGACTCATTATTTTGTCTTTTGTGTAGTTCTTCTTTATGCCAATTTATTTAATTTCTTATCTTTATAATCTTTTCCTGTACTACCTTTGGATTTAGATCGTTCTTGTTTTGCTAAGACCTTGAAGTGCATAGCTTACTGTTTTCATTGTGCCCTATAGGGTGTAGCATGTTGAACTGGAATTATCATCTGAGTTGAGGAATTACTTGACTTAGTTTTCCTCGATTTCTTCTATCATCTGTTGATTATTCAAGTGGACAATGTTTAATTTTAATGTGTTTACATAATTTCTGGAATATATTAGTCCTAGATGTTTAGTTTCATCACACTATAATCTGATAATAAGGCATGATTTTGGTTCTTATCCATTTAATTAAGCATGCTTTGTGGTTTAGCGTGAGTTCTATTTTTGAAACTGCCCAATGTACTATTGAAAAGAATACGTTTTCTGCAATTGTGTGGAACACTCCTTAAATGTCTATTAAGCACATTTGTTGGAAGGTTTGGTTCAATTATGATATTGATTTATTGATTTTTTTGTCCTGTTGATCTGTTTATTTGTGACAGTGGAGTACCAGGGCATTCATTACAATTGTGATATTTATCTGCTTTTTTAAAAAAGCCCTTTAGTAATTATCTTCTGGAGTTGAATGTGGCAGAGTTTGATGTTTGTATATTTATAATTGTTATTTGTCCTATGGCTCTTTTTCTCTTAAGAATTATGCAGTGATCTCATTTGTCTCTTTTGATCAGTTTCAAATTATTTTTTTTAAATAAGGATAACTATAACTGCATTTTTTCTAGTTTTGTGCTGCATGGAATTGTTTTCCTTTAATTGCTTTATAAACTGTAAATTGAATTTTGAAGTAAATATATTTATTATATACAGCATACTGTTTGAGAATATTTCTTCATCTATTCTGCCAATTTGTATATTTGATTCAGGTATTGAGACCAATAACATTGAACATTATTTCAGAAAGATATCAATGTACACCTATAATTGCATTGTTTTTGTTTTGCTAATTTCTTTATTTTCTCCTGTTCTGTTCAGTTGTTCACTCTGCAGTGTTTATTCCATTTGATGTATTGCCATTTTTTGATTCATTGTCTCGTTGTCCAAGATTTACTTGAGATAATTTTGTATTGTTGATTTGGTGTTCATGAATTTCTTGTGATCTTCTTTTCCATGAAAATACATTATTTTTCTACCAGTTTTTAAAAGTAAGTTTTGAAGGAGTTGTAATTCAGGTTTTGAAGCTGTTATATTTCAGGGCTTGAAATATTTTATTCCAAGCTCTGCTGACCCCTATAGTTTGTATTTTTGTGTCCACTGGGTTATAGTTTTATAAGTGACACAATCCTTTTTTCTTAAAGCTTTTAAGACTGTATCTCTGTGATGCATTTATGGTATTTTAATGAAAATGTAATATGAAGAGGTTTTCGTTTGATCAGGGATATTTAGCATCCTTTATGTCTCACTTATGTATATGTTTTTCTCTGTCCTATGTTGAAAACTTTTCTGCTATTATTTATTTAAGCAGATTTTAATGACATTTGTACCATCTTCTGATTTTTGCTTATTCCAATAAATTTTAGATGAGTCTTTGCATCATCTAGAAGCTGCTAAATACATTTTTAATCGTCTCTTGTTTTAAAGAGATATCTTTGAATATTTGGTTTTTGAAAATATCCCTGTCTTCTCTAGTTTTCATGTTGGCTAATTATGATACTCATACTTTCAATTACATTTTTTATCTCTTGGATGTTTGATTGAAACCTTTGAATGCACCTTCGTTTTTGCTAAAATGGTTCTTCATATATTGTAACATTTTTAAAAACTCAGCTAGATTTACATTAGTGTCTTCTGGAAAGATTCACAATCACTTATTATTTCCATTATCTGTTTTGTTATATATTCTGTTATTTCATGAAATAAAAAAAAATCAAAACTAACAAACTTGTGAGCAAGTAGACTTCGTAGATGTCCACCGAGTGTTCCACCCCACAACATTAGAATACATTCTTCTCACTGGCATATGAGGCATTCTTCAAAATAGACCACATACTAGCAGATAGAACATTCTTATGCATGTTCAGTGCAAAAGAACTGCAGTCATCCCATTCATATTATCTGACCATATGTAGTGAAATTGGAAATCAAAAGAAAAAGAAACCATAAAATTAACATTAAACTCTTAGAAATTAAACAGCACCCTCCTGAACAACCAATGTGTCACAGATGAAATTAAAGAAGAAAATAACTGTCTTTACAATAAAATGATAGTGCCAGAACAACATACTAGGCCTTATGGAGTACAGTGGAAGTGGTTCTAATACGGATATTAATAGTGGTGAACTCTCCTATCAGGAAAATGGAATGAATTCAAGTAAATACCTTAACGTTGAACCTCAAACTGGTTGGAAAAGAAAAACAAGTCAAGCCCAAAGCATGCATGATGGTGGAAATTATAAAGGTCAGAGCATAAAAGAAAACATTTTGGGCTGGGGATTTAGCTCAGCAGCATGAGCACCTGCCTGGCAAGCACTAGGTCGCAAGTGTGATCCCCTGCCCCCCAAAAAAATTACAAAAAATAAATGAAACAAAGAGTTTATCCTTTGACAGACACCCTGTAGTTTTGAATAAGTGATTTTCTTCTAGGAAGTACAGTTTTGGAGTGTAGGGATTCCCCGTTTTATCCATCTCAACTCCAGGCCTGTGTTTTGTTGCTGTTGTTTTTTGGGGGTTGCATCCCTCTTAACCAGCTGCCCTTTGTTTCCAGGTTGTGTTAATGTCCAAGCCTAGATGTGTTCTTCAGCATGTTGGGAGACACGAAAGGCAGGAAGACCCCAGATCCCTGCCAGGTAGTAGGAGAAGGTCTTAAGTACTCAACACTGAGGTTCTCAAACTCAGAGCAACTGAAGCAGGGTTTGGCTGTGTGTGTGTATGGTGGAGATGGGGGATGTGTAACCTTGTTGGCTCAAACTCTAACCCCTCAGGGAGTCTCTGTCCAGAATACTTGCTGTTCATAGGTGTCTCTCATGGCTGCCTCTCCTAGTTACTCTAGAAGAGTAACATTGGGAACTCTAGAGTGAATCTGTCCCACAGCTTACTCGGAGTCCCAGATTTAAAAACTCAACCATTTCCTGAAATGGTGTCCAAAACACCCATTTTTCAGGAGCTGGGGAATTGACACCTGTGCTGCTGTAGTTCTGCAGCTGCTGCCTTTGGACAGCCGGCAGATCCCAACTGCTGGCTCCATCTACTACTATTCTTCCTGCAGCCTCTTAGAGCCTCAGGCACCCATTGTGTTTTGACAAACTCAAGCCAGGGAGAAATTCTAGACTATTTCATTTCCCTCTCTGCACTGTAGTCTGAGTCTTGCCCTGCTCTGTAGCTTTTTGTCATGTCAGTTTCTTCCCAATTCCCAGGAATCTATTTCTGTCTCTTATTTTGTTTTTCTTCTCTATGTTATTATTTTTCAGTGTCTGGATCATGATTCTCAGAGAGGCTGAGTTGATGTTACTTGCCAGTGATATTTTGCTTGTCTCTAAATAGATCTTTATGGTGCCATCTCAAGATTTTCAGTGTTACTCATAATCTAGTGATTTCCTACTTTGGATATTAAAGACTGACTGTTTTCACATCTTTCTTAAATTCCTCCTACACTTATGCATCATCCTTTAAATATAGTTGTTTTTAGTCACATTGGTAATATTATATGTGTGTGTGTGTGTGTGTGTGTGTGTGTGTGTGTGCCTGTGTACATATGTGTGTGTAAGCACACCCCACATTTGGTAAATCATGTAGACTATTATGGAATTTGTCTTTTTTAACTCATGTTTTGCTAAAATTAACAATTGGTTTAATTTCACATGCAGCTCATAGGAATGAAATGTCACTGATTTGCTCCAAATTGGATCATACAATTCTATTTCCTGTCCACCTAATCCTCTCCCAGAGATTTCTCATGCCTTTCAATATTTGCTTTGATTCAAACTAATTGCTCTCTAAGCCTGATACTATACTTCTGAGTGAATTTGAAGAAGCAATTTTCAATCTCAGTACTATTGCTATTATTATTTAGTGCAATTTTTTATGGTGAAGCACATCTTTCAGAGTGGCAGCCTTAACAATTACTTTAGTTTTTGTTTACTGCTTTGCTAGATTTTATGTCATTATCATTATCACATTTAAATATTTTTGGAAACATTTGTTAAATTATAATATGATAATGTTAGAAGATTGATCACTAGTTTTCAAAATTCTGTCTTTTATTTTTACTCTTGAATAATAATTTAGTTGTATGGCTATACAATTCAACATTAATGTTATATCTCCAATTTTGAATGTGTTGCAATATTATTTTTAAGCATTCAATATTTATTATAAGAGGTATAGTGACATTACAATTCTCTTTGGTTTGTGTTTGGCCTGTCATTTTTCACTCTTTGACCTTAAGATTTTGTTTTTACTACAAATGTTTTGATATTTTTCAACAGTACATCTTCCAATTATTATTTTATTTCTTGTTCTATAATTTCATGAGGTTTTCATTCTGAAAATGCTGAGGATGTTTGGTTTTCGATATTGTTTCATTAGTATTTCAATAAATAACTTCTGTCTTCTTCCTCTAATTTTTTATGAATATTTTCCTTGGATGGCATTTCACTTGGCTTTTTCTTTTCCTTTTTTTATTTGAGTTTAATGATATATTTATTGAAGTTTCTACAATGTTTTATGATGTCATTTTGCTCAATATCTTAGACTCTTAATTTTACAGAGATCTTTCAAGCACTTTGTTTTTAACATCTTTTTGAAGGTTTCAACAGTGATCATCAGATGGTATCAAATACAGCCTTATTAGCTCTGTTTCTCCTGAATTGCCTTGGCTTCATCTCTGTGTCCTTATTACTTTTTTTCTTGCTTTTTTCTCCTTGCACTTTATAGTGATTCTGTAAATGTAAAGCAGTGTTCAAGTTACTATAGAACAGAATATGCATATAGGCCTGTGATGGAGACCACTTTGAAATGGCACTGAGCAGCCTTTAGGGTTAATCCACTGGGTTTCTGTGTTTACTTATGATTCTGCTTCAGGCCTAGGAAACTTGCTCAAAGACCTAGCAGCTGGCATGTAGTAAGTGTAACTCTCCGGGTCACCAGTCACAGTGGAGACCTGTGTTGGTCCATGACACTGTGACACCTGAGAGGGCAAGATAAGGCTGCAGCTGAGGCGATATGGCCCACTCCCTATTCCAGATCAACAAACTGTCAATCTTCCAGATAAGACAGTTCTCCTAAGTGGCAAGATTTACTGTTTAATAATGCCTTTGCTCTGACGTCTCGAGGTCCCACTCAGCTTTCCACCTGTACCTCAGCTTTTCTCTTTACTTTCCTCCACACTTCCTGAATATGTTTTAAATCTAATAAATACGGGTGGTCCAGAGAAGTCTTTGTCTTAGCGTCAAGAGAGTTCCAATCTTCCTAAACTCCTCTCAAACTGTATTTGCCTTTTCTTTCTTTAGTCCTTTTCCATACAGTTATTTGTAAGATCTGGAGCCTGCTCAGCTCCCAATAGGCTTGACAATAAATAAATCAGCCTCTCAAAGAAGTACATTTCTGACTCTTACTAGGATAATTTTCTTTGAATTTATCATATCTTTTACATATGAAATTATATGATTCTTAAAATTTAAAAATTTGTGTTCAACTTTTCAACATGACTCTTGGAGGTTCTTCATTCTTTTTAAGATTTTTAACTAATAGAACTTTTTATTTTACAAGTCTTAGGTTCACTGTAAAATTGAACAAAACATTGACATTTCTCACATAACCAGTTTTCCCTACAAATGCCCACATTCTTCAACTATCAGAGTTCCGTAGTGGTTCATTCATTGCAACAGATACACTTACAGTGACATGTCATAACTTTCCAAAGCTCAGAGATGACATGCAGGTTCATTCACTGTTGGTGCTGTACAGGGTATAAGTCTAAACACTTATCCATCATTACAGTATTAGAATATTTTTACTTTTGCAAAACTTTTAGTGAACTACATAATTGTACCTCTTTCTCCTCTAGCCCCAGAAAAACTTATTTTGCATCTTCAATTGTCTTTTTTTCATTTTCCAGGCAGTCATGTATATAAAATCATGCAGTATTTAAGTGTTTCAGATTGAATTCTTATACTTAGTAATGCACATTTAGAATTCCATAGCGACTTTTCCCTTCATGTTAGCATGAAGTAATATTTCCTTGTCTAGATGTCCAGACACCCTCTGAAAAACATCTCTGTTGTTTCCAAGTTTTGAATGAAGCTGAAATGTATATCTGACTGCAAGATTTTGTGTCAAGATTTTGCAATTAGATTACTATTTCTCTTGTTTTTGTTTTGTTTTCACATGGAGAAAAATATTTTCTCTTATATTGCTTTTGATTTTTACTAAAGATCTGTTTGTTATACTTATGTGAGTCCATTTCATAACTCTTATTCTATTTCATTTCTTGAGTTTTTATATTCTTTCACAATATCATACTCTTTTGATTATGCTGCTGGATACTGATAGTTGATAAAAAAAAATAGTGACTTCCTCCCCTCCTTTGTTATATCAATTATTCTGTGTCTTCTGTTTTCCATGAAACAACTTTAAAATCAACTTACGAATATCTATAAAATAACATTCTGAGATTTTGTTTGGAACTGCACTGATTTTGAATAAAGCTGAGAAGAGCTAACATCTTGACAAGATAATACTGTCTTTTTTTAAAAATAAGTTTTGTTGGAATTTTTGTTGCATAGATCTTATAAACTATTTTTCTACGTTTATATATATTTCCACTCTTTGTATGATAATTTAATGGTAATGTTTTCTAATATTAAAATCCAACTTTGTGCAGTGACAATATCTTAGCCAATGAGGTTTATCCAAGGTGTGCTTATTGTTAATTAGTTTCAAAATCCGTTGTTTCATCGTTGCTCCTTAAGAAAGTGACTGAAATTTGTATGATAGCCTTGTACCCTGCTAGTTTTCTATAATTACTTGTTATTTGCAGAATGTTTTAGTGTATTACAGATTGTTCACAAAAAAGTGACATCATTTATAAAAAATGAGAGTTTTATTTTCTCCTTCCCATCTGTATATCTCTTATTTTTTTCCTATCTAGTACTATGTTATAAAACAAAAGTGAAAGATGTCCTTCTTAGATTCTGATAACACAGGAAAGCTTTCCACTTATTTTCATTAATCATCATTGTTAACTGTAAGTGTTTTTAAGATATTCCTTAGTAAGTTGAGGATGTTTTCCTTTGTTCCTAATTTACTAAGAATTTTTATTATGCCAATAGTTTGAAGTTCATCAGATTCTATTTTTCTAACATTTCATGTGACTATGGAATGATCCACTAGATTAGTTTTGAATTTTAAATCTATTCTGAAATCTTGAATAAATTTTGTCATGATGAGTTAATACACTTACATTTTGTGTGATGAGATTTATTAATATAAAAGAAGTCATAAAACTGCTAGCACAGGTGGTATACTGAAATGCATTCCTCATCTTTTGTTTGTCTAAGAAAGTTCTTGCTTATAATTCATTTTTGAAGGGTATTTTGCAGAATACAAAATTGTAAGTTGATATTTTTTTCTCTCAACACTTTAAACACGCCACTTTACTTTCTACGTGGAACTTGTGCAGCTCCTGAGAAATTGAAAATAGTTCTTATTGTTGTGCCTCTATATGTAAGGTAAGCTTTTTTTTTTTTTTTTTTTTTTTTTTTTGGAGATAGGATTTCAGTACACAATCCAGGCTGCCATCTATCTTGTGGTGATCCTCCTGCTTCAGCCTCTGAGTGCTGGGATTACAGGCCTGGGTCATCAGGTCTGGTTGCAGGTAAGTTTTCATTTGTTTTATGATTCTCTGTACCAGGGATTGTACCAAGGTCCTCTATGCCTCTGCACTAAGCTACATTCCCAATCTGCTTGCTTGTTTTCTTTCTTCTTTATTCTTTCTTTCTTTACTTCTTTCTTCTTTCTTTTCTTTCTTCCTTTCTTCCTTTCTTATGACAGAGTCTTTCACATTGCCATGCTGTGGGCTTTTCATGTAAATAGACTGAGACAGTTTGCCCATGAAGCAGTGTTACTCATGCTGCTACTGACTCAGCAGAGGCATATTCAAAGGCTGGTGCTAAACACAGTGCACTTGTATTCTTTTACACAATTTTTGTGTTTTTATTTCCTTTATATGGTGTTACACTAACATTTTGCACTCTGTTTGAGTATGCATTAACATTCTACAGTCTGGTTGAGTAGGATTCATATTACACTGTGACAGTAGAACTATGTATGTACACAGAGGTTAGTATTGCTATTGATAAAAGTCTCCATCCTGACACATCTGGAGGGGCTCTGTCTATCACATTCCCTCCTTTGATGCTCCGACTTCATTCTGTTTTGTGTCAAAGAGCATCATACTGATTCAGATGCTTATATTTCCATAACACCATCATGTGTCCAGCCACTTTTCTTTAGACCTTCATTTCAATGAGGATAGAGACAGAACATATAACCAAGGGAGCCAAGCAAGGCAGGAACAAACAAATCCCCCAAACCAGGAGTGTAGGATCTATGATGATTTTTTACACCCTGAGAGTAAAAATATGCAGCCCAACCTTTCCAGATCTAGGTTGGAACATGAGCAATTTCTCTCACTCAGTCTGTAATCTCTTCTATAAACTTTCCCTCATCAACTATTTGCAGACAGTAGTTGCTTAAGTTTTGTTGTTGTTGTTGTTGTTTGTTTGTTTGTTTGTTTTCCTTTTGAGACAGAGTCTCACCATGCAGTTCAGGCTTAAGCTCGCATTGTAGCCCAGGTTGGTCTTGAACTTGCTGTGATCTCTTGCCTTAGCCTCCCGAGTGCTGGGATTACAGGAGTAATCTATGAAAATAACACTATGCATTTTGGTTAACAAGTTAAGAGCTTTGACAGTTTCATTAGTTATAATTTCTATAACCACTTGAAGCCTAATCATGTGGTTTAACATTTAAGTGGGGGTATAGTAACCATCAGGACCCTCCTTTGCCTAGGCAGAAGAACTACAGTACTGAATTATGCATTCATGGGCCCATTCATAATCTTTCCAATTGCTAATTTGCAGGGCACATATTTTTTTTTTACATTCTTTACCAGGTTCCATACAGTTGACCCTCAGATGTTCTCGCCTGGAAAATGGGAGTTGAAAAAAGATAGGCGGATCATCCCTAATGTACAAGACCCTGACAAATTTTGGAGGAGTACAACATTTGCAGTTCTTCCTTATATCCAATATAGTCTCTCTGCATACTTGATGTATGCAGCAGCAGCATCCTGGGGCCCCCTTAGAAGTTAAACTTGTACAAACTGAAAGTTTGAATCAAAGTAGTGAGGAGAGCCCTACCACTGGGTCTTCTGAGAGGTTCATTCATAGGACTTTTGACCCAGACATGTTAGTCTCCCCACAGAAGCACTGAACCATCCTCAGGACCAACCAACCAGTTTCTTCCAATTATTGAGGTCTTGAAAACATAAACCCCTGAGGCAGAACTGAGGTGCCCTGTGCCTGTATAAGGTTCATAAGGACCTTACTCTCTAGCTTCCCATGGCCATTGATTTCCCTCAACTTAGTTCCATCATGTACATAGTGAAAAGAAACCTTCAGAGCTGGGGTACAGTTTCTGCTAGGGCTAAAAATAAATTTTTGCTTTTGGCCAGGATTGAAGGGAGGCTGCTTTCTGTTTTCTCATGAAATCAGTGAAAAGCTTCATAAGGGGTGGCCACTCAGATGGAAGTGAGCCTCTTGAAATATAGTATAGTCCCTGGGTCTGTGTGTGTGTGTGTGTGTGTGTGTGTGTGTATTGTCTCCTGGATTAAAGATTGTAAAGATAGTAAAGTTAATGGTTGGCAGATTTCCAATTCACAGCTAAGAGTGGCAGAGCCTTTTTGTAGGACTGCAAGCTTATCTTTACATTTCTAAGTGACCCCACAAGATACAGCTCCAACAAGGCAATACGTCCAGAGATCACCATAACAGAGAAGTTGAGTGGAAGCCTATTCAAGCATACACTTATCATTGAGTAGGTATTCTCATTTTTATGATAATCCTCTACCTTTTTGGGCTACCCAGGAATTTTTAACAATGGTGGCCCACACATATTAAAAAAAATACCTGTACTAGCATATGGGGATTTGTAACTCAGATTCTAATAATAAATGGTCTTCCACGTTGGGAGTATCAAACTTCAAAACATTCTTCAGTTGAGAAAGATACTTCAGGTCAAAATAGGTGTTCTGATTTTCATGTTGGCAAATATAATAAGTTGTCTTACTATGTGTGCAGCTCCCTTAGATTCTCACTAAGCATAAGAAGTGTGTGTGTGTGTGTGTGTGTGTGTGTGTGTGTGTGTGATAGTAAAGTCCAAGTAACTCCATAGCCTGACCTGGTTAGATGAATACATAGCTCACATGATGGGGAACTCAAAATAATCAATGGGTTCTTAGTAAAAGCAGCCAATACTAGCAAAACATCTCACCCCCAAGGGGAAAGTGAAAACCACCAGGCATCTCTCACAGTTTTGGTTGGCCAGGAGAGTCTTGCCAAGTGGTATGGCAAAGAGCAGAGCTAGAGATTCAAATGCAATTCAGAGCAAAGGGTGGCAGTAAAGTACAGATAGTCACAGAAAGGATGTCCATCTGTGTCACCAGATGGCAGCATTCTCAGATTTTTGCTGTCTGTAGACACGTCAACCTCCAGAGTGACTACAACAGGACTGTCTTCTTTCCATGGTGTCCCTGAGGTCATGGTCTCCTAAATGTAGATTCTTCTTTCAACTTACATGGCACCAATAAGTCTGCAATGCTTTCCCAGTCTTTGCTGTAGTAAACCAGGGGACTATCACCTCCACCTTTACTGCAGTGGATAAGATAACAGTGAATGAGCCTCTCCAGAGAGGTTCCAGGTTGGACATTCTATTCTTTTGCCCTTGTAGCATTTTCTGGCTTGAAATTCTGAGCATCTGTGGTCAAACTCTTGGGAAATCATTTGTTAGCCCATTGGTGCAGGATGACTATGACTGAGTCTAGTTCCGGCATCTTTTGTTTTAGAATGAAGTCCCCAAGCTCATTTAAGTTCCCAGTTAGGTCTTTAGTGAGAGAGAGGAGCTGTCCATAGAGAATTTCAAAAGAGGAAAGCCCTGTCTGTTTAGTAGGACTAGACCTCACCCTCAGTGAACTATTAGGAAGAGTTAATCCCATTGTAAGTGAGTTTCCTGGCACAGCTAGTTCAACTAAAGTTTTAAACTCTCATTTGCCTTTAAAATTTGCTTCGCCTTCTCTGGACTCTAGGCATGGTATCCCACATACAGTTCCCGTATAACCCTTAGTACTTTGGCCACTAGCTTCACTGCCTGTGCAACAAATTCTGGCTTGTGTATGATTGTATGGTAGAAACAGAAATTCCAAAACAGGAGATGATTTCTCTCAGAACGATCTGGGGCACCTCAAATGCTTTTTCCATGAGAGTAGGGAAGGCCTCTACTAGACTGAAAAGCACATACAAAAACTAGCAAATACTTGTAGTTGAAAACTCAGATAATGTCAGTAAAATCCATAGTCACATTTTAAAATTGGGCTTCCCCAACATTCTTTACCCCAGGAACAGCCCTGGGCCCTTGACATGGGTTATTGCAGGCATGTATTTCACGTTGTTCACACAACATCTGATCTACGCTAGAGAGCCAGGGGACATGAAAATGTCAACCCATTGTATTCTCCAGAGCTCAGTGGCCCTTCTGGGTGTCCTGATGAAACTTCCTGACAAAAGCTAAGGTGAAAACCTTGGAAATTGCTACCCAGACATCTTTAAAGTTCCACCATTCACTTGGGCAGTAACTTTCATCCTCAATCTTAAATGAAGAAATCTCATATTGTGAGTACTTCGGATCCCTTCTGTAAGAAGCAGAATGATGCACATGACTATTGACTTGGGTATGCCCTTGGTGGCCAGCAGCTTAGCTTCTTGGCCTGCTTTAGTTTCTCTGAGTTGCTGTACCGTCTTCCCTTTGATGAGCCTGTAGGAGCATGACTTCTGGCTTTGTAAGGGCACATATAGCATTTTGAGTTCAAGGATTTTCCTGTTATGTTTATGTTTCTTTCCTTTGAGTTTATTAGACATTTTTATTTATGTAGAGCCCCACGCACAAGAAAGGTATTTTAGGCATACTTTGAATCTGTGTATATGTTGACACATGCTCCTGCCACTATCCGAAGTGCTCAATTAGGGCAATGAACTCTGCTTTCAGTGCTGAGATTCCTGTTGGCAGAAATTTTGTCTCAGTGACAGAATTCAGGATTACCATGAAATAACTTGAAAGGCATTCTCCCTCTTTCAAACAAGTGCCACCTTCTGTGAAATACTCTACATCAGGATCCTTGGGGGGTCTGGTCCCATAAGACCAGTTGCCTGGAGAACACCTCGTCCAGGAACTCAGTGAAGTCATGATCTACCTGGCCCAACTGGCAGTGCAGTTATAGGGTTCAGGGTTCACAGCAAAAGTAACTTTTCTGTTTTTCACCTAACATCCCAGTAGATGACCAGGCATTAATTGGCCAGTACTGTTTCTTGTATTTCATTAATGCCAGCACTGAATGCAGCACTTGGACTGTTAATTTTTGTCCCATACTCAATTTTTCAGCTTCTGCCACACAGAAGACTGTGGCAGCAAGGCTTGCAAACATGGTGGCCAACACTTAGTAACAGCGTTGAATTGTTTGGAGAAGTATGCCACTGTTTGATGCCCTTATCCCCGCATTTGTGTTAAAATCCTTAGCACTATGCCAGCACACTCATGGAGATAAAAGTAGAAAGACTTGGTCATCTCTGGAAGTCTCAGGCACAGGGCATTGGTGAGGACCTCTCTGATCTCTTCAAATCTTTTTGCTGTTCTCCATCCCATTATAAAACTTCTCATACTCTACACTGTGGCCTTAAAGAGGCATTTTGCCAAGACAGAGAAGTTATGTACCCAGATTCTACAGAAATCTGTGGCCCCAAGAAACTTATGGACCTGGTGCCAGGTCATTGGAACTGGGATTGAGAAAACTACTTGTGTTCTCTCATACTTGAAATGGTTTTGTCACCGTGGCAAGGGGAAACTGAGATACTTAACTTCTGGTAAATTCGGACTTCTTTCTCGAGATTTTATAGCTGGTCTCCCACAGGAGATTGGGAATAATTACATCTCTTCTATGCAGTCTTTCTGTGTTTGGCAAGTCAATAGCAGGTCACCTACATATTGGAATAATACACAACCATGTTGACCTACAATAAAGGCCTTCAGGTCAATGGTCAATGTTGTGCCAAAAATGTTTGGGGAATTTTTGAATACTTATTGTGGTAGCCTTTTTCAAGTCGCTTGCCTTTGTTTTCATTTTCTGGATTTTCCCTCAGTAAGGCAAAAATTGGATAGTTCTGCAGATCCATGTAGGAGAAGAGGCATTCTCAGTGGAGGTGAGGTCTGAGAGGGTATAAGGGTTGAGATAGGCAGTTGTAGGGTAATACTGACCTAGCCTACTGCTTGCAGATTTGAACTAGTCAGTAATCATCTGCGCCATTTTTAGACAGGTAGTAGAGATATGTTCCATGATGATAACCAGGGTCCGAGGATCCTGTAATCTAAAAGCCTTTTTAGAACTGACTCAGGTTTTTTTTTTTTTTTTTTTTTTTTTTGTGGAGAGGGTTACTCTGAAGTTTTGCTAATGCTCAAGGCCCCTTTTTCTTCTTCCTTTATTCCTTTTAGGAGGGCATCTTGATACCTTATGATTGAGGTGAACCCTCCTGCATTTGGGTCCCACTGGGGATCCTCTCCTGGGAATTGGTATAGTGTTTTGCCCAGGGAATATTCTTTCAATCATCACAGGGCAGCTTGAGTAACCTGCTGTTGCTCCTTGATGATGAACATGGTTAGGAGGAGTTGCTAACAGTTGGTTCACGTGAGTCAGTGGCCAGGATGATCAATGGCACTAAGTCAATCACTACCAGTAGAAGGTGCATGGTTCTTCCAATTAAGGATGTCAGTGGTAGTAAAGGGTTGATACACTAATACTGTGCTCTCCCTTGGATAGGCTCCTGTGGACCATGGTAAATGGATGCTCAGATCTCTCAGATCTTCATAGAACCTTGATAGGACCTGAAAATAGGGCAGCGGGAGGGGTTCTTTTAATGGGAACCCACAGGTATGTAGGAGTCCAAATGGATGGCTTATAGGAGACCACTTTCAGAGGAGTTCCTGGAGAGACCTCAAAGGCTGTTGGGAGGAAGTCAAGAGGATTCCCCTGGTTCTGACTGAGCCTCTGCAGTTGGGGTCACAAGTTGTAGTGGCAGTGGAAGGTACTGTAGAACATATGGAGGTGTTATTTCTTTTGATTCCCCAGATAGAATCCATTGGTTTGACTTTGGCTGACATTTGGAAGCCACCATTACCCAAGCCATCATCACTCTACTGTTCTTCTCAAAGCAAGCTTTCAGCCAAGGTGGCTGACACAAGACCAACTCTTGCCAACAGTCCCTGTAAGAATTGGTCAGGATGGCAGGGCTACCCTGCAAAAACCCTGAACACTTGACTAATTATCTCCTTATCAAGTGATCCCTCACCAGATCTTTCCTCTCCAAATGGTAGTCAACTAACTTCACAGAAAGTCTACAGCTTTCTGGGAGTGAGCCTAACGCTACAATCACTCGAATATCCTCTTTTAACATACAACATCCTAGAGGAGTCAGTTTACTCTGCTTTCTACTTATCTCCTCCCCATAACAGATACCATTTACACACAAGAGAAGGAGAAGGGAAGACAAAGGCTGTTAATTAAAAGGGTCACATAGTCACTTTGTCTTTCTCTGACTGCTCCCCTCAAAGAGCTATTTCAGGGATCTCTGAATTAGTGGAGCTCCTAGGAGCTTATTTTTGGCCTTAGTTATGTGAGGATTGCCATGGAGCTGTGGATCAGGACTCATTCAGTTCAACCTATGGTCAGGTCAGAACCTTCCTGCCATCTGTCTCATTCACAGTCAATCATATAACAACTACAACCACTACTCAGTACCCAGCACCTTGGGTCTGCAGTTTCATTCCTTGTGGAGTTACCTGGTCAACTCCCGTACTCCAGTCCATTACCTGGTTCTGCAAATTTCAGTTTCAGTTTCAGTGAAACTTACTTAGGCAATTTAGAGGTGATCAGTCTTCCACTGTGCCCTTTTAAAGGCTGGGTTACAAAATTGAACCTGGGCCTTACCAAATCTGTTGGGTTGTACTCTCTGAACTGGTTCTTTGGCTACTAGTTTAGATTGTGCAGCAGGAACTCTTGTCCCAGCAAGTGGGGAGGGGCCAGCGTTTCCTATTAATAAAATGTCTTCTAGAACCAGGCAAGGTCAAGCTTCCCGGAGCTCCATGGTTTGGACTCCAGCAATAAAGGAGGTGGAAATACGCCATCTTGGGTGATCCCCAGAAATGCTGCAGGTTTTTGTGTAGAGAGACAGGACACTGAGACCTTTTCCCTAGAAGGTAGCTGGCACTGACTTAGCAGATCCATATCCAAAGGCTGAGTGTTGGACATGATATATTTTCACCCTTCTATACAATTTTTGTGACTTTGTCTCCCTTATATGGTCACATATTAACATTTACCAGTCCAGTTAGGTATGATTTATGTTATAAAAGTACATCAGAAATACACATGTTTACGTGGAGGCTGCTGTTGCTCCACTGTAAAAATCCCTTTGCAGGCACATTAAGAGGCCCCTCTGCAGTCCAGGCTAAACCCCAAAATATATCCATCAGCCTTTTTTCTTAGAACTCTGGAATGAGGTTGTGTTCTACCATGTGTGGACAATTGTTTTGGTTTTTCTTTCCTTTTTTTTTTTTTTTTTTTTTTTAAGAATTCAGTTTTTCCCATTGGCAAAGAAAGATATATTTGGGGATCTGGAGACTGAAAATTATCTGAGTCCATTACTTTTGACTTGATTTATGATCAAAAACATTGCTGTGAAATAGTGTAGTAAAAAAATGTTTTTCAAAGTTACCTATAAAGTAACTAGATTCTTCCAGATGATTTCTAAGCTGTCTTTCTCTTCATAATTTCTATAGCTCAGTGATCTTTTTGCATAAAAATCATGAGTATGATTTTTTTTACTGTCCTCATGAATTTTTACCATGCCTTTTTTTTTTGGTTTTAGAGTTAAACATTAATGTTACAAAATAAAATTTACTAAATGCGTTCTTATGTTTAGTTTCATGCTCTCAGAGCTTCCTAAATTTATAATAAAATACCTGATATTTACTTGGGAGAAATTTAATTTACTTTTGCTTAAGATACTTTATATCTTCCTTTGTCACTTTTTTGTCTCCTATAATTCTATCATGTGGCTATCATACATTTTGTGTTTGTCTCATAGTTCTTTGACATTTTGCTCTGTGTTTCTGTCTTTGTTTGCTTTGCTTTTTATAATCTTTTTACTCTTTGTTTTTCAGTTTTGGAAATTCCTGTCTCAATCTAATTGAGAACTTCTTCAGCCTTATCCACTCTAGTCATTAATCCAACTAAAATTTTCTTAAAATTATTTCTGGTACAGTTCTTTTAGTGCCTAGAATTTCTTCTTGATTATTTCTAATATTTCAGTCTCCCACCTCTCTGTTTTATATTACCATCTATGCATATATTTATATATTTTTCCATTACAATACTTTTAGCTTGTTAATCATGTTTTAAAATACTTAAGTTCATATTTCCAATGTTCCTGTCATTTCTGACTCCAATTAGGGTGCTTATTTTCAAATACCGCTGTTTTATACAATTACAGAATTGTATTTTTTTAATTTTTTGTTGTTGAGAGGAATGAATAGTGTGCTGGAAAAAGAAATAAATAGATAGGACTTTACTAATGTGATGGAAAGTGTGGGTCGTCCAAAGCATTCTATAGTCCTATGATTAGCTCTAGGCTTTTGTTGAGTTTGAACCGCGAGATTCTGAAATTCACCTGAAGTTTTCAGATTTTTTTTTTTTTTTTTTTTTACTTTTTACTTAAATGAAACAAAATTACTGTGGGGTTGTATTTGAGCATGCCCTTTCTCTGATTTATACTTTTTATGTAAAGCCCAAAGAACATTCTCTGCCATATATTTTCTCCAGGGGATGGATATTATTGAGAAAATCAAAGCTTATTTGTGTATTTAAAGGTAATTCTTATATCTTTTTTTTTTTTTCTGAGACAAAGTTTCATTATGTGGTTCAGGCTGGACTTGAGCTCATCTTGTAGCCCAGGCTGCTCTCAAACTTGCAATGATCCTCCTGCCTCAGCCTCCACAGTGCTTGGATTGCAGAGTGTGCTACAATGCCTGGCCCTTTTATCCTCTCTTTGCTAAAAATTAGAGGTTTTTTCCCCCGATCTTCACTCTGGTATCTAGTACACTTCCTGTAGGTAAAACTCACAAAAATGTAGGCACTTCCTCAAATAAAACTGGATTTTGTAGACTTTATAACTTTCTGTTGTAACATCGATCCTCAATCATTATGTGAATTGCAGTTTAGATGTCCCTATTTCATCAAGTGTTCTACTCATGTGTTTCTAGTCCAGTGAGTTTTGGTAGCATCAGTCTAAAATTATGGCAGTGATTTTCTCGTGATTGTATTTCTTTACTAGATTTAAGATAATTTAACAACTTTTCAATTTGTTTGGTATTTTACTTGTTAGGGGACAATGGTACCTTTCAAGGTCTTTATATGACAAACCAGGCATTGGAAATCTATTTCCTTTCTTTTAATCTATATATGTCTTCATAATTAAAATCAGTTTCTTATAAACATGTTTTGATCCATTCTGATAATATCTACCTTGCAACTGGTACATTTTAGGCTTCAGATATGTAAAGTGACACTGACGCCAGTGGAATAATATACACGATATATGTTGTCTGTGATTCTTGTTCTGTGTTCCTTTTTGTCTACATTTTTTTTTCTTTTTGTCTTTTTCCTTTTTATCGATACTGGGGATCGACCTCTTGACTGCCTGCTTGCAAGGCAGACGCTTACGCCGCTGAGCTAAATCCCCAGCCCCTGTTTACATTTTTCTACATTTGCAATTTTAATTCTACATTAGATGGCTTATTTTTGTTTTCATACTTAGTATACCAATTATAGCTCTGAATTTTACCATTTTTAGTGATTACCCAACAATCAGCCTTTACAATGACTCTAAGTATATTTTGCAAATAGCACTGTCTTGCTTCATAGGCACTATAAGTATCAAATAATAGCATAATATCCCCAATTTCTCTGTGTGTCCTTGTATTGCTGCTGTCATTCATTTTACTTACACATAAACAGATATAAACTGCTGGTTACACAGTATAAAGTGCATGTATTATTATGAGGATCAGTTGAAAGCAAATTCAGCTATGAAAACATAAGCCAGTACATTCTGAAACTGTAATTTTTAAACAGACAACTCAATCACAAACTATCTGTCATAGAAGGTTCACACTTTCTGAGGAAAGTCTATAGCAAATAACCACCAACAACTGGGCTATTGATACTTGGAAAAAGAAAACACAGCTGATTCTTCTAGGCGCAGAGAACCAAGTGACCATAGAAGAGTTTGTGACTATCATAGTAATTTCAGTGGAACATGGTAAAATTTCCTGATGAAAGTTCTATGACAAGAACCCAGTAAAGAACGGTCTGAAATAGTGATTCATAGAGTTTGACAGTCATACTAATCTTTGTCTATAAAGAAAAACTAAAATTTGTCAGATTACAGGTAATCAGAATTTAAATAAGCAACTGGAATTTAACTATTATTAATTATGTCTTCTAATTTTCTTTCAATAAAAATAAAATAATGTCAGCCACAATACATTAGAAGAAATGTAAAAATTCTGTAGATAGTCCCCCTCACTCCACCCTGGCTACTGATAAGGAAATGCCTAAAGCAACTAGAAATTTTGATGCTATTTCTGAGCTTTATAAAAAAAAAAAAAACCAGGTATGGAGTGTCAGATTTATTTTTTACTCAAATACATTTCCCAGATCTGTGTATTTTCTTGCTCCCAGTATATTTTCTAGTTGAGGGAATTCTTCAAAGAATATTGGTACTGTGAAAATGGACATATGTGGTATTTATTTGTGCTACAAATAAGAATTTTCTTTCAGGTTAGGATAGGATAGGAGCCCATTTATCTGTTCTAAAGTAATTCAGTTTCCTTGTTGACTGTCAAATAAGGCAGGAATGAAATTGATCAATTTCAGCAAAGTAATGAAAAAAATTGGCTAGGGATTTGAAATTGTCTATTTTAGAAAAAATAAGCATATAGATACTGCATGCAGCAAGCTAATAAAATTGTGGTCAAACAGCAATTACAGTATTTTCCTGACATCTTCATTATCAGTAAAATATTTACTGTATATTTTTAAATGCACAGAATAAATCTGAGAACTTTTGTGATTTCTTGCATTTCAAAATCTTTATATAAGTATTCTTTTTAAAAATTATTTCAGATGGCCCCTGGGCTACTGGTGAGAATTTTTTTTTGTTAGGTAAAAGTAAACTGAATTTATATGTACAGTTTTATTGTGAGGCAAGGGGAATTTCTAGAAATATACACACAATCACCAACAAGTGGGTAGAGAAGAGATGAAGAGTTTTGTTAATTAGAAATTTTGAGAGCCTTCCCTGTGAGTCTGTGCCATGCATGGGCAAAGCAGGGAGAAACAGACCAGCCTTTTCCCATAATTCAGCACCATTTGTAGACTGCAGGAGAGGAGAGCAAGAAGCCAAGCCCTCCCTGCAAGTTGGTGCCATCTATGGGCCACTGGGGAGAGAGAAACAGGTGCTAATTTCTGGTGTGCGGGCTGAGAGACCAGAAGGACCAAGGTCCCCCAACCCTTCAGTAATGATCAGCTGATTTGGAGAGGCTGATTTTGGAGGCTGTAGTGATGGCTATTGATGTAGAATACAATTTAATGCTTATAGTGGTTAGAATTTCGCTGACTTTGCAAGCTTCAAGCCAGTGGTCTGATCATCTCTCTGGAGGATGATAACGCACAGAGTAACATCTATAGGGCATCTCCTTCTGAAGGTGGTGGCCATTGTTGATTCTCTATTACCTTGTTTTGAAGTCTTATATCACTTACACTGTCTTGTTTTGGTTGACTTTTTTCAATTTGTTTTGTTTGGCTTTATTCTCTTTAAAATAAAAATTACCCAAGAAAAAGAAAGAACTTATGATGTCATGCATGTATGTGACAAAACCAAAATAATTCTGAATATACTGTACATTGTGTTATAGTAGGATATACGTTTTCCTGGGTGTCAGGTTGAGTTTATGAAAGGGCTTAATATATAATTTGAGGAATTACATTTCTCTTGGGAAAATATATACTGTTGAATGTTTTGATTTGTAGTTGCTAGAAATTTAGAGTATAGCAGTGAACTAGGAAGATTTACTTAGTACTAATAAACAAAACTAATCACAGAAGTAATATAATGATATAAAAGATAACAGGTTACCAAATGCTTGCTATGCAGTGGTGTGAGGAAAGGTGCTGTACAGAGAACCAGCAAAAAGATCAGGGTTAAAAATGAATTATTTGAAAAAATTATGAACATATGCTGTAGAAGAAGGAAGAAATAAAGACAGATTCACACTTGATATTAGACGTCCAACCTAAATGATGATTTTTTAAGACTCAGAAGATTTGATTGGTTGTTCTAGCTATAACATTCATTTTGTGTTATAAAGCAGTTATTTAAATACTAAGAATGTGCACCCTTTAACTGATTAAAGAATGAGATAGATCAGACCAGAGCACATCCATTTGTAGTAAAAGTGAACTCAACCTCCTCTCCCAGAACTAAACCAGACATCATTAGTTAATTACCTTTTCATTGGTTAGAAATGAAGTTTCACAGTTTTTAATAAGCTCTCTTGACAATCAACACTGAGTAAAACTTTCATGTTCAACATTGAATTAGTTTCTAATCTAAGGACTAGATGATTTTCAATGTTTTTATTGTACTGGTTTTTATACTCATGTTTTATTGTTTCTTGTTCGTGCAAACAGGCCTGTTAATGGAACTGAGAGTTGGAAAGGAAAATGAGGAGAGAAGGTAGGAGATTGGGTGAGCAAAACAAACTTGTTTTAGTGGGTATTTATGTTGAAAATTCAAACCCGAATATATGTTGTACCTCAGCTCTAATCATTCAGCCGTGGATAAGAATGCTCATCACAGTGAAGACTAAGTAAAGATCAGGGAAACAGAAGTCAACACAGGCAGACAGGAAGAGGAAATTAATGTTGACATAAGTAGGTGTCAGAATAAAAGTTCTTTTTATGAGCAAGTAGAAATAAACATTAAATTTCCCACTCAGAATAGCACTCGAATAATCAGACAGCTCTTTTGAAGTATGTTTCAGGAGACCAAGTAGTCAAGGGCAAAGACAGCTCAACCCAGAAACCTGGATATACTGCAACAATTCACAGAAATAAAGGAATTCCAAAGGTACGTTCTGATCTGAATTAGTTTCTTACAGATTTTTGAATGCCTAGGTGGTAGTCACAGTTGTCTCTACTCAGATGTATGTATCCCTACATGGTATAAGTTTTAGCTAGTGGAAAAACACACATGCACACAATTCTATTTTCAGTTGCCCATTTTTATCAGTGAACAAAATCTAAGTCAATTAGATTCTAATTTTGTAATCTTCAGACTACTGTCTTTAACCTAGTACATAATTATTGCCAAATCTACTTCCACAGAGGACTCTATAACCTGTCCTGAGTATAAATGCAGGTGATATAAAAGTAGAATTAACTGACAGTTTCTGGTTTTAGGAAGGCTTTCCGTTTAGGTAAGCAAATCCCATATCATTTTGGCTTCATTAATAAATTCAGTGTTTGTTTTCATTTTTTAATGAAGAAAAGACTGTTATAAAGATTTTTATTAACTTTCATAAAAGTATTAATTGAGTACTTTAACAATCCAGATGTCACATTTATTTAAAATATATCAAATCACTGAATTATACATAAAGTAGCCATGTAACAATATGATTCTTAATCTTACTTTCGAGTTATGATGCCAAATGGCATTAACTTTCAAATCGTGGATATCTCACTTTGTTTTTCAAATACATGGAAGGCAGCGGTCTCTTCCCATAAAACTGCTCCCTACTGGATTTTATTCTTTTTTCAGGGTTGCATATCTTCTCTGCCTTCTTTGGTAATGCATACAACTGCTGGTTTTCAGTTTTCTTTAGAAAAGGATATATAATTCCTAGGCATTCACTTTTTCTCTCATCCACTTTAGTATTTTCCTGCATTTCTAACTATTGAAATTTGACCAGAATCTTACCTAGTTTTGCCAAAACAACTTTTTAACCTAGAATTTCATGTAATCGCTAGTTTACTCACTTTCAATGATTACCAACTCTTCTGATGTCTTATTTCTTTGTGTAGAATTACTATTACAATCATAGATAAAGCATACATGTCCTAATAGTGAATGCATTCCCAGCCTTCTTTGGAGCATATACAGTATATTTATCAAGATTTCTGCTTTTTCCAAGGTAGCCCCCTCAATGTGGAAAATAATTGTAGGTTTCTGTCCCCTCTACCACCCCTTACTCTCTCACACCTAAGTTAGTAATAGTACTGTTTTGTTTTTACCTTATGCTTATGCAATGTTTGTGTGTGTGTGTGTGTGTGTGTGTGTGTGTGTGTGTGTGTGTGATTAGCTTCAGTTTACATATCTTTGTAATCAGATTCTTTGTGAATAAGCCCCTCTTCAAATTATTTTAATTTTATTGTGAGCTCAGCTTTCTGGAGGATCATGAATGATATGTTAACTTTGTAGAAACTAGGTTTTGCTTATTTTGTTTTCTATCTTTAGTTGTACTGTAATATATAATGTTGATGATTCTGTGGAATATAATGAAGATGCTGGAATCTATCTTGAGTGCAACAAGCAAAAGGAAACTGATATCAGATTTAATGAGGAGCAATATGCTATGTAAGATTTGTTTTGAAAGAAGTTCTTGTTTGATATAACCATGACTGACAACAAGGCATACCTGTTGTGTCTGTTAAGCTAAATGTATTTAGACATCAAAGGAGTAGATATAAAATTAAAGAATATTTATACTCTATCTGCTGCTGAATGTATAGTAAGAATTAATATTTCCTAAAACTAGAAAACAATCAAGATACCTTTTGTAAGATAGTGAATAAGTAAGATTTTTAGCAATGCAATGTTTATATAACTAAAATAATGAATAACTATATATTTGTGGAATAACGGCACCACAACCAAAACTGTTTTTTCTAATCTACACAACTAGTAAATACATTACCCTATATGGCAAAAGAGAATTAAAGTAATCAGCTGCAAACAAAGAGTTTTTTGTGGATTATCTAAGTGGGTTTCATATAATCACATATATCATTTAAATTTTGAGAAAGAATGAAAAGGTGTCTAAATTACATTTAAGGATATTATACAGCTGACTTTGAAGTGAGAGCGAGGAACCATGAGGTCAGGAAGTGAAGTGCACTCCAGAGGTTGAAAAAGGTTACCTAATAAATTATATGAATACCGATTTTATTTTCCAGGTCTGCTTTTTTATTTTGCGCATTGCCTGCCCTTCCTATACCTTGTTACTCTAAATATCCATTTATTTTCCTTTCATTCAACCACAAATGCCCACACATACACATTTCTTATAACTTCACTTGAAAATGTAAAAATCATGGCGAGTTGTACCAGTTGCTTGGTAATATCAATTGATTCAGTCTTGTATAAGACTAATTAGTTGTTCTGCTTTATTTAAGCCTTCTTTATTTCTTTTTAGTAAGTTTTAAAGTACTTATTTATGTAGTATATCATTTCCTACCTTGATCCAAAGGTTTATCATCCTTATGTCAGCAACATGAAATAAATCTCATTTCTTTATATTTTCATGTGTTTTATTATTCATACAAACAAATGTTTATTGCATAAAAGATTTATTGTACAAAAGATTATTGTATATGATGTTTCTAAGCAACAGCACTATATGCTTCCCATTTTTTATTGTGCCTCATGCATTTTCTAGATATGTATACACAACATTTTCAAGCAATAATTCATCTCTTACAATCTAGTGCTTATGTATCTTATTTCATAATTTTAACAATTTGTGTTGATTGGTATTATCATACTGCTAGCAGACAATTATGGCACTCGTCAACTCAGAGACACTTTCTTTTTCTCTTTCATTTTAGCACAGTGTGTTAAACCCAAAGGGCACTCTACCACTGAGTTACATCTTCAGTGTCTTTTATTTTGTGGCATGGTCTTGGTAAGTTGCCCATCTGGCCCTGATCCGATGATCCTCCGGCTGCAACCTCTCAAGTAGATGCGATGAAAGGAGCTCACCACTCATTGGCCTTGCCTTACGCTTATGTCTCAGAATTTACAGGAATTATCTATGAGAGTGTGTGGGTGTGTGTGTGGCTATGTGTTTGTGTGTCTGTGTGTGTGCGTGTGTGAGAGAGACACAAATGAGAGATCACGTCAGTTATTTTATTTCCATTTTATTAAGGATTTATGTCAGAAATGTCTATCAGATATACTGAACAAAGCTTTTTAGAGATCTTTAACATTACCTAAATTTCTATTTGTTTTAAGAATAAACCCAGATAATTACACGCAATTTAGAGTATGTTTTCGGTTTCTCAAGATGTGATTTTTATTTATTGTTTCATTAACTAGTGATTGTATCCTTATTACAAATATGTTTCAATAAATAGATCTTATCAAATTAAAAGTCATTAGTAACAGAATTCATATACCCAGGCTACTTTTATCACCTTAATTTTTCTTAGTGCTTTAATTTGCATGTAACTTTATTAGTGATTTTCTTGCTTTCTTTGTTTTTCTGATTTTGAAAGAAATTATTTATTTTTATTTCCTTTTTACTTCAGCTATTTAGTAGTTGGCTTTTTTATGCTTCCTTAATCCTTTCTCTCATATTTAGAAGCTACTACTGATGTTTTATAATATTTTGTTGGGACTTTAATGTTTGTTTCCGATTCCAAAATAGCTGAGGACAAACTTATAATTATGTTCTTATTTATCAGTTTCATTAATGTGTGGTTAATAAGAATTATATTTAGAACACAGAAAAATTGATGACTATCTCCAATAGTTTGGTAAAACAGCTTTTGGGTGCTTTTTCCTTGAGTGATTTCACACCTCTGTTTTTTGATGTGCTGTCACTTTTGAGTAATATTTGAAGGCTCCCTTCCTAGCTATTTTTCTGTTTGTATACACAGCAGGGGCAGGGTAAAATAAAGTGAAAATGTGAAGGATTTTGATTTTAGAATACTTAATCATCACTGGAAAAGTGATTATCAAAAATAAGTTTCTGTATTTTTATTAATGATTAAGGAGAATTTCCTAACCTCACTCCTGCATTGATCCTCATTAGTGAAAAATAAAAAAAAATTAAATAATTCATCCAAGTTACTTTGAATTATTATCTACATAGATGTGTATATTTTTCTATTTTTATTTTCTAAAGAAGTTCGCATATTTTTATTTTTAACCCTCAATTTCAACTTCTCTAATTCATATCCTTCTTTTGAGAATTATCAGAGACATTTTTCTGCTTTATTTTGTCTTTAAAGATTTGGTCTTATTATCTTACTAATTCAGGCAGTAAAATTTTATCATGGCATTTTATGTTGTTGGCACATTTGAAACTTTTGTTACTATATAGTGTTATATTTAAGAATGTAGTGTAAACCTGCTCATTTGATATTTTCTCCTCCCACTATGCATTCTCTCTTCTTTATCTCTTTCTTGAACATTAAGTAATGACAAAGACTAATCAGGTAAGCTATAATTTTCATCATGCAAATTAAAGTCCCTTTGGTCTCTAAGACTATCTAAAATCCCACTTTATATCACAGGAAGAACTGTGTCACTGTATAGAGAGTAGAGTACCATCTTTTCAGATTACTGTACTGATCTTCTGCCTCATCACAGAAGATCTAGCCACATTATAGGACAACAGTTGGAGAAAACATTATGCTAGAAACTGAATAAATAAATTAAGTAACACAAATTATTTGAATTCCTGCTATTATATATGACTTAGGGGAGAAGGAGCAAGGTAGACATAACCGTGATGCAACTTACACTCTAGTGAAACAAACTGACATCACCTGTATAATGAAAGATGTTACATAACATTGTAAGTATTTAAAATGCTAGGAAAAGAGATGTACATGTTGTAAATACTCTAATAATGGGGTTTAATCTCATTCCGAGTCTGTATGGTAAGGGAGAACATTTTCAATATTACAAGCAAAGATTGTGAAAAGACTTTGCGGCAAGAGAGAACACGTTGCATTGAAGAACTATGAAGAGTGACAGAGAAGCTGAAATAAAATATGGAGATTTGAGAGGACACAACATTTAAATTGAATAATTGTGTATATACAAAATTATTGAAAATGCTACAAAAAATTGTAAATTCGGACTTTATTAGACCACAATTGAAAGCAGTAAGACAGTTGCAAGAATAAAAAGGAAAAGTTTTTGGAAAATACAACTTCATTTGATTATTGAAAAAGTATTGAGACAATAGATCATCTTCCAGAGAAAACTGCTCACTGCCTTGTTAAGCCCATCTGGCACCTTATCATCAATACCCATTTATCTATATTGATTAATTCATATTTCTTGCTGCATGCTCCAGTCCTTCCTCCTAGTTGAGACGGCAGTCTTTCATATCAGTTAGGGACAAGTTGTTAGAGTTCTAAGATAAAATGTTTTGAAGGTACTCTAGTGTTCTCCTGTTTAATAAAAAATAGTAATAAGAAATGTATAACTCCTTAAAGTAAATTACTGGAGAGTTAAAATATTGTTTAATATTCCAGATTCATAATTCTTAACTTAGGAACACAGACTTCACCATCCTTTTGCCTGAAGTAATCTGAACAGTTTTGCAATGTAACTTAAGACAATTTGGAATCTGTAAGTAAATTCTCAGAGAACAATTTAGTTTTGAGTAAAACAATAAAGATTCCGTAGTTAAAGTAACATTAACTTTATGTCAAAGCTGTCAGCTACTTAATATCACTAACTTCAAGCCAATTAAAATAGTAGAAATAACCATAATTAATTTGGAATGCTGTTGTTGTCACTAAGAAATTTATTTTAGCCATAGTTTGAGATACTCTACATATACTGATGTTACTTTTTAATATATACACTTCATTAAATATGAAAATTTTTTCAAAATTTAAATTACAGTAGTTATAAAATTAGTACTTATGTGATTTTTTAATGCATGTATATATTTCCTAGTATTTTTATGAGACTTCCCAAAGTAGTTAAAGTTAATGAATTCTGGTTTATTTTGTAAGAAATTAGCATTATGCAAGAACAATGCATCAAACCCCCAAAAATTCAAAGTCTCAATCCAAAACTGGGCATCTGAGATGAATATACAGTTCTCAGATGAAGAAATACAAATGACAAATAAATACATGAAAAAATGTTCATCATCATTGGTCATTAGAGAAATGCAAATTAAAACCACACTGAGATTCCATCTTGCTCCAGAAAGAATGGCCAGGAACAAGAAATATCAACAACAAAAGCTGCACTTTGGTGGGAGTAGACTGGTGCAACCACTGTGGGGGTCAGTCTGGAGATTTCTCAAAAAGTTGGGATTGGAAGTCCCACTTGATCCAGCTATTCCACTTATAGGCATATTCCCAGAAGAACTGAAAACAACATACCACATCGATATATGTGCACCAATGTTTATAGCAGCACAATTTGTAGTAGCCAGATCTTGGAAACAACGTAAGTGTCCATTAACTGAGGAATGGATAAAAAAAGTTGTGGTATTTTTATACAACGGAGTACTACTCAGCTATAAAGAATGATCACATTGAGATATTTATAAATAAATGGGCACAACTTGAGACCATACTCATAAGCAAAATAAATCAAACTCATATATATAAACATCATAGAGTCTCCCTAGTGTAAGAAATGGTAAGAGTACATAAAAAATTATGGTAATCATGATTTCCCATCACATTGTTTGGAAGCCTTATAACATTTGTTTTCATTAGTTGGAATGATTTTATCCTGGTTTGTTTGATTTTATTATCTGTGATAGTATGAACAGCTATTTTGAAGAAAACAAGTCATATAATAGCCAGTGTTGATTTAATATCATCTTACTCTGAAATCCTACCATGCTTTTGTTCTTCTGTTTCCATTGGTACTATCATACTGTATCTTATTGGATTTTATTATGTAATAGTACAAACAAATTTTCTAAGAAAAATGAGATAATATAGTAGCTGTTTTTCGTTCTTTGTTATTTGGTTCTGAATGCCCTGTAATACTTTCATTCTCTTGAATGGTTTTATACTATTTTGCTATGTTTGATTCTATTGTACATGAAGTTATGCTTAACTATTTCAAAGAAAAATGCATTATGGTAGTTACTATTAATTATGGGTTGTAGTGTGGCGAAATACTAGGTTGCTTATATTGTTTTGTTCTGATCTACTTTGTTATGTCCACTTTTGTCTTAATCTCTATAAAATAAAAAATTTTAAAAAAGAACAATGCAATGGCCATAAATAATTATTTAACTTGAAAAAGCCACTTGATCAGTATTCAATAAGAAAAATCCCAGACTAATGCACGAAGAGTTAATTGTAATATAATTTCAAATTTAGGATTGTGATGCTTCCTGCCTTACCTTTGTTTCCCAGGATTGCCTTTGCTATTGTAGGTCCCTTTTATTTCCAAATTGATTTTAGAAATATTTTCTCTATATTTGTGAGGTTTGCTAATGGTATATGAATTGAAATTGCATTGAATCTGTATAAAAGTTTTGGGAATATAGACATTTCTACAATCTTCTGTCAATATAAAAATAGATAACTATCCTACTAATCTCTGTTCACCAAAGGAACATTTTGTGCTTTCATTGCTTGAATTTTTATGTCTGTATCTTGTAATATGAACTACTTAAAAGATAGCAATGTGCAATGTATTAAACAGTGTTGATCTATTATTTTGCTTGGATATTCTGTATCATAATTTTTATTCTTTTTTCATTTTCAAAAAAACGAAGATTTATTTTTTATTCTTGCAGGTCCCAACTTGCGTTAATTTTACTCAACGTATTTATTTTTTTACTGTTATTGTATTTGTTAATTAATGGTTCAAGTCAATTTGTGGTATATCTTTAGAGTGCTGTGTTTTCATTTGGGTTGGAATTTTTCTCACAGTAATGCCATTGTTCATTCAAGATACTTGATCATTAAAAATTTCTGGTTTTAATTTCCTAGTGGCATTTCCATTGAAAAGACACTCATGTCACGATGTGTGCTATGATGTGAAGAGCTGCTTATCCCCTGTACTTAACTCAAATGCCAGCTACCCAGTTTGAGAGGAACTCATAGTATTGCTTCATTGCAGGATGTGATAAACACACTCTCAGACATCTCGCAATATCCCCACCTACTGTCATTTATGGCTTGTACAATTGCCTCTTTACTAGGATGGAATCGGGAACTTGTTTGTAGTTAATAGAATATTGCAGAGATAGTGAGATGCCAGTATTATTGTAATGCTGTATAAGATGATAAACTATATTGCTGAGAAACTATTATGCAGTCTTTGGCTAGTATTCATGTTAGGGAGGCCCACACGGAAGGCAACTGGCTTTCCTTCTAGCTGAGGCTTGCAGGTAGGCAGAACTTCAGTCTGGTAACTCACAAGGCACTAAATGATGTTCAAAATCTTTAAGACCACGGAAATTAATGTCTCCCCAGCTGAGATTCATATAAGACTATATTTCAACCAGAAGTTCCATAGAAGCTTGGTGAAATTCTGAAGAATATGCTAAACTTCTTCAAGATCCACACATACTATGAGACAATCAATATACATTCTTTTTCAGTCACTGTTTGTAGTAATATTGTTATGCAGTTTTGAATGTCTTAAAGAAAAAATGTATGTATTAGTCATGTTTCTATCCAATGAGACACAGCACCTGATATCTACAATTTAAAAGAAATAAGGTTTAATTTGGCTCAATTAGGGTGAATTCAGCCCATAAGTCTGTGAGCAGGAGCGACAGGGTGGAAAAGCATGATGGCCCAACAGTGTCTGTTTGTGGATACTCTAAATGCAGGGTGGTCAAGCGTCACCAGAAGGACAGGACACGCTGATTATGGATTGTACCCAAGGTCACGTCCATGACTTAGACAGACCCAAAAGCAGGCTCTACTGATCTGCCTGGTGTTTCTTAATCCAGTGGAGTTGATATATCTAATTTAGGGGCCATAATATAAGTACATAAATTTGTGCTTCTAAAACTTTTATTTTGCAGTACTAAAAATTTAATCCAAGCTTCATACTTGTTATTTTATTTTTTTATTATTTTATTCTGAGACAAGTTCTTGCTAATTTGCTAAATTGTGCAAAGTGGTCTTAATCTTTCCATCCTCTTGCTTCAACATTTTAGAATGCTGGAATTTAGTTTAGTGCCACCACATCTAGCTATAAATTTGTACTTTAAATGTAAAATATAATTATTTTGTAATAGATACAAAATAGATTAATTTCTATCTCATGTTATTTGTAAGATAACTCAAGTATGTAGTTCAGAAAAAAGAGAATTTTCTGTCATCCTAAGATGTGCTTTGAAAATTTCTAATATTATACTCTTCATGTATTTCTGGAATAAGACAAATTTAGTCATTCAAGGTTAAGTTTAGAGAAATATTTGTGGTACACTACTAGATTTGGTTTTTTAATACAGTACACAAGAATGTTAAATTTCTGTAAGTAATAATATTCAAATTATAAAAATCAAAGAATGATATAAGAAAAAAATTCTTTAAATGAAGAACTGAGACACTTTTGATTTATTGGAAAATAACTTTGTTATTTATCTTTAAAAATAATGTGATGGGATGTAAAACTGTATGTTGACCTTTTCCTCATCATTTTATAGATACTATTTGATGCTCTAACTATTTTATTATTTTATCCTATTTATTTATTTCTTTTAAGTTTTCATTTGCTTCAATGTACTACTAGGGTAAATTTCTTTTTCTTTATTGTGTTTGGAATATATTACATGGTACCTTGCAAATCTAACAGTTTGTATTTTTCAGCAATTCTAGAATAGTAAATGCATTTTTCTAACCTTTTCTATGTCTTTTATCATAAAACACTTATTGAATGTGTGGTGATTATTATTATACCCTTTTGGCTTCTCTTAAGTTCTTTCCTTTTTTTATTTATAATACTTTTGTTTTGTTTCTTCATAAAAATTTCCTTAAATCTACCTTGCACTTCACCAGTGATTTTTGTACTGTATAAATTAAGTAAATAGCATACAAAAGTTTAAACAAGTATATGTATTTATGCGCATATGTGTATACATATATAAGTACACATTTAAGAAAAACTCTGTTGCTTTTTTCTTTCTGTTGATCATTTCTTAGTATTTTATTCTTTCCTTACACTTACCTTTAATCTTTTCACTTCATTTTTAACAGGCTGTTTAATAATCAAATCACATGAATATCACTGCTATATGTGTGTTAAGTTGCTCATTGTTGAAAGTGAAATGTGAGTTTGGATCTTGAACCCCTATTTTCCAGGGTTTCACACTTGCTCATTCAATGAATTCTAGCTTAAAGGTTTTCCTTGCACAGGAATATGTGTTTGTTTTAACAAGCACTGTAGAAGTAGGGACATTTTTCAATGTTAGTTCCTTTGTGAAGTGTTTCAACCATACAAATAATTCAAGTTGGAATCTCAAACCCGAGGGAGTTGATTGTTATATTTATACACTTAATTAAGTTTTTTTTTTTGTTTCTGTTTTCATGAGCTTGCTCAGATGAGAACATTATTTGTTGTCACCTCCCTAAGGCATCTGAGGTGTTCTTTCTAATCTGTACTTTCATTGAAAGTAGGCATTTTGATCTACGCTGCTTCAAGATCCAGTTCTAATGTTAGTGTATTTTGGGGAAGAATTTTCCAATTTCTTTCTTTGCGAATTTTCCAATTTACTTTCTTATTTACCAATGTCAGATATGCACAAATAGATTATGAAATCAATATTTTAGTTTTTAGTTTTCAGTTTTCTTTTATTCTTTGTTGGTAATTGTCTTTGGAGACGTGCCATTTAAAAGGCTGTTTATTTCATTTTTTCTAGCATTTCTACGGAGTTTTTTCAGACAATCTAGTTGTGTGTGTGTGTGTGTGTGTGTGTATGAAAGCTTTTGCAAGATGCAGGTTCAAGTTTTGTCTCATCTAAAGTCAACATTACACTGAAATTATCCAAGGTTGGCATAGAATCTATTTTTACTCTGTTTCCATAGTAACATCCTTTACAAAGTAGAATAAATTTCCCACTAATAAGTTGTTTATTGGACTCTCAATTAACTTACTGTGAATAATCCATTTTCAGCACAGGCATAAATAGACTGACATTGATAAAAAGGTGTTCAAATATACAATGTGATAGTTTCTAGGCAGCTAAACAGTAAATAAAGCCAATCAGAAATGGAATTGGTCAGAACTATGGCTACCTGGAGATTTTTGGCTGAGAAGAATTTCAAGATAAACTTCTTGAATGTAACAAGAGTTTTACATTTTGATCCAGGTGGTGAGTAAATGTTTTCTCTAAAATTTAATCAAGCTTTATACTTAAAGTCAGTGTCCTTTATATGCTTTATGTTGTTTTTGCTACAGCTCAATTTAAAAATAAATGAGACTAAAGGTGTCCCAGACAAGCAATGTTCACAAATATCAGAGCCATTAGGTTGGCTCATAACCCAGTCATTCTTACTTTTATTTTTAAAATGTTAATAATTTCCTCAAAACCTAAGTGCTAACATTATAAGAGCTAATGATCTCTTCTAATAGTAAAATATAAAGTCCAGAATTACTCTTAACATGACTAATCTGGTTGCCATTATTAATAATCAAGCAGAGTTGGAAATTGAAAATAGCTCCAGTTAAAATGCCTGAACAGGATGCTCTTCAAGGTTGTAAGAGTCTCTCATATTTTATGTCTCTGGGTGACTTACTGTGCTCATCTCATATTTTATGTCTCTGGGTGACTTACTGTGCTCATCTCATCTATCAGCAAATTAAATAGACAAGCACACGTTCACTCTTAACCTTTTGCTTTTCAAAACAAGCCTAGATGATTAGACATCTATGGTGGTTACTTTATTCTCAATATCCAGCATATTATTGGTTTTCCTTCAAATTTCATCATTTCCTGGACATTATTTATGTTGATTTGATCAGTTCCAGTAAGCTGCTGAAGGTTAAAGGAACAAACATAACAAACAAAACTATTAGCTTACAATTTAGAATAATCTGTGGATACTGTGATTGAATCTAAAGTTTATATTAATTATATCAGCATGAACTGTTTCCTTTTAAATAGCTCTTCTTACCAGAAGGTATTCGCAGCTACAGCAAGCACCATAGGTGTTTATTACATACCCCAAAAGGCCCATAAAGTTATAATGCAACAGTAAAAATACAATTTCTGATCTCTTTGGCTTGTGATGTCAACTAATTTAGACACTTTGGTAACTATTGCTTGGAGATCAACTGCTTGCTGAAATTTCTTTCCATGAATTATCTCATAGAAGAGTCAAATTTTGGAACCAATTGAAAACGTGTTTTACTCCTTTCTCTATTTTGGAGAAATCCAGAATTTTCAACTAAATTCACTAACTCTTAAAGGAATGGCTGTCAATATTTGTATATGTTTGTGCTCCTACTTTCATGAGCACATCTTTTAGAAAGAGAACTGTTCACTAGAAAGCTGTATTTTCAAAAAGCAAAACACACATTGACAATTTTTCTAAACAACATAATGTTGTTTTATTCTGTAATTCTGCAGAGAATAAAATCTGAGAAAAGTACTAGAGTACTTGACTATGGTAGTTTAATATATAAAGTTATTTTTGGAAGCAGTAATGAGGGAATAGAATGAGAAGCTAAAGGAAGAAAAAATTGAACTAAAATTTGTTACCAGAGCTGTGTACAATATGAACTTAATTTCACAGTGATCTCTTAAGATGCAGATAGAAATTATTTCAAAACTATCTCTATGAAGGTGAATAGTCAGCACTGGCCTTAATATACTGTCTCCATTGTTCATTCTATGAGGGTTATTTCTTCATAACTAACAATTCTAACCTTTCAGAATAGCATTTAAGTATGCTACCAAGTAAGCATGGGAACATTAGTGGTGCTGCTTGGTAGAATAAGTGGGATTTGGTGCCGCCTGATGCATGCTGGCATTGTGAAGCAAAACCTTGCAGTGAACTGCCTCCTGCAGCCTGTGGATGAAATCAGACATGAAATAAGTGGGTATGCCACGAAACACCAGAGCCACTTAGCAGCCATGCATTAATGTTTAAGAACTTCTATAATCAGATGGACAATGTCATTTCTGTTTTTCAAAAATAGTCTCGACAAACAAAATGAATTTAGTTTGTTAGGGAATCTGGATTCATTATTACATTTCTTGGATATAATTTTATAGTGTTTTACATTAGTTAACTATTTCACAGAATCTTAAGTTTTTTTAAGCCTTGTGATCAAATTTGGATAGAAAATATGACCAAATTATGATGATTGTCTAAATTAAGAAAAAATTACTAAGTAAAAGACATATTGTTTTAATGTCCCTCAAGACACTCCCTCTCATACTGAACACACTTGTTCTTGCAACTTTTTGAAGCAGTCCTGCAAATGTTGTTACATAAGTGTATTTAGTTTTGCTATCATGGCTGCCTCCATGCCCTGAGTAGATTAAAAACATTTGCCATTCATGATTGTTTTTACATTGGTAAGGGCCAGACATCACACAGCTTTACATCCAGTGGATAAGACATATGAGAATGCACTGTAATTATTTTACTTGACAGAAAGTATTGCAAATGTAAACTACTTTACAGTTTAGAAACTGTGGAAAGTGGCAAGAATGATGGAGTAGGGCTGTTTGAAGTGAAGGGAGGTATTCTGAGAGAGATAAATGTCAATGCCTTTTAATACAATCAATTTTAAAAATTTCAGTGGTCATTGTATTTTTTAACCATATCTGCTTTGTATGGTTTAAAAATTCTTTCCTGATGTTTTGATGGGTCACGGTGAATAAAAATTAGTGACATTAGGTTACAAGGTTATTCACCATTGTTTTTTTAAAAAGACTACTAGTTAACAACATATAGATAGGACAGAGGATCTGAATTCTGTCCAACCTAGTCTCCCAGCACAGTATATCAGAGGAACACACATCCAGCCTCACTGGTCACCGAGGACCAAGCCCAGCCCAGCCCAGAGCCCCAGAGCCACTCATCAGAAAGTGAAGATGTGTCTTGGAGAATTCGAGCACAGTGTCAGAGCACAATGTCCCTGTTCCATAGTACAGTGGTGAGAATCAGAGCACAATGTCCCTGTTCCATAGTACAGTGGTGCAGCCCAGGTAGTCATGCAGTAGGTCCCAGATTCCAAGCTGTCCAGCCAGGAGCAAGACCCCAGCATCATATGCTGGGGACATGCTCTGGCTGGCTGCATGCTCCAGAGGCTCTGAACTTCTCCCAGACAGAGGCAAGGTCCAGGCGTTGTCACCCTTGGGGTTGTGCTTTGCCTCTCTGCCTGGGTACAGAGGTTTTGAACTGCACTCAGCCAGGCTCTGGGGCCTGGGTACACACTGGGGGTGCATCCCTACTAGTCACTTGGGTGCCAGGGATTCTCACCTTCACCAACCAGGTTCTAGGCCCCAGCAACACACTCCTGGAATGACTCCATGCTAGCAGCAAGAGCATCCAACCTCTGCCCAGCCCAGCATCCCAGAGCAGCACAGCACAGTACATCAGGGGAACACCCAGCCAGCCTCACAGGACACAGAGCACAAAGATCTGGCACCATAAGTCAAGGCTGTGCCATGGCTAGTCACAGAGATGCCAGAGGATTGAAACTCTGCCCAGTGCAGTCCTTCATGAGGGTGCCTGACAGCACACTGGTCTGAGAGAAAAGTGACAAAATGAAAGAGCAAGAGGCAGTCTCAGTCCTCCAGCCCACTGAGAACAAATCCAAGAGACACTGAAATGGGAGACAGTGGAAACTGACTTCACTACTGAACTTTCTGAAAGAGAGGAAATGAAGTAAAGAAACAACTCCATGATGTTTTAAAAGAAATCAGATCAGAAATAACCCCTCGGGTAAAAAATGAAATGGCAAACATCAAAGAAATGCTGTATATATAAAGAGGATCTAGATAAAAATAAATGAACATAAAAAAAATGATAGAAGCCTTGAATGAACGCAATTAGAATTAGAATGCATGAAATAGATTCAAAGAATATTCAAGAAATTAAAATTTCCACTTAAATCTGGCAAAGCCACATGAATGAAGCTGAAGATAGACTCTCAGACCTTGAAGACAAGATGGAAGATTATGACCACAAAAGAAAAGATCTCCTAAAAATAACAAGGAACCAGGAAACAACAATTCAACAGCTACAAGATAAGAGAAACAATATAAGATTAGGTGACAGTGAAAAAGCAGCGATCTACACAAATGACTTGGCTAGACCATTTGCAGAAATAATAACAGAAAATTTTCCAAGCATGTGAAAAGAATCTGAAATGCAGATAAGTGAGGACTCCAATTAACCATAACCAAAATAAATATTGACCCAGACATATAATTAAGATATCAGAAATTCACCACAAGAACGGAATACTAAAAACTATCAGAGAAGAAATTAATCACTTATGAAGGAATATATCAGAATCATAGCAACCTCTCAACACAAATCTTGAAGTCAGGAAGAGCTTTAAATTAAGTATTCCAGGCCCTGAAAGAAAACAATTTTTAAACAGATTGATGTAACCTGCAAAACTATCTTTGAAAATTGATGGAGAAATAAGATACTTCCATGACAAACAACTGAAGAAATTCAGGGCCACAAAACCAACACTACAAAGAGTATTAAAAGACACTCTAGAAAGAGACAAAGATAACTAGAATCCCAAGAACAACAACAGGAAATCACTAAGCAGGGAAAACAAACAGAAAAAGTAAAAACCAACAGCAGAAGATAATATGACAGCGATAAGTTGTACTTATCAGTTATATCCATCATGTAAATGGTCTCAACTCACCAATAAAAAGAAACAGATTGGAAGATTGGATTAAGAAACAAAATCTAACAATATGATGTGTACTAGAAACATATTAACTCAAAAGGAAATTCATACACTAAAAGTCAAAGAATGGAAAACAATACTCCATGCAACAGAAACCCAGAAAAAAGCAGAGATGGCTATTCTGTTTGCAAACAACATGAACTTCAAACCAAGAATGATCAAAAGAGATAAAGAAGGTTACTACATATTTGTTAGGGGAAAAATTCAAGAGGAAGAGATTACAATTTTAAATATATATGCACCAAATATGGAAGAACCCAACTATGTAAGAGAAATTTTAATAGACATCAAAAACCAAATAAACAATAATACAAGAAAAACAGGGGAACTTAGCACCCCATTGTCACAAACAGACAGATCAACGGAACAAAAAATCAGCAAAGAAATGACAGCAATAAGTCAAACTTGTGAAAAATGGACCTAGTAGATGTGTATGGAGTATTCCGCCCCAAAACACCAGAATACACATTCTTTTCAACTGCACATGTGTCATTCTCTAAAATAGATCATATAGTAATTCACAGAATATGCCTAAGTAAATGCAAAGAAATTGAAATATTTCCAAGCTTATTATCTGAACATAGCGCAATAAAGTTGTAAATTAATGACAAAAAACCACAAGATCCACGTAAACACATGAAAATTAAATAAAACTCTCCTTAACAACTCAGAAGAAATTAAAGGAGTTAAACAATATTTAAAATGAAACAAAAATGCAAATACAAATTACTGGAACCTATGGGACACAATGAAGGCAGTCCTCAGAAGGAAATTTATAGCACCAAACTCCCACATTAGGAAAAGAGAAAGAATATCCATAGACAAATTAATGGTGCACCTCAGACTTCTAGAAAAAGAAGAGAGGTCAAGGCCAAAACCCAAAGAAGGCAGGAAATTACAAAGATAAGAGCATAAATTAATACAATTTAAACTAGGAAAATAATACAAAGAATTAATTAATCAAAGAATTGGTTCTTTGAAAGAACAAATAAAATAGATAAACCCTTAGCCAATCTTATCAAAAAGAGAGGAAATAAAAGCTCAAATCCACACAATAAAAAGTGAAAAGTGTGAAATCACTACAGATACTGTGGAAATACAGAAGAACATCAATACCTACTTCAAAATCCTTTACTCTCCATAGGTTCGATAACACAGAAGAAATGGACAGATTCCTAGAAACTTAGAAAATACCAAAACTGAATTAAGAAGATTTAAAACTGCTGAAAAACCCAATTTCAATTAATGAAATTGAAAATATAATTAGAACCTTACCAACAAAGAAAAGCGAAGGTCCTGAAGGATTCACTGCAGAATTCTATAAGACATTTAGGGAAGACTTAATTCCAACATTTCTCAAAATCTTCAATGATATTGAAAGGGAAGTAGGCAAGTGTTACCCTAATACCAAAATCAGAGAAAGACCCAACCAAAAAAGAAAATTATAGGCCAATCTCTCTAATGAACATAGATGCAAAAATCCTCAACAAAATACTGACAAATAGAATGCAACAAGTCATCAGGAAGATTATACTTCAAGATCAAGTAAGATTCATCCAGTAATGCAGGGATGGTTCAACATATGCAAATCAATGAATGTAATACATCATACCAAAAAAGCCAAGGATAATATCCACATGGCAATCTCAATAGATGCAGAAAAAGCTTTCAACAAAATCAAACACTCATTCATGAAAAACATCCTACAGAAAATTGGAATAAATGGTCTCTACATAAATCTGATAAAAGCTATATATGATAAACCAATAGCCAACATCTTACTAAATGGACAAAAACTGAAAACTTTCAACCTAAAACCAGGAACAAGGCCAATACATCCATTATCACCACATCTACTCAATATAGTGCTGGAAACATTAGCCAGAGCAATTAGACAAGAAAGAGAAATAAAAGTATTAAGGATAGGAAAGTAAGAAATTAAATTATCATTATTTGCAGATGACATGATACTCTACATAGAAGACTCCGAAAACTCCACTGAAAGACTGCTAGACAATAACCAAATTTAGCAGTATAGCTAGATAAAAGGTCAGCATTCAAAATCAATAACACTCTTGAACAAAAACAACATACTCACTTAGAGAAAACAAGGGAAACGACACCCTTTGCTATAGCATCCAAAAATGAAATACTTAGAAATTAATTTAACAAAGGAAGTAAAAGTTCTATTCAGTGAAAAGTGTATTACTCTGAAAAAGGAAATCAAAGAGAATTTCAGAAATTGAAAAGACATTACTTGTTCAAAGATAGGAAAAACATTGTGAAAGTGGCCATTATCCCAAAATTGTTATACAGATTTAATGTGATCCCAATCAAAATACTGTTTTCATGCCTCACACATCTAGAGAAATCATCCCTAAAATAGGTCTGAAACCAGAAGTGACCTAGGATAGTAAAGGCAATTCTGGACAACAAAGCTAAGGCAAGAGGCATCACATTCCCCAGCTTGAAATTATATTACAAAGTTATTGTGATAAGATAAGCATGGTATTGGAATAAAAACAACCTGAGAATCAATAGAATACATTAAAAGATGCAGTCACAACTACAAACACACTCAGCCACATTGTCTTTAACAAAGGTATCAAACATGTACACTGGAACAAAGATAGCTTTATACTAAGTGGTGCTGAAAAAACTGGCTTTCCACATGCAGAAAAATAAAAGTAGACCAAATACCTATCACCATCCACTAAATTAAAGTCAAAATGGATCAAAGATCTAAATATTAAAACAAAAACTAAATCTACTGGAAGACAAAGAAAGTAAAAATCTTGACAACATAAGCATAGGAAGAGAGTTCATGAATAAACATCCAACCACACAGGAAACACTTCCAAGAATCAACAGGCAGGATCTCATTTTACATGTCAATGGAAATTTCCAACAGAGTGAAAAGAAAACCCATGAATTGAGAAAATACCTTGGCCAACTGTCCCTCAGACAAAGGACTTCTATCCAAAATTTTTGAAGAATTAAAAAATCAGGCCCCTAAAATTCAAGGACCCAATCAAATAATGGGCATCTGAGATGAACATATACTTCTCAGATGAAGAAATGCCAATGTCAATACATATATGAAAAAAGGTTCAACATCAATGGTCATTTGGAAAATGCAAATTAAAGCAACACTGAGATTCCATCTCACCCCATAAAGAATGGCCAAGATCAAGAAATCAACCAACAACAAATGCTGAAGGGGCTTTGGGGAAAAATGAACTTTCCCCATTGTTTGTGGGGGTATGGACTGGTGCAACCCTGTAGAAATCAGTGTAGAGATTCCTCAGAAAGCTAGAATTAGAGATTTCATTTGACCCAGCAATCCCTCATCTGGGCAATTTGCCAGAAGAATTGAAAACATCATACCACAGTTATACATGTGCACCCATGTTTACAGCAGCATTATTTTTAACAGTCAAATCTTGGAGCTCAAGTGCCTATCAATCAAGGAAAAGATAACAAAGATGAGGTACTACTAAACTATAAAAAAGATTGTATCAAAACTTTTATAAGTAAATGGACTTGACTTGAGACCATACTCAGAAGTGAAATAAATCAAACTCACATGTGTAAATACTGTATTGTCTCCCTAGTGTAAGGAACTGAAAAATTATACATGCTCCAAAATCTACAATGAACACTGTGTAAGGATAAGAAACTGTTCAAAGAGGAAAAGTAATTGGAATAATGGAAAGGAAGAAAGGAGGAAGAGAAAAGGAAAATATATAAAATGTATAATAGCTAAACTTACTATACCATTAATTGTATTAGTTATTGGAATAGAACAGTTAATAATCATATGTTTAGATAAATTTTACATATCTGTATCTGTTAATCTAAGCAACCCTTTTGAAGCTAACAATATGTGATATTACAACTATGTCAAATTCGTGTCATCTGGTTTTGTAAACCTGTACTGGTATTGTATTTGGTTTCCTTTTGTTGTTTGCTTTTCTGTATTGCTTTTTATTTTTCTTTTATGTCTTTTTAATCTTAAAAATATATAGACTGCAGCAAAAAAGTGAGGTAGTAATATGTTAGTAATATCTTCTTTATTTTTTTCTTTTAAAAAGCAAAATAGAAAAAAGAATAGATATGTTACTGAATTTTCAAAAAAAGTAGGAAATCAACACTAACTAATATTCTGCATTTTTTTTCTTAGTAGTAGTTATTCAGGTTACAAGAAATACTAAATAACCATTTTTATGTTAGTAATATTTGAAGTCAATGTCAAGTATACTTTTTTTTTTTTTTTTTTTTTTTTTTTGATACCAGGAATCAAACTCAAAACCTTGTGCTTGCCAAGCAGGCACTGTGCTACTGAGCTATATCCCAGGCCCAAGTGTATTTCTTTTTCTTTTTTTAAAAATGTGTTTCACATGACTGTGTATTATATTGTTCAGTATACTTTGCCTGAAAACTAATGTTATAGTCAAGGGTTGTACACAGAAAACAATTCAGATCAGGACATGGAGTTTATAATATTTTTATAATAGTCACCGGAAGTTAACACAGGAGAATGCAGGAAATCTATCCACAACACCAGCGACATAGATTATTTAGTCAAGAGTCTAAACCCCACGGCAATGTCCCACAAGAGTCCAGATAAAATCCCAGAGCTCAGGACAACGCCTCTACGAGTCCGACTGGAAGTCCAGAGACCACAAGAAGGACTCACACCAGTCTCTTTTACGGATTCTTGCTGGGAAGACCCAAGGGTCAGCGGTGGAAGCCAGAAAGTTTATGCTAGCAGGATGAAGGAGTTGTGCTAGTGGGATGAAGGTGCTACACTGGAGCCGAGAAGTCACACTCACAACAAAGAGCAGGGCTGTCCTGAAAGGAACCACAGCTGTCCTCAGTGATACAGAGGCCCTGAGCTCCTCCAATGACAAGCACAGTCGGGTACGTGCCAGGAAGCAGCGTGACGAGTTCACCCTGGAGACCAGGCAGCACATGTCTTCCCCTCCAGGGCCAGGAAGCAATGCTCGATGTGAAGATCAAAGCTTCTCCAGGAGAATCAACAGCTCAAACAGCAACTCCTAGGAGAACCCACAATGCCTCCTTCAGGCCTCACAATCCGTCCCTACACCTCTCTTCTTCTCCACCTATTTAGCTTGACAACCTTCCTCAGGTGGAGCATTTTCTCTCAATGCATGCTGTTGTAATACAGCTGGTGTTAAGTTGACCACCAGTTTTCAAACCATAACAACTAATATGTGGCCATGTGAGTTTGTTAAATTGAAATTCGTCCTTGAAAATTAAATGTTTTTGAAATTTTATCAGTTCTTGGATATAAATTAAAGTAGTATTCAGATCAATAGTGTTTATAACACTTCATAAAATCTATTTCTTTTAGAGATGTGTCGAATGCATATAATGATCATTTGTAAATGTTACTTTTTCCAGAAGCATATACTATTGTCTATCTGTTGTCTATCCATCTGACTCTCATCTATGTGTTGCATTTGCCTGTTAATAGCACATATAACCACAGTAATGAAACTGTCCGGTAAATACATTACGCTGAAACTGAAATGATATGAATAATAATTTTTTTTTCAATTGTTTCACTGAAAATATAATTATATATAATCTGATAGCTACTTGTTAAATTTATATCTGAACAATGATTTACTTACAAAACAATAGCATAAGTAACATTCAGCTTTTTATATTTTTATATATTTTGCAAATAGCAATAGTCACAGGATCCCTCAACAAGTTATTGACAAATGCTTCAATTTTATGAAGATCTTGTCAGAAATATAGACAGTGTTCAAAACACATACAACAGCATTTCTTATAACAGAAAGTATTCGTATCTACTTTGGGATTAGTTAACTCAACCAATAAAATAGTCTGGATCCACTAAAATTATGTTTCCAAAAATGTGTCATAACACAGAATATTATGCATGTACATTAACAAATCACCATGAATGTCAAATGCTTACTTTGTAAAACACACAGACATAAGCAAACCATGTGACCTGGAATACACATCAATATTAAAATTCAAATATTAATATATGAGTGCAATCATGATCTATATTTTTAAGTATCTCCATAATTTATGATGAAATAATAATTCTTTTAAAAGAAGATTCAGTTGAGCATTCCCCATGAATATGAATCTGGATTTTAACTCATAAAACTGATTGCCAAAATTATTTTTGCCTATATTATTCAGAAGATCATGAGGATCTGAAGACACAATCACATAAAAATCATGAGAAATTCTGGCTTCTGGTCAGCATACAAAAGACATAGAACTGTTACTGTAAGAACTAAAACTTGAAAAATCAGCAACTGTTCTTAGTTACGTAAGAGAAATAAGATTACAGAGCAAACTGTTTCCCATAAAATTGGATGGTAAATACAAGGTGTCACCATGTACTGGAGCTGAAACTCATATAGGTAGGGAAAGCTGAACTGTAATTGACAGATTGCATCAATATCAGTAACTCTGAGAATTAAAAACTATCAAAAAAAAAAAAACAGTCAAAGCAAGATCCTACATTTTTTCCTGAGTTTTACCTCTAATATCTCCTCCAAGTTCCCACAGTGGACATCAAAGTCCTATCTTCATTCCAGCAGAGAGAGACAAAAAAGTATCATCTGAGGATGCATCACATCCTTTTAACAATATCATCCTCCAGAGAAACTAAAGCAGAGCCTAAACTGCTGGAGAATCTTAGCCTACCCAAAGGAAGAGAAATTCACAGTTCCAACTCTGTCTAGTCTAGTATGTATTAGAAAAGAAATATGTAATTGCAGACCACTCTAATTATCTCATCCCACCAAAAGATGTAGATGCTGAGAAGCACATGTGAAGTTTCCAGTCTAACAAATAGACAGACTGAGACCAAATGATAGGACTATAGAAGACTTTCTTTCCCCACACATTTGCCAACATGTTGATTGTATCAGGTCCTTTCACAGACATCATAATTTGTGGTCATCAAGAAGAAAACTGCAATCTTACTAAGTGGTTTAAAAAGAATTTGAAAGAAATAAAAGCACTTCTAACTTGGAATGAGATATTACAGAGTTGTTCAAATTATTAGATTAAGAAGTAAAGCAAGTGTGATAAATATGCTGCAGTTCTATTGAACAAAATAAACTACATGAAGGAATAGGTGAATAATGGAAGTGTATTATACCACAAAAGAAAATGCTGTGACATTTATAAGGAATAGGAGTGTAATTTAGTGGCAGAGTATGGGCTTAGCATGTACAAGGTCCAGAATTTAATACTTAACATCCAACAAAACATAACATACTATAACAGAATCGGATGAGCTCATTATTAATAGTAGATATATCTGAGGAAAGAAATAGTATCTGAGCATTAGGACAGTTTGATAGAAGTCTCCAATTCTCTTTCATAAGGAAAGGGGAAAAAAGAGAAAAAGGAACATACTAGAGATGTTTGAAAAATAGAGTAAATGTTTAGTAAGTTTATTTCAGGAAAAGACATTTCTATTAATGTCCATCAAAATACTCCTCCTCACTTCAAATATAGTGCAGTTATAATTCTTGCCCCCTTCTGAAGCTGTTCTTGAAGTTCTCTTACATGAATCTTTTTGTGGCTGCCGTGATATCCTAAATTGATTAAACATGCTAATAGAAATTCTTGTCAAATAAAAGAGTACAATGCTTCCCCACTCCCTTATCCAGCAGATCATGTGTCTTGCAAGTCCTGGATCTTCCTCAAAGTCAACATGATTCTGAAAAGTCAACCATTTGAATGAATTCAGAACCTCAAGACAGTCACTGCATTATGAATTAAGATGCTCATCTTAAGTTGCTTTCAGAACTGCTTCCAAAAGTGGCCAGTATGAAGGGATATGTATGTTTGAGCCAAGGGAAATATTTTGAGGGTGGTTGATGACAATGTGTCTTTGATTGTAATATTGTTTTTTTTAAACACGAACTATATTTTTCTATTATACCTCATAATAACTTAAAACTGTGAGATACTACAGATGCTAAAACATATATAAAAATTGAATAAATATTTTTGCAACAATAAGAAACACTTTCATAATTATAAGACCAAACAGCAAACCATGGATCTGAGATGCTCAAAGAAAGTGTGCATCTATCTGTTGATGAGCATATTCGCTATTTTCAAGATTTGCAATTATAAATTCGGCTGCTAAAAACATGGGGATGCATGTATCACAGTAATGCGATGACTTTAACTCTTTAGGGAAAGTACCTAGAAGAGGAATAGCTGAGTCAAGTGGACTTTCTATTTTTAGTTTACTGAGAAATCTTCATGCTGACTAAAATATTAATAAAGAGTAAAATAAAAGATAGATAATTAGGAGTAGGAAGATCTTTTTCAAATGGGAAAAGGAGCAAGAGATGGAAGGAGGAGAGTGAGGGGAGTAATGGAATTGGGAAAAAAGAATTTAAAGGAAAAAACAGAAGTAAGCTTTTGTAAACAGGAAGGAGAACAAGACTGCAAAAAGTAGAGAAAGACGAGAAAGGTAGGAAACAAAAAGAAAAAGAATTAAGATGTTTCATTATGCATGTGTGTCTCCAAGGTAAATTTAATCATTATGCTTTTCAGATGTATACTAATATATTATAAAAATGAAATAAAGAAGCTATGTGAAAGAACACCTTAATTACACAAAACAAAGATGTGAATTATATGTGACTCCTCAGTTACTAAGCCAGCAAAACATAGTGGAATGTACTACTGATATATTTAACAGAAAATCCTACCAACCTATAATTTTGTTTCCTGTGAAATTTTCCTTCAAAAGTACAAATAAAAACTTCTCTATTAATCACAATGAAGGCTATGTGTTTCTTGTAGACAAGTCATAAAAGAAAAGTTAAAACAACTTTAGAGAGAAGGAAAGAAACAGCAGAAACTCAAAACTATATAATAAGAAGCACTGGATAATAAATAAGTGAAAGTAAATAAATTTTGTTTTATTCTTAATTGATCTAGGAGATAAAATGACTTAAAACAGAATAAAATAAAGTAAAATAATTCAAAACACAGAATACAAAACTCCTAAAAGATAATATAAAAAATCTCCTTGAAATTAGTTACAACTTCATTTGTGTAACACTGAGAACATGAAACATGAAAAAACTGATTAATTAGTCTGCATTAAAACTAAAAATGCATGCTTTATGAAAGACAATGTTAAAGGAATAAAATGAGAAGTGAAATCAGGGAGGCTTCCCACTGGTAATCACTCAGGTCTGGGAGGCAGTGGCCAGGGCTCCCCCTGTGCACACTCCAGCCACCATTTTGGGATTTTTCTTGCTGTCAGTAGTCAGTGAGGGCTGAGTTCAGCAACAGCCAGCCCTGCACCAGAGCACCCAGTGGCCACCACCAGACACCCATACCTAGCACTGGCCAGCAGAAACAAACTGTCACTCTTTAGAGAAATTGTAGCCAATGCAGGAAGACTCTGGTACCCCACTGCTCACTTGCCAAAAGAACCTAGGAAAATATAAAGACAAAGAAGGCCATTTCTGGTGACCAACCCAAGCAGAACATGTCCAGAAGATGTAAACATGGAAGAGATCAGGAGTTGCACACCTGAAGTTTCTGAAGTGGTGTCAATTGAAGTAAAGAAGAAAATCCATGAGGCTATAAAAGAAATTAGAACAGAAATACTACCTCAGGTAAAAGAAGAAATACAAAACATAATAAAAGAATTGTTAAGTACCTCTAAAAAGATATAGATACAAAATAGAGGAGCATAGGAAAATGAAGGAAACCTTGAATGAAGAATATAAAGAGATTTAGAATACATGAAACAGATTCAAAGAGATATCCAGGAAGTTTAAAAATCCATTAAAAACTGGAAAAAAACCACCTGAAAGAAGCTGGAGATAGAATTTCAGACTTTGAAGTCAGATTTGCAGTGTGCAGTTGTAGTAGGAAATGTCTCTCAAAAAAAATAAAGAACGAAGAAATAATAATTTAATAGCTGCAAGCAACCCAAAGAAACATAAAACAAGAACAATAGATGTCGAGACTGGAAAAAATGGCGGCGTGATGGGAAGCTGGATAGAGACCTCTTCAGGGGAAAACAGCTCAAATGCTAGAATTTGACAACATGGAGAGGGCCAGACAATTGGAGAATGATTCTTATTAATCCAGGAGGAAACCAAAGGGGAAAACAAAAATAGGAAGAGGAAGGAAAAGTGTGGGTGGAGGGCTGAAGCCCAACATGGTCCCTGAAACTGGATCTGCATTGTGCTGGGTGTGCACTGGAGTCCATCCATCCAAAGTCGCACTAGAGCCTCACCGGCTGATGATGGGAATCAATGAGTCCCAGCCCTCGATGGGAGGAAAAGGCACAGTTTGGAGTGGAGCCAAGGTGGAGAACTTTATTGGCTCTCAGTGAGTACTGGAAATTCGGTTTCAGGGCAGCAGCCAGAACTGCCTGGACAAGCTGCAGGAAGCCACGGAGAGGACTGCACACCTGGGCTCCAAAGTCAAGCACTGCGCATTTTTCTGAAAAGGCAGGAGGCTGATCTAGATACCAAACAACCACATCAAGCTAGAATCTACTTCTGTGGAGGAAGGAAAAACGTGAGTGGAGAGCTAGAGCACTGTGTGCTCACTGAAATTGGGCCACGCTGTGCTCCGAGCACTGTGGAGTCAGGCCATTCAAGGTTGAGCTGAAGCCACGGCCGCCTATATCGGGAATTGTTGAGTCTTAAGCCCTTGGCAGGAGGAGGCAGTACAGCATGGACTGGAGCCAAGATGGAGAAATGCATTGATTCCCAGTGAGTGCTGGGGATTTGGTCCTATAGCTGCAGTCACTGGCTGGAGGACATCTTGTAGTTGGGCAGAGCCCGCCACTACAGTGGCATAATCGGCCAGTGTAGAAAAACTGGGGAAGGAAAGCCTTGTAGTTTTAGTAAGTAAAGGACTACAGCTCAAGATCAAGCTCAGGGGTAAAAAGGTCCAGCACCACTCAGACAGATAACAGATTAACCCCGTAGTCTAAAAACTAAAGGAGCTAGTGGGACCCAAAATATATAAAGCATCTTGAGAAGGGGAAAGGTGAAGAATTGCCTCAAAAGGAAGGCAGAGGGCATTGCTAAAAGTGTATCAGGATTTAAAAGCCACTGTAGTCTTTTCACTCTGTTTAGTTTGATTATATTTTGTTCCGATCAGTCTACCCCTTTTTCTACTTTTTATCTCTTTAAATAAAGAAAGAATAATAGGTGTCTGTGAAAAAGCAGTGGTCAACACAAACGTCCTAAAAAGTCTATTTACAGAAGGGATAGCAGAAAACTCCCCAAGCATGCGAAAAGGACATACAGATAAGTGATGCATACAGAACTCCAAATAGCCATAACCAGCATAATGTACATACAGACTTAATAATCAAGATTCCAGAAATTCATCACAGGAACAGAATATTAAAAGCTGTTAGAGAAAAGAGACATATCACCTATAAAGGAAAACTCATTAGAAACACGACAGACTTTTCAACACAAACTCAAGCGAAGATGCTTTCAAATTCCTGAAAGAAAAAATAACTTCCAACCCAGGTTGTGTAACCTGCAATACTATCTTTAAAAATTAATGAAGAAACAAGATACTTCCATGACAAAGAACAGCTGAAGGAATTCTAGAACACCAAACCAACTCTACAAAGAATACTGAAGGACATTCTAAAGAGAGATAAAGATGAGCATGGTTCCATTTACAGTGGCAGAATGGAATCACTGAGCAGGGCAGACGATGAAATGGAGGGGAACCGTAGGCAGTCAATGACAGGAAAATAACATAGCAGAGATGAGCCAGTGCATTAACATGCATGATCTCGATTCAGCAATAAAACACCGACAGAGTAGATCAGGAGATAGGAGCCATCAATATGCTTTGTATAAGAAACACATTAAACTCAAAAGAAAATTCATAGATTGCAAGCAAAATGAGACAGAACAATGCTCTATGAGACAGGACACAAAAAAATGGAGGTAGCTTGGCCTTCAACTGCAGAGGGATAAGAAAGTTATCACATACTTATACAATGGAAAACTACCCCACTATAAAAAAAAGGTAACCTTGAGGCTCTTGTAGATAAATATATGCAAGATCACACTCATGGCTAAAATGGTTAGAGTCACATGGGTGGACATTGTGTTGTCTCTCTAATATAAAAAACTAATGGAGTTAGTGGGATACAAAATGCACAATTAATATTGTGAATGTGAAAAGGGAGGAAATATCTAAACAGGGAAGGCAGTGGCCATTGTTAACCTAATATCATGATTTGAAACCCTGTATTGTTTTCATTATTCTGTTTAGTTTGGTTTTATTCTGTTTTGTTTTGTTTGATCTTATTATATTGATGGTATGGCCTATTTCAAAGATAATAAAATATAGTAGCCATTGTCAATTTCCTATTATCTTGTTTCAAAGCCCTGTATTGCTTTCACTGATTTATTTTGATTCTGTTCTACTTTGTTTTGTTTGATTTTATTGGGTCTGATGGTATAGCCAGCTACTTTGAAAATAACAAGAAGCATTATGGTAGCCACTGTTGTTTTTCTATTGTCTTGTTTTGAAGTCTTGTATTGCTTTCACTGTTTTGTTTTTATTGGTTTTATTTTGTTCAGTTTTGTTTAATTTTATTATGTTTGATAGTATGGGCAGTAATTTTGAACATAACAAGAGACATTATGGTAACCATTACTGATTTCCTTTAACCTACTTTGAAGCCCTGTATGTTCCTTGTTTTGTCTTTATTGAATCTATTCTGTTTTGTTTGGTTTGGTTTTATTCTCTTCAACATAAAAAAATAGAAGTAAAATCACAAAATGATAAAAAAGAAAGTGTGTGAAAAAAAAGAAAGTGTGTATAAGATATATCTGGTGAAATAATTGTTTTTCAAAATATGCAAAATCACTTAAAATTTATCTATATGAAAACCAACTATATGGTTAAATAAAACAAAGTTCTTAACAGAATCGTCACCAAATAAGATACATAGTTGACAAATATGTGTAGGAAAAGATGCTCTTCTTTATTTGAGCACAATAAAATACTAGTTGAATCAGTGATACTGCTATAACTCTGTTAATGTTGCCATATACAGAACGCAATAACACTGATACTGTCAAGAACATGGAACAACATAATTCTCATTCTTTGTAGGTGCTAACTGGTATAGCTTTTTACATAGATAGATTGGTAGTTTCTTAGAAAACTAAAGATACTCTTACCACACGATTCAGCAAACATGTTCCTTCGTATGTCACCTCAAATTTTGAAAATGTATGTTTATAAAAATCATGTTCATGAATATTTATAGGAGCTTTATTCATAACTTCAAAACTTGGGGAAAATTACTTTTCAGTTGGAAAGTAGATAAAACATGGTACATCCAGGCAACATAGTAAAATTCACTGCTAAAACAATTCTGCAGTCAAACACTGAAGATTTAGAGGAAGCTTGCAAGCATATTATTAAGCGAAAAGAGCCAATCTGAAGAGGTTAATTACTGTGTGTTGTAATTATATGATATCCTGGAAAAGGAAAACTACAAAGGAAGTAGATGGATTCAAGATTGGCAGAGTTTGAAGGGTAATATGAATTGTTGAAGCATAGTTTTTTGAGGCAATGATATTATAATGTCTATTTTTATGAAATTTATATTACAAATTTTCAAAACTCATAAAGTATACAAAACTGAAACTGTATCCTATTGTAAGCCATGAATTTGCAGTTACAATGATGTCATTGCAAGCCCATCAACTATAACAAATGTACCACTTCTGTTATGGTTTATGTTTAGATGCCCCCCTGCCAAGCCTCGTGCAGTCATGGAGAGGGCTAAATCCAGTGTTTGTGATTGCTTTGTTGTCTAGTGCTGAGATTGGCTGTGTGAGTGCTGCACCTGTCCAGGGGCAGTTTGTCAGCATACAATGTAAGGGAAGGAAGGAGGTATGCTTTTCCCTCTTTTGCCCTTTTGGTCTTGTCACTTGTGGCCACCATGAATGACTGCCCCTCAGTCATGCCACCCTGCCATGGAGCAAGCTGTGTAGGGACTGACACTTCCAATACCTGCAAGTTAAAAAAGCCTTTTACTCCTTAATTTGGGGAGTCTGCAAGTTAAAAAAAAGCCTTTTATTCCTTAATTTGGGGTGTTAGGGATTTGGCCTCAGCAAGTATAGAACAGTAACCAAGACAACTCCCAAGGGGAATATTGATAAGAGTGGGCTTTATACAGACATTTGGGCAGAATAGCAAATACATGTAGCTTCTGCCCAGTTTTGCTAGGAATTTAAAACTACTTTACCACTATTGTGTATTTTTTAAAAGTAGAAATTCTGAAGGAATTACTAGTTTTGATGAGCCAGACATATCTGAAAAATAACTATAAGTGATAAATGCTGACATTTCATTCCACGTAAAGTCTATTGTCTTAACGCTTTCTCTGTAGGTTTTGTGTAAATCAGCTTCTCTTCTTTTGACTTAAAAACATTTAAAATAAGTGATGCTATGTATATATACCACCTTTTCATCTCTATAATAATGCCTGAGAAAAGCCAACTTATAAAGGTAAAATGTCTGTTTTGCCTCATAATTTCATGGCTTTCAATCCGTGATCAAATAGCTTGTCTTTTGTGTGAAACATCACATCATGGTGCCAGTGCATAGTGGGGTAAAATTGCCTACCTAATGCCAATAAAATAAAAGAGGAAGAGGAAGAAACAGAGACTGCACAATCCCTTTCACTGACTTGAAGGCCTCCCACAATATCTTACCTCTTATTAAAGTTTCTACAACACCCAAGTAGCGCAACTCAGGATTAAGTCTTTAATTCATGGATTTCTGGGGAATATTCAAGATTTAAAAACGTAAGATTAGATGACGTAATTTGTCTGTTTATCAGAGAATTTGTTAATATAAATTTATGGGTTATTCTCTTTCATTTTAGTATTTTACCTACTTAATGAACTTACCTACTTAATGAAAAAACATCAAACACGATACACCTGCATTATTCACCTTTCAGTTTATATCTTACTATGTCACTGATCAATGGAGGAACTAAGGTATTTGATTCCTTTTAAAGGAAAAGACATGCCAACTGAATTTTTTAGAACAAGGTGGTAGTCATGATAGGAAATTTCCCAGAGAAGAAATTTCTGTTTCATACTTTATTTACTATGCCGTATTTTTGCAGGGGCATTCATATATCCTGTTTTAACAAAATGTTCTTCAGCACAAGTCACTATGGTAGTTCTGTGAACTGAAATTTCCTTGGTGCAAGTCTACTTTGCTCTGTTTCAGCAAATTATTTATTTTCCCCTGGGTTCCATTATTCCATTTATAAATAAGAGTAAAATAATTCTTCTATTATCTGTTTATATGCACGGATATGTACATTACAAGGCAATATAGTACATAATAAAAACAATAGAAACTACTGTTATGTGTACTTCAATTTTTCTATAATATGGAAGTACTAATTTTCTATAATTTTGATATAGTTCTTGGGAACTATCAAGGACCCGATAGATTAATATATTATCAATGTCACCATAATGTTATTTTATGTGAAAGCAATGGAAAATTATTTTAAAGCTGTTGAGATGTTGAATTTTCTGGGAGCCTACCTGAAACATTACTTAAAAATGATTAAGATGGCTTAGGTATATGTGTCAATTCCCCAAGATGAATGCAATTTCTGTGTATCATACACATATGCTAATAAAAAGAAAATTATGAAATAAATTAAGTGTGATTTATTAGTGAAAAATAAAAAGGACCTCAGACATTTCATCAATGGAATTTACTTTGCAACTCAACATGTTTCAAGACAAAAGAGTTTTACTGTATAAATCTCCTTTGAGAGCTTTTCTCATGTCTGAAAGTCACATATCATGAAAAGGCTACCTGCTCTCTTGTTTTGAAAAATAACAGATAAGTGGAAAACCATGACATTTTCCTTGCAGAGTCAAATAGTTTTCATTTATTCTTACAACAGTTCCAGAATCAAGAAAAAAAAAAAAACAGATTTTGTTTTATTCTAGTCTTCTTCCTCGTTTTCTTCTTCTTCTCCTTATTCTCTTCTTTTTCCTCTTCTTTTTTCTTCTTCTTCTTTTATATGTATAAACTGATGATTGCTGATATAGTTTGAAAGAATCCACCAACAACTAGTGTACTGGAAATTTAGTTACACATTTTATATGTTGATAGTATTTGGAGGAAAGTTTTAAGAATTAAATAGGGTTAGATGAACTTTGAATATTGGTGTATTCATGATAGGAATGTGATTAGGAAGAAAAACCTAAATTGACTGGCCCCATCTCTCGCTATGTGATGGCTCTTGCTATACTATGATACACCAAGAAGGCCATTACTAGGTGCCAGCACTTGGATATTAGAACTTCTGACCTCTAAAATTATGAGAAATAACTTTCTTTCCTTTGCAAATTATTTATTTGTGATATTCTATTTAAATAACACAAACTGCCTATAGATGAGCAAGGAGTTCAGATTAACAAAGGACCAAGGGAGGGAACACACTACCACTGATGTCTGTATTTCTGACACAGCTGCCCTAAAAACGCATTCCCACTGTGAGAACTCTCCTATCATAGTGTGTCACTTAGGACCCTACAGTCCATTATTTGTCTCAGGTTTCCACTTAACAGGTGCATGAAAAACTGAGAGATGATTTTATAGCATCTTGACGTCCTGGCTACAGCTGCGAGTGTATAAATAAACTGGAGAACATGTAACACATGTTTTCACTAAGACCTGCAAAGAAAAATATCAGCACTGAAAAATTAAATAAAAGACTATGAAAAGGCATACTGCAACAATTTCCTTGTACATATCATATGACTACTGGAAAAGAAATAAATGCACTGTGCTAGTGTGGACAAAATCATGTTAATCACTTACTTTTTTCTATGCAGAAAGATTTTATTTCAATAGTACTCTCTTAATTTTCTAACTTATCTTATTCCTAAATTACATAACACCAGGAAGTAACTATAACTCTGAGTTTGATCCAGTTTCAGGCAGAGGAAAATCTAAAAATTTCTGATATTACAAGAAAAATACTTCTCACATGCATTAAATTATGTAGGAGAAGAAAACATTTTAAATACAGAAAACTGGCATGTGGCTGAATTACCAATCCACTTTTTCTTTTCTTAATATGTATGTATCTTTTAACAACAGAGATATATCCTGAGAAATGTTTTGCTAGATTATTTCATCACTGTGCAACATATTAGGTTGTATTTACATAAACTTGATGATAACGATCAATCACTCCACAAGGTATCTTGGTGCATTCAATAGACTGCTGTATAGTATATACGAAGCTACTACTAGTGTAACATGGTATAGTATTCTACAGTAAACGTTCCATATTGAAAGAGTACACTAAAAATAATGATAAAATTATAGTATAATAAAAACATAAATCAGCAATATAATTATTATTGTCATTATCAGGTATTATATATTGTACATAATTGTCTATGTTTACTAAATTTTTACACATTGTCAATATAGTAGATTTGTTTGCACTAACAACACCACAAACAAATGAATAATTCATGGTACTACAACTGAGTGACAAATATAGTGTCACTTGTGATACGAATTTTTCACCTGCATTAGAATTTTATGGAACCATTTTGTTTATGCTATTTTTTCCTGAAATAATTTCTCTGTAATTTATGTCTTTGTGTGAAGATGTTTATTCCTGTCTTACCCTGTTGTTGAAATTCCGAGGTTTGATTTAGTAGGAAATCTCTAATCTGTAACTAATGAGAAAATTAGCTATGACTCTGAGGAGCTTCTAAAGAGTGAGGGCAGTGGAGTGGTGCACTCTGCCACTCTCCAGTGCTTGAAAGGGACTGAATTCTAAGGGACTCTCAATGCTTCCTTTCAGCATATGTTTAATAGCACATGTCCTTTGCCTCAGAGGAACACAGATGGTTCAATGAAGCCTTAACAAGTATGTTGCAAATGTATAATCTAGACAAGAGCATTAAGAAATAACTGCCTATAAAGCTACTTCAATTTGTTAAATTTTTGAGGATTGTAGTGTGCATATAACAGTTCAAGATAATAATGATGTGAATTCATATTTAAGACATATGTTATCAGTCAAAATTGTGTCTTACTTGCAGGTTCAGAAGTATTTCTCGAATTTTCTGTGTACAAAAGTATGAATACAGATACAAACCTCACCCCGGCTGATAGAGACCTAATTCCAGAATGGGGAAATCTCGGCTAATTCAACTGTATTAGAAATTAAAACACGGCTGAAAATATATCTGAATGTCCCTCCTGAATGTCCCTCATAACATAACGAGAATTATTTTCATCAAAGGGAATTTGGAAAGTAGGCAGGCAGTGGGATAGGAGTTAGAAAAACAAAACTTAAGATCTTTCACACTACTTTGCATTGACCAAATAATCCGAAAAGTAAATAATGAAAAATAATAATGTTCAGCAGCACATGTGTTGGTTTTTGAAATGTCTGGCCACTGTTTTTTTTTTTTTTTTTTTTTTTTTTTTGCCTCAAAATTACCTCTCATTTCCATATACCCACACTCTCTTTGCTAAATTCATGGAAAGTCAGAATCGGGGAAAAATGAGGACCTAGAAACACTGTAAATGGTTAGGTAGCCTCTGAATCTTGAAATGTTTTAACTCCTACAATTACCACAGTTACAGCAGAAGTGGACACAAGGAGGATCCCAGTGGACATGATGGGAAGACAGCAGGTGTGTACACTGCGTTACCTCAGAGGGACACAGGAATGGGAGACGACAATAGGCTATGATGCCACTTCAGCAACTGAAGACATAGATTAAGAAATATGGAATGTATTTTCAGGAACATGTGAATTCTGAGGGACTGATACTGGGCTGTTGTGTTTAAAAACTCTCTGCCCATTCTTGACTGAAGAGTTGAGTTACAAAATAGCAGCATATATTATGAGTGAAAGAAAGGTAATCTATTGTAAAATCCCACATAATAAAAATACCTACTTCCAGGTGTGGTAGTGCATGGCTGACGTCCCAACATGCAGGAGGTTGCTGAGGCAGGAGAGTTTCAGCTCAAGGCCCGTCTAACTACAAACCAAACTATTTCTCTACAGTAACAAAAACTGCAACAAATATGCCTAAATATGAACTCACAACACTTAATTGAATAAATCAATGTACATACATTCTTATGGTTGATTTTATGCTTCAACTTAACTGGATCACAGGGTATCAAGACAGATAGTAAATGACTGTCCCAGGATGCTCAGAGTGATTTGGATTGAGATTGATATTTAATTTGGTGAACCTTGGTAGAGAACACTGAGCCCTAAAACGTGGGTATTCTCATGCTATCTGTGGAGGACCTGAATAGAACAAGACAAATCTTTCTCCAAGGCAGACAGAGTTCTACATCTGTAAAATCAATTCTTCCCAAATCTTCTATCCCAACATGCAGATTTTGAATAATCATAGGAACTTTTTCCTTATAGTAAATTATTTCTCCCTCTCTCTCTTACTTTCTCACCCCCATCATATATATCTATATGAGTAAATTAAATTCTGTTTTATGAAGAGCTCTAATATAAAAATTAATGGAAAATGATACTATACTTGAAACCACATTCTGAAAAATATTTAAACATGGAGAACACTGATTTACATCAAGTATTTGATATAAATAAAAAAGAATGAAAACCAATACTTTACATTCAACAGCACTATTTGTTATAACGTGCATATAAGTATGAAAAAGAATTAAAGGCATTTTAGCAAGCATTTATAGTGATCATTTATATTAGAATTATTAGATAATTCCTTTCATTTATCAAGATTTCTAAATTCTCTACACCAAATAAAATATATTGCTTCTTAATGTGTTGAAAAATGCTTTTGTCTAACATTGTAAGCAACTTAACAGACAAACGTCACGATTAAAATTTTACTGCTTGCAAGGAAGAATAAAGAGTAATTCAATTTCTGTGAGAGAAAAAAAAAAGCGTATGTCAAGGAACTAAGTAAAATCTCTTTCAGCAGGTATTTTATCTGGGCATATGGTATTTAAGAAAGAAGTCACTGCATCTTACTGGAAAGAGATACAATTTTGCCAGATGTTGACCTTAAAAGTAGATGACATTAGTGGGCAGTCCATGATTTTTTCCAAGAACATCCCATTCTCTACATATTAATAGCCATTCTTTCAAGACAGATTCATTTCCAGGAGACAAGATATCCCTAAACTCCTGCTTTACTACTGTGCAAAATATAAGGCCACACACACTAATAAACATACACACACACATATTAGAGGAAAAAATATTTTGAATGTCCTACTGTGTAGTTATTTAACGTTTTTATTGTACATTTCCAGAGCATACTTTAGTATAGACCTGAATAGGTATTCCTATTAACCCTTCTTTTTAAATTATTTTTTTTTAAATTTTAAATTCGTATAATATATGAAAACCTTGAGTTAATGTGTACACATATGCATCCACATACATGTAAACTTTTTCTGACCATAATCTTCTGCTTTTAGGCAGGTAGAAATAATGCAGTGAAAATGGCCATACTTTTATAGCTTATATACAGATTTAACATGACATTCCTTACTGAACAAACAACCCCCAAATTCATATGGAATCTGATAAGTACCAGAACAACAGACAAGTCCCAGGTATCCTGGGTGACAAGAACAAAATAACATTATAATTCTGGATTTGCAGTCATATTAGAAAGCTATACAGATAAAACCAGCAAAATGTTGGCACAAAAATGGACTTGTGGATTAATGGAACAGAAAAGTATGCAGAAATAGCCACAAGTATCTTCAGCTATTTGGTGCTTGAAAAGACAAATAATTTACTGGGTGAAAGATTGCCTGTCTAATAAATAAATGGGGTTGGGAAAATTAGGAAAATGTACATGCAGAAAATTGACTAGACCTGTATGTATATCACTACAAACTAAACTAAAATCAAAACCGATCAATGATCTAAATGTTAAAATAGAAACAGTAATCTTCCAGAAGATAAAATGGGTAAGACTCCTGAAGACATAGGCATAGGAAAGGAGTGTCTAAACAGAACTCCAATGGCCCAAGAAATAGTACCAAAAATCAACAAATGGGATCCTATCTGTCATGGTTTAAAGCAATGGCCCCCAAGCATTATGCAGTTATGCATTTGTGATTGGTTCATCATCTAGTGCTTGGATTGATGGTCTAAGTGCTACACCCCCCAGGAGTGGAGCCAGTATGCGATATAATGGCAGGAAGATGTCTCTCTCTCTCTCTCTCTCTCTCTCTCTCTCTCTCTCTCTCTCTCTCTTGCCAGTTTCCAACTCGCTATTTGCAGCCACCCTGAACTGTGGCCCCACCACGAAACACTGCCTTGGAGCCAACTGATTATGGATTAAAACCTCCAAGAACTGTAAGAAATAAACCTTTCCTTCCCCCAACTTTGGTCATCAAGTATTTTGTTTCAGCGACAAGCAAAAAGTAACCAAGACAGTATCCAACCAAAAAACTTCTGCATAGCTAAGGAAACAACCTATGCAGGGAAAAGACAACGTATACAATCAGAAAAACATTTTTTCCATCTATTTCTCAGACAGGGAACTAATAATCTGCAGTATATAAAGAACTCAAAAATTTAGACCCACCTCAATAGAACACCAACCAACAACGGACAACTAAAATTAATAGACCCTTCTCAGAAGAAGTACAAATGGTTAATAAATACATGAAAAACACGTAAATATTTCTGCCCAATAGGAAGATGCAAATTAAAACACTGAGAGTCCATCTTACTCCAGAAAGAATGAATATTATCAAGAAGTTAAGTAACAACCAATACTAGAGTGTCTACCGGGAGGCAAAGAGACTCTTTTACAATGCTGTTGGGAATGTGAACTGGTATAAGTACCATGGAAAACAGTGTAGCAATTCCTCAGAAAATAAACCCTATAAGTTTCATTTGACCCAATTTTTCCCTTCTAGATGTCTTCCCCAAAGAGTTAAAGACATAGCATTTCAGTGGCACATGCATTTCCATTTTTATAGCAGCATAACTCATAATGTATAAATCTTGGAATCAGCCTATATACCACATCAACAAGTTAATAGATGAAAATGCGATATCTGTATACAGTGGGATACGACTCTGCCATGAGAAAGATAAACTTGATTCATTTTCAGGAAAATAGATGTGCTTGGAGGTCGTAATATTACATGAAATACGACACACAGGCTTAAATATATGGTTTTTCTTATGTGAGAGACCCAAAATAAAAATAAAGAGAAAAATCAAAAGTAGATGATAGTAACTGGGAAATAAATATTTTTCAAAGGGGAAGAGCATCAAAGAAGGAGCAAGGGAACAGGAGGGAGGGGAGGAGTAAAGAGAGGACTGAAGTGTACTATACACAGACACTGCAGAAGGAATGTAGTATTATGTAGTAATAAGAAATCAAAAGTGAAGAACAAAGAATAAGCTTTTCTTTATCTTGCCTTGCTCTCCAGTGCTCCTCTCACCCATGGGTGATGAAGACTTGACTCTATCTCCCCTTCTGAATCCTGGATTTATAGGGCTGTTTTGATGATGCCTGCATTCAGAAGTTCATTATAAGCATATTTTTATTATTTTAGAATTTCAACTTGTCTATTTTATGTCTATTAATTAATAAATTGAAAATTAATGAACCAGTGAATCATTTCTTCATCCTTCTCCTTTTTCTCCTTGTTTTTTCCTTTGGAAATCTAGTTTCTCTATTTGGTTTGCTGTTTGACTAAACTAAGTTCCTCCCCGTAAATTCAGGACCACAATCCAAGCTTTGCAAGATTTTCACCAGTATTATGCAAGTAGTAAACAAAATCCTTAGATGAGTTTGATAATGGAGCCATGCTTAGTGCGTGTGTATCCTTTTCTATTGCTATGAGAGGAAGAATCTTTTTACTTTCTAATCTGTTTTCAGTTGACTTTTTGTCTTCCTGTTTGCAACTTCTCTACCATTTTTTCTCTTCTCTTTTACTCCTTCATCTTGTCCATTTTCTTTTATCTCATTTTCTGTATTTTTGCATGCAGATTAGAGACATGGAACAGCAACACCTAATCAGTTAGCATCAGCACTAGAGGTTGGTCCTCTGTCCTTTTGCATAAGCCACAGAAATGCCTTATATTATAACTGCAACTGGAGACTAGATTTAATAATGAGATGCAAAGTTTATTTAGAGACAGATTAAAGCAGGAACTTAGGAAGTTGGTCATCTTGAGTGAATACTGATGTTACTAATTGTTAACCTATATGATCATAGTTGAGTTTCCTGCCTCATAGTAACAGTCTGTTTCTTATACAGTAAATAAGTTTTAAAGGAGTGAACATATGTAACTAAATCAAATGGCCCTGTGTTCTGTGAATCAAAATCTGACAAATACTAGCAACTTCCTATTTTAGGCAAATGCAAAAGTCTTTTAAAAGAATGTGAAAGACAAATCCCTAAATAAATAGTAGCTATTCTTGTTATTTTTAACATTGTGTAAGAAGCAACAACTACAGCCAAGTGCAGTGTCTCTTGCAGGGGATCAACGGAGTCTGAATGATCTTAGGATTTTATTAAGCAGAGAGCATGCAGCTGTTGGAAAAGTGACCCCCAAGTGTCACACTTACATGATAATTCCTGTTATCTGTAAATTAACCTTTAGGCTAAAGGTCTTGGAGTAGGGAGGTTTTCATTTCTGAATTGTGAAAGCAGTCCCTAAAGGTAACAGCAAGTACCCTTGCAAGAGTTAAACAGAGGGAGACCTCACTAACAAAGAGGAGGAGGTCATGTGATGTGAAAGAAGAGACCAAAGGTTAGTAATGACAAGAGCCACCAGAAGTAAAAAAAAAAAAAAAAAAATGACAACACATTTCCCCCTTAGTTTCAAAAGGAACTCAGATACCGCTGACACCTTAATTTAGGCCAAGAGATGTGGATTTTGGATTTCCAGCCTCCAGAACCGTGAGAGAATAAATGGTGTTGTTTTAAATGAATATCTTTAAGGAAATTCATTACTAACCCTAGGAAAGCAATACAGGAGAGGCCAAAGTCAGGCAAACCAGAGAGGAAAATTTCCCAGTCTAAAGTTTAGTCCCACCAAGGGCTTATCTCGGTGGCATAGGTGCCGCCTGGCAATTGCAAGATTGTGTGTTTGATCCCCCCTTACAAAGCAAAGCAAGGGAGGGAGGTGAGGGTGGAATTTAGTTCAGCAGGTATAAGAACCTGCCTTGCGACCACAAAGCTGTGAGTTTGATCCCTGGTACCAAAAATAAATAATAGGTAAATAAAGCTCTGTCTCTTGGAAACTCTTAGATATTATTTTCAATTTTATGGATCCAATTAGTTGCTGCAGTGGAGCTTCAGGAAAGTCTGTGATGCTCAAAACTGGCTTCTCCTAAAAGCCTGCAAGAAGAATGATACATGGATATCTCTCCTTGCTCACCGTTAGAGGATAGCATTGTATGCTCTGTGTGCTGACAGGCCCACAAACTCCCCTAAAAGGATGAAATTCTGAGGATGCTGATATTCCTTGTCCCAACCGTATTCATCAAAAGTGAGTTCCAGCTGAGCTTGCTAAGAAGTTGATTTTCCATCACAAATCCATTATGCAACATGAATCATATGAGAAATGAGTCCTAGGGACAGGGATTTAGCTCAGTGGGATAAGTGCCTGCCTGGCAAGCACGAAGTTCTGAGTTTGATCCCTGGAACAAACAAAGAAAAAGAAAGAAGGAAAAGAAAGAAAGAAAAAGAAACAAACAAACAAAGAAAGAAACAGGAAGAAAAGAAAGAAAGAAAGAAAGAAAGAAAGAAAGAAAGAAAGAAAGAAAGAAAAGGGAGAAATAAAAAAAAGACAAATGAATAAATGAGTTCTGATATTTATCTAGGGTTATGCTGTTCCACCTTGATTTTTCCAGTTATTGTTGAATTTATCAAACGTGAAAACTCTTCTTTTTCAGCTACCTAAATAGCTAAATAAATGTGCCAAGTATTTAAACCCATGTGTCAGAAATAAGATTTTAATCAGATGTCCTTCTCCTTTTCATTGTTTTTTTTATTTAAATCATGAAACAAAATACTTTCTGAATTTCAGGAACATGAACATAACTTTCTATTTTTTCTTTACATTTTTTATTTTAAGGTTTCATAAGAAAATTGTAAATAAAATGAGTAATTTGGTAATTATTGGTCCTGGTGAAGAAAATCGTTTCCTGGCAATGTAAGCAAACACGTGCGGTCACACACCTCTATTATTATACTGTGTTATAGACTACATATATGTCTCAGTGATGGTGGAAATTACCTTTGTCATATTGACCTCTACTGGATGGAATGTCACACCCAGCACAGTGCAGCCTGGAAACTACTGTTGCCTAATACCCCAGCTAGAGAACAGTGAAACAACACAGCAGCCAAAAGGTAATGAAATGAGTAAAGAGGGCAGACAAGCCAGGAAAGTAAATGGTGGTAATTAATGGCAATGGAAGTTACAGAAAGAAAGGAAAATGTGAAATATATCAAAGAAAAAAGTTTCAAATGCTGAGGGTGTCTCACATTTTATCAGCATTTAGCATTATCTGCCTAGTCAAAAGCAGACATAAGCAATTTCTTTGCATAATTAATCCGTTTTTAAATTAATTAAAAAGAATCTTATTTTTTTATTTTCTTGAATTACTCACGTTGAATGTCTACACTAACAGAGAATTTGAGCACTTAATAAGTCTCCATTTTCAAGTTTGATTTTCACTTGGGAATGTGCAGTTCCAGACAAGAGCTGAAAATACAGCTAAGTTAAGTTTGCACCATATTCACTTGCTTACTAGTTTAAATGAAATATTTGATGATGTGCTAAGAACTGGACTTTGCAAAACCCAAGTCATCTAGTTTTTTGGTCCACACCCAGTTCAGGATAGGAAAACTGGGGAATATGAAATTTCTTCTTTCTCATCTCAATCTACTCTTCTTTATGTGGCAAAAGTACCCTCTTCTAACTGCCAGTTTCTTGCCACGCACAGTGGTATGAAATTCATAATGTTGTACAGTAACTAGTCCAAGGTATAAGGAAAATATTCATTCTACTGCCAACGTAAGCATCCCCGCACAATTGCTGACACAGTGTCCCTATTCTCTGCCCACCGTCTTTGCTGGCTGAAGACATTTCTCAGTGGGGTAGCTTCTCAGGCTTCTGTTCAAAAGAAAAAGAAAGAAAACGATTTAAAAAAATTAAAACCCTGCTATCCGTCACTTTCCTCTGCCTTTCTGGCTCTGCTCTCTTCTCAGTGTCCCCCATCTCAGCATTCTACCTTTGAGAAAAGTATGCACCGTAATGCAGCTTGACTTAAATTATGACCCTGCTCCACTATTTCTTTAAGCTGCTATTTTCCCTGCCTGTTCCAGCTGCTGAGCACAATTGCTACAGCTCAATTATTAAAGAGATGCTAAAAATAGCCCAGCGCAAGGCATCGACAAAGAAAAATCATTCAAACCCAGCGAGAGACACAACCTGGGAGCGAGCTCTCACTGTTATTAGATCCTTAATTCTCCCCACCCCCTTTCCCTTTATGCTTCGCTTTCTCTTTCTTTCAGCAATAATAAAGTAATAGGCAGCTTAAAAGGTCTCCTTTTTGGCACCCACAGGAATTTGCATAAGCTGATGACTGCTTTGCCATTGCAACGACTCCTTATTAAAAAAGCAGTCTTGCCTTAGGAGTCATATTGGATGGCTGCATGCAGAGGAATTTACAGATGATTCTTTGCCTTACAGAGAGTTTCATTCACTGAGACCTGCCAGTTTCCTCTATGTCCCTCCTGAGATACATCCCTCTGAGATATTGGAATCCGCTTTCCTCCTGGGGTTTATTCAGAAATGATATTTTTACATATTATTATTTTTTTTAAATTAGAATGTATTTCCCAAGTTCATAGTTGTAGACTTAGTATTTTCTGTTCCCTACCCACAACATATGATACAATGAGGATTGACATAAATTACTTAGTCCTATGAACTTTAGTTTTTCTAATAATGTTTAAAAACATTGTTAACTGAATGTATTTCCTTTGTCTTAGAGAAAAAAAAAGCATCATTATATGTACAGTTTTGGAAAATGGTAAAATCTTCCATTTCGGACTAGTACAAAATATACTAGTCTGAAATGAAGATTGTGACACTAACTTTTAAAATCATTCTGTGCATGTAAAGAAAACAATATTTAAAGAAGGAGAAATGAAATTTTCCAAAAGTGTAATACTGAACATTTCTGAGAATAAAATATTAATATGTTTGTTAAAGGAAATCTCATGAGATAAGCTTCAAGGACATTCCTCAGTGAGGAGATAGGGAGCTCAACTCACCCCTTCTCCCCCAAAATAGGTCCATAAATTTGTCACAGAAAAGCATTTTAGGAAGCTCAGTGTACGATATAATCAGATTTCAGGGATAGATAGAAAGAAAGAGAAAATAAGGAAGAAATTTTATTTTAAAGATCTGTAGTGTACACAGCTCTGATGAAGAGGATAAAACTGGCTCCTTCATAGGGCAAGATTTGTGAATTTGCCAGTGTGAGCTATAGTCATTATCTCAGTTCTGGTCTGCAAGATGTCTCTACAAGTCTATTGTTTGAGTGGAAAATTCTGGTTCCAAGAAATGAGAGGAGATCTCTAGGCACAGTTGCGTGTCTCTGTCTCTGTCTCTGTCTCTGTCTCTGTCTCTGCCTCTGCTTCTGTCTCTCTTATTTGCTTTCTCTGTCTGTCTGTCTTTTGTCTCTCTTGGTTTTTTGAGACAGGGTCTCATTTATGCGGTTCAATTTGGCCATGAACCCATGAAGATCCTCTTGCCTCAGCCTCCCAAATGCTGGGATTGTAGGCGTGCAACTCTATGCCAGATTTCAAAAAAATATAAGTCAAGATTTTAATGAAAAATAGGCTAAGGGTTTAGGAGTTTATCTTTATCCCTATGATGATCTCTAACTGTCAAAAACTGTTCAAATACACACACAAAAAAATGAAAGAAAACAACTAATACATAGTCACATTTTTAAAATTTCAAGTTATTTTTTCTATAAGCATCTAGTCAGAAAACATGCATACATACATGCACCCACACAATTTTTTAGATAATAATTTTTGCACAACTGCCTGTAATGAAAAAGATACTGTGAGGAATAGAATTTTATGCAACCCTAAGTACTAGTGAAAAACAGAAATTTTTATGAGTTCTGAGGTGGAAAATTATATGTTTAAATAAGTACTTTTTTATGCTAAGGAGAAAAATACTCAGCTATTTTACTACTCTTTTATCTTTCTTTAATTTCTTACAAACAATAGAACTAAATGAAAACAAAGATTTTATGAACGATGAGGTGAGGGCATATGGGGAAAACGATTATGGAAAAACACACCTGTGTATGGCATATGTATATATGTATGGTAAACTCATATTTTACTATATATAAAGAATGTATAATTAAAAATAGGTAGTTAGACCTTTCTCAAAGGGGAAAGGAATCAATAGATGGAGAGATCGAGAAGGGAGGAGTTGAAAAAGGTGTTATGTGCATGCACCAAGTGAATACACAAGGAATGTGAACATTATGTACTGCTACAAGTGTGCTAATAAAAAAGAATGTATGAGAAAATACGAATGCCATAAATAACTCCTGAAAGAGAGCAATTATAAGCTGGCGAAATGATCTGTGAAATCCTATAGTCTTAAAATACAGTTAAAAAATTAGCATAATGAAATATAATGTGGAAAATTAATACTCAGTAACCAACTCCTATATATATTTATGGAAATACAGAAATATGAAGGGTTTTCATTAATACATAAATTCATAGGTATTAATAATCAATGATCAGTTATGGCTTGTACTTACAGAAATGCAAAGAGCTATAGGATTTTTATTAATATACATATAGATATTTAGTTTGTTATACTGATAGCTGATATTAAAATGAAATTAATAATTTTATAATAAACAATAAAAAAGTAAAAGTGGTAGAAAAAATATGTGAATTTTAAAAGAGGAAAGAACTCAAAAACAAAAGCATAAGAAATAATAGAAAAAGTAGACAAGTGATACTATACCTAATAAATGCTTCTGAACAGCAGGATACATAAACAATGAGATATTAGCCTAAAGATTAAGAGATAATATTTGCCAACTGTGTATCTGATAAGGTTCAAATTGTATGAAGCATTCATATAACTCAATATCAAAAACCAAATAACTCAATCAAAAACTGGACAAAGTCCTGTCACTTTCAAAGAAAATATAGAAATTATCAATATCTGAGGTTGGCAATGTAGCTCACAGTTATATAGCACATGTCTGGCATTCACAAGGTCTTAGTTTTGATCCCCAGCACCACAAATCAAATAAATAAATAAACACAATGAAATAATTAAAGTCAAAACATACATAAAAGGTTGCTTCTTATCATCATTTTTAGGAAAATGCAAATCAAACCATCAACAAGATATTACATGACTCCTGTTAGGATGATTTGTATACAAACATAGAAAAGTCACTCTTGTTAGTCAGTAAAACTAGAAAATATTTCTATACCATTGGTGCAAGAGGAAATTCTTAAGCATCTGTAGAATATAGTATGGAACTGGACTGCCATATATGATCCATCAATCCATCTCCTGGCTATGTATTGAAAAGGATTATAATTCCATCTCATTAATATACCTCCTCTCCCATATTCATTGCAATAATGTTCACAAAAGCCAAAATAGAAAACAACCAAAATTCTTATCAGTGGAAGAATGGATTTAATAATATTTGACAATTACAAATATATATACATATATTTAATATTTAGACTCTTAAAAAAGAGATCCTTCTATGTCAGAAACTGTGGGCAAGTCCAGAGTACGTTATGTTAGGGGAAATAACCCAGACATAGAAAGAAAAATACTGCATGACCTTACTTATTTGAGGAATCTTAAAACGAATACACAGAGGCAGGGAGGAGCATAGTGGTGTCAAAACTGACACAGTGGGTGAAACATGGAAAAATGTTGTCAGGTTGTATATAGATATAGTTATGAAAGCTGAAAAAGTCTAGAATACCTAATGAGCAACAACAAATTTACACTGAATAGTAATTTATTATGTACTAGTAATTTGTTAATTTAAGTATTCTAATTACACCAGAGGAGTTAAGAGAGATAAACGGAGGAATTGAGTGAGGAAAAGAGAGGAGGAGGAAGAAAAGGAGGGAAAGGAAGAAGAGAACAAGGCCAGAGAGAGAGAGAGAGAGAGAGAGAGAGAGAGAGAGAGAGAGAGAGAGAGGAAGAAGAAGAAGAAGAAGAAGAAGAAGAAGAAGAAGAAGAAGAAGAAGAAGAAGCAGAAGAAGAAGAAGAAGAAATGGATTATAAATATGTTAATTTGCTTAACTACAGTACTCATTTTCACTATGGACTTGTATATCAAGTTAAGTGTATCAAGTATCATGTTATCCGCCCTAAATATATACAACAAAAATGGGATGATGCCTATCAGTCATATGAGTTATCACATTATTTGTATTTGAGAATAACTTCCAGATTAAAAACAAAGGCTCTCAGATTTGATTAAAAATAAAAATCTAATCATCTATATACAAAAGATTTGTCTAGAAAAATATGATAAAGAAGCAAAATAATAAAAAATGTGAACTGTTGAAATTGTAGATAAGCTTTTATTTCTTCTGATTTACTCTTAGGAAAAGACACAGACAAAATGTTTTGGAGCGATAATCACATAGACTTGCTTCATGACCCAGAGATGTCTGGATTTCTTTTGATGAGGCAGTAGTAGCTTATAGCTGGCCAGTGACTATGAATGCATTGGAGGCAACCAGCACCTGAATGGATGGAATTCCAGAAAGGCAGCACTCAGAAAACTAAGCCCAACTTTCGGTGTCTCACTTCGTGCCTCAAGAAAATTTATGCTTTCTTAATGAACGAGAAAGGCTGAACAGTTGAAAAAGGGTAGCTGTGGAATCAAAGAGGTCAGATATCCATCAGGAATTTCATATGACTGGGAAGAAAAACTGGTTTGTTAGTGCATCTAGAACTCAGAGGTGAGCATCCCAGAAATGCAGAGTGATAAACGAGTTGTTTATATTTATTTAAGCTTTCCAGAGTAATAAGTTAGAGCACCTGTTCAGACTGTGACTGAACAGAATCTCAGAGTAGAATCTCAGCACCTTTATCTTGTTTGGGATGGCAAAGTTAGTGTTCAGGTCCTGTGGAAGATGTGGGGCCGTCATGAACTTTGCATTTGGGAATCCTGGTGGACTAAGTGTTAAGTCAATAGACTACGTCATATCTGTATCAAAACTCTCCCATAATACAAGTTAATTTGCTCTCATTCTAAATGCATTTTGATGAATTTGGGAAATACTCTCTAGTGAAAAATATTGTCATTCTGAACCACTACAAACATCCGTTTAAACTATACAATATTCAGAAAAAATTTGTAATATCAGGACCTTAACTAAAATATTTCACTTTTAAAATATGAAATCCATTTTATTTTGTCTTATTTTTGCATTGTGGATATTGAACCCTGGGCTTTGGGCATGCTAGGCAAGCACTCTACAGCAAACTTCTTCCCCTGCTTTCCTAAAATATTTCATTTTTAATCCTTAAATTTATCCTTAGCAAAATTGATGCATCTCAGGTAATAAATATTATCTCATTACCTGCCAAGATCCTCAAGGCAGGGGGAACTGGCAATCATTCTTTGTTTTTCCTTCTGTCTTTTCTATTATCAGCCAAACGCACAGCAAAACCAAAGACTTTACTCAGCATTATAAAGAACATATCTCTACTTTTCTTCTTTTGCTGTCTGGTAAAACATATTTCTTTTTTCTACTTCATTGTCCAAAAGAAATATCGCATAAATCACATGAAATTTTATATTTTTGATGGCAATATCAGACAATAATATAATAATATAATATAATATATAAAAGTTTTACGTTAGCCTGTAATCCATATTTGAAAATATTAATGAGATATTTTACATCCCTTTCACACTTAGTCTTCAAAATTCAATGTCTACTTTAGCCAACTCAATTTCATTGTTAAATTTTTATCAGAAATATGTGGGCTGTATTTAAGAGCTTATAAAACTTATAGTTGAAACAGTAGATGTACAAATTCACATTATCCCAAACATAATAAAATCTTGCAAACTCTGAACTGAATACAAAGAAAACAATTTTTTACAGTGTTACTATCACTCTGATAAAATCAGCTAATGATTTACAAACTCTTTGATTTGCCCTAGAAATAAAAGCATCAGTTTCAAAGCTGTCATAGGTAAATCTAGCTTATATAAAAACTCAGTTTTGCAACAGGAAATTGAAGACACCTTCTACATAATAAAGAGACTATAAAATTATCAATATTAATAAAATGCTTTTCAATTGTGATTTACATTATTATAACCAGTTTATAGAACTTTATCAATTATAATTAAAAGTATAAATGTTGATTTCAGTTAGAAAAATGTAATACAGTTATTACTGGTACAATATGAAAACTCAATTTCAATACAAATTCACATACTTTTTAAGTGAAGTCATAAATTAGCAATTAATTTCTTTAGAAATTTCTCTTCAAATTTATTTATATAAGATATATCTGAGAGAAAATATATAATGCTGTCATTTTTACTTTGATATTTTGAATACTTGAACTATTTTTCACTTATTCAAATAATTGAACTTGAACAACCATGCTTTTGTTTCATGAAAATACTGAGTTATCATTATTAGCAAACTGGACTTTTAGATCTTTTTAGATGGTGCCAAAAACATTAGGAAAAAAAGACGACATCACTGCATTCGGTTTCAACCAACATTTCTGTGAACTGCTAATAAGATGTAACATTTGAGTATTTATACTGATTAATTTCAATGAATATGTGCATTATATTTTTCATATCCTCTGCTGTAGAAAATTGAGTACAGATATTTTAACATGTATTATAATGTAGAACAAAGCTATAAAAGAAGTATTCAACTCTGTTAAATTTAAAGTAACTCCAGATTTTTGACCTAACAATAAAGGAACATTGTCATAGTAATAGAAACTACAACTAGCAGAGAAGTTTTCATTTTTAAAAAAGTTTTGAGACACGTCTTCCTAATTTCCTTAGCCTGACCTTGAACTTGTGACCCTCGTCTCAGTCTTTTGAATAAGTGGCAGTACAGTATACATAGGCATGTGCCACTGTACCTTCCTTTGAAAATCTGCTCTGGTTGTTGCAAAAGATTCAATAATATACATGACACAATTAAATACTCATGAATTGACAACATTTTTTCAAAATATACAACTTCCTTGGGAAAAAATATTCAGCAGTCTCTTATACCTCACAAATATGTAAACATAAAGAACAATCTGTTTTTAACATCTTGAATTTCAGTGCTAACTACCAGTAGTTATTAGGTTTTGGGAGGTACAACAAGCACCAAAAATGAGAAGAAAGAAACAAATTGTAATGGCAGGAAAAAGCAGCCGGTCAGAAGGCAACTGAAATGCAGATGTACTGCTTTGTACATCAAGTAACAGTGATCCAGTACTAGGGCAAAATTGTCAGTACAAAAATGCACCAATTACCAATTCAATGAGTTCCAAAGTGTTATGAGAACACTGGGATTGGATTCCACAGTCACAAAGAATAAAACCTGAATGGGTGAAGCAGAGTGAAGCAAGTATTTAAATGATAAATGATAAAGCAACACAGATAAGGACTTGAAAATTCTGATTTATCTTTCTGGGTTTTTACCCTCTTCTCTCTACTTAATTTTTTGTCATGTAGATAATTTAAATCGAGTTTTCAAACAATATAAAGGTGCTAGACATGGTAGCACGTGGCTGTATCCCAGGATTCAGAAGGCTGAGGCAGGAGGACTGTAGCACATCCAAGGCTGGAGTGAGAACCAGAGTGAGACCTTGTCTTCAAACAACAAATAAACACACTAACACTATATATATATATATATATGATCATGTTACTCCTCTTTTTTAAAACTTTCCATAGTTTATCAACATAATTATCAAGTACTTCAGATGTCTTACTATTTTCTCTCCATCCTTACATATAATTCTTATGTTTTTTATACATATGTTTTTGTAATTATACTACCATTGCTTCAGTCCTCTGATTTTAAAATTTTACTTTTTAGATAATTCCAAAAGTGTTTCACCCTAGAATATTTCACATTCACTTGTGATATCCTAGAAAACATATTTAAGATTTTAATTGCTGACTACTTTGGTTTGCTACAAAGATTTTTGCTTAATCGTGACAGAGATATGTCTATGTTTTAGGATTAAAATATAAAATTTATTTTTCTTGCTGTCCTTACCAATATTATGTTTCTTTCAAGGTGTTTTTTTTTTTTTTTTTTTGAGGGAGGAATCACAAAACTTATATATCCTTTGTTGTAGGTAGTTTTGCAAAAACTCATATTGGTGCTATTGTTAATGTGCTTACTTAATACATAAGTTATAATATTGGTAAATGTCAATTATTTTAGCTTGATCTACTGATTATCACAAAGCTGATTAAAGAGTTATTTGTTGATAGTGACTGGTGCTGAAATTTACATGGGAGGAAAAATACAAAGAATAGGAAATACAATATAGATGTTACTCAACTTACAATGGGTTGTCAGGTGAAAATGAACTTAATACACCTAGCCCCCCAAATATTGTACTGGCTGCTAATCCTCAGGACTGTGTGGCTCACTGGGGGCTATCATTCACTGTCACTGCCTGGAATATAGTGCTATATTTGGGAAAGATCAAAATTCAATAGTTTCTACTCAATGCATAATACTGTTGCACTGTTATAAGGTAAAAAAAAAAAAATCTTAAAACATTGTAAACTGGGGAAAATCTGTGCTGCAGTAAAAGAATGAACTTCAAAAGTTCACACCACCTGGCTTCACATCTTACTGTAAGACCACAGTATGAAGTCAGCATGATACGGTTGGTTAAAGAATGATTATATAGATCAATTGGAGCAAAATAGAATGCCTAGAAATAGACTCACACAAAAATAGCCAACTAGTCTTTGACCAAGCAACAAAGGGAAGGTACTAGATAATGTGAAATCTTTTCAATAAATGGTGCTGGAACAATTGCGTGCACAATTACCAAAAAGAACAAAAAATTAGACATAGATCTTACATCTTACAAAATTAACTCTAAGCAGTTTCTAGGCCTACCCATAAAAAGCACAAATATAAAATTTCTACAAGACAAAAAGGCTAGGTTACTTTAACTTCAATGACAATTATTTTTAGATACACCAGAACATGATTCATAAAACATAAAAATAATAAATTTAACTCAGAAAAAGAATAAATCCCTTTTGAGAAAGATACTATTAAGAAAATAGAAAGACAGGTTAAAGCATAAATAACTTGAAAACACAAAAAATGTAATTTTCAAAATGGAATCTAGTTAAACTAAAAACTAAGTATAGAAATTTGTTCTTAAGGAAAAAAAAAACAGAGAAACAAGTTGTTTACTAAGGGCAATCCAGGAAAACAAACAAAATAGATTGCATTCCTGATTAGAAAGTGGTATACACACGTGTGTAAATGGACACTTAAATTGAAAATATTAGATACCAAGTGTGACTCGATCAAGATGAAACTACATAGAACAATAATAATTAAATTTAAAATATTGTCCCAAATATTAATATAACTTCCTAATTGATTCTACAGAGATGAGTTTTTGAGTGAATTACATCAGATAACTTTTCTGCTTTGAAATGTTACAAAATAAACAAAATGGTATAATTCTTCTCAATTAGTATTCATGAAAATAGAATTTACTGTTATAAATCTTACTGTAATTTTTTTGTTTTTATTCCTTGATGTAATCAAATAAACCTCATCAATATGTCAAAAAAATTCTATAAAATGGAAAATGCTGTAGTCAACAAAATATTTAAATCTATTGGTTTTTGTATTGCTTTTAGCAGTAAAATTTGTAGTTTTTCACTTGATATAAATTCATTATACAGCTTTATAAATATAAAGTACATTCATAGGATAACAATATGTTGATATATTACAATGAACATGCAATTCCTACTCTAAATGATAGAAAAGCTAAAAACACACTTGGTTACACTTAACTTGTATATCTTACAATTGTTATAAAATAAATTACAGAGCCAGGGATTTAGCTCAGCGGCATAAGCACCTGTCTGGCAAATGTGAGATTGAGCGTTCAGTCCCTGGGACAAAAATAAATGCATAAGTAAAAGAAATTTCATGTCACTTGTGCTTTTCTATCTTACCTCAAACTAAAAGTTGACATTTAAACTTAATAATAAAATAATTAAAGAATTCCTTACAAAGTCAAGAAGAAATATATGGCACAAGCATTGTGACTTGACAAAGATTATCATGTTGACTAGAACATTCTATTAGACATGATTGTGTATAAGTGATACAGGTTATTTATTGAACCAGTGCTATATTTTCAATGTGGCTATGGATTAGAGCATCCAGAGGTGAGGCTTTTGGAAGGTGACTGGATTATGAAGTGTTATACTAATCAGTGAATTAATTCATTAATGGATTTATGATTAAACATACTACTAAGAGTTTGGAAATGATCAGAAGGGGCAGGTAACTGAGATGTGATTATTGTGCTTCACTCCTCCTCTCTCCCTGCTTCTTAGCTGCCATGGGTAAGGTAGCCTCCCTTTACCGTGCCCTCTGGCACTTATTTTCTGCTTTGGAGACAACCAACCATGAAATGAACAAACTGTACATCACATCCAAAATAAATCTGTGCTTTTTAAGTTGTGATGTTGAGTATTGAGTTCCAGTGACAGGAAAGTAACAAATATTCAATACATGCACAGTGAATCATAGTTATTATTAGCAAGAGTTTATATTTTAAATCTAAAGATAATAAACAGCAAGATAATTAGAATTAGAAAGTTTATGAAGCAGAGAATAGTTTAAGGAACCCTAGTACTCCCTAGTATGAATACCTTGTAAGAAAATTAGGGAAGCAGTCAGTAAAGGACTCGGTCATTATAACAGCAAAAATAAAATGTTTAAGATAATAATTATTGTGCAATATTTCTGAAGTTATTGCACAACAACAATATCTCATTATTGGATTAGTGAAAAAATTTTATGGAAAAATATTTGTTGACTATGTTCTTGGGAATATAGATCCAATACAGAGTAGATGCTAATTGTCAAAAAGGACTCTAATTTAATATTTCACTGAGATTATATGAAAAGTTTGACACATCATTTCATAATTCATAAAGAAAAAATAGAACATACTAAAACTTTAGAAACAAAAGAAAGAAATGGGTGTAGAGTCTGTTGCAAGAAAAAACAAAGAACGCTATGAGAAATAGGCCCCAAGACTTGTTATAAACCCTTGTTATATAATATAATTGTAATTTCAATCAAGCAACGAGTATGGTAATTAATTCAATAAATTGTCTTTGGATAAATTGGAAAGTATGCTAGAATCCTATCTAACATTAAAGTAAGTACAGATGTATTAAAATACAGTTGCAGTAAAATAAATCTATACAAATATTAGAAACATAATTTTGAGTCTTTGAAATAATTTCTTACTTAGAAACCACAATATAAATTACTGCCAAATTTTATTACCTAAAAACATAATTATCTTTTTGTTAATTTCATTTAAAGAAAGACTAAACAAAACAGAAAATAGGTATAAATAATACATACATTCAGAGGAAAAAATAAACAGTAATAAATCACTAGTTGACGTTTACATATTGTCATTTTACAAATAATTGTTCAAGATACAAAAATGGAACATGTAAAGTGGGAATTCAACCAGTGAGACTGCAAACAGTTCTGTTCAACTGTCCAACCAAAACTTAGTAACATGTTTGTTAATCCTATACACTTAAACATACATGCAGTTATCCATATCTTCATTTATGTTTAGCTAAAACAGGTTAAAATCATTCTGCACAAAGAATAATAGTATTGCTGGATTTCACATCATAACACTCCGTGATCAGCACTGGGTACTGTAGGGTCTTTGTTTTTTTTTTTTAAATTTAATTTAAAGAAAGACTAAAAAAAACAAAAAATTGATAGAAATAATACATAATTTCAAAGAAAAGAACAAATAGTAAGAAATCACTAGTTGATGATTATAGATTGTCTTCTTACAAATTGTTATTCACAATACTAAAGTGGAGCATATAAAGTGGGGATTCAAACAGTGAGATTGCAGCCAGTTCTGTTCAACTATCCAACAAAAACTTAGAAATATGGTTGTCAGTCCTATACACTTAAACAGCAGTTATCCATATCTTCAATTATGTTGAGATTGAATAAACCCAAGTAGGCTAATATCACTCTGAACAAAGAATAATACTATTCCTGGGTTTCACATTATGATACTCCAGGATCAGTACTGGGTATTTTAGTGTCTCTTTTTCTTCAAAGTATCTGTTCATTTCATCATGTAGCATAAGATCAGTTCTCATAAACTGTTTATAGATTTTACACATGCATGAGTCTTAACATGTATTTCTATCCTTTCTATATTAGAGGGAGAAACAAAACAAAGCAAGGCAAAACAAAACATATTCCTATAAACACATGAAATGAAATAAACATATAAGACTGTTGTACAAAGAGCTCTATCATGGTTCCTGTGTTGTCGCTTGTTATCTCCAATAGAATTGGCTATATCATCAGACATAGTATAATTGAATATATCAGTAGATAACAGGCAGATATGAGGCATACAGAACTCCAGCCAACTACAACCAAAACAGACCTAATCAAGATCCCAGAAATTCAATACAATTCAATTCAGCCACCTACAACCAAAACTGAGCTAATCAAGATCCCAGAAATGCAATATAAGAAGAGAATTTTAAAAGCTGTAGGAGACGAGAAACAGATAACCTATAGAGGAAGGCCCATCAGAATAACAGAAGACTTCTAGACACAAACCATCAAGTCAAGAAGAGCCTGGAGCGAAATATTCCAAGCCCTGAAAGAAAACAACCTCCATCCCAGATTGATGTACCCTGCTAATCTGTCTCTAGAAATTAATGGAGAAATAAGATGCTTGCAAGACAAAGAGGAATTTGGGAAATTTGCAAACACCAATCCAGAGAATACTGCAGAGCATTCTCGAGAGAGACAAAAGTACTGGGATTCCAGGAACGGTGGCAGAGAGGCCTCAAGGAATGGAGCAGAAAACAGAATGAAGAAGATAAGCAGACAACTGATGGCAAAAAAGAGCATAACAGAAATGAGGCAGATAAGATTTTATTCAAAACTGATATGATTGATAGTATCAAGTCTGAGAGTATAAATCAACTATACTGAAGATGGCAAGACTCTACGATACACATTCTGGTTTGATAACTGCTGGTTTTTGAAGTTCTATATTATATACAAAGTTGTATTTTCATTAATACTGTTATCTACTGATATAAACATAATTCTTTTAATATAAAATCATTATGTGAAAAAGCAAGTGACAAGATGAAAAATACCTCCAAAAAGAAAGATACATTTCAGAGAATGTGATTATCTGAATGTGATTATTGCACACAGTTACATAATTATAGTTTTGTTCAAAACTGTGATTTTCGGAAACACAGTGATAGAATTTACACAGATAATTAACTATATTCAACTCTCCATCCCTATTAAATTATGGTATATATACTAAATTCATATATTTATACATGATGTTAAATTAGACTGAACATCTTTGTTTTTCTGTTGTTCCTTCTTATATATTTTCAGTTTTTCTCTAAATTTAATTATAAGCATAGTTAATAAAGGAAAATTATAATAGCCAACCATCATTTCAGAAAAATTTGAGATGTGACATCTGAATAAAACCTCTCTAACTCTGCTATCAAGTTTCATACTTCCATTATTCAATGCAAGTACCTAGAAGCGGGTAATCATTTCAGTGACATGCTGAGGCCTGATTTAATTGGCTGGGGTGGAAGAGAAGTACGATTAAATTCACTCATCTCTAAAATCCGCAGGGTTACCAGCATTTAGTAACCTGAATAATATTTGACATGCTCTAAGTGCCACACAAACAAGTGTAAGAATTAAAATAACCCAATTCCAGGCACTGAGATAGCATCCCCACTCTTTCAAGGAAATAAGCTTTCTACAGTTCTGAGGACAACAGTCAAACAGCCCATGCTAGCAGGAGGTGGGGAGTCTTAAAACTTCCCTTTACCAGCTTGTATTTGTAGTCCTAAGTATGAACATGGGTCCCATTCTGCCTTTATAGTATATTGCAAAATCAAAAAAATCAAACAAAACACCATTCTTGTGAAGCAAAAATATCAACCACAGTTCCAAATTTAAAGTTCTGAAACTTGTGTACCTATAGATTCCAGCTAAAAGTTCCCGCTTGCAGTAGCTTTTCTTTATTTTATGAGTCTGTGATTAATCCTACAGGCCACCAAGAGTAGGTTGAGTGTCAAAGTCAAGCATAGCAAGTATTTGGAGCAGAAAGAGAGAGAACCAAAGACACAGCCTGACGTTATTCATCATGTCATGCAGCCTTATGATGTGAGACTAACTCAGAGACACTCAGGTGGTTTCAGGAGGCAGCAAAAATCACTAGACTGCAAAGTGGGCTTTGTAAATGAACAAGATTCCTCCGGAGCCTTGCAAACCAACCCAGCAGCAGAATTCCAGAGGAAATGTGTCATTAGAATAGAGGACACATAAAACTGAAGAAAGAATTGGGGAAATAATCTGTGCTGAGAATTGCAAACCTTGCTAGCTTATTTCTCTCCCACATTCCCCACAATATTTGCCAGCATACAAATACCTTGATATTTATGATGGCTGAAATAATACCCGTATAAGGCCTATGCATATGTAATGATATTTATAAAAATCAAAGGAGAAAATAAAGATATAAAATAGATGTAACAGAATATGTCAGGTGTGTAATTGATGCAGAAGACAAAAGTTTTCAAATTGCCTTGTATAATACTAGGAAAAAATAAGTAAAACACATTTTCTCTGAAAATGGAGATCAGATAAGCTATATTGAAGAACTAAAATAATATTAGAAACAGCAAAATTGAACAAAATAAGCTGCACCACATCAGAAAAGAATTAGAAGGCAAAAATAAAGCCACTACAATGATTAGATCCCCCTCAGTAGTAATACAAATGGGAAAACAGACCTGCCACATGATCATGGACATGCTGGCAAACTCCAGGAAGTTACAAAAAAGAAGAGGAGAGAGAGAAAAAATAAAAATGATAGGAGAGGTAAATGAGAAAAAAATAATACATCTTATTCTTGGAAAAAAAATTAATAAATAAAAAGACAATAATGGAACATCAAATTACCACACCATTCATGGAATAAAAATGTATATACACAGATCACATAAGAGTATGTATCCTGCGTAATAGTTTCAAACAGGCAAATGAGATATAAGGACTTTCTGTGTAACAAAGTTACACTTCGGCTATAAACACGTGAATGATTTCGGGAGTATGCTGGACGTGAACTTCTCTTGTTTCTTTTCACTTCTTATTTATGCATTCGTTTCTGGGGACTAGGACTGAACCAAAGGTGTCTAACCTGCTGCACAAACGCTGACCCTTGAACCATATGCGGAGTCCTCCAGTAGCAGCCTTGCTTTTTCTTTCCCTTCTTCCCCTTTTCTTCATTCTCCTTATCTTCATCTTCCTCGTGCATCTTCTCCTTCGCCTTCGTGTTTGTGTGTTTTGAGTCAGAGCCTCAATGTAATTCAAACTGGCTTTCAATACCCTTTATATTCCAGGCTGTCATCAAATGAGATTTTCCTGTCTCAGCCTCCTAAATTCTGAGATAACAGACTTTAGCCATCCTTCCCAACTTTAGGAGGCCTTACTTAATTGAAATTAAGCAAACTATAGCATCTAGTGAACAAAACCAAAAGATGAAGATGGTTAAAGTGCTCAAAAATACAAACCAATAAAGTCCATAAACCAGCTGTTAAAAAAAAAAAAAATAATGTCTCACACTGAAATCGGGTGGAGAAAAGGAGGAGGGAAGGGAGGGTCTAAGAATGCTGAGTTCTTTTTGTTATTAGACAAGATCAGCAAGTCTTTTATCATTGGCAAGAGGAAACATCCTCTCCTTTGTATTCCGAAAGGGTTACTTCTGAACACCATATCTTCCTCCAGTTCCCTGATGCTGTTTTATTAGGAGAATCCCCATTACCTTTAGGATAATGGTTGCACAGGAGGAGACATGGAGGCTCTTCACATGTGACTCCTCGGTGGTGCTATGGGTAGTATATGGTTAAGAAATAACAACACAAAAAAATGCCTTTACTTTAAATTTTTGCTTCAGTACTTTTAAAATTTGGTATTGTTATGGAACATTTTCATACTGTTTCTATAACAAATCATTTGTATGCAACGTCTGTCTTTTATGTCCACCTTCCTGAGGGTTAGTGATGGTGAGGTGATGCCGGTTTCTCCTTTCCTGAATGTATTCACATTGTGTTCACGGCATATGTAGGTTTTAAGTTTTCAAATTTGTCCTAGGTTTTTTTTTTTTTTTTTTTTTTTTTGCGGGGTGGGGGGCTTGTTTTCAAGAGAGTAAGCTTTAAAAGTGGTAAGATTTTCCCTTTAACATCTGCTGTCTTTCTTTTTTTTTTTTTTTTTTTTTTTTTTTTGTACTGTGAATTGAACTCAGAACCTTACACTTGCCAGTCAGGTGCTGTGCCACTGAGCTGTATCCCTGGTCCAAAGATTTGTTTTCTAAATTCCACTATTTTTCTACTATTTTCCCACTTTCTACTTAAAAAAAAATTGTAGTGATTTTGTCCATGACTGTAATTTCAGTAATCTTTTAAGTGTCAAAAAATTTTTCAGATATTTAACCTGGTTTTGTAGTCATTTATATACTCTTCAATTTCTGGTAAAGTATAATGAACATTTACCAAAATCTCATTTATCTGAGTCCTTTGTTAAATTCTTTTAATTTGTTCTTATCTTTCTATTGCATATGCTGAAAACAGTGCTTGAAATGTTCACCAAATGTTAAAAATGGACATTTCTGTATGGTGTAATTTATTTCCCTTTTTTTTCCCTCCAGGGCCAAAAGAGATGGAACTCAGGGCCCCACACTGAGCAACATCCCTGATTTTTTTTTTTTTTTTTTAATTTCTATTTTGAGCTCGGATCTCCATAAGTCACTAAATTCCCCAGGCTGAGCTCAAATTCGTGATGCCTCCCGCCTCAGTCTTCCAGAGTGCTGATTACAAACACGCTCCTCACACCTGGCATGTTTCCCTATTTTTATCCTTAGGGTTGCTTCCGTTTTCTTGTGAGGTGCTGGGAATAAAACTCTGAGTGTTGTGGTATGCAGGGCAATGCTTTCAAATGCTAAATGCTTCAAATCCTTTTTCCAGCAGGAGCTTGTTTTTTATTAGCCCATTAGAGAAAAAAAAATCGATAAATTCTGGAGTGTTCTAGTAAATAACCCAATTAATAAGTGAAAGATAATTTTATATTTTAATCTCCAATTTTTACACAAATTGTCCTAAATTCAATAGCCAGCCTCTAAATTTTTAGTAGTATAAAAAATATAATTCTATTACAAAATACAGGACTTTAGTATCTCTCAATAAAAATCAGACAAAACAATTATTGTGAAAATTATAAAACATCAACTTTGGAAATGTGTTTTGAAGTTCTTTCATCTAATCTATCTATTGCCAATTATCTGCCTATCCATATGAAGTGAGGAAAACCCAACAGCGTATAAGTTTTCTTTCATGAAGTTTGCAGAGTGATGAAGTGCAGAGGAATTCATTTCTGCCAGCTTGGATAATATTTCTTTTTCTTCTCTTATGAATCACCTTTTAAAATTTTTTGGATTTTAATATGTGTGACAGTACAAATAAATTTTTTAAGGAAAATGATATATTATTGTAGCCATTGTTCATTATCGGTTATTTGGTTTTGACTGTCCTGTAATACCTTCACTCTCTTGAATGGTTTTACGCTATTTTGTTATGTTTGATACTATTGTGTGTGAAGGTATCCTCAGCTATGTCAAAGAAAAGAGACATCACGCTAACTACTGTTGATATCCAGCTGTCTTGTCGTGAAGTGCTGTGTGGCTTGCATTGTTTTGTTCTGATTTGCTTTGTTCTGTTCTCTTTTGTTTAATTCTATTTAAAATAAAATGAAATAAAATATTTTTGTAAATATTTTAGAAAACTGTGATTCTTTTAATTCTGACAATCCTGAAATTACTGAGGGATATATTTGTAGTCCTCACGGCATTAAACATATTCACTATTAGTTTACGCTGAAGTAGTATTTTTGTATAATTATGTTTTTGTATAATTAAAATATACATAATGATCACATTCATTATAGGGAATTTATACCTATACAGGCTGCATCTTAGTTTCCCTTATTTTTTCATTATCCTTCCATCCTTCAACCCTTCTTCCCCTCCTTATTTATAAAGATTAATTTCCATTTTATTCTGTTTTTACTCATCTTTTTTTAATCCTTTCTATCTCCCAAGTCCCTTTTCTGTTAGAACAATTACTTACTATGTCATAATTTCTATTACACATTTTGGTTCTTGTTTATACTTTTAGTTTCTTACAACAGAAACAGAGTGTGACATTTACACATGTATCTGATTTATTTCACATAAGACTATGGTCTCAAAATCCATCCATTTAGCTATAAATGTCTCAAATTTATCCTTCTTTATGACTAAGTAGTATTCCATTGCATTTTAAAAAAACCGTTTTATAAATGTTTTAATCTTTTAGTTAATTGATGGTAAAATGCTTCAAACTTGC